>NC_060143.1:296500636-297171283 GCF_021461385.2 Schistocerca piceifrons | reverse complement strand
ACACGCCCACTCACTTCATACGCTCCACAGACAGGGTCCTTATTTTACCAATCCTAATCCCAAACGATCGCGGTTCGCGCAGGTCGAGAAAAAGACGGGGACTGCATTGTTGCCGGTTCAGAGCGACAGCTGCGGTACGCGGTTACAATTGATTCGCGTTTGATGTTACCAAGTACCCTGCAAACTATGCCTGTTGGGTTTGTCGCGTGCCGTCACCATCAACCGAGACAACTAGCAACAAACGACATAAAAATTCACTAAATGAGTCACTACGATCACGTTTCAGTGGTCGCACTGGGTACGAACGCTGACTGGCTGTCGGAGAACGGTGTAGATGCAGATGCGCAGAACTAGCCTACACTCCACTGCCATCATTCGTGACTCCAACAATAGCACACAATCAAGTGGTGAGAAACGAACAAAGCTAGCGGTAGATCGCCGATGGGGCTTGATGAGATACACAGGGGATTGTACACACAGGGCTACTACGAATTATTCATTCGTTTTCAGAGTTCTATATTTTCCAACGTACTACATGTACGAATAGGACTGACGCATGACTAGAACCGTAAACTCTCCAAGTTTGCATTGTGCCCTTCAGTTGACGTTACGAGTCCAGTAGCTTGAAAAAAAATGCGACAAACCAAGAAAATAGTTTGTGTGTGTTCGAAATTACGAGTTGATTATAACAGTGAAGCGTGCAGTGACAAACAATGATGGAAAAGAACCTCCATGTAAAGTGAACATTGTGCTATGGTATCGACGATGTTGGGACTCTGGTCTTCAGTTCTGCATCGCAATGTTGGAAGCACTTGACGACGAAGATTTCGCCTCCAAGTTAATATTCAACTACGAAGCAACCTTACACTTATCTTGCAAGGCTAATCCCCGCAATGTGAGAGTGTGGGGAACAAAATCCTCATGATATTGTGGCGCATGAAAGAGATTCGCCGAAAATTAATGGTTTTGTGCGAAGTCCCAGACATAGCAGCGTGGGACCTTTTCTTCTGTGAGTACCTCGATATGGTGTAGTTGCGGTTGTTTCCACAACTGACAGCTGATTCCGGGAATATCATCTTCCAAAAAGAGGGAGACTTCCTCATTGGCGCACTGATGTTCGTTGCTACCTGAACAATGAACTTCCGAATCTCTGGATGGGACATAATGGTGATAATGATGTGTCCCACCCCCCACCCCCCCCCACGCCAGTTAGCCTAACCTAACGCCTTCTGTCCTTTTACTTTGAGGATACCTTTTAGACTGTGCTTACGTACCCCCACTCCCAGGAACACTGGAACAGCTGAGAGACGACATCAATACTGCTGTGGTGACCCTTGACAGGAAGTTCCTACATAAAGTATGGAACGAACATTTGAGTACCGCTTGGACGTGTGTCGTATGATCAGAGGGGACACCCACATGATGCAAATGCAAAGTTGGCGAGTTTACGGTTTTATTCATACTTCATACATCACTCATACCTGAACATGTAATACTTTTGAAAATACAGAGCTCTGTAAACGAATGAATCATTTACAGTAGCCCGCGAATAGGACGTCATGAAATTTCGATCAGGCATGTTTTTTTTGGGTGAAAAGTCCTCGATTAATGGAGCTCGAAATTCGGATGAAATCTCCAGCTTTCGATGTCTGCCTGTGTCATCGACGTCAGGAGCTTAGTCTGAATGTTGTGACTCTGGTGATGTTCCCGCTTTTAGGCCCACAGGACGGCATCTAATTCGCTGATCACAACACAGGAATGAAGTGGCGCCCTCTACGTCGCCAGATTGTAACTGCGATCTCGCTTGCAGTCCTAGCACTCGCGTCAGGCGGTAAACTACGATGAGACTACCTTTGCGCTCCTTCTTTATTAGGTGCATACTTTCATGCATTGCTAAGTGCATAGCCGGTGTCTCTATTCAAGTAAAATCACAGGGTCTGATATCCACTACGCCTCTAATCAATGGGGCCCGGGTTTTAATTGTAAGTCATGTGTTTTCCTGAACTTTATGGTGAATTTTACAACAATTTATGCACGAATCCAGGTGTTTCAGAATAGAAAAATGCATTTTATTGTGCATATAAGGTCACATTTACATCTTCCTAGTAACAGGTCATACTTTGGTCAATCATACTTCGGCCAATTTTTGTAAAAAATGTATATATTTGTCGTATATGTAAGGTCAAAAGAATAAAAACCGGAAAATTTTACTCTCCTGACAATGTTTCAGGTGATATTGTCACAAATAAACACAATTATTACAAAGCTTCGTCTAGCAGAACTGAAGTAGGCAACTAGCGTAACGCAATGGTCGGTTTGCTGACAGTGTTGCGCAGGGCCGACAAAACGCGCTCTAAGCCAACAAAGGCGGCTCCCGACGCAATAACTATCGCACATGCGGACACACTATTCACTTTGAATACAAAGCCAGTCTGGTTCAACACGCTGAAAGTAAAGTACTCTAACGGCATGAAGTTGCGACGTTTGTTCGTGATTTTCGAAAGAAGTTCATAGGCACTGACGGGGAAATATTATTTTGTAAACTATTTGAAGTTAGTGTAGAAAAACGCTTTAATGTGCAACAACACTGTAATATCGCCAAACACGGCACCTGTTTGAAAAAAAGTGCTGAAAATGACAGCAGGCAAACGCTGTTATTCGAGTAGATAGGTCCATCTTCAACTATCCAATAATTCTTCAACGATTTGTTTGAGATGATGGTGACTTGCAACATCCCACTGGAGAAGCTCAAAAATCCACGCTTCGGACAGTTCTGGGAGAAGTACACAATACATCCCGTTACAGGTGAATCTACAATGAGAAAGGAACGAGGAGATGCTCAACAAAATACGAGTGCAAATTAGTGTTGTGACCGTAAGGTCTAGGAGTCTATACATGAAACCTCCGATGTGGGCGGGCGTTATGTTGCAAATTTTGTTGTTAAGTGTTCTAAAAGCTGACGGGTCTGGAGAAGTGTTCCTCCAAACGTGAGACACTCTCGAGAGCGTACACAACTCGAAAACTGCTGTTTTCTTTGTCGACTCTACGAAGCTACTGTGGCCCGATGATGTAAACAGAGACACAGTTTTGCTTCAGTAACAGATCGTGCTTTATACATAGCTTAAGTATTCAAGGGGCTTAAGCGTTTCTACACCAGTAAAGCGTACGTCACTTGCCTCGCACATGCGTCAACGGAGTTGGAGAAGAGATGCGATCAAATTACCCTGATGCGACAATTTCATTTCCTGTGGCAAGAAAATGTATGTGAAAGATCCGCTACGAGTGCAGAAATTCAAGGAACAAGCACCTTATCCATCCCTTCCCCCCCCCCCCCCCATCAGCTTCTTCTTAAACGATGGGGCTCTTAGCTTGATGGTGTTGAGTATTTGTGCATCAAATACACCAAAATAAAGATTATTTTTTTAGCTTGATAACAATGAATGAAGTACTATAAAAACTGTGAAAGAGGTCTTTACAGACACCCTGTCTGGAAATTTAACATACATCAAAGTCAACTTTGCAGTGGTATCAAAAGACATCACACGACTGGAACCTGCTGGTATTCAACTGTGTGACGCCATGGATTTTGTGCAACATTTGTAGAGTGAGATGGGTCGAGATTGTGGTCATGTGGCTGACGAAATGAACAATTGCCAAGTGTTCTCCAGCGGAATCCTGGATATTCTACATTGCGAAAAATTAGTGACAGTCTTTCTGAGAATCCCACAACATTTGCAGACACCGAATTATTCTGTGACGTAGTGAGGAGCTTTTCCAGGTGCAAAACTATTCTCAGCGACAACCGTAGATCTTTGAAAATGGAAAATCTGGAAACGCACTTTGTGATCCAGCGCTGAAGAGTGCCAGGACTAGTTAACTAATTCAGAATACTGCAAACAAGTGGAGTGCAGTAGTAAAAACAGGGTTTTGCTGTCTGGATAGATGTTATTGTTTTCGCTGACTTCATATTTTTTTCAGACACATACAGATATTTTAAAAGTGGCAGATGGTTTCAAACACTACAAAAAGTAACTACTATACTCACACTTTGTTCAAAATGGTTCAAACTTCTCTGAGCACTATGGGACTTAACTTTTAAGGTCATCAGTCCCCTAGAACTTAGAACTAGTTAAACCTAACTAACCTAAGGACATCACACACATCCATGTCCGAGGCAGGATTCGAACTTGCGTCCGTAGCAGTCGCGCGGCTCCAGACTGTAGCACCTAGAACCGCTCGGCCACTCCGGCCGGCACACTTTGTTCACAGCGGATTTTTTATTACAGACTATATACAAAAATCAACATGAATGTTTTAAAAGAAACTAATATAAAGTCATATTTTATTTATACACGTTTTAGGTCATAATGCTTGCGTATTTCGCTGTTTTCCGGTTATTCAAATCTGGGCCTACTAATACAGTGTGTCAATAGTTCGAAACGTGGGTCAGAATTCTCGTATGTTCAGACACATTTAACAAGATGTGCTTGATCACCGCAGATTTTTCATATTTTCTGTTCTTAAGCCGAACACAGCAATCGGTAGTAGTCCGTATAGACTGCCACAAGTTAACTGCTACCACTCTCCTTGGCACTCTCAGGGCGAGATATTCTTTAACAGGTCGCAACATTTCCTTAATTTTCCTGTGTCGTCAAATTATTTATCTCGGAGTCGAGGTGCTCCAAGTCCTGGCTCTTGTGTATTAGTGTGTTCAGCCTAGCTCACTTCTGAGCTGGATGCTGAAAGGTAAGCCCGTTGAGATATGGGTCAGTATGCGTTGGTTTTCCATACATCTGCTTTCCCGGCCGACATATTGACGAAAGGCAACTTTTCGGCCTTCTCCATCTCTGTTGTAAAACTTGTTGGATGGAAAACCTTATAAATCATCGCCGGTTTCATTACTCAGTTTCGGCTTCGCTAGTCATTTAGTACTATCTCCTCCGCCAGTTGGCATTACTTTCAAAAAGGCTTAGCTTCTTCATATCACTTTGGATATTCGTCAACCAGCCGGTTTGATATGTTTCTCTCCTTTTTCTCTTTGTATCCATGGAAAGACACTTTTTCACATCATCATCTGGTCTTCATGTTATGTGAGCACACCACCTCACCCTGGATACTCTCAGCCCGGATACTGAGAGTTTTTATTTATTTATTGGTACGACTTCCAAACTGCCTATTACGTAATCACTGTACACTTTCTCTTTCAATGCTACTATCGTAATATGCGCATTTATATTGTATGAAACTTCTGTTTATATGTCGATTTTGATGCCCAGACTTCACTGACATACAATAGCGCTGGTCTTACAGCCATTTTATAAATTTTCTCTTGCTTTTTAAGGACAATTTTGCGTAGCATACGCCTGAAAGCATACGCCCCTTGCTTCAAACAGATGTTATTCTACATGTCTGCATTATCTGATCCGTCATTTAGTATTACTAATCGCAGAAACTTAAAAAAGCAGTTAATTTTAAGTGTCTTCCTCTATTCCTCGAAATTCTGTCAGTTTCCTGGAAGGTATCGGATATAATGGCCACTACGTCAGCATACAAAAGATTCAACTATCTTGATTTCTATATTTTTGCAGATAAGTAATTCATTACAACACTACACAATAAGGGACTTACAGCGCTGGACACCTGTGTCAACACCATACCTCTTAGATAAGCTTC
The DNA here is from genome assembly GCF_021461385.2 of Schistocerca piceifrons. NCBI lineage: Eukaryota > Metazoa > Arthropoda > Insecta > Orthoptera > Acrididae > Schistocerca > Schistocerca piceifrons. The sequence goes on along the minus strand of NC_060143.1, from coordinate 297,165,610 downwards.
CAGGATGTTGCACGCGAGTCCGGACATTGTGGTGTATGGCCATGAAACGTTGTGGACATAACGCGTACGTCGAGCTTGCCATGCCATTATAACGTAACAGCATCGCTGCGTGAGAAATAGCGTGCTGGAATCGAGTTCCGAATACGAAGAGTCAACCTGCTCTCTCCTTCAGCATGACATGCCACACCTCACACGAGCGCTGTGGTATCTGCAGGGAACCGACGCCTTAGGATCACTGTCACTGATCATCCTCCATACAGTCTCGACTTGGCCCTATCCGATTTTCAACCATTCCAAAATCTAAAGCACGTCTCCGAGGGCTCCACTTTGATAGTGATGAAGCTGTGCAAGCAGAGATGAGGTTGTGGTTCCATCTACAAAGTCAAACATTCTACAATGACGGTATCAACAAGCTAGTCTCGCGTTAGGAGAAGTGTGTTCGTTGCCAGGGTGACTATGTTAGGAAATAAATATGCAGACACGAAGAATAAAGATGTAAAATTTTAATAAACTTTGTTTTATTTAAAAAGCTTTAAGAGTTTTCACACAAAAATTTGGAGACATTACTTTACAGCACGCCATCGTGGCCCCTTATCTGCTTACACTGCTTCTACACACCAGAGCCTGTATTACTATTTCCTATAGCAGTTCGTCTGTCTAACGGCTTCCTGGGGCAACAAAACTTTGATTTCCCGTTTGTCATATAATAATGAGCGAATTTAAAAATTTAAAATGTTGACATAATCTACTCATTAAGAGGTATAATCTTACGTTAAAGTTTTAACACAGTAAGTCAAATTTAACAGTTAGAACTGTGTATGTCTTAAGGTAGCGTAACTAACAGTGCACAAAAGACCCAGACTATATTCATCTAGTATTTGAGAATGAGGGCACCTAGCGACTTCAAACAAACTATGCATATAATAATAAACTTTTTCTCGCTGACATCCACTGCAAAATAATGAATGTCTCTCTTTGACAAACAGTTTATGTGGTATCGTCCAGAGATCGTAGTGCCACACCGAAGTCGGCAGCGCAAATCGATACCACAGACATTGGCGAGGGCTCGGTGCAATCCGCAACGACGTATGAGAGGCGCTCCTAAAGACCACGGCTCCCTCTAAGCATACCAGCGCTCTCACACCGAGGTCAACATTGTGCACAGCTCATTCCCATTTCAAACCCTCAGCTACAGCAATCATCAGCTACAGCAATCATCAGCTACAGCAATCATCAGCTACAGCAATCATCAGCTACAGCAATCATCAGCTACAGCAATCATCAGCTACAGCAATCATCATCACCATCTAGGACCAAAGAGTAGTTAAAAGTTTTGTATGAACTTGGGTGTGATTAAAGTTGAACGTCATGCATCAACAGGTCAGTTTGTTAATTCGTGCATCAAGTGATGCTTTGCTAGTCCATGGCAGTTGTAAATTATCCTGTACCCATGTGGCAAATACGTGTGAGGAAGTTTAGTAAATCTTTTATTCATTAATGTAACAAAGAGAACTAATATTTAATGTGTTCTAGTCTGACGAGCCTTCTCCCAGATATCCCGGACAATAGTAGTTTCGTCTCGTCACAACAGTTTAGGTAGAAATCGACCTTTTCAGAAACATGTAAATCGTCGTTTGAAGCTATTTTATACATGGAAGTTCGATCCCTCAAGGAATTCAGGTGGCGGAGTGGGGTGGAGGTGGGCAGGAGGACAGATGCGATTCTAAACCTTACTGTATTCTTGCACCTCACACACAAAAAGAGCTGACAAAACTCATTTGCATTACATGACATTTACTTGCATTTCGTGACACATTATTTACAAGAATGACGACATAAAAAGTTACTGCTTTGAATCAAATGTAAATTACAGAAGAGAAACTTCACTCGAACGTCGCCATGTAAACTAGGAGATGAGCACTGTATTGCTTGAAACACCCAGCAGTTAGAATTATTTGTCGTGAATAAACAAATTAATGCGATTATTTGTCACCAGTAAACAAATAAATTTGTGAATAAGCAGCATTCATTTGCAAAAGCTCACAGCTTAGCTGTTTCACAGGAAAGTACGAGCGAAATTTAGCAGATGACGACAACTTTTTACAATAGGTAAAAGCAGAATTTTTACGACCAGACACATGAAGTTTCCTGACACTAACATCTACATCTCGTCTCGTGTATTTATCCTCCATGTACTGTCGTACTGTCATTATCCCCAAAGGGCACGTAATACTTTTGCTGGAATCGCAGACTAGCGGTACATTCACTAGCCGGCACGAAAATCACATTTTAATGTAATAAAAATTATTTTAAAAGCTTGTCACTTACATGATCCTAATCTATTATTTTATGGCAAAATATTATGGTACTGGCGGCTCCATCCAGGTGTCTAATAATTAGAAAAAGGGGCGATTATAAACAATGTAAGCCTGTGATGCGGTAGTAAACCGTATGGACTGACACGTCAAAAAAATTCTCAGGGAGCTCCTGAGGGTAATGCACCTACATTTCAGTTTTCAACACTTCACAGACCTCTCCTTCGCATTTTCAAAAATATGTAATACATCCTCTTGCATCAACCACAGACATGCTCCTGTTTAATGCTGCAATGTCCTCTTAAGGTCTCCAATTCTTTCAGCAGGGCTTTCCGTAGGTCCTATAGGGTATCTGAAAAGCGCTGGTCGGCTCTTCTCTCCAGCTAGTCCTGTAATTGCTCAAAAGGGTTCAAATCGGGGCTTGACCAGACCAAGCCACGGCCTGAATCTCCACTTCATCTAAGAACCCTTGCACAATTCTCACATGTGGGAAAGGCACTGGTGTAAAACCATCACCAGTAAATGGAAGGAAATGCACAAAGTGCTTCAAAAGGATTTGCTCGACATACTGATTTGCTCTAAGGCTCCCGTGCTGCACGAAGGCCACATCTGTTCTTGAAGTCCCACTGATTCTCCCCCCCCCCCCCCCTTCTATCCGAGAACAACTCTGAAAAGGCGTCCCGGACGAGAATGTGCGTGGGAAATACCTTTCCCCAGGCCTTCTCCAGACCTCGCTACCGTCATGTGATCTTGGGTCCAATCACGAAGAACACTCCCTCCCACTGTAGTAATCTCCAGCCGTGATATTTCCTTGCGACACGTATTCGAGCTAAGCGAGTCTCTCTGCTGAGCTCTGGGCTTGCAAAAGAACTCCTGAATTGAAGATCAGCGTCTTCCAGTCTTCTTCTGAAGGTTGGCTCACTAAAAATGATCGCTTGAACTTGGTGACGTCGACTTCGTGCTTCAACGGCGGTGCAGTGACTGTTGCGGACAATTTGTTGTGCGGTCATCTCTGTCAGTGTTGCTCTTCGCGGGACTGATTTAGGTTTCCTGTACGTTCTAACGGTTCTGGAAATTGTGAAAGATGTTATCAACACGTCTACAAAGCAAAGCATGCTGCTGCTGCAACCACCATCTTCCGCCAAAAGCAATCGCCTTTGCAGCATCTTCACGACTTAACGGCGTGTTTACTCCAGAAAGCTCTTTACGATAATCACAGAAAGGTACTACAAGCACATGTGATTGAAAGGCAAACAACACGAGGTACAACAATCTGTGGTACAAGAGCGGGTAAAACATTTTTGCCTCACGGCCATTTACGTATTCTCCAAGTTGCGCGGAAACGAACAATTCAGACTAGTGCATTAGACAATCGACGCTTCATTATTTGCACTCACAGCAACGCCAACATACCCCGTAGGGAAATATACCACTAAGTATTATACTTTGATTAACTAGATAATTACACGTCACTTATTACGTGTTGCGTTTTCGAGCCGGTCGGTGTACATTGTACATGTCAGCAATTATTGTGAAACAGGCACCTCAGCCAGTCTCTGTCTTCCTCTACAGTTTTTACCCTCTACACCTCCTTCTACCAATATGGAAGTTATTCCCTGGTGTCTTAACATACTGTCCTTTCTTCTTGTCAGTTTTTTCCGTATATTCTTTCCTCACCGTTTCTGCGGAGAGGCTCCTCGTTCCTTTCCTTCTCAGTCCATCTAATTTTCAACATTTTTCTGGAGCACCACATCTCAAATGCTTCGATTATCTTCTGTTCCGGTTTTTTCACAGTTCATGTTTCAATACTGTATGTTCATGTTTCACTACTATATCTGCTACTAGGAGAGTTCTCTTGCCCAGGCGCCCTTTTTGGCAGTACTATACAGCATTTAAAGTCCTCCTTGTCCCGTACGCCAAAGGTTATCTTGCTGCCTAGGTAGTAAAATTCCTTCATCTACTTAGTGATCACCACTTTAGTATTAAGATCCTCGTTGTTCTCATTTCTGCTAATTCTCATTACTTTCGTCTTCCTTCGATTTACTCTCCGTTCACATTATGTACTCATTAGAATGTTCATTCCATACAACAGATCCTGAAGATACAAATGTCATCCGCTGAAGATTGCAATGTCATCAGTGTACGTATCACTGATATCATTCCAACTTGAATTTTAATCCCATTCTTGACTCTTTTTGTTTTCGCCATTGCTTCTTCGATGAGAACAGTAAACAATACGGACGAGAGGCTACGTTCGCCTCGTACATCCTTTTTAATCAGAGCACTTCGTTCTTGATCTTCCATTCTTACTCTTTCCTCTTGGTACTTGTTCATCATCCGTTTTGCCCTATAGCTTAACCATATTTTTCTCAGAATTTCGAACGTCTTGCACCACTTTACATTGTTGAACGCTTTTTCCAGGTCGACAGATTCTACGAATGAGTTTTGATTTTTCTTCAGCCATGTTTCCATTACCGACCGTAAAGTCAGAAGTGCCTCTCTGGTGCCGTAACCTTTTCTAAGGCCAAACTGAAAGTCATCTAACAGATCCTCAGTTGTCTTTTCCATTCTTCCGGATATTATTCCGTTCAAAAACTTGGCTACATGAGTTGTTGTGCGACGATTCTCGCACTTGTCGGTTCTTGCAGTATCCGGAATTGTGTGAATGTTTTTTTCCCAAAAGTCTGATGGTATATTGCCAGTCTCATACATTCTACACACCAACGTGAATAGTTGTTTTGTTGCTACTTCCACCAGTGATTTCAGAAACTTCCATGGAATGTTGTCTGTACCTTCTGGCTTATTTGGCCCTAAGTCGTCCATAGATATTTCAAATTCTGATCCAAAAATGGGATCGCCTATCTCTTCTGACTACTACTTTTCTCCTTCTACCACGTCATCAGACAAGACCTTGCCCTCAAAGGGGCCTTCAACGTACTCTTTCCACCTATTCGCTCTCTCCTTTGCATTTCACAGTGAAATTTTCTTTGCACTCTTAATGCCACCACCGTTGCTTTTAATTTCACCCAGGGTTGTTTTGACTTTCCTATATGCTGACTCAATCCTTCCTACAATCGTTTCTTTTTAGTTTTTTTCACATTTTTTTGGTAGTCATTTCGTCTTATCTTACCCGCACTTCTTATTCCATTCTTAAGTGACTTGTACTTCTGTATTCCTGAATTACCTTGAAAATTTTTACTTCCTTCTTTCGTCGATCAAGTGAAACTATTGTGTCAAACCATTAAGCGCCCCACTGGAATTTAAACAAGATTGCGCCGAATATGAAATCACCGGATAAGATCCGAATTATCTTATCGTGCCACCTGAAGTGCTGCTATCGTCCAAAGGAGAGCACCTTATCGACATTACAAGAGTCAACGCTCCTGATAAATTAAACGCCTCGGAGCAGTCGCGCACTTTTCAGCCACACAGAAGCACGCTTTGGCAACACACAGCTGCTTTTGGGTCCTAATACAAACACGCTATTTTGTACAGTTAAGCATATTCTGTTGAAAAAAGCAAATGTGAACTGTGTTGCCATCACAGTGCGTGAAACGCTGCACGAGATCGTCACCAACTGGCTCAAGAAGCAGATGGGGAGCACTGCACGTACTATGTTAAGGAACCGTGTTCAAAAGCTGTGGAAAGGTCAGACTAACAAACATTTTCTGAAGAGCGGCGGAAGCCTTTTCCAATAGTTGCAGCGGCTACAATCTGGGTGAATAACTAGTATGACCTGGTAACATAATGCAGTGGCTAGAGGAGAACACGCATAGTAGAAGTTTACACACAGCAAAATTTAACCATTGCATATACATTCTCATTTCATTACCAATGCACCAGATTTCTTCCCCCTTTTAGCGCTCTACTACCAGATTGTGCTTAAATTTAAAAGATAACTTATTACTGCATTTTTTAAATTGTACACGGTCATTTCTGGTAGAAGTAATATCAAGGAGGGCCCTGTTGCGTTACGCCAGATATTCAGAGTTCTGTACAAGTTGAAAACTGAAATCTGCTGCTGGTAAATTATTCACGATTTTATTTTCCTTCCTGGTGAACAAAATGTACTTGGTCTACTTAAAAGCAAAGCACTCACAGGCAGGGAAATAATCTGAGACCTACAGGGAGTTATGGTCCTACTAGAAATGACGTGACCTCGTCTTCGTCCAGCTAGGGAAGAAACAGTTTATCGTGGAATCCCAACCATTAACCTTTTCACAAAAACCACGCCCCGTCGGGTCTTTTTCGTGTTTAGCCATAGCGGATTCGATGGATATACTCGACCACGTAACACGCTCTAGTTGGCAAAAACATATTAGACTGGCCTCCTATTTTGCCAATTCACTTATTGTAGTCACCTCGATGTCACCGCTTCTCGACCGATTTTACAAGAGCTTCTAGACGGGAGTCTTCGATTCTGTTTCTCTGACTACTCTTCGTAATGTCACAAATTAAATCTCGCAAGCCTGCGATGGTAATGCTTTCTGCAGTGGCGATCCTAACAATCCAATGACGCTCAGTGTGCGAGTTTTTAATCTCTGTCAGCCTTCTTTCTCCGTTCGCTCCATTAAGAATACATAAAATTAAAACGATTTATGGAGAAACCACCGCTGTTAGAGAGACTGAATATACGGAGTGAGCGCAAAACAATTTTATTTTTTCAAAATTTCATTGAAACAAAACGGATTCAAACCTTAACTGTTAACTGAGTATCTCTGAAAGTTTGTTTAACGCATGGACGCAATTGCTGAAGTCCTGGTCGGCCTGCCGTGTAGGCGCAAAATTTTTCTCACATTCGAGCATTATTCCGATGAAACCCATACACACGTCGAGAAAATCGTGAGTTTCAAATCTCACAAAACAACTGTTTCCAAGATCCTGCGTAATCGTTCGCGCACGAAACCAACAGACTCCAGTTGGTCTACGCGCTCACTCCTGCATATGCTGTCGATCCGGTTTCTGTACCGAGATACTGTCATGGATGGGTAACGACAAACACACGTCAGATGGATTGTTACTGACGAAACAGTTTTATCACGTTATTAGGAAAGGTAACCGGTACAAATTCGCTTTTTGAGAACAGAAAACACCAAGTTCTCCGCCAAAATGAACGAGATTCGCCAAGCGTCATTCAGGTCTGCGTACTGTCGAGGGAGATCTACAGCCCCCCCCGCCCCAGCGTCTTTTTTTTTTTTTTTTTAAAGCCTTAGCAGCCATCTGCACCTTGGCATGCTTCCTTTGTGGCTTGTGCCTCAATTGCGAGACGACTCCATCAGCATCTTGCAACCAGGTGGTGCACCACCTCATTGTATGGGAACACGTAAACACACATCTTCCTGGAGGATGGGTATGCCGTGCGGGTGCTAATGAAGGCGCGTCGTGCAGATGGCCGTCGAGATCACCAGACTTAATTAAACCCTTGCGATTTTTTTGAAGGGGTCGTATGAAAGACTAAATGTGTCTCGCTGTCCTGCCACAATCTTTTCCACAGCGGTGGCAGCAAATTGCAGCTGCGGTAGTGTGCGTAACCGGCACCATTTGGCACAATGTCTACGTAAATCTTGCCACTGGGAACACTGATGACAAATTTATACAAAGTCTCCAATGGGTCCATAATGCATGGCAGGCCGGGGTGGCCGAGCGGTTCTAGGCGCTACAGTCTGGAACCGCGCGACCGCTACGGCCGCAGGTTCGAATCCTGCCTCGGGCATGGGTGTGTGTGATGTCCTTAGGTTAGGTGTAAGTAGTTCTGAGTTCTAGGGGACTGATGACCTCTGAAGTTAAGTCCCATAGTGCTCAGAGCCATTTGAACCATAATGCATGTCCATTAGAACATTCTCGGTCGACTTGTTATTAACTACTATTCGATGAACTAGGGCTGTTTGCAAGTTGGATTAACGAGAGAGAGAGCGAAAGGGAGATCGTCGAACGGCTACTGTTTGCAAGCTGGATTAACGATTGTACGAAAATACAGAATGCCGTGGACGAAAGTTCCACTTGTTATAAAACACAGATCTGTCCTTAAATGTGGAAAAATGCCAGATAATGCGTATGTTAAAGAGAAAGAAGCCAAAGTATGCGTAAAAGTTTTTCGTTGGTACCCACCCACACACGAAGAAATGAACATAATAAAATAAGAGAAATCACAGCTCACACGAAAAGATTTTGGCGTTCGTTTTTCCCGCACGCTGTTCGAGAGTGGAACGGTAGAGAAATAGCTTGCAGGTGATTTGATGAACCCTCTGCCAGGCAACTAACTGTGAATTTCAACGCAGTTACAGTTGAAGATGGCAAAGTGAAACCTCGATTCGCTATATAGGGCATCATTAGCGCCAAGCTCATTTATTGCAGAATATTGACTGCATCCTGTATTTATTTAATTATTAAGCTTATGGTTGCACACAAACAAATAATATTACAACTATCTCAAATTACAAACTAACATCCCGGCCACGAATCTAGTCTACTGATCGTTCCGCCATCATCAGGAAGTCTGTCGGAATGCCGCGACGAACAGTTTACTTTTCAGAGGCACCCTGGTGAATTTATGTTCTTCCACATGTACAAAGAGTCGTAACACTTTCCAGTGCTGATTCTTATACGGTTAAGAACGGATCAGATTTTGCGTGGCAGTTCAAAGCCAGGTGGCGTGGTCGATAGGCGTGGCATTCTAAGCTGTTCTGTCGTAGCATTTATCTGCCGTGTGTGTCTCCAGCAGTCACCTGTAGTAAAGCGGTTTCAAACTAACATTTTTGCGGTTTTCAAGGAGTGGGTAACGAGAGCTACGTCTAGATTTGCTGATGCTTGAAATGTCTGCGTGAACAGTAAGGTTGGGAGTTTCCTGTAGAATTTTGTACTCCCGTACAAGTGCACTTTCCCGCCGCGGGGCAGGCAGAAAGTAGGTTGTGTGTGTGTGTGTGTGTGTGTGTGTGTGTGTGTGTGTGTGTGTGTTACCGCTTGTAAGACGTGTGGTGTGGTTGAGCTATGCATAAACATGTTTTGAGTGAGCACTATTCATCCATACTGATAAGTGATATATCGCAACAGGATAAACCAATTGCAGAGCTGAAGTACGTAATCTTGCTGCGATTAATGCCACAGAGTTTCTGGACGATATTATTCCGAGTTTAAATTTTGGCAGCAGTTCTTATTAGATGTCATATGTAACTGAGCGCTCTATTAAGCGTGACCATCTAGATATTTTGGGTTCCTCGTACGCCTAAGTGTTCCTTCAAGGTGGCCAGTGAGTTCTTTGGTGGATGTCTCGTTGGTCACAAGCACGCAACAAAGTCAATGCCTGCTCATTTCGCTCGCTGACTGGGGACAAAGTACTGAACAGGCATAAGGAGTTTCCAGTGACGAAGAGGAAAGCAATAAAATAAGTGAAAGTGCAGGCAGTAGACCAATGTTTAAACAGCCCGCCCGGTTGGCCGTGCGGTCTAACGCATTGCCGGCACGGTAGCTCAGCGTGTTCGATCAGAGAGCCGGTTGGCCTCTGTAATAAAAAACTGAGTGGAAGGATCATCCACCGAACTTGAACAGGATGTCTTGCCCGGCGGATTTGTGTCGAGGTCCGGTGAACCGGACAGTCTGTGGGTGTTTTTAGGCGGTTTTTCAGCTGCCTCGGCGAATGAGGGCTGGTTCCCCTCATTCCGCCTCAGTTGCACTATGCCGGCGATTGCTGCGCAAACAAGTTCTCCATGTACGCGTACACCACCATTACTCTACCGCGCAAACATACGGGTTACACTCGTCTGGTGTCAGACGTTCCCTGGGGGTTCCACCAGGGGCTGAACCGCACAATAACCCTGGGTTTGGTGTGGGGCGGCGGAGGGGTGAAGTGTACTGCGGTAGTCGTCGTGGGGTTGTGGACCACTACTGCTACGGCGGGGACGAATCCTCTCCGTCGTTTCGAGGTCCCCGGTTAACATACAACACAATACAATGTTTAAACCAAGGGTAGTCAAACTTTTTTACCTACCACCTACTTTCGAATCTGTTGGTAGCGAAATTTTCTAACTGCTCACCAGTCCCACAGTAAGGCTGATTTCTAAAGTAGTGAGGTAAACTTTACTTTATAAAAATTTATAAAGCAGAATTACAGCAAGTTAAAGCACATAATAATAATAATAATAATAATAATAATTAGTTGCCAAATATTTTATGTCAAAATTTTATGAAAAAAGTTATGAACATATATTTGAAAGCTCTACCGCCCACCACCCACAAGCAAAGCTGGAACCCCCACAAGTGGACCGTACGGATCCACTTGGCAACCGCTGGTTTGCACCGCCAAACTTTGGGGGAGGGGGGAGGGGGACAGGGCATTCTTTTCAATTTTACTGACGTACACTAAATGAGATGAGACTGCGAACAGAAAACGAAAGTTCCTTCGATTTAGTAGATAATGGGAATGAAAACGATGGCATGGAACGAACATCAGGTAAGTAGTAAGTAGCATCTCCTTGGTTGCTTGGCAGGTGACAGCAGCAAATAATTGATGAAGTACGTACCATTCTACAGTAAATGTGGTACTACAATTTCCATTTTTGAATACACACAGTAGTGTTATCTGCAGTAGTGGGTTGGGTTGTTTGTGGGAAGAGACCAAACCGCCAGGTCATCGGTCTCATCGGATTAGGGAATGGAGAGGAAGGAAGTCAGCCGTCCCTTTCAAAGGAACCATCCCGGCATTTGACTGGATTTAGTGAAATCACGGAAAACCTAAATCAGGATGGCCGGAGGCGGGTTTGAACCGTCGTCCTCCCGCATGCGTGTCCAGTGTGCTAACCACTGCGCCACTTCGCTCGGTATATGTGCAGTAGTGTATAAGTTATATCAAGATTGCTTAATGTGACCCTTGAATATGTATTGTCACTTACAATTAATTTAACCCTATTTTTCATTGCTGTGGTAACATTACATCGGTCGCTTTTAAATTAAATGTACAACACGGTGTTTCGTATAATACTGCATTCGGCTAATTTTTATTGATCACTACATACACTTCGGCTAAATTCCTAATTATAGCTTTAGATAACTAATTTAAAAAAGAAATCTATAATTCGAACACTAGCTCGAATTAGTGAGGTTCACCGTATACCGAAAATAAAGCGTCAATCGAGGCTTCTCGGAATCTACCTAACCTGAGCGTGGACCCTGCCGTGGCTACAAAACAGCATCACACAGTTTTATTTGGTTCAGGAGCTAATATCCTATGATATATGTCCGGTGCATGCAGTTTAATAAATTTGTTTGATAATCTGTTGCACAAATAGCAAAATGTAAAATGCGTGCCTGTTCTGCACACGATCTCGCGTGCTCCCTTCGACACGCAAGCGCCGCTAGGACTTGATTTGCAACTCTTTGCGCGTACATTAGAGAGCAAAAAAGAGGAAGCTATATTTGCTTACGGATTACTGTTAAGCACGGCACTACCACTACAGTTCCTGAGTCCGCTACTATTAGTTCGCAGGGACGAAGCCACAAATTTGCGGTAAGATACTTCCAGTGTATCTCCCACGGCAGCAGTCGAAAAAGACCAGGCCACAAATTTGTGGTACGGTATTTCAAGTGTATCTCATACTCTGTAGGTCAAAGCAGACTATATTGCAATGGTTTTTCGTTTGATGTTTGTGATGTGTGAACTGCAAGATATCGGTACCTTTAATATAATGTGAACACGACCAATATTGTTATTATCTATATTTCTTTTACATACGGATGTCTTCATAAGTGGACAATTAAAAATCCCCAAAATTAATTTTTGATTCGCCACTAACTATGACAAAATTACGCGTGTTTATGTTACAGTAAAGGAAACATAATAATCCATCAGCTCACTTGTCACGTCCCACAATTGCATATCATAATACATGAAAAACACAGTTGATAGTCGGATTTTTTTTCCGAAACGTGTCGCGCAGAAATTTAGAGAAAATCATGGATGACAGCACAAATGTTATTTTATAACAAACAAAATCAATGTTTTCACAGCCACTGATCATTTCTGATGGATAAAATAAAAAATGACAGGTTAAGGTCTTCTGCTCATGAAATCACTTGTAAAATTTGAGGTCAATTTCCAATGTCAATAATCCCGGGTCGAATCACGATTTTCAAGCTTCCGCTCCCCAAATTGTAAGTGCGTTTTCAGGAATTCTACACGAAAAAAATAGCTTTGTTTTAACAAGTTTGTTTGCGTTGCAGTTTTTCGTTTTGAATTAATCTGAATTCGTTACAAACAATTCGTTCCTAGCTAGAATATCTTTAACTAAAATTATTTGAATAATCAATATAAGTGAAAACAGCTTAAAAAGAAATCGGTGTTTGAAAGTCTCTCAACAAGTTTTATACAACACTTCACATTCCCTTCTTATAAATAGTTTTGCACGTTATGTTCTGTACACGTTTATTCGGTCAAGCGCCATCTCTCATCATGTTCATCGATCTGCCGGTTAAGACGTTCGTTGTACAGGTAATGATCTGATTCTACCGTTTGCTGCTGCTTTATATCTATTATGCTTGTCTTCACTCTCCTCCTGATGATGGAGTCGTGGTTACTCTGTTACGCGCGTTTTGCCATTTTTGAATAATAGGAGAACTGTACAATACAGTTGTCAAACATTTGTTTATTTAACACGTAACTTCGATCTATTTGGAGAGAATTATCATTGGGGGCTTTCTATCAAAACTAGATACAACATTTTAACAGCTATTGAATACTGAGCACACTATAAATGATGCCTGCATACTTTTAGTGAAAGTACGTTTACACTCAGAACGGCCAGCACAGAACTTTTACATACAATCTCTCTAAAAAAAGAAAAAAACTTATTAGAGGCTCAAATACCTTGTCCGCAGCCGTCAGCACTACGACATGCAGTGCAATATTTTGCGGGTAACTGCAACAAAATTATTTATATCTACATCCCGTAACACTTTGGATTCTCCTTATTTCCGAATACCCATTCTCATTGCGAACGACATTCTGTGTTCACCGGATGATTTTAAATCAACGAAATAAGGAAGATGAGGCTGGTTTATAGTTATTGTTTCCTTAACATTTTTTAAGTACCGTTTACACGTTTTGTTGATAGCCTAAACAACTCCCAGGCGCACCAAAAATTTGTTTTGTTTTTCTTGGTAAACCTCTTAGAACACAAAAAAATCATGTAACAGAAACGGTATCGCAAACGTAAGCTTGATGTACACAGTCTTCAGCCGATAAAAACAGCGTATGATTAAGGATAAACAGGATTTTCACACAAGAAAATAAACATCTAGTTACATCAAAAATATTTCATACTTCCGATTTCCCTATTCATTATTATTTCCTATCAATGAAACAGACAATTGTGTACTATTAGAATTTTGTCTGAAAAAAGGCAGCCAGATTACGAAGCTCTACTGTTAGCGAAGAGTTTCTAAACAGTGTTGTTTGCAGCAAAAGATTGAGTAAGTATATCACAAACTTACCGGTTCGGATGAAAAGTGGTATATCACTGAGCTACGGATGCTCTGGTGCGACTTTGACTATCGAGAGAAGAGAAACGTATCACTTGCACATCACTATTCAATCCGAATTTCAATTATTTAACGCGTACCGGTTACCAGAGAACCACACACCACCTACACAGCTCCACAGCCTAACACACACTGAGTTAAGGTAACAGACCAGTTCTGAAATTCGCCGTCAGATGTCGGCCTGCTAAAGATTAGTTCCAACAAACGTTTCATGAGTGCGCTGCGATCGGCGGCTCTGTCATCTAGCGGGAGTACGACGAACTACTAGCGCATTTGCAGAGAGGTTCCTTTGGAGTACCGCGCAAGCTCGCCGAATCCAGATATGCCGTATCTCAGACAATTTATCGATCGCCGTTGCCATTTTATTTTCACAGCTGATGGGTAGTTGAATAAGATTTCTTCGTAGCTGAAGTAAACGTCCGCCGCTAATCTTAAAATTTAAACAGGTCATGTATATCGAAATGTGGAGTCTGTTGAGAACTGTTCTGTGTTTGCTTTTTATAGTTAGCGATTTAGGCATTCTAGGAAGCGTTAGTGAAAACGTCAGGGAAAATGACAGCAAAGTTTCTGGAATACAAGACAATAACATAAAGAAACGCTACGATGCTGACATACAAAACTGCATAGAAAATTTTGATATTCACAGTGATAAAATCATTCGAACACAAGACTCTTTAGATATGGGAGCCAAATACATAAACGAAGTGGAAGTAGCATCAAGAGAAGAATGTTTAAGACTGTGCTGCGAAACGAATTCCTGCGATGTTTTTGTGTTTGAAGAAAAGGTAAGTGCGCAGCTCCTCTTTCTTGTAAATGTATTCACCACTGTTGTCAAATTATTAGTGCACACTTAGCGTAAAATGTTGAGTCGTTTTCACCAACTTATTTATAAAAGATGAATGTTGCACAAAATCTTAACAGTAATTTGCAAGACAGGCTTTGGAAATAAAACAGTGATGGGTAACGCAGATTTCATATTACCAGGATTACGACATTTGCGGTATTAGACATTGTGTCAATAATCATAACTGCGGTAAAACACATTTTTTTTAGACCGGTTAAACCTGCTAGTAAACTTCGAGTGACACAATTCACTCTCGTAACACGTTATACCTGTAGTGAGTTCTGCTGATGCTACAAAATTTTGGAAAAGACTAGCTCTCAGGCACGTGAATGTTTGTGATTCGTATCGTTGCTACGGATTGTGGAATGCTTTGCCACTGCTTTAGAATTTCCACGAAACTTACCAACATGTTTGGAGACAAGGATTCATCTAGTAAACGACTGACAATTAGAGAATTTGAATTGGGTAAATAGGATGTATGGCATACTCGACCAAAATTTCATCTCCACTCATTTATTTAAATTTCAGTCTGCTTTCACCGTCATTCAGGTAGACGCACTTGAAATCGTACTTTTCGAGACTTTCCTACTGTAGTAACAGGTTGTAAAGTTTTCACGCATTGCGTCATGTCCTGTCGTAGAAACTGCACAATATTTCAACGAGGCAGGACGTTGTCACCTTCACGTGCACTTGAAGGTGAAACGCAGCTGCTTATTATAAATACTGTATTGTTTCTATGACAGTATCTAACATAATACCCGAGAGCATAACATGCAAACCTAAAATTGTTGCTTTCGCCAAGAAGAACTAATTCCCATTAAATAGGCTGTACATGCGTATCACTGTTCCGCATTCATTCTAAGGAATGGAAAAAAAAGTTTCCGCAAACGTGGGAATTTGGTTCTGATAGTGATAATATTGCAATCTGCCGTTATTTGTAACTGCTTGTTCGTCCATTTTGCGGTGGTAAAACTACGTAATGGTACAGGAGAGCGCGATGTTTTTGGTACTTGCGTATTTCTCTGGTTGTGTACCGCTCTGTAGCTCAGGGTAAATACCGTGTTTAGACATAGAGGTACGTAAATATTAGTTAATGTTAGCATTACTTTTTAGCAATAATCTAAGGCTCTCCCAGACCCTGAACACATTTTATCCATTTGATTCAATTAATTGTTGAGCAGGCGGTAAAAGTTTTTAATTTTACGATTTGCATTGTATGTGATAGAACAGAATTTCTCTATGGTTGTTTTTTTCGAAACTTTCTGTCTAAGGACCGGCTGTAAAACTCTTAAAAGATTTAAAAATTAAAAATTATTTCTCTGTGCATTATTTAAATAACAAGTACTACTGGGGAAGACCCACTAATAACAATAGTCACATTATTTAGCGACTCGGAGTCTGTAGGGATATTGCAGAATTTTTACTCTCGTTACAGTGTGAGGAAGGTCCAGAGATCTTGTCCGTTAGTCAGAAGACACGCTGATATCTCCTAGTAACAGAGAGAGGTTTGCAAGGTGGAGTGGTTAATTGATAGCATTTAGGGATGGCGCTTATTGCTGAAACAACCGGTTTTCAGTGATATCGGTTTTTCTCCACGCCAGATTAACCTGACTGTTAAAACCACTCAAAATAACATGTTTCTGAAACAACCGATTTTCAGTTTTTTATTCCTGTCATTTCCTGTAGTAAAAGTAGAAATCGAACAAAGACTGACAAATTTTAATTCTCTGTTTCAACCTACATTGAATCAAAATATTTAATTAAGCAAAGAAAAGGAAACGTTGCCCGTCCACCGTTCGCTACTTTTCTCGGCAAGTGGTAAGTGGTTGAATACTACAAAAAATAACCAGTATTCTCCTATTGGTTCAAATTTTTTGAAACTTTGCTCACAAATTATGCTGTAACCAGGAGCCCACAACTTGGACATTACGAATTCTCAGTGCTAAAGGGTGAAAACTCAGGTTCAAGAACCGTTTTTCGTGTTAATTTGTCCGATATTACGTAGACACAGGGAGCAGATCAGCTACTTTCCATTTGTATTGTATACTATCAGTGAAATGTTACATTTTTAATTTACTTGTGTTACAATAATTTCTTTCCTCTTACCGTTTCACAGAAATGACAGCCAAACTTTTAACCTTTTAAAGCGAATGAGGCATTGTACTTCATTGCTACTTCGTAGCAATGTTTCCAGACCGAGGTTGGTGCCATTCTGCAAATGGGGCGGCAAGTGTTGCACTCTACATGTACACGCATACGTTAAGCCAAGACACACGGCAACAGGGACGTCATTGCCTCAGCGAGGCTGTACAAATTCTTATGCCGTGTGTTTGTTGCTCATTTCTGACTGCATTGTTATTAAAACAGCATTAATCGCTTTTCTCATTTTTATAACAACGCAGTATTTTAAACCAGTGCAAATTGCACGAATAAAATTATTATTATTATTTTTAAATTCGTTTAAAAACGAAAAAGCCGGCCGAAGTGGCCGTGCGGTTAAAGGCGCTGCAGTCTAGAACCGCAAGACCGCTACGGTCGCAGGTTCGAATCCTGTCTCGGGCATGGATGTTTGTGATGTCCTTAGGTTAGTTAGGTTTAACTAGTTCTAAGTTCTAGGGGACTAATGACCTCAGCAGTTGAGTCCCATAGTGCTCAGAGCCAATGAGCCAAAAACGAAAAAATTTAGCGCTGCTGCTGCTTATGGAAACTGATGTTTCGGTGTTTTGTTATTAGTAAAAAATAAAAAAAGCACGTGTGGTAACCGAGACCAAAGAATAACCGAAAAATACCGGTTATTCATAAATAAAATACAGGTGTCTGTTTTAACCGGTCGGTTTTTTTTCCCACCACTCGCAGCATAGTGCTAATCTCAGTCATGTGCACCGAAACGTAAGGCATCAGGCGTAACTCTGTTGTTTGTTCTTGTGGTTTTCAATTTGAAGACTGATTTAATGCAGCTCACCATATTCTGTGTATGTCTGCTCATCTCTGCTTAACTTGCACGATCTACTGCACCTGAAGCTATGCGAACTAACTTATGGACATCACACACATCCATGCCCGAGGCAGGATTTGAACCTGCGACCGTAGCGGTCGCACGGTTCCAGACTGAAGCGCCTAGAACCGCTCGGCCACTCCGGCCGGCTCTCCGCATTTCCCTCATAGAACCTGTTCCACCAGTGAGTCCACAACTGGTGGTATCAACTGGTCATGTCAGCACGAAAAATGGTTCAAAAAATGCACTGTAAGACAAAAAAAGGCGCACCACGAAGGAATTATCGGAATGGGGCGCAAATCGGTAGATGTGACGTACAAGCACAAAAAAGAAATTATTAAAAAGTAATAAAAATTGGATGACTTATTCAAGAGAAAGAGCTCGTAAATTTAGCAAGTCAGTAATGCGTTTGTCCACCTCTGGCGCTTAAGCAAACAGTTGTTCGGCTTGGCATTGACTGACAGCTGTTGGATGTCCTACCGAGGGATGTAATGCCAAATTCTGTCCAACTGAGGCGTTAGATCGTAAAAATCCCGAGATAATGGCAAGACCCTGCCCATAATGCCCCAAATGTTCTTAACGGGGGAGAGATCCGACGACCTTGCTGGGCATGATACGGTTTGACAAGCACGAAGCCACGCAGTATAGCTCTCACCTTGTCCAAGTATGCATTATCTTGCTGAAATGTAAGCCCAGGATGGCTTGCTACGAAGGCAGCAAAACTGGGCGTATAATGTCGTCAACGTATAGTTGTTCTGCAAGAGTGCCGTGGATGACTACGAAAGGGGTCCTGCTATGGGAAGAAACGGTACACCAGACGATCACTCCCGACTGTCGGGCCGTGTGGCGCGCGACAGTCAGGTACATGTACCACTACCGTCTGGGGCGTATCCAGATGCATCTCTGCTGGTCATCGGGGCTTAGTTCGAAGCGACACTTACTGCCGAAGACAACACTACTTCAGTCAATGAGACTCCAGGCCGAAACGTGTCTGCAGACGCTCCGCATTGGGATATCAGCCTGACTGCTGCCCGCCATACGGCTCGACAACGAGGAGTGACGGTCTGGTGTACCATTTGTTTTCATTGCAGGACTCCTTTGGTTGTCATCCGCGGCACTCTTACAGCACAGCGGTACGTCGACGGTATTCTACAGCCCGTTTTGTTGCTCTCCATGACATACCATCCAGAGTTACATTTCAGCAAGATAGTGGCCTCCCGCACATGACGAGCGTTTGTGCTGCTCGTCCTCGTGTTTGCTGAACCCTACATTGGCCAGCGAGATCACCGAATCTGTCCCTAATTGGAAACGTTTGGAGCATTATGGGCAGGGCATTCCAACCAGCTCTAATTATTTACGATCTGATGCTCCTGTTGGACAGAAGTTGATACTATATGCCTCAGGATTATATCCATAACTCTACCAATCAATGTCAAACCGAATAACTGCTTGCATAAAGGCCAGAGGTGGACCAGTCCGCTGTTGACTTGTTTAATTTGTGAAGCTGTCTCTCTTGAGTAAATCATCCAATTTTTCTGAAATTGTAATCATTTATTTGTCTGTACGTGTACATCACATCTTCCCATTTCTGTCCCATTCGGATAATTTCTTCGTGGTACGTGGTTTTTTGTCTTTGAGTATATATATCGAAAGTCAATAGTTCCTACCAGATTACTAGTAAAGAAATAGTCTCACAAACAAAGGATCGCCCAAAAGCGAACCAAGCCTGACCAAGCACTGCCAGGAGGAAAGCTCATAAAACAAAGAGGGAAAAATGTAGTACTGTGGATAATGTTGCTTATAATACTACTTACTATATAAAGACGAGGAAGATGTGTCAAGTGTAAACTATTGATCAGTGCCCTGAGAAGCGGTTCGGCGTTGCACCACGACTCCGTCAGGCGCGATAAACTGCTCCTGCGATGCTCAGTAGAACGACGTCTACAGAGAGAAGCCCACGTCAGCCTGAAGTCGACACGTTCCACCTGTGGGTTGTGCTGCCCTCAAGTTTCATTGTAAACCCTCGTCAGCGTATTGTCACATCGAATTAGTTGCCAGATCCTTAAAGCAGGCTGCCTTCCGGGACACGTCGAGTCAAAGACTTACACCCACGAACTGACGCTTGCCACATCACGAACGAAGGCCATATTGAGCACCTGATGTGTGATTTACAAACTTGGAGAGATGCCCTGTCCACGTATGTGTGTCTGTTTTCCGTATGTCTTGTAGTTGGAGATAATTACGTATGATCCCGTATGCCCAACCCCTTGAGAAGCGAAACAACGGGAAATATTCTTTTCATGTTGTTACTTATTAGTAAGACTTTAATTAAAATAACCACGCATTAATGTTTTTGAAATGAATTTGGTAGTCAGTGGGTTCAAAACCATCCTTCCCAGTGTGGTACGCAGTGATCATGAGTTGTAACGTCCCCTTAGAAAATTTAATGAATTACTGTGCTGATAAACCTCTTACATTATTTGATTTTCAAACAGCTGAGCAGAACTGAGCGTATTCAGACATTTTGCTCTTTACCTGTTCTGATCAACACTAAACTGACACACAATATTTTTAGCGCAACGCAATCTGACTTTCCATAATCCCTACAAAAGAATGGCCCTGACTAACATTAACCTATACCTTTCACAAATCACTTACCTCACAAAAATCTTCGTTACTCGAACTACTGCAATACAGCGAGCGCCACTACTGGTAGCTAAATAAAAGATTAAAACTACTGAAGGGACTAACTACTAATACGCATAGTTAGCAAATGAAAGATTTTGATAAAGAACAAACAACGTATTTACCTTAATAGTGTTCAAAAGTCATAATACATATATCAGTTCATGACATCCAGTCTTACAAATTTACTGCTTCTGATGGACACACACCCAGATCATCCGCTCTCAAAACTCCGCCATTTCTCTCCCCACATCCACCACTGCTGGCGGCTCACCTCCAACCGCGCAACGCTACGCGCTGTTAACAGCCAACTGCCCACTACAGTGATTTTCATACAGAGCGCTACATGGCGTTACCAACATAAAAACCTAAACAGCCTATTTACAGAGTTAGCTTGGTTGCCAGCAGGTGCGCCTGATTCACATCAACGACAGCTTCGCCGAGGCCAGTGCCTATCGCTGCTAACGTGTTCTGTCTTCCGAGCCTATAGTCGCACTTATAGTGGCCTTTTCACCCCTCATTTGTTCTCTGTGTTGTGCAACTGGAAACGCAGTTCAAACACAATTTTTAACGAGGTTTTTGCTTCATCGTTTCCCTTCCCGATATAAATTTAATGGCATTGCATATAATCACACGTGTCTCATTATGAAGAACTAACTTTGCAGCTGTGATGCGGAAATATTGGCGTGACATGCTGTGTAGTAAGGAGACGGCTAAGCAAATGCTGGAACTGCGCAGATCTGCAGACGATAGTCATCTTCAGAACAAGAGGCGGAATCGACCAGCGCTCACGACGAAAGTGCGTCTCTGCCGGTGCCACGTTACTTTGCTTCTTCGGCGACAAGATGCCTGCATGCAGGCAGCTGGTCGCTGCTAATTTTCTATGCCATCCTTGCCCAGTTAGAGAGACAGCTCCGTCTTCGAGGTAGACGGGATGCTAGACCATGGACTTAGGTCTTTTTCGTATGCAGTGACAATCAGGCCACTTCGCATGTCGTTTGCATCGAACTGTTTTCCCAGTTTGTCAACGAACTGCGTGACGAGTGAATACTCTCGCTCACCTAGAAAAATTTTCGCCAAGTGTCATGGCCTCAATTCCGCGGCAGCGACATAGTCACAATTGCTTGATGCCACTGACCTAGAGTCTGCTAATGTAAAAATTTATACGCCACTTTACCATGGGGCAGGACAGCAGACAGCTCACAAATCGATAGCCTCTACATTAAAAGCCCGCCAGGCTGTGTGGCGCACGTAATGGATTCTTGACGACCTCGATGGTATCAGCTTCTTTCTTCCGCCACGTTATTACAAATATTTCTCACTCTAGATTTATACATATATATTATTTAGGTAACTCAAAAGAGTGAATATAACACAAATTATACACTGGAGTGCAAAACTTAGACGAAATTAACTTCTGCGTTATGTGTCACACTCAACGAGACGATAGAACTGCTACAGTATAGAACAGAGGGCGAGTGAAAGATACACGAAATAAAACGGACAGAGGTAACATTTTTATTCGAAGACATTGAGCTCACTGCGATTCACGACATTACAAACGGCGGGACATGGTACTTAGTAGGGAGTTTGATCACCGCAGACAGCATTGTAAGCTCGGCAGCGTGCTCCCATGCTGGCCACAAAGTTGGTAGAACGATCCATTCTTCCACCAGAGCGGTTGACAACTGCTGGATGTCGTTGGTGCATTTGGACGTGCTGCAATACGCCTTCACAATGCAGCGCACCCGTGCTCGACGGAATTCGAATCGGGGAAACGAGCAGGCTAGTACGTCGGCGAATATCCTCTCGTTCCAAGAACTACGTCGCTTGCATAGTTCGGTGTGGTCGCGCATTGCCATCCGTAAAATGAAGTCAGGATCGAATGTACCCCTGAAAAGACGCACATGGGCATGGTCTACAGTGTCACAACAACGTTGACCAGTTACTCTACCGTTTTCAAAGATTTGGGGTCTATACGCCCATACAACATTATTCCTCCCCACACCATAACACATGGACCACCAAAACGATCTTATTCGACAGTACTGAACGTACCCTCCTATGGCGAGAGGTGGGGATATCTGATGCTCCTAGGAACGTTGACGATCATGATTGTTTTGGTGGTCTAGATGTTACGGTGTAGGGAGGCATGATGTTGCATGGATGTACTAACCTCAAAATCTTTATACACGGTATATTCACCGGCCAACGTTATTGTAACACTGTAACTCTTCCCCAAGTGCGTCTTTTCACGGGAACATTCGACACTGACTTCATTCGTAAGGATGACAATTGTGCCACAGAATCGAACAGAGCTGTTGGTACTGGAGTACATTTGGGGAATAGACTGTCCTGTCCATTCTCCCGACTTGAATCCCATCGAGCACGTGTGGAATGCGTCGGGAAGAGGTATTGCAGCACGTCCACAGGCAACAACGACCACCCAGCCGTCGACAGTCGCCCTGGTGGAGGACGTGAGCGCCCTACTATAAGAACTCCTTTACCAGCCATGTAGCCAACACGGGAGTGCGCTACAGAGCCTGCAGTGCCATCTGTGGTGTTGAGGCACCCTATTAAGAACCATATTCCGGCTATTGTAGTGCCAGGCGCTACAATCTGGAACCGCGCAACCGCTACGGTCGCAGGTTCGAATCCTTCCTCGGGCATGGATGTGTGTGATGGCCTTAGGTTAGTTATGTTTAAGTAGTTCTAAGTCCTAGGGGACTGATGACCTCTGAAGTTAAGTCCCATAGTGCTCAGAGCCATTTTTTGTAATGCCAGGGAAACATTAAGAATCGCGGTGACTGCAGTGAAATTACTGTCTTTACATTAAAGTTCCATTTCTGTTCGTCTCGTTGAGTATTTATTTCAGTTACTTTCTGTACTATATTGCAGCAGTTTTTTCTATATATGGTCCAAGTTCCATCGAGCTTTGTTACTTGGCAGTGACACATCATGTGAAAGTTACATTCACTCTTAAGTGTTCCACACCAGTGTATTCTTAAAACTATATTTTACGACATTTTAAGTGGCCACCGGGATTTTATTAGTGTTTACGTTGATGAGTCTATGTAGGGGGACTTCCTTTGCTCCTCCAACTGTTCCCCGAAAATGTCGTTAGGATAGGGTTGCCAGTGTAGTTTTTAGTAAACTACGTGGAACTATTTGGTATTGTGACGTCATTGGATCAGGTGAGACGACATTATGGCAAGAAATTCCTCATTTGCTCTGATTCTTCAAGTGTCCGTCTTGCTATTGGTCAGATGTACCCAGCGGATAGGATGGACCAAGATGTCCAAGACGTATTCCTCCGGTAGCAGGGCAGGAAAAGGAAAGAATTTTCTGCCGGGTTCCAGGGCACATAGGGATCCGGGGAAATGAACTCGCTGATGCAGCTCCCGAGGAGGCTCGCTCCCTCCTCCTCCTGCCGGCAGTTCAGTCCCCCTATGGGCAGTCACCACGTACTTGACCCGGAAGACAATGTGTTGATGGGATGCTCAGTGGCTGGGGGTGAGGAGCAATGAGCTGCAGTCTGTGAAACCTTCAATGCGACCGTAGCCTACCAACTTGCGGCCACGACGAGCTGAGGACTAGTCCTCACAACGCACGGATTGGTACATTGTCCATTAAAGCAAGGCTTTCTCTCACCAGTGTGATATAGCGTATTTTATTTGAGTGAGTTCTACACCACGACACGAGGGCAAACCTGGGTCTCCACAGCTCCTGCCTTCTATTGTAAATGACAGTGACTCAAGTGTGATACGTGTTTTAAGGTTTCCAAAATATTAGATGTGAGATTTTAGTGGATTGCAGAGTGGTTTGGTCACCTATGGTTTTTGTTATCTAGCTACAGCAATATTTCCCCTTTTCAATTTATCTGTACTAATACTTTATACTTGATTTTATCTACAGTTTTTCTGCTGTGTTTTATCTGCTTTTTATGGATGGTCCATTATGACTCTCCCGACGTCAGTGTTGAACTTTAAATTCGAGTTTGTTGGTGCAGCTTGGTATTAAAACTTATTGTTTTAAATTAAACTATTACCACTCCGCCCCCCGCCCCCCCGCTTCGTCACTGTTTATTTCATGTAAGGACGCTGGTAACATTGGCATTTAGCGCCCGAAATCATAAATGGTAACTAACTCTGATGTCTTAACACCTGTAACGCTTCATATTGATTTTCCGACCCTGTTAATTAAATTATCTAGAAGCAGCCTAAAATTATTTCGTGATCGGATCGTGCCTATCAACAAGTGCGATCGGCTTGGAAAGGGAAACGTTAACAGCGGTACTCCAGCGCTGCACACTAATAATGGAGTGAACAGGTGATAGTCAAAGGCACTGTCGACTTTTCATATGGACAAATGTATCATTTTTAAACATAAAAATAATGGCTGTTAATTTCGTAATAGGCCAAAATGAAATAATAATCGACACACGTGGCTTGTGACGCTTGTTGTTACATTTTCTGATGACAAATATGTATCTAACATTGCAATCCACGTTCACCGGCAAAAGTACACGGGAAAACTCATATGACATCCACACAATTCTCATTTTACAACCGATCACAGTAGAAATAAACTTTCTCGATAATCGTTGCAATGACAGCTACTGTTATGGTGTATGCCTGCGGCGAAGGCAACACACACCAACCACCGGGAGAGCAGAACCAACTAGTGACACAGGGCCCTGTGCGCTTCGGCATCGATGATTGATACCCGTTGTAAAGCTTCTGTTTTGAAGAGATACAGATTAATAAACGAATCGGTTGTCCTGAAAGTTTATTATTACCCTGTTAGCAGGTAAAATAATTCCTACTCGCAAATAGTCTGTCCGCTATCCGTAGAGAAATCGGATTCCTTTTCATACTACATGGATTTCTGTTGCCAGAATAAACAATACTAAAAAGAGACAGGGGGAAGCTATAAACAAGTAACATACCAGGAGTTACAGAAATCAATCTATATTGAAGATCAAGAACAGGTTAAATACGAGTTCGCCTTGTTTACTACGGGACGATATTAACCAACAATTCTGCAGTACTCTTAGGAAAGGCTAATAATAGTACAGTAACAATATAACACAGAATAGTTAATAATCCAATCCGTAACTACACCGAAGAGGCAAAGAAACTGGTACACCTGCCTAATATCGTGTAGCGCCTCCACGAGCAAGCAGAAGTGCGTAACACAACGTGGCATGGACTCCACTAATGTCTGAAGTAGTGCTGGAGGGAAATGACACAACGAACCCTGCAACGTTATCCATAAATACGTAAGAGTAAGAGGGGGTGGAGATCTATTCCGAATAGCACGTTGCAAGGCATCTCAGATATGCTCAATAATATTCATGTCTGGGGAGTATGGTGTCCAGCGGAAGTGTTTGAACTCAGACGAGTGTTCCTGTGGAAACTCTGTAGCAATTCTGGACTTGTGGGGTGTCGCATTGTCCTGCTGAAATTGCCCAAGTCCGTCGGAATGCACAATGAACACGAACGGATGTGGGTGATCAGAGAAGGTGCTTACGTACTTGTCACCTGCCTGAGTCGTATCTAGACTGATCAGGGGTCCCATATCACTCCAACTGCACACGCCCCAACCCATTACAGAGCCTCCACCCGCTTGAACAGTCCGCTGCTGGCATGCAGGGGTCATGGATTCATGAGGTTGTATCCATCCCCGTAAACGTCCATCCGCTCGATACAATTTGAAACGAGACTCGTCCGACCAGGCAACATGTTTCCAGCCTTCGGTTCCGAAAGCCCATGTCGATGATGTTTCTTTAAATAGTTCGCACGGTGACACTTGATGGCCCAGCATTGATATCTGCAGCGGTTTGCGGAAGGGTTGCACTTCTCTCACGTTGAACGATTCTCTTCAGTCGTCGTTGGTCACTCGTTGTTGGTCCCGTTCTTGCAGAATCCTTTTCCGGCAGCAGTGATGTCGGAGATTTGATGTTTTACCGGATTCCTGATATTCACGGTACACCCGTGAAATGGTCGTACGGGAAAATCGCCACTTAATCGCCACCTCCGAGATGCTATGTCCCGTCGCTCGTGCGCTATGACACCACGTTCAAATTCACTTAAATCTTGATAACCTGCCATTGTAGCATCAGTAACCGATCTAACAACTGCACCAGGCACTTGTTGTCGTATACAGGCCGACCACATCCCAGTATTCTTCCTGTATTGGTATCTCTGTATGAGAACACGCATTTGTATCCCAAACGCGGTACCAGTTGCAGGTTGCCTATCTAAGCTTCCAGGGACAACAAAAAGTTGATTTTCGGTATTTTGTGTTATTGATCTAATTCAAAAATTTAAAATGCTGTCGTAATATACTAATCAAGAGGTATAGTCTTACGTTGAAAGTTTTATGACAAGAATAAAAGTATCACAGTAAGATGCTGTGTGTTTGTCTTGAGCTAGCGTAACAGATGGCGCATAAATGCCGGGACTATATCCACCGAGTATTTGAGAAGTAGAGCACTTGCCGCCTTCCAACAAACTTCATGCATAATTTGAAACCTTAACGAAACTTCATCTCGCTGATACCCGACAAAATGACGAAAAGAAAAAGTTTGTCGCTTACTTCATTTTCGATCTTCATGCAGTAAAACTTCAGCATCAGGAATGCTTTTTAAATTTATTACTTCTGTACTACTAACTTTATTCGCAACAAATGAACGCAGACAGTATCCACACAAGCCACTGAATGTACCTGCAAAGTTACCTCATTGTACGACACATAGTTCAGGAGATATGATGACACAAACATGGAGATGGGTGAAAAACTAGCTTTTGCTTAAAATGGGGCGCGAATTACTCACTTTACATTCATGCATTGTTTCATAATGGAAGCATTTAGCGACTTCCAACAAACTTTAAGCATAATTTCAAACCTTTCGTAAGCTTTCTCCCGATTTCATGCATAAATCAAGATCGTTAACACATTAACTCACGTCTAGAATAATTAGATGTGTAAAGCTCTTTTATATATGGAATTATGATTCTTTAAAGACTAGGTCGTTTATTGCTGGAATTATATTCATTGAAACGAGTTGAGCTACTGGGAGTAACTAAAAAGATAAATCGAGGTTGGCCATGAGAAGTTCAGCATCCGGATACAAAGGGCGGTAAGCAGAAAAATTCTTACTACATGTGCATCTTTGTACACAAAATGAAATGTGCGTATGCCATATTTAGCAGGGAGCCCCCTTTCAGGGAGTTCAGCCGCCTGGGGCAAGTCTTTGTGCTTGATGTCACTTCGATGACTTGCGCATCGATGATGATGATGATGATGATATCACAACACAGTCCCCGAGTGGAGAAAATCTCCTACCCGGCCGGGAATCAAATCCGGGCTCCTTGCATGGCATTCAGCCACGCTTTCCTCTCAGTCCGCATCATATCAGGTAGATGTCCTAGGGTAGTCTGTGCACCTGTAGTATTTTTAGTGCCAGTATGGCATAACGGATAGTGTAGGAGTCTAATACGCAGAAGAGCTGAGTTCATATCCCAGCAATGGTACAAATTTTAATTCATTTCTTTGGCCTACATCTTTATCATAGATAAATGTGAGATGCAGTATGCCTTGGGAATAGATAATGTGAGATTCAGTATGCCTCAGGAATACCAACTATGTATTATTAACGTTCTCGTAGCCCACAGCTGTCCCAGTGCCTTCGAGTACTACCATAGGTACACTGGAAGCACAGGTGAACGTCCCCCATAGCATAATACATCCCTATGCGGCCTGCATCCGTGGCGTTATGCATGTTTTGAGCATCAGTTCGCCTCGGCGAAGGCATATCCAGCCAAGGCCATCGACTAGGTGTAACAAGAAACGTAGTTCATCCGACAATTCAACACGTTACTACTGATTTACAGTCCAATCGCGATGACCCCGTATCCGCTGCGATAGTGAGTGATGATGAACCGGGTCAAAATGTGAAAAACATGTACTCCGAAACTCGCGTGCCTGCACCGGCATTGTACTCTGTCGTCAGATCTGCCACAGATCGCCGCATATCGTGCTGTAGAGAACGGGCAAGCCTTCGCCCTCCACGGTCTGTGATGAGCTGTGGACGTCCAGCGCCTTAACGGCCATCTGTTGCTTCATCGTCCTTTATGCAGTTCCCATAGCCGCTGACAGTAACACACGAACAGCCGATCAACCCTTCTGTATTTGACATGCTCGTTCCCAGGCGCCGGGCCATAATAATCTGCCAAAGTTAAAATCGCTTACGTCAGTCGATTTACCCATTTCCCTGTGGCTAGATTGGGGATTAGTCCCTGCTCCTCTTATATGCTATTCTTACCGTGTCACCTACCCAAAACGCCAACAGTTGGCACTCGTTGTCGTTGTGGGCAGATGGTGATAATGTTCTGGTTCATCAGTGTATTATTTCCGAACCACCACTGATGGTTCTCCGCATTAGGACCAGCAGCGGACTGTATATGATGGAGGATTGTAGTTTGCCTCTCACGAGGAAAATTTACTAAGTTACCTAAATCATTCACGTAAAATGATACAATCGACGTGGACAAATTCAGTGAAATAAAACAACTGTCGATAAAAAATTTCCGTTTGAGGGCGCTGCTGCATTGTATATGCAACGTAGCGTGTATATAAGCATCGAGTAGGCAAGGGATTAGTATGCCAGTCGTGTATTTCCTACGCGCGTGTTAATGCGGAAACGTGAAATACGACATTTTGTTACTGGATGCTTACAAACAGGACCAACATTTCTTGCTGCCGAAGGACGAATACCGGTAAATATCCACCGCAGAGAGAAGAATGTGTTTGTGACAGCATGTCATGTCGAAATCCACCATTATGGAATGGTGCGCCAAGTTCCGTGCTGTTGCTTCACGATAACGCACGTCTACAATACCACAAATGTCGTTACGCAGAGGTTACGCCAACTCAAGTGGGAGACACGTGAGCATACTCCATATAGTCCTCATCTGTGCTTATGATAATATCGTGCCATCGATCCCTTAGAAAAAGTTTTGAAGGATCGACGATTCCTGTCGGCGGATGATGTGCAGTAGACAGTTACAAAATGGTTCAAATGGCTCTGAGCATTATGGGACTTAACATCTGAGGTCATCAGTCCCCTAGAACTTAGAACTACTTAAACCTAACTAACCTAAGGACATCACACACATCCATGCCCGAGGCAGGATTCGAACCTGCGACCGTAGCAGTCGCGCGGTTCCGGACTGCGCGCCTAGAACCGCGAGACCACCGCGGCCGGCAGACAGTTACGGACTTCTTCACGCAGGACGACACGTTGTTTCATCAAACGGTTATCTTCGACTTGGGGCGTCGGTGGGATGATAGCTTCAATGCCCACGGCAATTTTGTGTGATTGGCACACCAATTTTTGGACTGCACGGCCTTCGAAATAAAACTTTTTGATCATCCGCTTATACATCAGATAATACGAGTGAGGTACTCCCAGTAAACAGTGAAATCCAATACAGTGAATTGTAGTTGGACTGGGGCCTGAGGCCGTATTTCCTGCTTCCGCGAATATTCCCCTAAGCGATTAATCTGCATGGCAAGACTACAGCCCTTCCTCAAATTTTCATTTTTAGTGTTCTCTTCAGTCGCTTCGGAACATCGCATCTCCCTACCGTGAAGTCCCCAATCCAATCACAAATTTCATTTGGTACCCCATATGATTGCACTATCGTTAGTAAGTATTAGTGTGATACTATGTCTAAGGCTTCACAGACGCCAAGAAATAATGCATCGGAACTTGCCTGCCTGCTCTCAAATTAGAAATTAGTAACAGTCACTTTAATGTCCGTTTCTTAGTAAGGACGAGTAAAAAGTCACGTTTGTCTTTGCATTTGCTTAACGTCGTCTGACAGGTTGGTTCTTTGCTTTACGACTTCATATTATTATAACTTTTGAAGTCCTCTGCTTCATTTGTTTGTTTCTCTGCTACTATGAGTGATAAGGAACGTGATGCATGAGTAAGGACATAGTTACAGCAGGGTTTTTCAGCGATCCAGGAAGTGTTTATTATACACTCTGAGACATTAAAGAAAGAACTAACCACGAAGCAGTTATCCGAAGGGACAGAAATCGGCAGACTTGATGTACACGCGCAGATAAATAACAATTTCACGAAAATTGGATGATACATTCAAGAGAAAGATTCGCAAATTGAGAAAGTCAATAACGTGTTGGTCCTCATCCGACCCTTATGCAAGCAGTTATTCGGTTTGGCATTGATACATAGTGTTGTAGGATGTCCGCCTGAGGGATATAGTACCAAATTCTGTCCGATTGGCACGTTAGATTGTCAAAATCCCGATCTGGATGGAGAGTCCTGCCCATAATGTTCCAATCGTTCTCAATTGGAGAGAGATCCTAAAACCTTGCTGGCCAAGATCTGGCTTGGGAAACTCGAAGACGAGCAGTAGGAGCTCTCGCCGTGTGCAGGCGGGCATTATCTTGCTGAAATGTAAGCCCAGGACGGGTTGCCATGAAAGGCAACAAAGCGGGACGTGTAATATCGTCGACGTACCGCTGTGCTGTAAGGGTGCCGCAGGTGACAAACGTAGGAGTCTTGCTACGAAAAGAAATGGCACCACAGCCCATAACTAGTGGTTGTTTGGGCCGTATGACAGACGATAGTCAAGTTAGTATCCCACCGCTGTCCGGTGGTCTCCAAACACGCCCTATCTGGCCATCGAGGCTGTTCGAAGCGGGTCTCATCACTGAAGACAGCTCCACTCAATGAGATACCAGGCAGAAGACGTGTCTGGAGACGCCCCATACAGCGGTGATGCACCAACCTCACTGTAGGTTCTTTGCTTTACGCCTTTATTTTATTATTAATTTTGCAGTTCTCTGCTTTATTTCTTTGCTTCCGTACGGAGTGTGTCGTTTATATTTCATTCATTATCTTTTTCTGAGAGTCTGTTTATCAATACGGAATCAGAAATATATTTAAGCAACGTTAAAACATTCCCATACCTGAGTAGAAGTAGTATACTAAACCTATCGTGTCGTTGCATATGTGGATGACACAGTCCCAATGATTAGCCATACAAGCTTCGTCAAAAAGTTACAGAATTTGAGCCCCATAAACGCCACCGTGATACACACACGTTAATACTTTAAAACACGCACATACTGCCGTGCAGCGATGAGCGACGTGCTTCCATTCTAGTACGCTAGAGGTCGCTTCTGCACGTCATTCCACATAACTACAATAGAAATATTCTTTTTAGTTAAATGTATAAAATCTCTCGTACAGGAGTTAATGCAAATAGATATAAAAGCGCAGATAATTGACCGTAATTTTATAAAAGAAAATGTGTGGATGAAGTAGGCTTTATTAAAAAAAATACTACCTGTTATAAAAATACACAGTGCCATTGTACAATGCAGTTCGTAATAAAAACAAAAAAATTGAAGCTCGCTAATAAAGCAGAACAAAACATGGGCGAACATTCCGTGCCTGCACAGTTCTTTTGCCCATCGGGAGCATCCGAAATAGCTCACAATTATATGCTAAAAAATAGAAAAACATTGCTACCGGACATAATCATCGCTGTTTTCATGCGTATTATCTATTCGTCTGAGGTACACATGATTTCAGTAGTGCTCTCAAGTTTTTTTCTACTTCATTTATTAACTACCTTTAGACCTTTTGTTTTAGTAACCAGTTGCTTTGTACAATGGTGTTGTGTATTTCTGCATCATAGTTAGGATTAGTTTTTAGTAAAGCCTCCCTCTTCGTTACACTTTATTGTAAAATATATAAGCACAGTTACGTGCGCTTTTGTATCTATTCGCACTCACTCCCGTTGAAAAGATTTTGCGCACACAATTAACCAATATTTATGTTTAAACCAGTGAAATGTCGTACAGTAGCGACATTTAGCGTTCCAGAGTGAAGGTTCGTCACTTGTATCAGTGCGACAGTCTAACTTGTTTTCTCAAAGCGCCAGAATGTATGTCGTTCAAAAAATGTTCAAATGTGTGTGAAATCTTATGGGACTTACCTGCTAAGGTCATCAGTCCTTAAGCTTACACACTACTTAACCTAAATTAACCTAAATTATCCTAAGGACAAACACACACACACCCATGCTCGAGGGAGGACTCGAACCTCCGCCGGGACCAGTCGCACAGTCCATGACCGCAGCGCCTTAAACCGCAAATGCATGTCATATTACTGCTTTGTGGCACTCAAGTTTGGTAACTTTGTGACGAAGCTAGTTTGGTTAATCATTGCGATTTAAATACACTTACCACGTAAACTGCCATAAGCATAACCAATTCACAAAATCAGCAATTGTAACTCTCATAAGTTATACTAGACATCCATTCAAAAACATAGATGATCTTAAGATATTCCGCCGCTTCCAGAAATTGGATACAGTGCATTTAATGGAGGAGCTAAAAATTCTTGCTCATCACAAAAAGCAAGGGGCAAAAATTCTGAATGACAAACTAGATAGTGATTCGGTTAATTTTATCAAATATTTCTCCTGTGTGTAACAACTCTAGTGAATTCCATACGTTATTTTATTCAGAGACTACTCGACATTTGCAACACAACAGAATATAAAACATAATCAACAGTTTAAATGTCAGGAATAGTTAGTGCAGGTAAAAAATGTATAACTGAAAACTTTATGTAAATAACGTAATCCACAGAAAAATCTGGCACGTCTGTATCCAGACTCTTCGTGAAACCGTACTACCATAATATCTCGGTAACACATTTTGATTTCAAGAACAAACAGTGTCACTGATGACTTACATGTGTGTGGTTTTCTTTGCAAAGGAAGAGTCAAAGTACCTGTGAGTTCACAGAAAAAAATACTATTTCTAACGTTAATATGTAAAACACATCCCAAGATTTATTTTGTCTGGTTTTCCGATCGCAGTATAGTTTCAAAAACTCCACTGCAGTGGAAGAAAGGCGGAAAAAACACACATGGAAACGTCAGACATAAGTCACGTAAATATTTGCACTTGCCAATGAGAACAAATTCTCGAATTCGTAGGGCTAAGCACAAAACGATATGTTACTGCTCTAGTGTTTCTTTGTTTAAATCGTCTACGACACCGTTTCAGGCTTTCCAAAAACATCGATAATGATGAATGAAAGTAACAAAACATTGTGACTGTACCGCCCACATGTGTAACGAAATATGTTTTGTATACTGTATCTACGTAAGTTCCATGTTGCTTACACTGATTTCTCATTCGGTGTTTGTGTGATTTTGGATACATTTGTACATGAAAATACAACCCCCTCCCTCCCCCCCCCCCCCCTGGCAACCACGTCGCCCTAGGCTTTGCAGCGTTTTTTCCCTTCCGTGCTGCATGTCTATCCTTTTGCTACTCTTTTTCCACTACCTTGGGAAACATGTCTGGGATGTTATTGGGAATGTTTTGCATTGTCTGTCGCTGACATAAGAACAGTCCCATCTTTGTTTTTCGCTCCCTTCTTCATTTCTTTGTTTCCCTTCTCCTCTCGTTCCTCCGCTTCGGCTTTTGAGGTTCCTCTTTTCCTTCTTGCTCTCCCTGCGCTTCTGAAGGCCGGCTCACGCGTCTGACGCGTAACAGGTGACTGGATAACGCGTAATTCCCAGCTGCGGGTCGGCGGGTAGGGCGAGTCCCAGGGAGGGCTAATTGCCTGAACTGCAATCTTCCCAGATTGCCGATTGGTCCCTCTGTCAGGTGTTCGGGAGGTGTGAACAATCACCTAAGGCAGGTGCGCCCGCTTGGGAAGCGAGTCCCCAGGTGGAAGGACAGCGCCATCGGAGATACTGGCAATCATGGGAGATTTTCCCGCAATGAGTCAATCATCTCCCCCAATCAAACTCTACGAAACGAAAACGCTGCTCCACGGTTCCTCGTGGCCTCACGTACTGAAGACGGCCAGTCCTTCGCCACGGTAAATCCGTTTATTATTCAAAAAGTTGTTGATGCAAATTCCGGCCCTGTGAAATCCTGCTCTCGTTTATAGAACAGCACTTTGCTTTTGGAGACTATTCCTGATTGTCAAGCACAACCGCTTGCTTCTCCACGGCTACCCTCTTCATGTCGAGGCCCATAGAACTTTGAATTCTTCCCGTGATGTAATTTACACCAGGCTGCTCGACGGTCTAACTGAGGCTGAAATACAACTTACCTCTCTGATCAGGGTGTCATTGCCGTTCATCGTGTAATGAAGTAAGTAGATTCCTCCTTAGTGCCCACCTGCGCTCTTTTTCTCACCTTTGATAGATTGGTCCTTCCGTCAAAGATAAAAGCAGGCTTTGAAATTATTATAGTCCAGCCGTACATTCCGAACCCGATGCGCTGCTACCAGTGTTATCGTTTCAACCACATTAGAACATCTTGTTGACACCTGCCAAATGTGTAACCTGTGATAAGGATGCACATGAGGGCGACTGTCCGCCTCCTTCACCCTACTGTATCAACTGCAGTGGTGGTCATGCCGCCTCCTCTCGGGATTGTCCCGTGTATCGTGATGAGCGGGCTGTCCGAGAGAACTGGGTAAAGGAAAAAGTGCCTTACTCAGTCGCTCGCAAGTTAATGGCTAGTCACAAATCCTTTCTTCTCCCGTCTTGTACCTGTAGTTCTGTTCTTGTTACTTCTCGCTCGACGAAGGACATAGCCACGCAGACATGCGACCTCAAATTCAGCTCGGGGGTTGTCAAATGGCCCGGTGTCAGCGTAGCATCGTCACATGTGCAACAAGCCGTCAAACTCTCGCCTCACGGGTCGAAGCCACCAGCTACACAACCGGTAGGCTGGAAAGGACAGAAGGAGTACTCCCGTGAAGACTCCTCTGTCCCTCCAGCCAAACAACACCCGAGTCTTCCTCTGTCCAGAAAGGCTCAAAGAAGTCCACCAAAGGCAAACGGTCTTCTCCTTTGCCAACTCGAAGATCCTCTTCGACGATGCCATCACGTGACACCTTCGCCTACCCAGCCTCCATATCGCCAGTGCGCACCACCAACCGTTTTTCAGCGTTGGACTCCATGGACTGACCGCACAAACAAGCCGACGCTTCTGTGGACCCCATGGAGCAGGATCCTCCCGCTTCTGTCTCCTGTAGTAGCGACTCTACACCGGCTGTCACTCTGCAGCCGCCATGTTGACACTTCTACATCTCTTCCTCATCATAACCGTCCTCCAATAGAATGTTCGCGGCCTTCGGTCCCACAAAGAGGATTTACGGCTGCTTTTAGCATCACAACATCCCCTTGCACTCTGCCTTCAGGAAACGAAATTGAGCTCTCGCGACCGCTTTGAGCTTTCACATTTCTCACTAATTCGTTTTGACCTTCCACTTGAGGTCGGCATTCCATCTCATGGGGGCGTCATGCTGCTCATACAGGACGCCATTCGTAGTCAACCCATCTCCCTGAGTACCACCTTCAAGCTGTTGCATTTCGCCTTTTCCTTCCCCATCTGACTTTTTCCCTCTGTACCATTTGTCCCTCTGTGATTCGATGTCACCAGGGCAGACTTTCTTCAGCTTATTGGGCAGCTACCTCCCCCATTTTTGCCACTTGGCGACTTTAATGTGCATTATCCCCTTTGGGCTTCTCCCTGGACCTCTAAGAGTGCCCACTTGGCTGACCTTCTTGACCTCTTGTGCCTTAACGCTGGAGCACCCACTTTCCTTTCTGACTCTTTGCACACATGTTCCCATTTGGACCTATCTTTTTGCACTGCCCAGCCTGCCCATCGTCTTGAGATGTCCGTTCTTTCTGACACTTACTCGAGCGACCATTTCCCGTATGCTATCCGTTTGTTGACTCGTACCCCATCCGCGTGCACGCCCAAAGGGTTGCTTACTAAAGCTGTCTTTACTCCTCCGTGGCGACCTTCGAAGAACAAGATTTCTCTAGTTGTGATGACCAGGTGGAATATCTTTCAAGCGCTTATCTTACTGCTGCAGAACGTTCCATTCCTTGAACTTCCTCTTTACCACGTTGTGTCCCAATCCCTTGGTGGACTGAGGCATGCCGCGACGCAATTCGCGCATGGAGTGGTCCTCTCCGCGTTTTTAACCGTCATCCTATGATCGCAAACTATATTCATTATAAACAGATGCGTGCAAAATGTGGTCGCGTTCTTCTGGATAGCAAAAGAGCTAGCTGGATATCATTAACTTGTTCTTTTAACAGTTCCAACCCTTCCCCGGTCGCTCTGGCCTCCGACGGCTCTCTGGGACTAAGATCCATTTCACAATTTCCGGCATGACAGTAGCAGACGATGTTATTGTAGATCCTATTGCTATCTCCAACGCCTTGGGCCACCATTTTACGAAAGTTTCGAGCTCTTTCCACCATCACTCTGCCCTCCTCCATCGGAAACGAGTGGAGGAGGCTCGGGCGATACCCTCCTCTTCTGTGAATCGTGAGTGCTACAATGCTGCTTTTCCTATGAGGCAGCTCGCTCATGCTCTCAGTTCCTCCGTTCCTCCGCCCCAGGGCCAGACGCCATCCACATTCAGATGTTGCAGCACCTTGATCTTGCAGGCAAGCACTTTCTGCTTAACACCTACAGCCGCATCTGGGCAGAGAGCATATTTCCCGGACGCTGGCGTGAAGCCACCGTCATACCCACATCTAAGTTCGGTAAGACAGAAACCTTCCTTCTAGCTACCGCCCCATCTCTCTTACCAGCTGCGTTTACAAGGTGATGGAACGTATGATTCATGCCCGGCTGGTATGGTGGCTCGAGTTCGCAATTTACTGACGAATGCACAGTGTGGATTTCGAGCGCGGCGTTCTGCAGTTGATCATCCCGTTTCTTTGTCCACCCATGTCATGAATGGTTATCTGCGGAAATCCCAGACTGTACCCGTGTTTTTTCGATTTGGAGAAGGCCTACGACACCTGCCGGAGAACTAGTCTCCTCTGTACTCTTTACACGTGGGGCTTCCGTGGCCGCCTGCCCTGTTTCCTTAACGCTCTTTTAACAGACCGAGTTTTCAAGGTGCGTGTGCGTTCTGCCTTGTCGGACACCTTTATCCAGGAAAACGGTGTGCCTCAGGGTTCCGTCCTGAGCGTCGTCCTCTTTGCTATCGCCATTAACCCTATTATGGTCTGTCTCCCGATGGGCATCTCCGGCTCCCTTTTGCCATCTATTGCAGTTGTCCACGGACCTGTCTCACGCGTCTTCAGCGATGTCTTGATCGTCTTTACTCCTGGAGCGTCTTCAATGGCTTCCGCTTTTCCACTGACTTTTCCTTTACGAGAATAAGCTCCGGCTTATTAAACCTCTACCAGTGCCTTGGACAATCCCACCTCCCCCCCCCCCCCCCTCCCCCTGGAGGCCATTTTAACTAGGCTGCGTGTTGGGCACCGCCTTTTTAGGCGTCGTCATTTGCTAAGTGGCACTACCCCACCACTTTGTACACATTGCGCCCAAGTTTTAACTGTCCGCCACTTCCTGATGGAATGCCCATTTTTTTAACCGTTTGCGTTCCAGCTTGGGTTTGCCGTTTGATTTATCGGCCGTTTTAGCAAATCACGCGCGGGCTGTCGACCGCGTTTTACTTTATATCCGCCAAAGCAATATGGCAAAGTCCATTTAATTTTTAGTGTTGGACCTCCGTCTCTGTATGGTGTCTTTTTTAGCCCTTTTTCCACGTGCCTGTTTTTAGCTGTCTTCTCGTATGCCAATGGGACTGACGTATAGTCGTTTTTTAATTCCTCTCTGTCTTCGTGTTCCATAGTTCTGACTTGGGCGCGTATGACCCCAGTTTTTTGCGTCCTAAAGCAAAAAAAAAAGCAAAACCAAATCAAACTACCACTGTACGCATATTTGTACGTCTGAAGATTGCCTTCATTGACCGAAATTAATAACCTGATTGATAAACACTGGTGATCTGTGAGTGGAATTGCATTGGGTTGATGCATAAGTTTACGAAACGCAACAGATACAAGTAACAGAGACTTGAGTCATCAATAATACATGTGTGTTTTCGTTCACTATTTACAAGTCCGCCAACGCTGGGGTA
The DNA here is from genome assembly GCF_021461385.2 of Schistocerca piceifrons. Classification (NCBI taxonomy): domain Eukaryota; kingdom Metazoa; phylum Arthropoda; class Insecta; order Orthoptera; family Acrididae; genus Schistocerca; species Schistocerca piceifrons. The sequence continues at coordinate 297,127,205 of NC_060143.1, read as the reverse complement.
ACTTCTCGACTCTGCGACTCCAGAAATCACGTAGTTTTGAGCTGAAGGACCCGTCGAGCCACATTTGGAGCGCAGTTTCATTCGGAAAGGAAGTTTCTTGAAGGTTGTTCGTTAGAGAGCAGAAAAGATGAAAATTAGAGGGCGCAAGATAAGTTGAATAAGAGGGGGGGAGGGGGGGGGGTACCGAGTGACTTCCCATCACAACTCCTGTATAGTGTTTTTTGTCAGTGTAGCAGAATGTGGGCGGGCCCTTATCGCAGAGTAGAACCACTTCAGGCACTCTTCCTGATCCTTGTTCTTGGATTACGTCTGCAAGACGTCTCAGTTGTTGACAACAAATGCCAGCACTGATGGTTACACCTCGAGGAAGCAATTCTTACAAGGGAACCTCCCCATCGCACCCCCCTCAGATTTAGTTATAAGTTGGCACAGTGGATAGGCCTCGAAAAACTGAACACAGATCAATCGAGAAAACAGGAAGAAGTTGTGTGGAACTATGAAAAAATAAGCAAAATATACAAACTGAGCAGTCCATGCGCAAGATAAGCAACATCAAGGTTAATGTAAGCCTATGAGCGCCGTGGTCCCGTGGTTAGCATGAGCAGCTGCGGAACGAGAGGTCCTTAGTTCAAGTCCTCCCTCTAGTGAAGAGTTTAATTTCTTATTTTCAGTTTATGTGACACTCTTATGTTTTTATCACGTTTTTGGGAGTGATTATCACATCCACAAGAAAATCTAAATCGAGCAAGGTAGAAGAATCTTTTTACCCATTCGCCAACTGTACAAGTTAGGTGGGTCGACAACATATTCCTGTCATGTGTCGTATACAATATATCAGACGTGTTTTCCTGTGGAGGAATCGGTTGACCTATGACCTTGCGATCAAATGTTTTCGGTCCCCATTGGAGAGGCACGTCCTTTCGTCCACTAATCGCACGGTTTTGCGGTGCGGTCGCAAAACACAGACACTAAACTTATTACAGTGAACAGAGACGTCAATGACCGAACGGACAGACCATAGCTTTGCGAAAATAAAGAGTGTAAACTTTTCACTCGAGGGAAGACTTGAACCAAGGATCTCTCGTTCCGCAGCTGCTCACGCTAAGCACGGGACCACGGCGCTCCTGAACTCACATTCTCCTTGATGTTGCCTATCTTACACATGGACTACTCAGTTTGTATATTTTGCTTATTTTTTCATAGTTCCACACAACGTCTTCCTGTTTTCTCGATTGCTCTGTGTTCAGTTTTTCAAGGCCTATCCACTGTGCCAACTTACAACTAAATCTGAGGGGGATGCGATGGGGAGGTTCACTTGTTAGTATTCCACACCGTCGCTTTTCCACCAGTTGCGTAACATCTTTTGTGGACGCACGCCGGTCTTCGTACGGAGAGTAGCTGCTTTGTTTGGGTTTAACCATTCCTTTCTTTCCCTTATGTTAGCATAAAGACACCAATTCTCGTTACCAAGAAAGATACAGGATAGGAATAATCGGTGGTGTTCACGATCCAGTTGATGACGAGTAAGCATAGCACATACGGTCACTGGCTTAGAGCATGCGGTACACATAACGTGACGTCTGAACGTTCCCTATTGCTAGCAAATGTCGTAAAATGGGGTTGAATGGTGGCACTCCATCACATTTGCCAGTTCTCGAGTACCTTGACAGGAATCGTTGTGGATTAATGAGTTTAAACGATCTTCAACAAACCCCGAAAGTCTTCCTGAAAACGGAGTGACAGATGTCCAAACAATCCACCTTAAATCGAGGAAACCATTTTCTTGCAATGCTCTGCCCAATTAAATTATTTCCGTCCACCTCGCACATGTTTCTGGCTGCTTCTGCTGCGGTCACTCCTGAACTCAAACGGAAGAATATGTTGGAAATGTTCAGATTTCTTTACTTGAGAATATGTTGGAAATGTTCCGATTTCTTTACTTGGCATTCCATTTTCTAGCGACCACAGCTCCACCAACACTAAAAGACGAAAGACAATATGTGAACTCATATAGCAGCAGTGAACTATAAATAACCCATAGCAACAGAAATACCAGCATGCAAAACAAAAATGCTACCAACTTAAGCACCAACCTAATAATAAAGTCAAGCAACGTGGTGCTTCACTTTGAATTCAGTTAAACTTGTGGAGTAGGGAAAAAGCTGATCGCGGAAATTCGCCCACGATGGGAGAGAAATAATGATGGCGTACAGTTCGTGATAAGCGGATTATAAACTAGCACCCTGGATTATGTTCCCTGTCTGTCTGAAGTGGCGTACTGAATCGGGGCTAATACCTGCTGACTGCCGTCTGGCCGTTGCAAGGGCGTAACACTCCCGTTTCGCTACGAGCTCTATCAGAGGACCGGGCAGCGTATTGGCGTAAAGTTCCACGTTCTCTCTTCCCTACGTAAGCTCATCGGACAAAACACTCGTATGCAAATCTTAAGGACGAAAGTAACTTTCACATGACGTTTGACTACCAGGTAACATAGCTTTATGAAACTTGGAACATTCGTAGAAAGAACTCCTACGGTATGGCACAGAAGGTAACCGAGTGAAATACGCGAGACGAACAGGAATAACACTTTTATTCAGACACTAATTACACTGACGTCACGGAGATTTATGATTATCCCCTGGACATTAGAAACGGCGAGTCATGGCTCTTATTAAGGTGTGTGATTACTGCAGAAGGGTGTACTGTGTAGCGTGCTTCCGTGTAGGCCACACGTTTGGTAAGTATTTCTTGTGGTAGGGCGTTACATTCCCTCACCAGCGCAATTGATTACCGCTGAATGGTAGTTGATGCATGTGACGGTGCAGTAATACGTGTCCCAACTCAACCCACGCGTGATCGACAGGGTTCAAGTCGGGGGAAAGGGCAGGTCTCCCCATTTGTCTAAATACCCTCTCTTTCCAATACCTCCTACCGCGCAGTCCTATACGGTCGCGCATTGCCATCCCTAAAATGAAGTCGGTACGGAATGCATCCCTCAAAAGACGCACATTTGTAAGTACAGTAACGCAATACAGTTAACCAGTGAGTGTATCCTGTTAACAAATTTGTACGTAAGTATGCCCATGCAACATAATGCCTCTGCACACCTTAACACCCCCACCAAAACGATAATGTTGGACTATGCTCCAGGTGGATTAATTATTTCCACTTCTCGTTGTGTGAGGGTACAGATTCCGTGATCGTATTCTGAGTTGGAGTGTAATAAATTTCCTTGAGGCAGAAAGGCTTCTCTCTACAAAGCAGCTCTGTTTTCGAAAGCATCGCTCGTGCGAATCTCAGATTTCCCTTTTCTCACATCATATCTTGCGAACTATAGATGAAGGGCAACAGGCAGATTCCATATTTCTAGATTTACAAACAGCATTTGGCACCGTGCCACACTGTAGACTGTTAACGAAGGCCCGTACGTACAAATTAAGTTGGCAAATATTTGAGTGGCTTGAAGACTTCTTAAGTAATAGAACCAAGTACATCGTCCGTGACGACGAGTGTTCTTCAAAAACAAGGGTATCGTTAGGAGTGGTCCAGGACAGCTGTTACTTTCTGTATCTACGTAAATGATCTGGCAGGCAGGGTGACCAGCAATCTGCGGTTGTTTGTTAATGATAGTGCGGTGTACGGCAAAGTGTCAAAGGTGTGTGATTGTAGGAGGATACAGGATGACGTAGACAGAATTTCCAGTTGTTGTGACGAATGGCAGCTAGCTGTAAATGTGGTTGTTCAAATATGTGTGAAATCTTATGGGACTCAACTGCTAAGGTCATCAGTCCCTAAGCTTACACACTACTTAACGTAAATTATCCTAAGGACAAACACACACACACACACACACACACACACACACACACACACACACACACACACACACACACACACATGCCCGAGGGAGGACTCGAACCTCCGCCGGGACCAGCCGCACAGTCCATGACTGCAGCGCCTTAAACCGCTCGGCTAATCCCGCGCGGCGTGTATATGTGGAAAAATGTAAGTTTAATGCGGATAGGTAGGAAGAACAAACCTGTAATTTTCGAATACAGTATTAGTGGTGTGCTGCTTTACAAAGTCACGCGGGTTAAATATCTAGAGCAATGTTGAAAATCGTTGTGGAACGGAAAGAACAAGACGACAGTAGGGAAGGCGAATCGAAGACTTAGGTTTATTGTGGCCGCGCGGTTAAAGGCGCTTCAGTCTGGAACCGCACGACCGCTACGGTCGCAGGTTCGAATCCTGCCTCGGGCATGGATGTGTGTGATGTCCTTAGGTTAGTTAGGTTTAAGTAGTTCTAAGTTCTAGGGGACTTATGACCACAGCAGTTGAGTCCCATAGTGCTCAGAGCCATTTGAATCGACTTAGGTTTATTGGCAGAATTGTAGGAAAGTGTAGCTCATCTGTTAACCGCGTGTAGAACACTAGTCCGGCCCATCCTTGACTAGTGCTGGGATCTCCACCAGGTCTATTAAAGGAAGACAGCCACGCAATTGAAAGCGGTGCTGCTAGATTTAGTGGCTCAAATGGCTCTGAGCACTATGGGACTTAACATCTGAGGTCATCAGTCCCCTAGAACTTAGAACTACTTAAGCCTAACTAACCTAAGGACATCACACACATCCATGCCCGAGGCAGGATTCGAACCTGCGACCGTAGCAGTTGCGCGGTTCCAGACTGAAGCGCCTAGAACCGCTCGGCCACCGCGGCCGGCCTAGATTTAGTACCGGTAGGTTCGGATCAACACGCGAGTATTAACGGAGATACCTCGTGAACTTAAATGGAAATCCCTGGCGGGAAGATGACTCTCTTTTCGCGAAATACTATTGAAAAAATTGAGAGAACCGGCATTTGAAGCCGGTTGCCGAACGCTTCTAGTGCCGCCAACGTAAAATTCGCGTAAGGACCACGAAGATAAGAGAAATTAGGATCCTGTGGAGGTATAAGACAGTCATTTTTCCCTCGCTCTGTTTGCGAGTGGAATAGGAGAGAGAGAGACTGTCTAGTAGTGGAACAAGGTAACCTCCGCCACACACAGTATGGTGACTTGCAGAGTATGTGTGTAGATGTAGATGTAACTGATAGGAAGCGCATATGTTGTTTTGGGGAGTAGGATTGAGTTGTTACCTTAAGCGCTTTATGACATTGTGTGTTAGCTGGCTGTGGGCAGGTGTGTGCGATAACACGTGTGTTGTCTGTGTGGCAGGTGCCGGGCAGCTGCTACATGTTCCACTGCGGGCCGGTGGGCGACTTCCGCTGCAAGTTCACCAAGCACCGCAACTACAGCAGCGCCGTCATGGCGGGCCCGCACTCGGGGATGGAGGCTGCTTCGGAGCTGGAGCAGCAGATCCGGCTCACCAAGCACGAGCAACAGCTCACCAACCTAAGGTACCGTGTCCACTCGCTACCACATGCCGTCCGCGCTAACTACATCACGAAGTTCCCGTGCTGCCCTATTGAGTCAAGGCGCCCCTAGCGCCCGTCATCTCACCTCGGAGTAATCGCAGCTATAGTTCAGTTCTTTTATCATGGCAGTTCGCGCATGCCCGCCCAGACGCGGGAGATCGCTGCGTTGCCAGTTGTACGCGCCAAGAGAAGCAGCGCCATAGTATAGTCCGCAAACTTACGTTTAGGGGGGAGCGCGTAGTTTATTAAGTAAAGCCACCACGACCGCATTAACCCTTTCGCTGCTACAGAGACGTGCTCACCGCATTTCGCGCTGTGCGCGATTTTGTCATCACTGCACTGCTCGCCTGTGCAGACACATGGTGTTTCGACTGCTTTGACGCACTTTATCATTCGATTTCACAAAAACTATTTGGCCCAAAAATTTGATTTTTACACATCTTCTTGACTGATACCTTCTCCCCATAAATGACTTAATTTTGTTTCGATGTTCAACGGAGTTATTGTGGAGCATTAGATGTAGTAAACCATTGCACGAAATTTTGAAGAGTTTGTAGAGGTGAAAGTCCGTACCGTATACTTTCCATATGGTCGATTTTAGTTGCCACTAGAGATATAAAAAATTACATTCAAACGAATAAAATTCATGAAGTAAGACACTTTGATATTGTTTTTAAATAAAGAAAATATTAAGCACCAATCAAGGTTTGAACTCACAACCTTTCACTTAGCACCCATACACTTTAACCATCACGCTAACACAGCTCATCACTCAATATAACTCCCAGAGGACTTTAAAATATCACGCAAAATACCGACAAACACTGTTGGTATGATTATGAATTACTCACGTTTCGTCGAAGTACAATAGGAAATAAACAATTACCGCTGTTCTTTATTGCGAAAAAGCAGTTAGTGAGAATGATACAAACACCTTTCCTTGCTATCGCCTGAATTAGGAGGCTTATTGCTTGTTTGGTTTAATTAATTAATAGAATATGAAGCAATTGGTATAAAGAATGCTTTTTCCAAACTTTCTATAAAAGAAAGTCTGCTATCAAGACATTGCTTTTGTTCAATTACTTTACTTATGACTGAACGTTTCTAAAACTGAAGACACTCGTCCATGCTCTGCACTGCAGTCGAGCTCTGGCAACGTCGTTCTCTGTTCATTGGCTGACTGTTTTGTGACGTCAGATGTGCAGAACGAACCTAAACTCGGCCGCCGTCATAAATGACGCGCACTTTAGTGCAGGCTACACACCAGGCAGCCATACTGAGTGCTAGGGCGTATAGATGGGAAAACGCGTCCGGTTAAAGCGATACCAGAATTTTTGTTCAGAATAGTCGGTATTTTGCGGTATTTCTATGGTATCGGTTATAAAAGACGTTTTTTTTTAATTCCTCGGTAACAAGTGGGTAAGTAACCGCTTTATAAATGTACCTTCACAACAGGGATAAAATTCTTGGCTTTTAAAAACAATTTAGAATAAAGGAGTAATGTGTATTCATAAAATGTTGTTTGCTTTGAAATATTGGGTCATGGGAAATGGGATTAGCGATCAGTGCTTTTTTAATAAAAACTCTGACAGAAACGAGCGATGAACAGCACGGCCTATTAGACGATGGCACGCGTGTACATGCAGTACTTGCCCCATCTGGTCTGTACGACAGTTTCTCCCTGTAGACGCCGGACATCAGTTTTATTACAGAGTGCCACCATCGCTAGTCTGGAAGTATTTGCCGAAGTAAACTGTTTAATTTGCTTTGAAATATTAAAAACGGGCGGAGGTGCAACAAATTTGCGACATCATCTAATGAGAAAACTTTAAAATTTTAACAGTTCATTCATAGTTTATAATAAAAGTGGAATGCAGCTGATCTGATGTCTGTGTCTACACAATAGGAAACTTCCTGGCGGATTAAAACTGTGTGCCCGACCGAGACTCGAACTCGGGACCTGGCAGAAGTAAAGCTGTGAGTACCGGGCGTGAGTCGTGCTTCGGTAGCTCAGTTGGTAGAGCACTTGCTCGCGATAGGCAAAGGTCCCGAGTTCGAGTCTCGGTCGGGCACAAAGTTTTAATCTGCCAGGAAGTTTCATATCAGCGCACACTCCGCTGCAGAGTGAAAATCTCATTCTCTACACAATATGCTTTTATCTGCTCGTTGCCTATGGAAACGAGCAAGTTAATACGAAAAGTTATAGAGCTCTTCAACCTGAGTTTTCACCATTTAGACCTGACTATTAGTAATTCTCAGTTGGTGATACAATCCTCGATTGCAACGTGATTTTTTAGCAGACTTTCAAAAAGTTTGAATCAGTTGGAGAATAATGGTAATTTTCGTACTATTCAGTATCTTAGTGGACGGACTGTTCGCTTATTTTATTTAATATTTTGATTCTATGTATCTTGAAGCTTGCCGAAGTCTGAAGAGGTCTTAGAGTTTCTAATCGTTGTTCGATGTCTACGTTTATAACCGCAATAAAAAACGGAAATCAGGTATTTCAGAAACCGCTTATGTTGAACTGTTTTAAAAGTAAAGTTAAAGTGGAAGTGAAAAAGATAAGGGTACATCCGAAAACTGGTTGTTTCAGCGATTATCGCTAACCCCAGTGCACGGGTTCCCCACATGTGCTAACTACAGGATTTGGACAAAAATATGCAAACATTTCGAGAAACGCTTGCCTGAATGTAAATGGAGGTGCTAGCCAAGCTTGCAGGTTGAGCTGTTGCATTTGATCCGGAACGGCACACCTGTGTAATGCCGTCAATACGTTGTAGGTGTCAGTCGTGATCAAAACACTCATCTGTCTGATTGTGATTGCATTATTAAGACTTACGTGCGTGCGAACGTGGGAAGATTTTTGGTGCTCACGTGGTGGGCTCTTCCGTAACTTTGGGAACCGAAGTCTCGGTGTTTCAAGAGGGGCACCAAATCGAACAACTACACGTCATATAGGGAAAGCGTAAAAACATTTGCTTCCAACGCGGACGGAAGTGTCTATTGAATGATCGTGATACACAGTCATGTACGAGGATTGCGGCGAAAATAAGAAAGCAACCGCAAAAGGGGCTGCAGAACTAAATGTCGGACTTGCGAACACTGTTAGCACCAAAACAACACGAAGGGAGCTCCATATGTTGCGAACTGCAGGGCGAGTTGGAATTCCAAAACCACATGTCAGTGACGCAAATGCTCTTAACAGAAGAAGGTCCTGCCGAATCTATACTGCCAGAACTATGGACCAATTGAAAAAAGAACCATATGGCCGGATGAGTCTTGTTACACACTCAAACTTCTGTTAGAATTTTCGTTCCATGACTGAAGCAGGGAGGGGGTTGGGTGATGAAGTCATCAACTATGTCACGGTATTCCATGGGTCTCATGGTTATTCTGGAACGTCGCATTACTGCCAAGGATTGCCTGATCAGGTCCAACCCATTCTACAATATTTGTTCTCCACTGGTGACGCTCCGTTCCAGGATGGCAAGGTCCCTGTTCATACAGCTCGCTTCGTCCAGGACTGGATTTGTGGACACGAGGATGAATTGTGGCATCTTCCCTGGCCACGACACTTGCCAGATCTCAGTGTTATTGAGTCTTTCTGGTCTACTTCGGAGAGAAGGGCCATATAGGATCTGTGTTATCCATTCTGAGACGACTTGAAGTTGGTTTGAAGGCCAACGGTCCTCCTCACTGTATTAGGCAAGGTTTCAGAGGGCTACCAGCAATGCAGCTGGCACGATGACTGTGCGCAGGGAATTAAAAAGAATGGAGTGCAATGGACGAGCACCTGGTAAGCCACAAATATCTGAGCTCAGTGCTAAGCGACGCTTGAGGTGTTCTGAAGAGTGACGCCAAAGGACAGTGGGTGCCTGAAAGCGAATGTCTTGGAGTGCTGTATCACGCTGTACTCTGTGGTAATCCGATAGAAGGATTTGGGCTTGGCGAATACCTGGACGGTCGCAGGTTCGAATCCTGCCTCGGGCATGGATGTGTGTGATGTCCTTAGGTTAGTTAGGTTTAAGTAATTCTAAGTTCTATGGGACTGATGACCTCAGCAGTTAAGTCCCATAGTGCTCAGAGCCATTTGAACCATTTTGAATACCTGGATAACGTTATTTGCCGTCGTGTGTAGTGTCGACAATGAAGTACAGAGAAGGCGGTGCACGCTTTGGGTGTTTTTCCCGTTGTTAGGTTGTGGTCCCTTTACAGCGCTTAATAGAACTCAAAGCGTGGAAGGGTATGAACACATTTTTGAGCATTTTCTATTGTGTACAGAAGAGAAAAAGTTCAGAGACAGCATGACAATGCACTCTGTCGTACAGCAACATCTGTGAGAAAATTGTTTGTGTACAGTCTGGCCTACACAGAATCTCGGTATGTCACCGATGCACGATATTTGGAGAAGGGTGTAAGTACTGGGTTTTCTTTCAAATAAGAAACTACCACTATCCATATGTACTACGCACTCCATATTGAACATATTACCATGTTATCACGGAGGTGTGAGGCTGTTGCATCAGTTTAACTGTTTCAATGGATAGTGAATGGTAAGCGCTGAGATTGTTAGATTTGTATTATGTAGGTATGTTCTTTTTGTAAAAGAAAGGTGAGGTATTTCTCAGAAAAATCTATGCTCTCAACGAAGACTCTGACACCATTACACTGTCGTATTTCTAGCGTAGTAATCACAGGAATGCGAAAATGGAGATTAGGAAACGTACAGGGGTATATTTGTAGACGCTCACTAGATATCGATGAATTGTAGGTGTTATGTTTCTGAATTTCTTTGGGTAATCGTCGTATACACTGCATGTTTTGTGAATATGTTTCTGCACGTTAATGCGTTTTCTTTCTCGTTGTGGTAATTCTCTACCTTCTCAGTGATGGATAGGGGACTAGGCAGCCTTCTAACTTAAGGAACAGTGCTGTGGGAACATCATGGGATTTCAAGAGAATTAGCGGAGGTCTATGGCTTGGCGGGAGACATCTCTTACTCCTCAAAATCAGGTGGATGCAAGTGCTATATATCAATGATTGGAAGATTCGTGAGATTACGTCGGTTAAGCGATACTGGGACAAATGTGGAGATGTGGTGCAAAATGGTTCAAATGGCTCTGAGCACTATGGGACTTAACAGCTGAGGTCATCAGTCCTCTACAACTTAGAACTACTTAAACCTAACTAATCTACGGACATCACACACATCCATGCCCAGTTGAGATGTGACCTCTATACCGCTTCCCCTATGTGTTATGGGCAAACATGTTTCAGCATCTCATATACGTCTCGCCAAGTGAGTGCAGTGAGAAAATTAGACACTAATACGAAGATTTTTACTGACATGAGAGACAATCAGCAGCAGAAGTTCCGTCTTTTGTATTTCGATAAAGAGACAACATTATGCTGTGAGGTTTGTGTGCCTATAAATGAAAGGACTGTCATCCTAATAGGTAGAATAAATTTACATCTACCTCTATATGTGGTACATCACAAGCTATCGGACGATGTGTAGCAGAGGGTATCGCGTACCATTACTAATCATTTCCTTTCTTATTCCACTCTCAAAAAGAGCGAGGGAAAAAAGACTATGTATATATATCCGTATGAGCCCTAATTTCTCGTATCTTACCTTCGTGGTGATTATGCAAAGTATACGTTCGCAACAGTAGAATCCTGCCATCAGCTTCAAATGTCGGTTCTCTAAATTTTCTCAATAGTCAATGTAACAGCTTTGAGACGGGTTAGAACGATGATTTCGCTCCAGACACCAGCGTGCAACATGACAACTTTCTCTGTTTTCTGCTCTTGAGGAACAGTTAAGTGTCATTCCTCCACAGGCATCAGACACCTAACTGACAGCGTCCCGAGCAAAGTTACAGCCGTCATAAGAGTGAAGGGTGGCCACACACCATATTAATGTCCATTAATAGTTGTCCAAATATCTTTGATCCGATAGCGTATTTTAGACTGGTATGTTCTTTTCAAGGGCGAGTGATTTTGCCACGATGGTTTGTGTTTCTCACCATTTGTCAAAAATGTAGTAGAAAAGCCCCGACTGGAGCTCTAGAATGGAATTAGAAAGTGGTCTGATGATATTCCTACACGTGGCTCCTGAAGGTGGTTGGTGGAAAGGTCTGAACGTAAAATAAATGGAAGAAGTCGGTTGGCAGCCCACTTGCGGTGCTGAAGATAAGTTTTGTGCCCTCTGGGGTGGAGGTGGTGTTCAAAAATGGCTCTGAGCACTATGGGACTCAACTGCTGTGGTCATAAGTCCCCTAGAACTTAGAACTACTTAAACCTAACTAACCTAAGGACAGCACACAACACCCAGCCATCACGAGGCAGAGAAAATCCCTGACCCCGCCGGGAATCGAACCCGGGAACCCGGGCGTGGGAAGCGAGAACGCTACCGCACGACCACGAGATGCGGGCTGGAGGTGGTGTTGCAGGGTGTCATTAGTCAGTGATCAGCGAACGTGTTTCCCTATACGAAAGGATTCGCGAGAGTTCGCAAATGTCTTTCCAAGCGCTGGCGTGAAAACCGGCTTTGGCCAGCTTCCAACACATTAAAAAAAGTTTTCCATCACCTCGGTTCCAAGAGTTCCGGAAACTGTACAGAAAATTGGAATAGAGATAGACATTAACATCATTGCCGCCCTTTTTATTGCTCATGAAAACCATACATTGCATGTTTTACCACCATACAGTGAGACCTTCAGAGGTGGTGGTTCAGATTTATGTACACACCGGTACCTCTAATACCCAGTAGCTTACACACACGTAAGGCGTTCAGCCTGACCGGGTTGCCTCCAAACACGTGTCCGACGATTGTCTGGTTGGAGGCATATGAGACACTCATCGGTGAAGAGAACGTGATGCCAATCCTGAGCGGTCCATTCGGCATGTTGTTGGGCCCATCTGTACCGCGCTGCATGGTGTAATGGTTGCAAAGATGGACCTCGTCATGGACGTCGGAAGTGACGTTGCGCATCATGCAGCCTATTGAGTCGTAACACGACGTCCTCTGGCTGCACGAAAAGCATCATTCAACATGGTGTCGTTGCTGTCAGTATTCTTCCGAGCCATAATCCGTAGGTAGCGATCTTCCACTACAGTATTAGCCCTTGGGCGGCCTGAGCGAGGCATGTCATCGACAGTTCGTGTCTCTCTGTATCTCCTCCATGTCTGAACTAAATCGCTTTAGTTCACTCAGAGACGACAGGACACTTCCCTTGTTGAGAGCCCTTCCTGGCACAAAGTAACAATGCGGACGCGATCGAACCACGGTATTGACCGTCTAGGCATGGTTTAGCTACAGACAACACGAGCCGTGTACCTTCTTCCAGGTGGAATGGCTGGAACTGGTCGGCTGTCTGACCCCCTCCGTCTAATAGGCGCTGCTCATGCATGGTTGTTTACATCTTTGGGAGGGTTTAGTGACTTCTCTGAACAGTCAAAGGGACTGCGTCTCTGATACAGTGTCCACAGTCAGTCTATCTTCAGGAGTTCTGGGAACCGGGGTGATGCAAAACTTTTTTTTGATGTGTGTGTATATAGTATTGCTGTTTAATGGGCGTACATGGGCTCTATAGGAAGAGTGTGGATCCATTAGCTAGCTGGAGGTGTTAAACCATCGAGGCGGACCAGGCGAGCTCTGATAGAAGACAATAAATTACTTTTGTTTCAGCGTAAATATAAAGTGGCGTGTGTGTGTGTGTGTGTGTGTGTGTGTGTGTGTGTGTGGTGTGCTAGTGAACTTCCGCCCTCCCACTTCCACCTAACCCAGATTCTTTAAAGACTCGAACTGCCACATACAGAATAGTTTACAACGTCCGATTACTTTACGAGCGAGATAATCCATACATATTATAAAACTGGATATGTCTCTTTATATATATATACACACACACCAAGGGGGTGGGGTTGAAAAGTAAGTGTAGTAGCCCGAGGTGCGTGAATTTCCAGACTTTAATTGAGAATAAGAGCAATTAGCGACTTGCAACAAACTTTACACATAATTTCAAATCTTCACGAAATTTTTTCTCGCTTACAACCCCTACAAAACGATGAAAGGAAAAATGTTTAACGGTTACTTCTTTTCTGCTGTTCTTTAAGCATGACCTTATAATTTCTTACTTCTTTACTAATAACTACATTCGCGACACATTTAACAGACAGTATGCATACATACCACTGAATGTAAGTGAAAAATTGTATGATGGTGAGACACACATTTCAGGAAATATGAAGTCAACGTTAAGCGAAAGGTCAGACGCTGTGTGGTAGGGGCGTAGATGCAGAGCTACGTATAAATAAATATCTGGTCAACGCCTGATTTCTCCACTAGTACCTTATAAATGAAAACGTCATTATTGATGCTGACATTTTCCACATTAATAAAAGGCATTTTTAAAGTGAGAAACTATTTTCCTTTCTGTATTTTGTCTCGCTGTTAACGACGAAAAGTGTATGAAACGTGTAAATTAAGTTTGAAGTTTGTTGGAAGTCACTAGCTGTTCTCTTCATCAAACACTTTAAGAGAATTTGTTACAGTGCTTTTTTATGTAATTGTCATCAATAACTCTGGCATCAGTATTGCAGCCTAGATCTCTGCGGTTTTTATTACAGTCCTCTGCCCGGAGAAAGAATTGGTAAGGATCAGCTTGTTTTATTTTGTGTTTCACATCGGCAACCCTTTTACACCCCATCAAGAATAAGATCTGTAACACTTGAATGTGTTTGCTAATTGATTAACGCTGTATTGTGTTGTATAAAATGAACGATTGAATTGATTTCTGGCTTCTGAGTGCGACACGTGTACCAAGTTGTCAAGTAAAATCCTCAGTTCATTCTATTGGTCGCTTTCACCAAATTATCGGTAAATTATGCTTTGCATTTGATCATTTTTACCGTACTTCTGTTTAATGTACGATAATGCAGGTTGAACTCGCACGTCTCTGCAACGCCGGTCACCACGTGGGCCTTGATTAGTTTCCGTTTCTCGCTAAACGACTGGCCAATCGATAAATTCTGATTTCACTGAGCGAACAAGTGCCTATGTATGTATTTATGTTTACGTTTGTCAAACTTTGCCAGTTTTATTAAATCTTTTGATGGGCTGGGTCAGGAACTGGTCTCCACCTACAACGAAAATTTTGCACCCTTCCAACATTGTTTCAAGTATTCAGCGCAAGCTTTTGCATTCTGCATTTTAAGTATGATTCAAACCAGCTCTGTGTAAAGCCATCAGTTTCATAAAACTTCAGTTGTTCTAAGAGAGTAACGTGATCTACACAATCAAACGCGTTGGAAAGATAACAAAAATACCAAATGGCGATATTTTATTATTTTAGGTTATATTATTTTACGAGTGGAAATACAAACTGAAGTCTCAGTCAGCAGCCCTTCTGGAATCCAAACTGAGATATGCTAAGTACATTGTATCCACATGAAGTGTGCGTCTACTCTTCAGTATATTAAATTTTCGAATATTTTGGAAAAAAATGAAGTCGGTAAGGAAATTGTACGATAACTGATTAAGCTGCAAGAAGAGTTATTAATAAAGAAGCAATAAATTAAAACTTCCTATCTGATGCTGAAGTTCTACTGCAGGCATGGACAACCGTTGGCGATCCGCGCGCCTGATTCTCATACTTAAGCTAGCGGGCCGCGTCGTCACGTGAGGCGACAGTGAGGAGTATGGTAAGCGTGACGTTAATGTTTATGGGGTAATGCACCGATAGTAATGGCATCACTTTCCCGACACGATACCCAAGAAATTATGCCTCAAAACACACGTTTTGAGAGTACATTCATTTGATGTTCAGCCCATCTTCAGATGTTTATATTTATTTGCGTGTTGTGAACGTTGTTTCTTTACTTAAGATGTTTTACAATAACTGTCTTAATTTCCATTACAGAAATCTACCACGCCCTTAGTACAGAAACAGTGTTCACGACACGTAAATAAACGTAAATATCTGTAGATGGGATGCCAAGCTACATGAAATATCATGAAGAAATAAATGCCTATAAAAGCAAATGGTTGCAGCTAATTTATTACAAATTATCTTAATTATCAGCGGTTGCAGTGTTCTAACACGCCCCTAATGGACACGAATTATTTGGTAATGTTAATATAGTAACAGCCGCCGGCCGGTGTGGCCGAGCGGTTCCAGGCGATTCAGTCTGGAAAAGCGCAATCGCTACGGTCACAGGTTGGAATCCTGCCTCGGGCATGGATGTGTGTGATGTCCTTAGGTTAGTTAGGTTTAAGTAGTTCTAAGTTATAGGGGACTGATGATCTCAGATGTTAAGTCCCATAGTGTTCAGAGCCATTTGAACCATTTTTTTGAGTAACGGTGGACAAGCAATTATGAGTATCTTGGCCTTAGGCTGGTCATAAGAGTGTTGGAAATTTGGTGTGTTAATATTCAGAAACAGTATTAGCAAGCATTTTTTTAAATACCGGGTGATCAAAAAGTCGGTATAAATTTGAAAAGTGATCAAAAAGTCAGTATAAATTTGATAACTGAATAAATCACGGAATAATGTAAATAGATAGGTACAAATTGACGCACAGGCTTGGAATGACATGGGGGTTTTATTAGAACCAAAAAACTACAAAAGGTCAAAAAATGTCCGACAGATGGCGCTTCATCTGATCAGAATAGGAATAATTAGCATTACAAAGCAAGACAAAGCAAAGATGATGTTCTTTACAGGAAATGCTCAATATGTCCACCATCATTCCTCAACAATAGCTGTAGTCGAGGAATAATGTTGTGAACAGCACTGTAAAGCATGTCCGGAGTTATGATGAGGCACTGGCGTCGGATGTTGTCTTTCAGCATCCCTAGAGATGTCGGTCGATCACGATACACTTGCGACTTCAGGTAACCCCAAAGCCAATAATCGCTCGGACTGAGGTGCGGGGACCTGGGAGGCCTAGCATGGCGAAAGTGGCGGCTGAGCACACGATCTTCACCAAACGACGTGCGCATGAGATCTTTCACGTGTCTAGCAATATGGGGTGGAGCGCCATCCAGCATAAACATCGTACGTGCCAGCAGGTGTTTATCAGCCAGGCTGGGGATGATGCGATTCTTTAACATATCGGCGTACCTCTCACCCGTCACGGTAGCAGTTACAAAATCAGAATCACGCATTTCCTCGAAGAAAAAAGGCCCGATAACGGTAGATGTGGTAAATCCAACCCATACCGTGACTTTCTCGTCGTGGAATGGAGTTTCCACGACAGTTCTAGGATTTTCGGTAGCCCAAATTCTGCATTTGTGGCCGTTGACTAGCCATCGTAGCGTAAAATGATCTTCGTCGGCCTACAACACGTTACTCAACCAATCGTCATCTTCCGCCATCTTTTGAAACGCCCACACCGCAAATGCCCTCCGCTTCACTAAATCGCCAGGTAAGAGTTGATGATGCCGATGGATTTTGTACGGATAACATCGGAGGGTGCGCCTCAGTGCCAACCAAACAGTAGTGTATGGAATGCCGGTGCGACGTGCGCCTGCACGAGCGCTGACTTCCCCGTGCATAGACGAACCCGCTACCGTCTCCATTTCTTCCTGAACTGTCTCAGCAGCATTACACCTTGTGCTCGGTCGGCCACTACGGGGTCTATCGTCTAGACAACCCGTGGCTTCGAACTTCGAAATCATTCTCGCCACAGCTGCATTTGTCAATGGACGATTACCCGTTCGAATCCCCTTCCTATGGCGATAGAATCGTAACGCTGAACTAGCACATTCCCCATTCTGATAATACAGCTTCACTAAAAGCGCCTTCTCAGGTAACGTCAACATGCTGCGAATGCTGGCGCATCCGATTCTCTCTCTCTCATTACAGCTCCTTTCATACACGATTGTCATGCGCAGTCACTGACGTTTTGCTGTCCAGCGCTATCTGTCGGTCATTTTGTGAACTTTGTTTTTTTCTTTCTTTTTCTAATAAAACCCCATGTCATTCCAAGCATGTGTGTCAATTTTTACCTCTCTATCTGCGTTATTCCGTGGTTTATTAAGTTTTCAAATTTATACTGACTTTTTGATCACCCGGTATTTGTCCAAAAATATTTTTACTGATTGATCGCGCGGGCATCATTTGTTTCTGTAACAGGAAGTAAATTAAGCCACAATTTTTTTCTTAATTGTAAAAAGTTAAAAATTTTAAATCGATGAAACTTGACATATATTTGTACGCAATCCAAAGTAGAAAAATGCGAACAACAGAATGGTGAATATGGTAAGATGTGTCACTGGTGGAAAATAACGCGAGCACCTTGTGGTCTTTCTTTCTTTCTTTCTTTCAGGGGCCGAAAAAATTGGAAATTTGTGGTAAGGTCTTATGGGACCAAACTGCTGAGATCATCAGTCCCTAAGCTTACACACTACTTAATCTGACTTCAACTAACTTACGCGGAGGACAACACACACATCCATGCCCGAGGGAGGAGCCGAACCTCCGACTGGGGGAACCGTGCGAACCGTGACAAGGCGCATGAGGGGCCGAATTGAAAATAATCGCGTGCCGCGCCTCGCCTCGCCTGCGGGCCGCGGGTTGCCCGCCCGTGTTCCACTGCATAAACAGTGGAAAGGTAGTAAGCGAAAGTTTAGTTTCCTTCCTCCATTTTGTGGGAGATGTCAGCGAGGAATAGTTTGGAAAGGTTTGCAAGTCGCTGAGTGCTCTCGTTCTCAGATACCACAGGAATAACGCTTGGCTAATTTACGCTGCCTCAATACATATACACGGTTTCTAACTTCGATACATGAGTTACTGTGTTTAACTTTTAACGTAAGATTATTCTTCTCAATATGCCGATTATGATAATACATAGAATTTTTAAATTCGGTCAGTAATTATATGAAATACTGAAAATGTTTTATTGCCCTTGGAAATCGTTAGATAGACAACCTGGAGCTGGAATTGGATGACCGTTTTAGCCGTTTGGTAGTGTAGATGGGCAGTAACGGTTTTAACTCCATCTCGACGGTTAAATCCAGGATAGCTACCTGCAATTAGACAGATAGTATATATGTAGCAGCGCTCAGAATTAATTCGGGAGAGCATAAGGGAACAATGGACAGGAATGGGGGAAAGAAATACAGTAGAAGAAGAATGGGTAGCTCTGAGGGATGAAGTAGTGAAGGCAGCAGAGGATCAAGTAGGTAAAAAGATGAGGGCTACTAGAAATCCTTGGGTAACAGAAGAAATGTTGTTGTTGTTGTTGTTGTTGTGGTCTTCAGTCCTGAGACTGGTTTGATGCAGCTCTCCATGCTACTCTATCCTGTGCAAGCTTTTTCATCTCCCAGTACCTACTGCAACCTACATCCTTCTGAATCTGCTTAGTGTATTCATCTCTTGGTCTCCCTCTACGATTTTTACCCTCCACGCTGCCCTCCAATACTAAATTGGTGATCCCTTGATGCCTCAGAACATGTCCTACCAACCGATCCCTTCTTCTGGTCAAGTTGTGCCACAAACTTCTCTTCTCCCCAATCCTATTCAATACTTTCTCATTAGTTATGTGATCTACCCATCTAATCTTCAGCATTCTTCTGTAGCACCACATTTCGAAAGCTTCTATTCTCTTCTTGTCCAAACTATTTATCGTCCATGTTTCACTTCCATACATGGCTACACTCCATACGAATACTTTCAGAAATGACTTCCTGACACTTAAATCAATACTGGATGTTAACAAATTTCTCTTCTTTAGAAACGCTTTCCTTGCCATTGCCAGTCTACATTTTATATCCTCTCTACTTCGACCATCATCAGTTATTTTGCTCCCCAAATAGCAAAACTCCTTTACTACTTTAAGTGCCTCATTTCCTAATCTAATTCCCTCAGCATCACCCGACTTAATTAGACTACATTCCATTATCCTTGTTTTGCTTTTGTTGATATTCATCTTATATCCTCCTTTCAAGACACTGTCCATTCCGTTTAACTGCTCTTCCAAGTCCTTTGCTGTCTCTGACAGAATTACAATGTCATCGGCGAACCTCAAAGTTTTTATTTCTTCTCCATGAATTTTAATACCTACTCCTAATTTTTCTTTTGTTTCCTTTACTGCTTGCTCAATATACAGATTGAACAACATCGGGGAGAGGCTACAACCCTGTCTTACTCCCTTCCCAACCACTGCTTCCTTTTCATGTCCCTCGACTCTTATAACTGCCATCTGGTTTCTGTACAAATTGTAAATAGCCTTTCGCTCCCTGTATTTTACCCCTGCCACCTTTAGAATTTGAAAGAGAGTATTCCAGTCAACATTGTCAAAAGCTTTCTCTAAGTCTACAAATGCTAGAAACGTAGGTTTGCCTTTCCTTAATCTTTCTTCTAAGATAAGTCGTAAGGTCAGTATTGCCTCACGTGTTCCAGTGTTTCTACGGAATCCAAACTGATCTTCCCAGAGGTTGGCTTCTACTAGTTTTTCCATTCGTCTGTAAAGAATTCGTGTTAGTATTTTGCAGCTGTGACTTATTAAGCTGATAGTTCGGTAATTTTCACATCTGTCAACACCTACTTTCTTTGGGATTGGAATTATTATATTCTTCTTGAAGTCTGAGGGTATTTCGCCTGTTTCATACATCTTGCTCACCAGATGGTAGAGTTTTGTCAGGACTGGCTCTCCCATGGCCGTCAGTAGTTCCAATGGAATATTGTCTACTCCGGGGGCCTTGTTTCGACTCGGGTCTTTCAGTGCTCTGTCAAACTCTTCACGCAGTATCATATCTCCCATTTCATCTTCATCTACATCCTCTTCCATTTCCATAATATTGTCCTCAAGTACATCGCCCTTGTATAGACCCTCTATATACTCCTTCCACCTTTCTGCTTTCCCTTCTTTGCTTAGAACTGGGTTTCCATCTGAGCTCTTGATATTCATACAAGTCGTTCTCTTATCTCCAAAGGTCTCTTTCATTTTCCTGTAGGCGGTATCTATCTTACCCCTAGCGAGATAGGCCTCTACATCCTTACATTTGTCCTCTAGCCATCCCTGCTTAGCCATTTTGCACTTCCTGTCGATCTCATTTTTGAGACGTTTGTATTCCTTTTTGCCTGTTTCACTTACTGCATTTTTATATTTTCTCCTTTCATCAATTAAATTCAGTATTTCTTCTGTTACCCAAGGATTTCTACTAGCCCTCGTCTTTTTACCTACTTGATCATCTGCTGCCTTCACTACTTCATCCCTCAAAGCTACCCATTCTTCTTCTACTGTATTTATTTCCCCCATTCCTGTCAATTGCTCCCTTATGCTCTCCCTGAATCTCTGTACAACCTCTGGTTCTTTTAGTTTATCCAGGTCCCATCTCCTTAAATTCCCACCTTTTTGCAGTTTCTTCAGTTTTAATCTACAGGTCATAACCAATAGATTGTGGTCAGAGTCCACATCTGCCCCTGGAAATGTCTTACAATTTAAAACCTGGTTCCTAAATCTCTGTCTTACCATTATATAATCTATCTGATACCTTTTAGTATCTCCAGGGTTCTTCCATGTATACAACCTTCTTTCATGATTCTTAAACCAAGTGTTAGTTATGATTATGTTGTGCTCTGTGCAAAACAGAAGAAATATTGAATTTAATTGATGAAAGGAGAAAATATAAAAATGCAGTAAATGAAGCAGGCGAAAGAAAATACAAACGTCTCAAAAATGAGATCGACAGGAAGTTCAAAATGGCTAAGCAGGGATGGCTAGAGGACAAATGTAAGGATTTAGAGGCTTATCTCACTAGGGGTAAGATAGATACCGCCTATAGGAAAATTAAAGAGACGTTTGGAGAAAGGAGAACCACTTGCATTAATATCAAGACCTCTGATGGAAACCCAGTTCTAAGCAAAGAAGGGAAAGCAGGAAGGTGGAAGGAGTATATAGAGGGTCTATGCAAGGGCGATGTACTTGAGGACAACATTATGGAAATGGAAGAGGATGTAGATGAAGATGAAATGGGAAATACGATACAGCGTGAAGAGTTTGACAGAGCACTGAAAGACCTGAGTCGAAACAAGGCCCCGGGAGTAGACAACATTCCATTAGAACTACTGACGGCCTTGGGAGAGCCAGTCCTGACAGAACTCTACCATCTGGTGAGCAAGATGTACGAGGCAGGCGAAATACCCTCAGACTTCAAGAAGAATATAATAATTCCAATCCGAAAGAAAGCAGGTGTTGACAGATGTGAAAATTACCGAACAATCAGTTTAATAAGTCACAGCTGCAAAATACTAACGCGAATTCTTTACAGACGAATGGAAAAACTTGTACAAGCCGACCTCGGGGAAGATCTGTTTGGATTCCGTAGAAATGTTGGAAAACGTGAGGCAATACTGACCCTACGTCTTATCTTAGAAGAAATATTAAGGAAAGGCAAACCTACGTTTCTAGTATTTGTAGACATAGAGAAAGCTTTTGAAAATGTTGACTGGAATACTCTCAAGTTCTGAAGGTGGTACGGGTAAAATACAGGGAGCGAAAGGCTATTTACAATTTGTACAGCAACCAGATGGCAGTTATAAGAGTCGCGGGGCATGAAAGGGAAGCAGTGGTTGGGAAGCGAGTGGGACATGGTTGTAGCCTCTCCCCGATGTTATTCAGTCTGTATATTGAGCAAGCAGTAAAGGAAACAAAAGAAAAATTCGGATTAGGTATTAAAATCCATGGAGAAGAAATAAAAACTTTGAGATTCGCCGATGACATGGTAATTCTGTCAGCGGCAGCAAAGGAGTTGGAAGAGCAGTTGAACGGAATGGACAGTGTCTTGAAAGGAGGATATAAGATAAACATCAACAAAAGCAAAACGAGGATAATGGAATGTAGTCGAATTAAGTCGGGTGATGCTGAGGGAATTAGATTAGGAAATGAGACACTTAAAGTAGTAAAGGAGTTTTGCTATTTGGGGAGCAAAATAACTGATGATGGTCGAAGTGGAGAGGATATAAAATGTAGACTGGCAATGGCAAGGAAAGCGTCTCTGAAGAAGAGAAATTTGTTAACAACGAGTATAGATTTAAGTGTCAGGAAGACGTTTCTGAAAGTATTTGTATGGAGTGTAGCCATGTAGGGAAGTGAAACATGGACGATGAATAGTTTGGACAAGAAGAGAATAGAAGCTTTCGAAATGTGGTGCTATAGAAGAATGCTGAAGATCAGTTGGGTAGATCACGTAACTAATGAGGAGGTATTGAATAGGATTGGGGAGAAGAGGAGTTTGTGGCACAACTTGAATAGAAGAAGGGATCGGTTGGTAGGACATGTTCTGAAGCATCAAGGGATCACAAATTTAGCATTGGAGGGCAGCGTGGAGGGTAAAAATCGTAGAGGGAGACCAAGAGATGAATACACTAAGCAGATTCGGAAGGATGTAGGTTGCAGTAGGTACTGGAAGATGAAGGAGCTTGTACAGGATAGAGTAGCATGGAGAGCTGCATCAAACCAGTCTCAGGACTGAAGACCACAACAACACCAATAAACGTTTCTGAATAAAACTGCGGAGCAATACGAAGCATGATTCTCACGCGCCGCTCGCTGTTAAAGCCGTCCTCAAACGAAACGAGGCAGCTAACGTTGTTGTCTGCGCGGACAGGACGTCCGCCCTCACGAGAAACAGCGCCTGCGGCACGCGGGACGAGTTGGGTAACGTGATTTGCTCTCTCAGCGCTCTCTAGTGGCCGTTGTCGGCTTTATTTGATTCGCGAACGTCACGGTTTCTTTAAGAAAATGAAAGTGCGTAACATAGCTGCGTTAACTATGTTAGAGGTTGTCGAGGAAGAGTGGAGAAATAGCGAAGATTCTGGTCTCGTCTATGGCTTCAACTTGCTGGTAGAGTAATACTACATAGTACTGTACAACGAACTGAGATAAACACTAGCAGAAGCTACTCGTTAACTCAATTGAATTTCCATCCAGCTCTCGGTATTAAATTGAATGTTGCTAAGGTATAGCGCCTGATGTCACTTTGCGCATGCATAATATCCATATTCTCGATTTTGCATTCACTACCAACATTGAAATAACATACTTCATCACATAGATTTCAAGATCGACATTCGTTTCTTAATTTGATTCGTTTCTTAATTTGATTCGATTGGAAGAGGGGGCATTTTTCGAAGCTGCTCATCATCACTGAAAAAGATCTTTACGGGAAAGATACAAACTTGAGCCAGTCCATAAACCCAGAGATAGATGTATATATATTTTACAAAAAGTTTCATAATTACAAAAGCTTCCAATGTGTAACGTATGTTTACTTTGACATAGACGGGTGATCACATTAAGATTTCTGGGTACTGAGGAAACAATCCAGTCGTAGGCCATTATTTATAATAAATAAGATCGACGTTAGAGAAAATATTTCCGTTAAATGAACGGAGAAACCCAGAATCTTTTAGGAAAGAAAAGATGAAAGAAGCCTGGATGGAGGTAGACGCGAACCTGTTGCTTCTCACTCTAGAGATCACGACGCTATTAACCACACTACAGCTTCACCATAGCTGTCATGCTTCCATATCGCACACACTGTCTAAAGAAGGTATCTACAAATGGCATTATTTGATATTTAATTGAAAATTGTAACAAAAAGACGCGTCGCTTTTGAAAGATCATCAGTATGCCATAGGACTTAGATGGTACGCTTTCGTAGCACCCAAGTTATAATACTAAAAACATTAACTATAGGAAGCCTTTGTCTACTAGAATATAGGTAGTTTCCTTCATTTTTTTTACAAAACATAGTAGCTAAAAGTAAGCGTTTTTGAGAGATCCTCAATTTGCTGATGTTTTGAAACAGCTTATATTCGTACCACGTACTGTACTAGAAATAAAACACAGCAGTGATGTTTAACACCAGCAGTATTGCGGCTTCTATATTCTGCACCTCCTGGCCGCGTTCCTTTCCACGAGGAAAAGATCTTTCATGCCAAATTCTTTTACTACACGCTCCGCACGTAGTGGAATGTGGAATTCCACGCCGTGAGGTCTCTAGCTCCTCGTCCATGTGCGTTTTCACGTCCCGTATCAGGGCGGCTTCAGATTGAGTGTAGTCTGGTAATGCTGCGAATTGGACTTCACCCAACGCTTTAAAGACTCCGAGGCAGGGGTGAGAGGGCACGTTTCAATGTGTGAACAAGGTGGTGTTATCGAGAGTGGTGGCTTTAAATCAATACGGTGACTGGGTGACAAAAAGGCGGTTCGCTTTCAACGCAGACAAGACGAAGGTAATCATTATTACAAAGAGGGTGGTACCGGCAGCTGTGTTGCCCAGCATCGACAGGGGAACAGCCGTAAACTGGACAATATCTGTCCGATACAGTGATGTCTGGCTGGTCAGACGCTAAAGACCAACACGTAAAAGACGTACGTGGCAGGGTCGTTTGACGTCTCAGGGACCTAACTCCAGTGCTCAGCCCACACTCTGCGCTGCCCACTCACGCCTGTCTTGTTATCTACAAGTGCCTAAACGAGCACTCATCATGTATGCAGCAGTTGCTTGGGACAATGCTGCCGAGACCAACATCCGACGGCTGCGACTCCGGAACGGGTTGTACACCCTCCTCTGGACTACACGTCACGAGAACTGCGCTTACGGGCTGATGAACCGCGACTGAGGGAACTCCTTAGAGAAAGCGCAAGTAAATTCTAGCAACTGATTACTAGCACTGCGAAAACGCATATCAGAAACCTGGCCAAGAACGGCGAGTACCGGCTCGCTCTACATGGGCCACACTACCTTCAGGACTAAACTGCTGCGACAGTTAAAAAAATCAAAGGACTAAAATAATTATTTAAATATAGAACTTTTCAACGTAACACGGTTTTAAAACAGAATAAAAACTAAAATAATTATGCCTAGCCCCACACAGATGCCTACACATATACCGATAGCCCTGAAAATTTGTGCTTGTGAATTTTTAATATGTATGAAAATACTTCTGACCTTTAAAACCAGGAACGAGGGGCGCACGCAGTAGATAACTGATGCATGAGTAGTTAACATAAGTCACCCATCATTTGTTGCAGTCCAAATGATATGAATGGTAACTGTACTCTACACTTCCTGCTATTGTCTGTTGCATGTACTCCACCTTTTTCGTTTTAAATTTTACAAGTATTGTCACCTCTATTAAAAATTCGCAAGCATGAATATTCAGGACTATCGTATGTGGTTAGGAATCTTTATGGGGATATGAAACATCAATTTATGGTTTCTAGTTCGTTTTAAAAACGTGTTATATTTAATTTTTGTGTTGGCATAATTTTCTGCATTTTCGTCTCCAGTCTGTAACGTTTCTCAATCTATTTCAAATACATTGGAGAGATTATTCAACAGAAACATTTGATAAATTTTAGGTTTATTCCAGTTTATCTTGACCTGAGTGCTTCCTATGTTTCTCGCGAAAAGACACTGAAAATAAAAATCAGAGGCAATCGAGTTCACTCGGAAATTTACCCACAGTCGTTCTTACAGCGAAACATTCGCGGCTGGCGCAATGGCACGCGAAAATGGGGAAATAGCAGTGGCACAGAGAATACCCTGCGTCACACACCAGACAGGGAAGCGCATAACTACTGCACTGTCGTCCATTTCCCATCTATGATGGAAGCTTAAAATCTGCAGCTCTCCGGAAAGCTGGGTTAAAATCAGTCTCAATATTTGCATCAAGCACACAGACATACTGACTGCTAAACGAACTACCCTCCGCTACACAGTAGTCAAGAAAGCGAGTTAGCATTGCATTGTCAACCAGTTATTAGTTACATTGTAACTTTCAGGTATCTAGTTTATCGGGAAAGTAGTTTGAAATCAGTTGTAAAATTTGTTCCAAACAGACAAACAGGCAGAAAAACGAGGTATTCTCTGCTGCACACTCGACACGAAAGCGACTTAATGTTGCACTGCCATCCAGTTCTGAACAGTGATGAAAGTTTCAGGTCTCTACCTCACCTGGCAGTTAGTGTTAAATCAATTGCAACATTTGTGCCGAACAGAGAAACAAAGTGATCCAATAAAAACGCGTTAAAATGAAATGTAACAAAACCACTACTTAGGTGAAAGCAATAGATTCCACTAACTTTGCTACAAGTAATGGCAGCCATACGTAACCATGCAAGAAATATGAAAGAAAACTCAAGTTAAGGGTTCCCGGGTCTGAAGACCACAACAGAAAACGCATAGCAAACGTGTAGCGCTTCGAGCAGTCTGCACACCTAACTATGTGATAAATTGTCTATAGGAGACATTACTGCCCTGTCGCATGCCGTTTAATCTACAGCTGTTGCTTCAAAACGAAGGACTGGGAGGGAACTCAGCACTCGGTGGTGTGGCGGTGATCACACCCACAAGACGTTAGTGTCTGCTTTTGGAAACGAGAATCGCTACGCGTCCTTCAGAGTAGCTCTCCCCACCTTTTACCAGATCTTGATTCACTTATTCATCGATCAAAAGTATTTTCAGTAGCGGGCATCGAATCCATGTTCCGTGCTAAGTCAGTTTTAACAGTTAAAATTATTTTTCGATGTTGATTTCATAGCTCTGAAGACAATGTACTGTGCGGGGTGGTTTTTGTATTACGTCCAAAGAGCAACGGAAAAAAAATAGCCGCCGGTGCATGGAAGAGCAATGAAAAATGTGTCGTTTTGGTACGATTTGTTAAAATAAAAGGGGCGGAAAATAGCATGTCGAGATAAACTGAACACCAAGTCGACCATTACTTGGCAAAATATCACTATGGAATTGTGTAAGTGGATTCCAGCTAATGTAATACACTGCGCAACAGAATTCAAAGATAACTTTTTCGAAACCCCGTTATTGTTTCTCATTAAGATTGAAATTTGGCTCAAAGGTGCCTCCACCCTGCGACGTCACCCTCGGGTTCGACGGCGCTTCAAATAACAAGGCATCAACACATTTGGAAAAAACTCCAGAGCTCAGCAGTTCATGTGACGTGTAATGATATCACATTGGGCCCATATTTCACCACAATTCTGCTCAACGCAACCGTGGGGTTGTGGCACAATGGGAACGTCGTCACAGCCCCTATTACCGACTTTTCACCCCATTCTTCCCAGGAACCTGCGATGGAGGTCAGAACGGCGACGCTCTGCGTTGAAATAACACGATTTTCGTACAAGTGCCCGAGAAAAACATTTCAGGCACACTGCCTCTGAACACCGCCACGAAAGGCGTCAGGGAATTGCATCAAGTGTCAGTGAAACCACTCCTTTTCCTTGGGACGTCAATTTCAACACATTAAGCTGTCGAAAACGACAGTTTGCAGTGCGATGAGCAGCAGGAAGATGTTTCTGACAATCTTTGATACTGCTGACATCTCATTGACGCTTCAACTCTTCCATAACGACATCGTGGGCTGTTAACGCCTTTGAACGTGATATTATCCATTTCGAGTGCAGTACGACCACAATTTCCACCACACAGGTTGGAACCATCAGGGGCCGTTCAAAACCATTCGACGAAATTTGAACGTCATCCGAAGCAACAAAAGGTTGTTACGCTTCTTCGGGGTTCCTGTTTCATGCCATCCTGTGACGTGATCATAAAGGGACGAGGGGGGCGACATTGACACATGCGTAATAAAAGAGCAAATGGTTCCTCTAAGGCCCCCCCCCCCCCCCCCCCGGTTCGGCAAAAGCCTCGGTGGACTTGTCTACATTTATTGACAAATTTAAAAATTTACCTTTACTGAGAAAAGCAGCGAAGCAGCCCTTGGCGCTTGCAGTTGGGCAACCATTTGACACACCTCTGATGCCAGTTGTCTGCCTGCAGGCGCCTGGGACTAACTCGTAGTTGTTGTCTGCAAAGGCACAATTTTAAGATTCACAATAATTGTGGACAGATACGAGGGTGGTCGTGCTGAACCGGGGATCTTAGAGGTGCCTTTTGCCGTTTTATTCACGTGTTTGTTAATATCGCTCCCTAAATGATAATGCAACAGGAGGGGGTGAAACAGCGATACCGAAAAAGCATAAGCTTCGGATCGTGTTCAGATTTCGTTGAACGCTTTTGAACGGTCCCTAATGGTTCCAACCTGTACACCAGATCAAATATGGAGGACGCATTGCTGTCCAAATGGGTGCTGTCACGTTCAATGGGCTGCTAGATTTCTTAGAGAAGGGTTGAAACGTCAGGGAAGTGTCAGCAGTATCAAAAATCTTCAACAACGTTCTCCTGTTGCTCATCGCATTGCAAACTGTCGTTTTCGACAGCGAGATGTATGAGAATCAACATCCCAAGGGATTCAGTGGTTTCACTTGCATCCCCAATGTAACTGACTGAGGCCTTTTCGGGTCGCTTCTGAACGGCGGTGTGTCCGAAATCTTTTCTTCGGTCCCTCATAAGAACACTGCTTGACTTCATACGTACTTGTCGCCGTTTTGACCTATGTTGCAGAGGCGTGAAAAAAAGGAGTGAAATGTGAGTAACAGGGGCTTTGATGGCCTTCCCGATGGCGTGACACGTCCGTGGTGGCGTTGGCAGAACTGTCGTGAAATTTGGTGCCAATAGGACATCATTTACCAGCAGTACACATCACATGAAATTTTGAGCTCTGTCCTTTTTTCTCGCTTGTTGTAAGGAGCGTAAACATTGGGCGATTGAACAGTGGAAAAACGTGGTGCGGACGAATCACTGTACACATCGTGGCGATCCGATGGCAGGGTGTGGGTATGGCAAATGCCCGGTGAACGTCATCTGCCGGCGTGTGTAGTGTCAACAGTAAAACTCGGAGGCCGGGATGTTATGGTGTGGTCATGTTTTTCATGGAGGGGGCTTGCACCCCTTGTTGTTTCGCGTCGCACTATCACAGGACAGGCCTACACTGACGTTTTAAGCACCTTCTTGCTTGCCACTGTTGAAGAGCAATTCGGGGATGGCGATTGCATTTTACAACACGATCGAGCATCTTTTCGTAATTCACAGCCTGTGGCAGAGTGGTTACACGACAATAACATCCCTGTAATAGACTGACCTGCATGGAGTCGTGACCTGAATCCTATAGAACACCTTTGGGACTTCATGCCAGGCTTCACAGACCGACATCGATATCTCTCCTCAGTGCAGCACTCCGTGAAGAATGGGCTGCCATTCCCCAAGAAACCTTCCAGCACCTGATTGAACGTATGCGGGCGACAGTGAAAGCTGTCGTCATGGCTAAGGGTGGGCAAACACCATAGTGAATTCCAGCATTACCGACGGAGGGCGCCACGAACTTGAGTCATTTTCAGCCAGGTGTCCCCATACTTTTGATCACATAGTGTACATCGATATTTCATTAGAAAGTATTCTCCTCAAATTTGTTATGGACCCTCCTCTGAATATAATTTCTGGTGCAAATCACGCTTTGCATTGTTTCCTGGCTCTTCTCTGATAAAAGCCCACAGTATGGTTCCTTTCCGCTCCATGTTCATTTACGTGCACCCTGAGAAAACGTACTAAATTACCATTAATATGAACTCATTTTAATAGTACTGTATAACTAAGCGGCGTTAAAGTAGATGTAATCTCGCGACTCATCTCACGTCAAAATTCAATTTTATAGTCGAACGAACGGCTTGTAGAATACGTATATAGGTCGAGCTAAGTGATGCTGAAGACATACTGTTCCCGCACATGTCAGACACGCCATCTATTGGATGCATGAAATGTAGAAGTAAGAAGCTGGCGTCTTACGTATACTGCCGTCTCTACCCGAGCCGTACATGAATTGTATGAGAATAAATTGTAGGAAAAAGAAACTAACGGAGTGTGCGAGGGAGAAGATGTGGGATTAAGGGAGAACGTTTATGAAAACCACGAACTATTTAAAAAAGAACAAATTCCAATTTTGAAGATACGGCTATGAAACTTATTACCATGCTTCACATGAAATTAACACATTTACGTTTAAGTTCCTTGGATTATACATGTTTAACTTTTTTATGGAATTCACAAGTTTTATTTTTAAAAATAACATTCATCTTTTTCTCAGAAAATGTTAAAGAGTTTTCTACAAGATTTTCTGTCTTTAATTTCTCTGCATGTAGTGCTCCTCTATCATGAGATTTTTTGAATATATAGGAGAATTTTAATAATTTTTTGGCTAAGTCTGATAGTATAATATAAAATTCATGGAAAATTCAAAGCACTTTTCCCTATAACTTACCTTGCACGCAGAATTTCAAAATTCGCTCTTCAGACAACATTTATTGGTTTTTTAGAAATAAGTGTAAAGTAAATGATTTTCAGGAAATGCAATTCAAAGTCTAACCCAACGTTCTTTATTATGTCACCTCTTTGGAAGGCCCTGATTTGTACTCAAGCTTCTGGTGAAGGCTTCTCTTATGGTGTCTAGTTTTCTGCCTTATTTTCTTTACCAAGTCTTCAACTGACTTTTCACCTGCAATTATGTGCTCTAAATCTGTTTTTCTGAAGATGTCTTGAGTGAAATTTCGTATCTTGAATCTTCTGGTACATTCAACCTCCCTACGCTCCCATCATTAGATACAAGAACTGCATCATATGTTGCAATTCTGAAAACTGTAGCAGATGAAAATGAGATTTAGGGCATTATTTCCATATGAGAAAATTTAGACACAAGAAGATACGGAACAGTCAAGGATGATCTATAAAGCCGAAAAGTAGATATCACAGCCATCTAGATTCATCCTGTGCAAGCTTGCTTGAAGGTAATCCACGGAATCATTGTTCACCGAGCTAGTATTGAAGTGTTGCTTCAAAAAGTGGACGTGGTAGGAAGGTCGCGTCGCCCATTTAATTATTTTTCCGACACGTCGGATGCGATTTCATAATTGAAAGCTATTCATGAGTTGCATTAATAAATGAAAAAAAAATTGAAATTTTATATTTTCGGTCAATTTCATGAACATCCCCACTTAATGAGACGCTTTCGTTAATTTAAGTCCGGTGAGGGTGACGAATTGAAGGAAAATCAAAACTATCGCCTCATCTCGAGCGAGCGCCAAGTGCGTGCGTGGAACACACATGCGAGTAACGAAACGTTTTGGACAGTAAAAGAATAAAGATAATTCGAATTACGTGGATATTCATTATTGAGTAACGAATTCAAACAAATCATCGCTACTACCTGTGTCTGGCACTTCCAGTTTAAATCCCACGTAAACAATTCGGACTTTCTTTAATACATGAATTTTCGAATACGATGACAGTGGAGCCATACCATTTACTAGCGACATACGAAAATTTAGGCCGGACTGGGACTCGAATCCGGACTTGCCGCTTCACGTGAATGGCCTCCGTAACAACTTCGGCTATTCGAGCACACTTCCAACATCGACCAAATAACCCTTATGTCACCGTGTGTCCACATCCTACGCTCGCCTGTCCCGCGTTGGACGACAGTTAAAAAAAACACCACGAAGGAATTATCCGAATGCGACGAAAGTGGTTAGATGTGATTTACATGTAATGACATACAAGTGGTTGCGGTTGCAGAAAATTGGACGTTTTATTCTAGAGATAGAGCTTCAGAAATTAAGCAAGTCAATAACGCTTTGGTCCAGCTCTGTCCTTATGCGAGCAGTTATTCCTCACAGCATTGATTGATAGAGTTCTTGGACGTTATCTTCTGCAGGACATAATTCCAAATTCTGTCCAACTGGCGCGTTAGGTCGTCAAATTT
Source organism: Schistocerca piceifrons (assembly GCF_021461385.2). Lineage (NCBI taxonomy): Eukaryota > Metazoa > Arthropoda > Insecta > Orthoptera > Acrididae > Schistocerca > Schistocerca piceifrons. Next base: position 297,095,102 of record NC_060143.1, on the reverse strand, counting down.
CCGAGCTGGCTGGAGGGTCCCGCCCACAATACTCCAGAAGTTCTCAATTGGGGAGAGACCCGGCGACCTTGCTGGCCGAGGTTCGATTTGGCAATCACGATTACAAGCAGTAGGTACTCTCGCCTTGTCCGGGCGGACATTATCTTGATGAAATGTAAGCCCAGAATGGCTTGATACGAAGGGCAACAAACCAGGACAACACAGCGGTACGTCGACATGTTCTACGTCACGTTCCGTTGCCACGGATGACAATGTGGTACTGCTAGGAAAGGAAATGACACTCCGGGCCATCACTTCTGGTTGTCGGGTCGTATGGATGGGCGAAAGTCAGGTTGGTATCGCACCGCTGTCTGGGGCCCCTCCTTCATTGGTCATCGGAGCTCATTTCGAATCGAAATTCATCACTGAAGAAAATTCCGCTCCAGTCAGTGAGATACCAGGGCGAAGTCTTTCGTAATGAAATCGAGGTGATCAATAATGATATTTCAGATGCTACCGAAATTAATTTTATAATTATCTTAACAACTTTATCGCCGCGCGGGATTAGCCGAGCGGTCAGTCATGGACTGTGCGGCTGGTCCCGACGGAGGTTCGAGTCCTCCCTCGGGCATGGATGTGTGTGTTTGTCCTTAGGATGATTTAGGTTAAGTAGTGTGTAATCTTTAGGGACTGATAACCTTAGCATTTAAGTCCCATAGGATTTCACACACATTTGAACATTTAACAAGTTTCTCTTTGAAAGTTTATACGTGGTCCAGCAGAACGCAAAGTCGTCAGCGGTGACATTTTTCGTTTCACAGATGAAACAGTTTCACATCTCTCACGGTGTTTTATTTCGGTAATTTATCTCCTAATATTTTAATGATTTCACAACAGAAAAAAGTATCTCAAACATCTATAAACTTCGAGAATATTCGTATATCTTTCCAGTGCAAATATGTTTGTGCTTCTGGCTTTTTCCGCAGGTTGAAGTAAAAAATATTTGTGTTGGAAATTACGTGTAATATTAGTTTCTTTCTTTACGTAACAACTAGCAAGCTTTTTCTTTTGGAAAATCCTCCATCAGATTGTAAACTAACAATAAAGATGCCTAATACTTCTTTTTGGAATTTTGACTAATATTGGATATGATCACTACTTGGAAATACTGTAAAGTAGACGAGATGACCTTGAGCCGCCTAGTTTCGTGTTGACCGCTGTAGTTACAGCCGAACTTACAGTTTATTGTGGCCTTTCAATCGCGATGGAACTTCACATTAATAGATCATGACCAGAAGTGAAAGCAGCGATAATCACCATAAAGTCGTGGCATCAACCCAGAATCGGATCCTGGACTTCAGATTTATTGTCTGGCACCTGCCCACTTAACCAGCGAGCCATACTACACTCACTAAATTTAATTCGTAAAAGAATCTTTACTATATAGTTTCTTATAATAACGCATGCAGTGGTAGCTGCATATAACTGAAACATTACTTGGGAATAAAAATTAGAATGGTGTAAGTGTGTGAAAAACGCGCACTCATTCGCCTCACCAGCGGACTTAAACTGCGCTTCTTGATGACACGCGCCTACGTTTTGACCTATCGGCAGTACACTACACTTGCTTGCGTCGCTAGTTGCCTGCCTCAAAGGCGCAACTTCACAAGCCTTTTGTCAGCGGCTCTTGTGGAAGTGCTGCACCTCTGCCGCTATGTGCAGAGGCATTCACGTCGAGCACAGTTATGGAGTAGCAGGGATATGCGTGGAGTGAGCAGAGTCTACTGCACATGTTGTCGACATCAAGTTGAAAATGCTGTTTGTTTACATTTTGCGCTAATCTGCGGAACTTACTGATTGGGCATCTTCGATTTTCTCAAGAACACTCTAGTTTTGAACACTTTTAACCGCTGTTTGGTTAAATAAAGTCCAGCATTCTGATATAATAATTTTTAGCTCACTGTATTTTCTGGTATAACTTTTGATGTCGTTCAATGAATGCGTAGAAAAAGATCTGGCTTGCTTTTAAAGCCTAAATTTATAATGTATATAATGTAGATGAAAACATATGGACAAATCGCCTTCATCTACATCAAATTTGATGAAAACATCCATATAATTAACATAAATGTCACGGTCCTGATTTATTTAAGAATAAGTAATTTCGTTTTTTGTACCAAGTTTATCATGAGTACTTCTGTTTTCATACGATTAGTAATAACAAATTAAAAAAAATTTCAAAGGGCCTTAGTACTCGAAGGCACCATGACGGCTGTGGTCTCAGTGGACATTATTGTGGATCTCCTGCATCCCTTCATACTAGTTTCCTTTGACGGTGACAGCATCTTCCAGCAGGATAACTGTCTACGTTTCAAGGCCAGAATCGTGCCACAGTGATACGTGGAACATAACAGTGGACTTGCGTTGATGTCGCTGGCACGTAATTCGCCTCATCTGAACACAGTGGTACGCATCTGGAACTCTTTCGGGCGTCAGCTCCGCGTACATAAACTACACACTGGTAATTTGTGGGAATTACGTGACCTGTGCCTAGACCTCCAGTGCCACATGCCTTCAGAAACGTATCAAGGACTCGTCGAATCCATGCCATGCAGGGTCGCTACAGTACTGGGTTCCATAGGTGGACCAATACCTATTAAGCAGGTGGTCATAAGGTTTTACCCTGTCAGTGTATGTCTCACTTACTTTGACTGGGTGTCATTCAAGATTCACACACATGGCTTCAGCCGCTGCAAAGCTGATAGCTCTGCAGAGCGTCAGGGGCGCAACGAAGTGTATTGTTCTACAGTTTTTAATTTCCAATCCACCGGGTTGAAAATTGCAGAAACTCACGAAGGTCCAGTGTGGGCTGTAATTGTCGTATGGCAGCGAAATTTGATCGATATGCTAGTGCGTTAACGGAACTGATTTACACTGGAAACAAAATTAGGTTCAAATTTTGTCACGATGTGCACACCTGACAGTGTACAGCGTTTTTAATTTGACAAGCTGTAATGTCAATGAACAGTATGGCTATCGAGGTGAAAACCGTGCACTGTCAGTGAAAATTGTTTTATGTGAATGGCTGCAGTTAGAGTGCTGCATAGAGAGAGTATTGCCGACTTAGAGGTCTGACAAGAACCTCGATGACATTAACTGGTTTAAACAAGATGATAATGAAATTCGAATACATGGGTGGGCTTGTTGTGGCACCTTGAAGAAAAAGGCGTCCTATCCCGGTGGAAGTTATTGACTAGGCTGCTGTGACTGACCATGCAGCACGTACTCCGCTCGTACTAGCGCTCGTGCAGTGTCACGAGAATTGTCCATTTCATGGTCAACAGTACGGAAAGTTTTGTGGTACCTGTATAAGATCCTGACAGTCCAGCACCGGGAACCTCATGATCAGCAGCAGCGTTCTGAATTTGTTCTTCCGTTTCCGGCACGGGTCGACATTGATGACATGTGGCCGGACAATATTCTGTGGAGTGACGAGGCACATTCTACGACAGAGGGTGCAGAACTTTCGAATTTGGTACCTTTAAACCGCATGCTGTGCACGGAAAGGCATTACACTTGCCGTATGTGACTCTGTGCTGAGGATTCATAAGCACCTTTATTCTTGGTCGGTTCTTCTTTGAGGAGAATCCACACAGAGTGTCTGTCAGGTGTACCTTAACGTCTGCACGTTGTTGAGAGATTCATGAATACCAAGCGAGTCCTGCTTTGGAAGAGCGCAACTGAGTGGAAACCACTGTTTTCGTACATGCTGGGGCAGCACCGTTCTCATTTGTTTAATCTTTTCTGCCCATGTCCAGCTTTCAGTCCATTACATATGGAAACATTTCTATATATATTCTTGCACTCACAACGCCAGTTTTGAACATGGCGGCCAAAATCGGAATTTTTGTTTTCTTCAGCGTAAATCGGTTCGGCATTAACGCATTAGCTTACCTACCAAGTTTCGCTACCGTAAATAATTACAGTCCACACCGAACCTCTGTGAGTATCTGCATTTTAGTTCTACCGGTACTCGTTCATATAATCGCTCGAAAATTGTCTATTGCATTGAAAAGCAGCGTCATGATACACGTCCATAGGGTTTAGCTGTATTTTGTAGAATACATTGGCTGGCCCATTCAGCCCTGTCTTTAATGATTTTGCTTGCACTGCACGTTAAAACTTAACCGGTTTTTCTTCATGGCACACTTGCTCTTTAGCATGCGGGTTACTCCATTTGTCTTGTAATAGTGTGTTTCAGGAGGACTAGCTAGTAAATATTCTAGGGCTTGGTGATACTTCCTAATTCAGATAAAACATTCCGTATAACATGTGTCCGGTATTTATTGGTTACAGAGATTTATCTGTTAAAATGTAACCGAAACAGATGCTCGCAGAAGGCATTAAGCAAAGGTAACTGATTAAGTTCAGAATTGACTTTCATAAAGTCTACGTATGATTTCAATGCACTTCCGAAGATCCTCGACAGCCCAAGTGCAGCCCTTCACAGGTCGTCGTGGCGTTCTTTTGAGGGCAGCACTATTCATGACGCGAAATGTTCAGTTCGTTTCTTTTATTAGAAATTTTATTCGCAGTTTGAGCCTCCTGACCGTACCTACTGGCACAGTTCTAATGGTGGGAATTCTGGGAAATGCTAGATTTAGGTGATATGTCACCCATTATTATATTATGCAGGGGCCCATCTGCTGCACGAGCAAAACCATCCTTGTAGCCAAAGAAACCCTTTCCAACGATGATGGATATTCAGTTTCAAGATAGTCTAGATTACGGGGCCCTGTAAGGAGATGAAGTAACACAAGAGGCCCAACCAATCGATTGTTTGTCATACCACATTACACATTAACGGAGATGCATTTTTCAACATGTGTTTCCACAAAGGCACGTGGCTTCCGTAGGGCCAGTGATAGGAGCTGCGATACCGTCAAGAATGAAAGTTGCTGCATCATTATACAGTATTAATGAGATTATGCGACGATTTCATTTGGCCAGCGGCAAAATTCCTATCGTCTACCTTCATCTTTCATCGGATTTGTTGAACCCGCTGTAAAAGATTAGGACAGAAGCCGCGAATACATAATTTCCTATGTGGAACGCGCTTACATATATAAATTCTGCATGTGTTTATTGAAGGACTGTGTTCTAATTACTGAACAATCTCTCCTGTTTCATCCACACACTTTTTATTTGCTTGTGCAAATGAGATATGAACAGCATCGCGCAGTTTAGTGAAAACACGAATATACATTCTTGAATCTGGTATTTTGCGGTTAGAAAATCGGCTGTTGTATCCCCTACAAGCAACAGCAGCGCTTCGATTACGAAGCCCGTACACAAATACGGAGGGTCTTCGGTAGCTAAGTTAGACATGTCGTTCCATTCTAAGACTATTGCGGAACAAAATTAGCACATTGTCAGAAGAGAGTATTTGTCCTGATTTACCTGCAGACACATTTCTGCTGCGTTATGGGTAACAGCTGGACCACAGTGTAGGAATGGAATGGAGTGCAACTAGAAACGTGCTCCCAAATTGAAGTACCGGTTCACAAAGATTCTTGTGGACAAAAGTCTAAATTGCTCACAGATTCGCTTTGAAATTATGGCAGTATATGGACTAAGCGCAGTGTCACGTTCAGTCGTAGTGAAATGATACCAACGATTTGACCACGGCCGCACAGACGTTGATGATGCTGATCGGAAAGGAAGACTATCAACGTTGACCACAGACGAATATGTCAAGGCAATTGGGAACTGATTAGCAGAAACTAGAGACTTTCCAACTATCACGATCAATGTTCACACGGAGGTTCTCGAGTGGATCAGTGACTAAGGACCGTATTTCCATCATCGAGAAACTGAAACCTTTTGATCATTGTTTACGGAGACTTGGTGACTGTTGAAAAAGTGTCAAGTATGTGTCACTTTTTAAGTGTTGTGCAGGATTCCATGAAAGTTACTTGGCCTGCCATAATAATGGATAACTTAATGTCCGAAGTCGTCTCTAACTATATCGGCATGCGCATTCGTAAGTATGTGCGGCGTGTTTAAACGAATCGATCAACAAATCAGAGTCCCAGTTGAAAAATCAATTACGTAAGCTCAATCACAACCTCGCAAGTTGAATTTCGAAAAAAAAAAAAAATTTACAATCGGTAAATATACCCATAGTAACTGGAGTACCAGGATGCAAAATGAAAACTTATCTCTGTAAGCAGTTCTATCTCTCATAATCATTTAAGACTGATTATGCCTTTCAGCGTTCAGTCTGGAGCATAGCCCCCTTATAAAATTCCTCAATGATCCCCTATTCAGTGCTAACATTGGTGCCTCTTCTGATGTTAAACCTATTACTTCAAAATCGTTCTTAACCGAATCTAGGTACCTTCTCCTTGGTCTGCCCCGACTCCTCCTACCTTCTACTGCTGAACCTATGAGTCTCTTGGGCAACCTTGCTTCTCCCATGCGTGTAACATGACCCCACCATCTAAGCCCGTTCACCCTATCTCTGTAACTAATAAACATTAGACCAATGTTTCATGCATTATTTTATTCGAAATAGTCTGTACTACCACATCTTAAAATACTGAGTTTTTCCTGTGTCACACTATCTAGTTTCATGATATGGGGAATTCGTTAGCCCCAACGCTAGGTACGAAGATCTAAGCCCGCCGAGAGCACCGCCTTTTGAAGCTGTTACATAATCCCCCAAACTCTAGCGTCGCGAAGCGTGGATGAGGTTACGCTTAAAGCTTTTCCGTGATTACTTTTTACCTAAGCACAGCCGTCTCGCCCGGATTGCTAACGTGCAAGTCAATAATGCGTTGGCCCACCTATGGTCCTTATCAAGCAGTTATTCGGCGAAGTTGTTGGATGACCTCCTGAGGGATATCGAGCCCGATTCTGTCCAATTGGCGCGTTAGATAGTCAGAATCCGAGATAGTTGGAAGGTCCTGATGTAACGCTCCAAACAACCTCAATTGAGCTGGGATCCGGCGACCTTGTTGACCAAGATAGAGTTTGACAAGACAAGCAGTAAAAACTCCCGCTATGTGCGGGAGGGTGTTATCTTGCTGAAATGTAAGCCCAGGGTGAAGGATAACAACATTGGGTGTAGAATATCGTCGACGTACCACTGTGCTGTGAGAGTGGCGCGGACGACAATCAAAGGAAATGAAGTGGCACCCCAGACCATAACCCCTGGTTGTCGGGCCATATTGGTATCCCACTGCTGACCGGGGCGTCTCCATCCACGTCTTCGTTGGTCAAAGGGGCTCAGTGAGATTCCAGACCAAGAATTGGTTGGAGACACCCCGGAGAGAGTTGGGCAGTGTAACTCACGGCGCGTAAGTTACCCAGACTATTTTCACCTAGTCTTTGAGTATGAGAGCACTTAGGTAGTTACTAGGAAGTTCACTCGTAGTTTCAGACCTTTCATAACTTTCCTCGCTGACACCCGCGAGAAAATAATAAAAGGAGAAAAGTTTATTACATTTTAGGTTTCATGCAGTAAAACTTCAAAATAAGCCATAATCGTAATCATTTATTGCATTAATGGGCCTTTAACGACAACAGCAGAAAAATATGAGAAATAACCGCACTAAAAATACAAAAAGATCAGCGCACACTAAAAGAATGATAAAAACACACATTACAAGAAGCACAGTAAAAAGAGAAGTCAGTCACAACAGAGGAGACCTCTACTGCAGGTGTTAGTTCATCGCTGCCGTTCTTCAGCTTCATCTTCCACTGCTGTCGGCTCTACTTGTTTGAGGATTGTTAATACTCGACCCTTCCATCGCGTTTTCCAGCAGATTGAGAATGGAGGATCCGGTCTGGGATGGGTGCATCAGCTCTAAGAATGTTGCCAAACCACTGTGGCCTCTTCTGCCCTAATATTCGGCTCTTGTGACTTTCTAGACCACTGGTACAGGTCTTCTTCTCCTCTTCGTTCCCATTTACCTTACATGGTATTGTAGACTGGTCAAGTACCTCCTTTCGAAGACAAAGATTTCAATGGTTCAAATGGCTCTGAGCACTATGGGACTAACCTAAGGACATCACACACATCCATGCCCGAGGTAGGATTCGAACCTGCGACCGTAGCAGTCCCGCGGTTCCGGACTGAGCGCCTAGATTTCTTTTGAATTGTTGCTGATGGTGCCCAGGTCTTTACAAACATAGAAAAGTACCGGCCGTAGTAGTGTCATATACAGCTGGATTTTATTCTTCTGTGAAATCTGTCCTGATCTGAATGAATTGCTCAGCATTTATTATTCGTTGGTTCTCTATTTTCGTCACTTCAGTTTTATTAGTCGGTATGGACTGCAGATACCTGAATTTTTGAATTCGCTCAGAGGTATGTCCGTCAACAACAATGGAACGTGATACAACGATATTTGTCACCATCCACCAACAGCCCGATTTTCATCGCATTGTGGAGAAATCCGGAAGTATCAGCGCATACTTGCTCAGGGTGTTACCAAGAATCACATAACCGTCAGCAAATACCAAAATTGTGTCTGCTACCATCTCCTTCATTTTCTTATGCGACCATTGTCACAGCTCGCTTTTTCGAAAGTTGAGTTGAATAATATTGGCGCCAATGGGTCTCCTTATCTAAATCTATTTCGAATACTGAATGGTGGCGATAGCTGGTTGTCGTATCGCCCTTGGCAAGTTTACTGAGTGTAACATGCTGCAGTGAGTCAGATGTGCTGCGATGCCATGCCAAATTCCTCTAACTATTTCCATAATATGACGTTTTAGTTTTACTACTAAGCATATTGACGACTCACTTTGCAGACAATATCTGCTTATTTCACTGAAGGTACCAGCAAAATTATATAATGAAACAACACTTAGTTTAAGAGATATGGCATCATGAACATTGAGATGCGTGAAAGCTAGCTTTTCTTAAAATGCGGCGCAAAGTACCCAGATCACATTCATCCAGTGTCTGATAATGACAGCTCTTATCGACTGGTTGCTGACAGAGAGCAGAGTTGCGCTCCGTCAGAACTACAGTTCTGTAATTTTTGATGAAGTACACGACTGATACAGGAAACGGTAGGATTATCAGTTGTATTGACAGCATTTGGTGTGGAAAGAAACAGAAACGAATGTTCTGCACATCATTGGGTGTTAATCCATTCTGTATTTTATATCCTTACAGAATATAAATTGGATTTTATGAGTAATAAAAACTAGTTCTTCGCCTAAAATCTGCCCTTTTGCGTAACCAAACCAACTACGGTTTACATGCACAATCATTAAAGTATATAATTATTTTTGTTACTCTGTACTTAACAGAACGTTCTTCATAATGACCAAATGCAAACGTCATTTATGAATAACAGAAACATCTTTGTTGAAGTTCGACAAAACACTGAATCGATGTCTGATGTATGTTTGTTTTGCGTTTTTTTAATTTTACCTTTTTTTTTGAGAAAATTGCGTTTTCTAGCGCTATACGATAAATCTGTGTCGTTTTCTTTATTTTTACTACTGCATTCCTCTGTTTCACATTACAAATCAACAATTTTCGAATAAAATCCGAATTTAAATTGACAGTTTTAATTTTGCTATAGATATTGTTTATTTTCACATAACAGTTACGAGAATAGCTAAGTATAACAAAAAAGTTCTGTAGGTAACACAGACATTTATATATCCCCACTTAGTTTCTAGACAGTTTACAATCTCCAGTTTTTAGGGGACTCTAGTAACACACTGATCGCATATTTGAATATACACTCGTTATAAGGTAACGCCCAGTAGGTAGGCAACACACCTAGTGTACGAGAAACGGGGATAGGGCCTTAACTGACAAGGCTACTAGGAAAACTACCGTATTCTACGCTTAATTCTGATGGTCTGTAGTAGCCTACAATAGTTTTGCAGCACTAATAGATGGGCCGGCCGGTGTGGCCGAGCGGTTATAGCCACATCAGTCTGGAACCGTGCGACCGCTACGGTCGCAGGTTCGAATCCTGCCTCGGGCATGGATGTGTGTGATGTCGTTAGGTTGGTTAGGTTTAAGTAGTTCTAAGTTCTAGGGGACTGATGACCTCAGACGCTAAGTCCCGTAGTGCTCAGAGCCATTTGAACTCTAATAGATGGTAAACACGGCCCTGGCCAGTACAGTGTGTAACTTCTCCTCTGACCGGTGTCTTGGTGCTGCCTTGCAGGAAGTCTGAGTCACTGCCCGCGTCCTCGGCGCTGGAGCAGCTGCCGGCCATCCCGGAGTCTGACGGCGCCGCCTCGCAGCCAGCCCCGCCGCCCCCGCACCCAGAAGCGCTGGCCACGCCGCCGCCGCCCACGCATCCGCCCCCGCCCCCACCGCCTCCTCCCGCTCCCACTCAGCCTCCCACCACGCCTCCTGGTGAGTACCATGCAACGATACGCTGCATCAAAACTAGTCGGTCAGTGTTTATCTTTTTTCGCTGTTACTTTGTAGTAAATTTACATCGTGCGTTTGTTACCTATTTTGCACTTTCTGAAATGAACGATTCGACGTGTGAAACGAAACGACAGAAGTGTCCAATGGACATTTCTAGGTCCGGTTCAGCAATGTTCTTCTGAAAGGCAGCGACCAACCTAACCTCCTTAGTAGTAATTATGTTTTTAGGTTCCTAATTTGTGATTTATAATCTAAGTAGTGATCAAATTTTGGAACGTGGTTCAAGGGTTGGGCATGAGAATTAATTTGGTTGCCAAGATTTGCGTATATGCAACCATACTTCAGTCAATATTATGTTGTGTAAAATCTCAAAAGATGGAAACATTTTAGGTTTTGGTGTGACATAGACATGAAGACGTTTAAGTGTCTTTGAGTCGACAACTGTATCGTTGGTAAGCACCAAAGAGTATGTGTACCTATGGAGCGAGCATAGTCTGCTGCGCATGTTCTCAACATGAAAGCGGGCTAGTCAGGTGATTTTGGGACGACGGTGCTTGTCTACAATGTTCCATAATATCGAAACTTGATTATATTTATTCGCCTTGTTGTATTGTTGGTTGTCACTTCTTGCGTTATTCCAAAATTCGAACACTGATCTTTTTTTTTGTGCGTAGTGTATGCTTATACTTCCCTGATGAGAGGGCGAAAAAAAAGTTATAGATATTTTACTTGTTTATAAAAAGCAGAGGGTTAAATAAAGAAAAATTGAAAATAATAGCCCGCTGCTGTGGCCGAGCGGTTCTAGGCGCTTCAATCCGGAACCACGCTGCTGCTACGGTCGCAGGTTCGAATCCTGCTTCGGGCATGGATGTGTGTGACGTCCTTAGGTTAATTAGGTTTAAGTAGTTCTAAGTGCTAGGGGACTGATGACCACAGATGCTAAGTCCCATAGTGCTTAGAGCCATTTGAACCATTTTTTGAAAATAATAATGGACACGCAGATGGAGCAAATCGTTTACCATATTTACTGTAACAATTTCATACTTCGAAATGCTTCGTTTCTTCGTGACACTTCAACGTCGTCTACAGTGTCATTGTAACGTAATTAATTAGAACAGAGGTTCGACAGTATGAATAAGTGCAAAAGAAAACGTAAAAAATGTATCAGTGGCTGTCACTTCTTTTCCCGTTACCGAAAATACGGTAGCAAAACTTGAGCTATGATACTGTGGCGTAAAGGCACAGCACCATTGCTCGTCACATTTTTAAGCCAACTTCAGTTCCTAGTACCAAACTATGATGCCAGTAAAACGAGCATACAAAGTTCCGCGATACTTCTGAAGGTGATTTATCTATAGCAGTGAAGTAGTAACACTTAAAATACGCTAAGCGCTGTACGGGCAAAAATGCGCCGTCCCAAAATCATGTGACTTGAGCTGCAGGAGACGTTGCCGACAGAATTCTCGTTCTGCACATCCGTATGCTCACTCCATTAACATTTATACTCTATGGTAAACACTGATATACACGTAGTAAGATATTACAACCTTTGGTAGGTGGCCGGCCGGAGTGGCCGAGCGGTTCTGGGCGCTACAGTCTGGAACCGCGCGACCGCTACGGTCGCAGGTTCGAATCCTGCCTCGGGCATGGATGTGTGTGATGTCTTTAGGTTAGTTAGGTTTAAGTAGTTCTAAGTTCTAGGGGACTTATGACCACAGCAGTTGAGTCCCATAGTGCTCAGAGCCATTTGAACCATTTTTTTTTTTTTTTTTTTTGGTAGGTGTATGACAGTTGACTTTCGTTAGTCAGTAAACAGAACTCTGTGACACTCTTCGTCTCCACCAGTAATTACGAACTTCATATCATGTCACGTATAAAGGAGGGTCGCAGAAGTTTGGCAGTGCATGTTCGTTGCTTTCATGTTCTGATTGTGCGTAATGGCATAGTACTTTTCAGATACGTAATACGGCATGGGCAATACAGCCAGATTTCCGTCGCATGTATGTTAGTGTGTGAAATAATGATTTGTGTTTCCCTTACTTATGCAAATTGATAATGGGATTACGTACTCCGAAACTATGTTATAAAATTTATAATGCGATCTTGTGCTTCCAAACTATGTTATGAAATTGATAATGGGATTATATAAAATGGAGCTGTTACCAGTTTTCAAACGCCAGGCTAAGTACGTTTGAATTACATACTGTATACAGGGTGATCGTGAAACCCAACCTACTGACAAAATTTCGGAGATTTTTTTAGGGATATTTATTAAGTATTTTGGTATAAGAGATCCACTGCTCGTTACAGAGTAAAAACTTTCGGTTTTTTCGCTTCGTTACACTAATTACCACTGCTTCTACGAAAATACCATCACAGCCCTTGTACAAAAATTGCATTACAACAGTTGAAAAGATTGTAATGTGCTGTCACCAAAATGTACAACAATCAACACATAGTAATGCAAAAGTGCTGTGATGTGATTGCCGTCACAGCCGGAACGGCTCAGTGTAACGTCGCCACGCCGCCCTTCCATTTCATTCAGTAAACCCACAGAAGAGGAGGTGTCGGACAACTCTCCATCAGTAAACCTGTCCATACTGCTGTGTACCACTGCTGAAGTATAACTAACACTGCCGAGAAAACAAACTCGAGATAGAACCGAGCGGTACTGAATCCAAGATTGGAGGCCAAGATTAAAGTAGCCATTACTGTTGTCAACAGCTGGTACCTCGAGTGATTCGACCAAGTTTGTTCCCAAAGAAGACACACAGCGCATACCGTTGACATTTTCATTGTTGTACTCATATTCTGAGTGTAATACAGGTAGAAAGATGGAGTAAGAAATCAAAGGAAACGCTCCCATAACGAGCCATCAGGGATTCCGGATCCCTTATACTAAAACGCTCAGAAAATGTGCCTCAACAAGCTTACAAATATTGTAGCTGAGGTAACGATGAGACGTCGATTTTTTCCAGCCGTGATGACAAGTCCTGTGGCATGATGGTGCCCTTCAGCAAGGACGAGCAATAACATGAGCGACTGTTGAAGAGAACCAATGTATTATTCTTCCTGCTGCTTGCGTGGAACAAACTCTGACGTTTTCAAGATCTTAACATCTGCTATACTGCTATATTTCACACTGAAGAGAGTATAAATGAAAATTGGCAGCAATGAATACGCAGTACACTTCCTACACAAAACTATTCTAAGCATGCTCCACAAGATCTGCCGTCTTTTATGTTTTGTAGATGTTAGATAAATTTGTAATTGATATGCAGTGGCAATAATACGACCATCTGTCAAAAGCCTAAATAACCACGTTTAGCAGTGCAGACCGGTGCGGGACGCGCAGCAAGTGAGTCAGTGAGGCTCTGGAAGGTACCGACAGGGGTGTGTAGCCATGCCGACTCCAGTGCTGTGGCCACCTGCGCTAGGTTTCTCATTTGGAGGTCCATGATACAGACGTCCCGATCGATGTCGCCCCACAGATTCTCGACTGGATTTAAATGCGGAGAGTTTGGTTACCAGGGAGTATGGTAAACACGTCCTGATGCTCTTCGAATCACGCACGTACAAGTATACTGCGAGATGTGTGACATCTGTCTATATGTGTGGCCATTGTCCCCAAGGGTAGATGCATACTTGTGTTGGATTCACTGTGTCTTCCAGAATGACGCGATTACCCTGGGGATGCTACGAAAACATTCCCCCAGGCCATAACGCGTCCTCGTTGCCCAGTTGCGGCTCTGGCGTGCAGATTCCAGCCTTAGTTGCCGATAAACAGCAGTCAGCATGGGTGCACGAATTAGGCGCGTGCTGCAGAGACTTACACAACAACTTTTGCTGAACCTTGGAGTTACTGTTGGTAGAACCTGAATTCATTTGGGCGGTTAGTTGTTCAACAGCAACACGTGTATCCGCCCGTACGTATCTCCACAGCCGTCGTTCATCCCTGTCGTGTACGGACCACGATGAACCACTCATCCCTCAGTGCCAGTTCTCGACACTTTAACCACGGCGGCACGCGAACAGCTTGGGCTTAGCCATTTCGGAAGTGCTTTCACCGTTGGCCCGAAAGCCAATGATCCTGATCTTTTGGACCTCAGGTAAGTCGCTCTATTTCCGCCTTAAGACAACGACTGCATTGTTTTCCGTGACCCTCCGATACTATTTCTACACCATCCACGGCTAGTGATGCCACATGACGCCTTTGAGAGGCTATTGCGAGTTGACGTCGAACATAGTCGGTGGCAACATTGATAGGAGTCTACTGTGTATAAGGTTACATTAATAACTACCTCTATGACGTATACCTTCCAAAATATGAACTTCTCATTGAGTGAGTCATAAAATGCGATGTGTTTCCGGAAGCGTCTAGGTGCATCGTTAAATCGGTAGATGCGCTATATTGCGGAGGTTGTCGTAAACGGCTTTATCTTCCCAGTCGTAAATATTTGGTTGCGTCTCTGTCTCTTCATCGTCAGGACTGTTGTCTGTGGATTATTGAGTCGTAGTTTCTACTGCCGTCTATGTTTAAGGGTTTCCTCCTGGTGTCGACAGGATCCAGGATGCTTCAAAGTTCTCAAAGGACAACAAGAATAATAGCTGAATACTTTTTTTGTATTCCAGCGTGTAGAAAAATAACATCTAGCTTATACCTTGTAGCTTCTCTTTCCCTACCTGCGAAAAGCTTTATCAGTTGCCATTTACATTTTGACTTCAGGATTTTGTGACTGAATATTTCTGGAAATCAAGTAAAATCTCTGTTATTTTAAATTGAGCATTAACGTCAAGCTTCGCTGCAAAACCTGTTCCTACAATTGTTAAAAGCTTCGAGCAGTCGTTTCTGTCGATTTTAGTTGTGCTGTGGTCGAGTTTAACGTGTGTGACTAGGTAAATACATCGAAGAATATGAATACGTTAACATGCAGTAGGAAACATTACTGAATGTTGCCGTTTCAACACTTTTAGCGACTACGAAGACAAAACTACAGTCCTGCAGTGTTTCAAGAGAATCTTGAGCGTGGAGGTTTTAGAACACTGTCCCGAAAGCGCAGAAAAGCATCAAAGCATGCTCATGGCGGCGCAGTATTTTTTATTTCTCCCGTAGATAAAAGCTTCAGGTCATCACGCGTTAACCTATCCAAACAGTTCATTTGTTAGGCCATATAAATGACATTAAAATAGTATACACTAATGTAAGTAACTGTCATAGCACAGTGTTTGTACTTCAGAAAAGTAAATGAAAAGTATTTCAGTACTAGTAAAGAGGTCTAATCTGATTTGCATGAAAGGTTCAGTAAAATCACATGATGAAACATACATGTTGAGAACCTTTGCTAAAGCGAACAAACTGCTTAACGATAATGAATGAATAAATGCCTCATAATCATATAAGTAATATATGTCCATAGAAAATGTGTTTGAAATTAATTTCGTGTGAAAACAATATATGTCTTTAAAAAAGCTAGTAATAGAGTAATACACTGACGTAAACGTGACTAGTTGCTAAGACGTTGTTTGTAAAATGCCGGAACCGAATGGCCCAAATGAAACTGCCCCAGAATTTCAGCACAAAACGCTAATCTTAACGTTATGCTGCCCACAAACTGCCTGTTGGCTTCTGTGTCGCTACCCTTCATTCGATCCCTGCGAAACCTTACATTTCAGCAGGATAATGCACGACCGCTTGTTGCAGGTCATGTACGGGCCATTCTGGATACAGAAAATGTTCGACTGCTGTCCTAGCCAGCATATTCTCCAGATCTGTCACCAATTGAAAACGTCTGGTCAATGGTGGCCGAGCAACTGGCTCGGCACAATACGCCAGTCACTACTCTTGATGAACTGTGGTATCGTGTTGAAGCTGCACGGGCAGCTGTACCTGTACACGCCATCCAAGCTCTGTTTGACTCAATGCCCAGGCGTATCAAGGCCGTTATTACGGTCAGAGGTGGTTGTTCTGGGTACTGATTTCTCAGGATCTATGCACCCAAACTGCATGAAAATGTAATTACATGTCAGTTCTAGTGTAATGTATTTGTCCAATGAATACCCGTTTATCATCTGCATTTCTTCTTAGTGTAGCAATTTTAATGGCCAGTAGTGTAGTAATAATTAGTATACATATTTTTATTGCACATGGGCTGCGTGTTGTACTGCCTGTTTTGGCCTTGCAGATAATAGTCTATAAGTGTGAAGGACAAAAAATTAAAAAAAATTGATAAAGTTAATAAAAATCGATTCCGCTTTACTAGTTGCTCGATGGTAGCAGCGGGGCTACTTTCTGACGGAGCGGCAATAGGCAGTTGTTACGTTGGCGTCGCAAACGCCAAACAGTAGAGCGGCGTGTGCTGCGTGTCAACGCAGCGCGGTGTTATACCACTATCCGCCGCGTTTGTTTACAGCCGTGTTTAAGTGAACGGCCGCGGGGTCGAGTGGCGCTGCAAGCGATCAAGCGATCCCCAGAGGGCCGGTTATGCAGGAGTAACCGCATCTGCCACGCCGGTATCAGAAGCTGGGTCTACTGTGCAGACGAAAGAACAGATTCCCTGACTCCCTGTTTTTTTTCTCTTCCTTTATCCGCTTCTAGTGGTAAAACTGCGGTTAAACC
Source organism: Schistocerca piceifrons (assembly GCF_021461385.2). NCBI lineage: Eukaryota > Metazoa > Arthropoda > Insecta > Orthoptera > Acrididae > Schistocerca > Schistocerca piceifrons. Next base: position 297,078,090 of record NC_060143.1, on the reverse strand, counting down.
AAGCATTCGCGGCTACAACTAGTCACGAGGAACTTATGTATGAACATCTGATCGTTGGATAAGGCTGGAGGCACACGAGCGAGTCACAATTGCCCATGCTCGCAGTGTCGGATGTCGGCTCAGTTTACATAATGCGATGTTGCAGCGCGCAGCAGTACTAGATTGGAGGGTAACCAGTATGGTCGTAGGCAGAAGAATGCGGGTAGCGTGGCTGCTGTTCAGTAAATCACAGATATCACTGAAATGGCTGAACAGCAGAATATATTTTAAACTGTTATCAGTGATCGAAGATTTGTACATTCGTATGAAAGGGCTGTGGCCAGGGAGCAATGTATTTGCTGGTTAGGGCTTTTCCAGTTTTTGAATGACCGCCTTAGATCAAAAAGGCCAGCTCTAGAATACAATCAATATAGTTTAACAGTGGTGTACGGTGAGGTGATAAGTCGGGGAACAGCGATAAACAGATTGCGGTAGTATCGTGAGCGCAGGATATAAAAGGGCAGTGGAGCTGTCATTTGTACTCAGGTGATTCATGTGAGAACGTTCCCGACGTGATTATGGGTGCACGACGGAAATTAAGACTTCGAACGCGGAATGGTAGTTGTAGCTAGACGCATCGGACATTGCATTTCTGAAATCGTTAGGGAATTCAATATTCCGAGATCCACAATATCAAGAGTTTCAGGCATTACCTCTCACCAATGAAGATGCAGTGATCGACGACCTTCACTTCACTATTGAGAACAGCGGCGTTTACTTAGAGTTGTCAGTGCTAACAGACAAGCAACATTGCATGAAATAACCGCAGAAATAAATGTGGGACGTACGACGAACGTATCCCTTAGGACAGTGCGGAGAAGTCCGGGGTTTATGGGCAGCAGACGGCAGACGCGAGTGGCTTTGGTAAAAGCACGACATCGCCTGCAGCATCTCTCCTGGGCTCGTGACCTTATCAGCTTGACCCGAGGCGACTGGAAAACCGTGGCATGGTCAGATGAATCCCTATTTCAGTTGGTAAGGGCTACTTGTATGGTCGAGTGTACGTGGACCCCACGTAGCCGTGGACCCATGTTGTCAACAAGGCACTGTGCGAGCTGGTGGAGGCTCCATAATGGTGTGGGCTGTGTTTACATGGAATGGACTGGGTCTTCTGGTCCAGGTGAACCGATTTGTTGACTGCAACGAATGTTCGGCTACTTGGAGGACATTTATAGTATTCGTGGCCTTCATATTCCCATACAACGATGCAATTTTTGTAGCTGACAATGCGCCATGCCACCAGGTCACAGTCGATCGCGATTGGTTTGAAGAACATTCTGAACTCTCCGAGCAAATAATTTGGCCACCCAGATCGCCCAACATACATCCCACCGAACATTCATGGGACAGTTGAGAGGCCAGTTAGTGCACAAAAGCCCGCACCAGCAACACTTCCACAATTATGGACGGCTGTAGGGCCAGCATGCTCAATATTTCTGCAAGGTTCTTACGACGACTTGTTGAGTCCATTCCATGTCGAGTTGCTGCACTACGTCGGACAAAAGGAGGTCCGACACGATATTACGAGGTATCCCATAACTTTCGTCACCTTGATGTAGGTCTACTGATATCGCAGAAAAATTCCCCCCCCCCCCCAAAAAAAAAAGTTTCACACGCTTAAAACCATGTGGCTCTCTTCTTAATATGATCGTGGTACTGCTTGCGAGATGTATCTTCTTCGAATGCGAAAGTATTTTAACTTCTGCATGACCATTGTAACAAAACAAGAGAAATCGTAGCTTTCGCGGAAAGAGTTCAGTGTTCGTTTTTATCGATCACTGTTCGAGAGTGGAACGGTGGACTAATGGTGTTACAGAGGCTCGACGCGTGTGGATTGCCCAGTAGTCATACAGACGTTGATATTTGGGATCAATTCTTTATCTCTTCGATAAACATTTACACATCCAAACCCGCTGCATCCGTGGCAGGCTGACGGCAGATGTTGCTCGTGTTGCGAATACATTTGCTCCACCCATGTCTCCCGCAACGACTGTATCACGGCGATGGGCGGGATCGTTGCAAGGCACATTTCTCTGGCCCGTCTTCGCGGCGAATACGCTGCTTCACTGCCGTAGTGTGCGTGGCTCTATTGTTTCATGAGTACTGCTTTAACGCGCGAGGAAATGACACTGCGAATTTGAGGTAATAAATGGCTCGTGTACATCGAGCCGTAATGGTCATTAGACTACGAGAACTGTTGTTACACAGCCAATAGAGTTAAAAGCATGTTTAGCATGTCAGTAAGGTACTTCCACATTATTTCAGAACTGACAGAAGAGGTAAAACGATACTTCTTTTTCGTTCGTAAGATTGCCCAGCGAATTTTTTTCCCAGTAAAGTCTTTTGAAATGTGTGTTTGCTGAGATCACTTTTCTGACTGACACACAATGGTGTAGCCGATAATTCTTAGTTTTGTGTAAACTGCTCAAAAGAATTCGGGCGACACCTGTATTAATATCCGGTATGTTAAATCTGATTTGGTACAGACTGTGGCTGTGGTCTTCTTGCAGAGCTTGATCTTCACATGCAGTGTATGAAACAATTTAAGTCATTCGCGACCTATCAGCTGTGTCATGTATTGCAGCATAAGGTGACCCCGCAGACGAAATTGAGTACTAGCATCCCACTGTTCTCTAGTGAGGTACACAGACTGCAGTTGTAATTTGTGGAAAGCTTGCTACAGTCTTGCTATAGTCTAAGTTGCAGCGGCAGTTTGTTTGATCCCAGAATAATTGATTTTCCATCGTGTTGCTCGAGATGCCAATGTGTGTCTGTCATGCACGCTGTAGGGAGACAGGTCAGTACACAAGGCAATATAGACAAGGTCGCCGACGCATTACTAACCCATGTGAAGACTGGTATCTGGCTATTTCTGCTGAGGGGAGTCGTATGGCTGCCGCCAGAGCACTCAGAGACGATCTCAGAAGGACCACTGGAGCCGCTGTGTCCGATCAGACTGTAATGAACAGGTTCCAAGAAAGGACCTTACGACCCAGGCGTCTTGTTGCTTGACAGACAACATCTCCCAGCTTGCCTTAAGTTTTGCCTTTCCCATGTGAACTGGCAATTTTTTCACTGGTGAAATATGTTATTCACAGACGAATTCCAGCTTTCCTCTGGCGCAAGATGATGATCGTTTTCGTGCGTGGAGAACCAGTGGCGAGCGATATCTGCCAAATGTTTTCCAGGAAAGCCAAGATTCTCTGATGATGCGCGAAGGCATCAGTTTTCACAGCCGTATTGATCTTGCATTGCCCACGGTCGCCTTACCGCCAAACACTACGTCCTGTTGGATCATGTGTGGCTACAGCATACATTGATGGCCGTGAATTTCTTCTCAAGCGCGATAATACCAGGGTCCATGTGACTGCGCATCACCAGGGATGTTTCGCGGAGCATGGACACTGAAGTAATGGAGTGGCCAGCGGTGAGTACCGACCTAAACTCCATCGAGCTTGTGTGAAGCAAGCTTAACAGACGTGTTCGTGGTCGTCCTGTTCCGCCACAGACTCCCCAAGAATTCTTAAGAGTCCTCGTGAAAGAATGGGATTGGATACGACAGGGTGACATCTGTCAATTTACACGGGCGGTGTTAGACGCTCACGGATGACACACACATTTTTAAAGTCCAGTGAGGAGCACCCAGGATGACGTGATGAATGATTGTTTCTACTTTGTTTTCGACTAAAATTAAAGCCATCGTCAGATAATCTGCTTAAAGAAGAAGTGGATACTAAAATACTAGGAAGTGAAACTACAAAATCAGACTAATTTTTGCACAGCCATATGTCCTTAAATCTGTTCCGCAGTAACACGTTAGCTGGAGCCGAGAGAGGTAGCCCAGAGGTTAGCACAATGGACTCGCATGCGGGAGGACGACGGTTCAAATCCGCGGGCGGCCATCCAGATTTACATTTTCCGAGATTTGTGTAAATCGCTCCAGGCAAATACCAGAAAGTTCCCTTTGAAAGGGCACGACTGATTTCCTTCCCCATCCTTCACATACTCCGAGCTTGTGCTCCGTTTCGGATAATCAAACACTAATCTTCCTTCCTTTTCTTTTCCTCAACTGGACAGCCCAAGAGAGGCACTCACAATGTACACGTATCTGTGCACTGATTGTTGGAACTGAAGCCTGCACCTAACTATGTATAAAATTGACAACTTCTGAGTCGCAGAATACAAGATCGCAGTATTCAGAATTAGATGGGGACTTAATCGAAAACTTTACATTTGAAATACGTGTATACTAACTAGTCACAAACGGCTCGCTGCAGACACGTTTACTGGAACTTTTCTGCTTCTGCCGCCGTATACTTTAACCAGCGTTGGTTCTCGCTATTAATTAGCATACGCCTTGTACAGAAAGAGTTTTTCTCTTGCCATGTGGTCAGCAAGCAGGATGCAAAAAGAGACGATCTGTTTTCCGTGTCATTAAGACCTACTTCTTTTGCCCTTACTTACATAAGCAGGAAGTTACGGTACGAAGCTCTTTCAGCTAATGAAAAGACCCTCCTGGGGGCGCTATCGATCTGAAGACTCGGTTGCAGTGCGAACAGCAATAACCAGACGCGTTTAAACTGAAGTTTTGCATTTAACCACGTGTACTAACGCATTTAAGTGCATTAATGATAAGAAATTAGCTAGTTGCACTTATCACTGCACATGTGTAAACTGTAGAAAGAACTGCAGTAGAATGCTATTTGAAAGAATCCTAAAGGTTAATTCGGCAGCAGTCGCTTTTTTCATTTACAGTTTGGGACAGAACAAGTGTAATATTTTGTGGTTTCATCGAGAAGGAAGCAAGGCCAATAAATATCAAATGTATGTTTCCATATATACTGTAACGGGAAACACACAAAGTGGGAGTGCGCTGAGATTGGGTTCCCGCCATCCCATAAAAAATAAATACGTCTGACCCTTACACAACTCGGGGAGTATACCATTTCCAATATATCCACACGTATAGATTGCGTACCACACCGCGTATGCTGTAAGTCGTTCGTAATCATTGATGTCACTCTGCTTTGTGTTCCGTGCTACATTAACACGCCACCTAAAGACTACTTTTAAAAACATTTTATTTACGTTGTCGCCGCATTCTGTCGATATTTGGATGGTAACCAGTGAATTCGTATCACAGTGACAAAACATAGGTCTGAGAAAGCGAGACTGGTGGCATGTAATTGAAAAACCTTATCTAGTTCCACCTGTGCACGAAATGTATTAAACAAGAGGTTGTACTGTGCAGGAAGTGAATCAGAGCATACGAAGCATAACTTTGTGACCATCTCAGGCTTTGCCTAGCGAAGTGTGTAAGTACAGATAAGAAATATAACCACAGAAGCAGTTTGTGGCTGTAAATGCTATGTAGGACGTTAAAAAAATATTCCATATTTTGATTGCTGGTAGTATGGACGAAAAGATGGAAAAAATTTCGAATAAACTTTGGCTCTAAAATGTATACCTTAAGAGTTACGAGCATTTGTTCAGAAGAGGAGCTGTTTTTCACAGTAACGAAGATGTACTGCTCATAGTTCTTACGTCCATGCTACCACCTGTCCAAGTACAGAATACTGTTTGTAATACTCTGTCTACATGTAGCTGTCTAAATGGTAGAAAACGATATAACAAATATATCATTTTTAAGAGAGCAAAAAATTGTTGTACTCATTTGCCAAACCACTGGTTGAAGGTTCTTGAAGTAGTTACGGTTAAGGCGGATATGCAGTCGTCCGGGAAAAAAGAAATGTAGGTTGATTAGCGGCTTTATCGACGCATGGAATTATTCTCTCTGTGAACACGAAGACAGTGGAGCCTATTCTTAAAGGAAAAAAAAACCGGCGTATTGTCTGGTAAAAAACAACAAAGGAAACACCACTGTACTGTTCGGAACTCTATTTTTAACTGCAAAGGGAAACGGAATACGCATGCATCTCCATAACATGCAGGGCTTTCTTTCTGTGTAAGCACTAATTTTGTACTAGAAATCTGTCGCCGTCGTAATTTTTTACATAAAGTGGAAAGTGCTCCTTTATAAATAGATGCATGATCACGTTCAAACGGTTAATTTTGTCTTTATTGAGCGAGGTGGACCAGCCATTAAGAAACCGGTATCGTAGTCGGGTTGAATGCGTTTCAATTCGTCGTCAGTTTTGCTGTGACTTCATGCATTCGTGGTGGCCCTCAGTCAGACGAATGCCCAGAATGTACTCTCGCTCCACTTCTCTACAATGTCCTTTTATGAGTAAAAGTGATCCACTGTTCATCTTGTTACACGTTTTCTCACTGCCATTTTTTTGGAGTGAAAGGCAGTAATGTATGCTTATCTTAATGTCGTAGTCAAAAGTATCAATATGAGAAGAAATATTTCCTGCCGTTTGGTTTTCCGATGCAGGGAGAGGTGGAACATACAGGATTATTATAAATAACTCTGGGGTTTCAAAAGACGCCAATGCAAAAGCAAGACATACAGAAAACAGACACACATCAGAGGATAGAACAATTTCTGAACTCACATTACAGGTGCTTAACATGGCCACTGTTTCTGATGCGACAAACGTCAATACATGCCAACAATTCAGTGACACAATTTGTCTGCGAAGGCGCGACAGCAGTCCGCTTTGCAGGTCTGTTCATTGGGTTGCCTTCCTGCAGGCGCGCACTAATTCGATGCGACAATACGGAGCGGATGAATTGTCTACATGATCTGACATGCCTGCCACTTACTGCAACAACGCCTCGTATTACAATTCGAACCGTGGAGAGATGCTCTGTCCAATGGTATGTGTAATTTTTCTGTACGACTTGTATTGTTTGAAACCTAGAAGTACTTACGAATAATCTCGTATGTATCCCTCTGGTATTTCGATTGGGATCTATATGTCCCAGTGGTAATGAAATTTAAGTTCATCTTGTATTTTAATTTATGATACATATTTTTAGAAAAGCACTTTCATGATATTATTATTATTACACATTTTTGCGTCTAGGACAGTGGTTAACTTGAATGCTAAATGATTATTCATTTTTTTCTTGTACCTTTTCTATTTATCTTCCCAAAACTTATTCATTCTTTGGCTGTGTTCCTGTTTCCTTTTCCTCTGTCCGCATTTTTCCTGTTTTCTTCCTTTCTTTTACTTTAAATTTTGTATTCGTGATTTTCTTGCTGAATTTCTCTCTTTCATTTATCATTTCAATACTAATCCCTTCCTCTTCTACTAATCCCTGCTTGTTCAGGTCTTCTTCTATTTGTTGAAACCAACTCGTTTTTTTGATTGAAATGTTTGCTGCATCAAAAATCCACTTTGTGAGTCTGTTATTGTTCATTATTTGTACGGGGTCTATAGAATATTCGTCGGCGTTTTCTGATCATGCCTATGAGCCTGTCTGTGTGTTCATATAATTCTTTTTGGGATCTTCATCCATATACCATCTCTGTGTACTGCTCCAGAAATTTTTCTGAGGATTTTATTTCTATTTTCTCTGTCTCTGTGATACCTGACGCTCCGATTGTGGTTGTCCTTGATGAGTAGAGTCCGTCCGGTAGTACAACCGTACTGTAGTGTCTGAGTTTAGCCTGTCTTGAAACATTTCTTTTATTGTAGTGCGTCCATGTCAGTTCGTATGCTTTCTGAAGTTTGATGTTCTTTGTGTGTTGCATGCCTTATTTGATCCTCCTATTTGTACATATTCCTCAAGATATTTGAATTTTTCCACACTGCTAACCTTCCGTATTTTGCGTACATGCCCAGAATGTACTCTCGCTCCACTTCTCTACAATGTCCTTTTATGAGTAAAAGTGATCCACTGTTCATCTTGTTACACGTTGTTGTTCTTTCTTACCACGTATTGCGCTTTCTCATATAATATCTGTAGTTCCGTTTTCATAAAGACTTCATGTAAATATTCCAGTGTATTTTGTCTGTTGTTATGATAATTGCCAGAGTATCTGCAAATGCCAGGCATTTTATGATTGTTTTGTTTGCACACGTTTTCTAACTGAATTCCTTTTGATTTTTCTTTCCATTGTTGAATAAAAGCGGTTAGAGATCATCTCTTTGTCTGACCCCTGTATGTAACTCGAATGGGTCGGATATTTCCCCTAAATTTTATTTTGAATGTGATGTCTGTAAGTGTCTGTTGCATGAGTGTCCTAGTTTTTCTGTCTATTCCATATTCTTCTAATGTGTCAAAGAGGATGCCCCTGTTTATTGAATCGTAGGCCTTTTTAAAGTCCACAAACGTGACTACAGTGTTGTTGGTCTGTCTGACCTTCAGGAGCGTTCGCAGGTTCAAAATCTATTCAATACAAGACCTTCGTTTTCTGAAGCCTGCTGAGTATTCAGCTACCGTTGTATCAGCTACCGTTGTATCAGCTTGTGGTTCTAGTGTGTTGATTAATGTTTTGGACAGAATTTACTAGCTGACCTCAGGCGCTGTAATTCGTTTTATAACCTCTTATACCTGTGTTATCGAACGCGGCTTTGTATCTGTTTGGTACTGTTTTCGTGAAGTGTAATATTTCTTTAGGCTTCTCGTAATTGAGGAGCTTATCAAAAAATTAAGAATTTTGCAGCTTTCGTTAGTATTTGTTTCCAGAGATGCATCTGCTCTTTTGAGGCAAACATTTGGATGCTGATAACCCTTTCTACTTTCCCTGAAAATTCGCTAGAAATTTCTCGTGTTATTTCTTTTGAAGTCTTCCTCGATTTCATTTAGTCTGTTTTTATCGTATATCCTTTTTCACTTTTCCAACACCTTTCGAGGATAGTGTCTGGACTTTGTGGATATCTTCTTGTCTCTTTTGTTCTGTTACTGCTAAACTTCTTCCAGGGCTGGATTCTACGTGTAATGGTCTTATCACAAGTTGCGTTCCACCATCTGTGTTTCCGTTTCTTAGGAAGTAGACACCAACGCATTGCATTCTGAATTGCCTTCGTGAGGTCTGCCCAATTTTCTATTGAACTTTGATTAATTTCTTCGATAAGTTTGCCTTTATCTTCAAGTATTTTGGGCCAGGTGTTACAATTTTTTTCTGTGTGGTCTCTCTGTTGGCCTAATTTTTACTTGTAGCAAGTGATGGTCTGACTCTAGAATCCTTTGCGTGCTGTCATATTCAGAATTTGGCTTGTATTGTTGCTTGTTACGCCTACATGATCCTTTTGACATTATCCACATATGCTTTTGGGCGTTTTACATGATGTGAGTTTTCATTTCGGCTTTTGAAATCGAGTTGACATAATTTTTAAGTTAAAATTTTGACAGTAAAGTATGAGATGTTCCCCATTCTTGTTGATGCGTTTGTTTGCTGTGTATAGGCCTGTGACTTACTAGTACATCCTCTCCTTGCCTAGCTGTGCACTTAAGTCTCCTAATACAATTTTAATATGGTTATAAATATGAGGGGCAGTCAAATGAAAACAGAACACCCGCCAAAACCGGACCATGGAATGGTTCCTTTTAGAACTAATCACCATTTGTGTTAAGACATTTATCCCACTGGCAGACGAGACGATCAATTCCTGTTTCGCAGAACACGGTTAGCCACTGATGGATCGACAACCAACCCACTTTTACATTTTGTTCGACTGAAACTGATTTCCTCGCATATCTTTCTTCAGGTCGCCAGAGATATAAAAATCAGATGGTAAAATATGCGGGCTATGCAGAAGCGTAGCACTCATCCGATTGGCAGTGAGTGGCCGCCGTTATCGCATTACAGGATGACTCCGGCCGACAGCATTCCAGCAGCACGACAACAAATGGCAAAGCCAACGGTGGAAACATCCCACATCTCCCCTGTCAAAGAAATTCAAATCTATTGACACAAGTTACGTTAGGGTCATTATGACCTCCGTCTTCGGCTGAAGTAGCCCTCTGCTGATCGAGTTTCTTGAGTGTGGAATCACGATTAATGAGCAGGATTTAGTGCACGAACTGATCTCTAGATTATGTCCCACAAGTTTTCGATGGGGTACACGTGTGCGATCTGGTTGACCAAATCATTAGCTCAAATTTTCGAGAATGTTCTTCAAACCAATCACGAACAGTTGTGGTCCCGTCACATGGATCATTGTCACCCATAAAAACTCCACGTCGTTTGGGAACACGACGTCCATGCATGGCTGTAAATGGTCTCCAAGTAGCCGAACATAACGATTTCCAGTTAATGATCGGTTCAGTTTTCCATGTAAACACAGCCCACACTATTATGGAGCCACCACCAACTTGCACAATGCCTTTTTGACAATTGGGTCCATAGTTTCGTGGCTTTTGCGCCACACTTGAACCCTGCCATCAGCTCTAACCAAACTGAAATCGGGACTCATCTGACCAGGCCACGGATTTCCAGTCGTCTAGGGTCTAACCGGTATGGTCGCGAGCTAAGGAAAGGCACTGAAGGCGATGTCGTGCTGCTAGCAAATGGACTCGCGTCGGTCGACTGCTGTCATAGCCCATTAACGGCAAATTTCACCGCACTGTCTTACGGATCTGTTCGTCATACGTCCCACATTGATTTCGGCAGTTACATTACGCAGTGTTGCTTGTCTGTTAGCACCGTCGATTTTACACAAGTGCCGCTGCTCTCGGTCGTTAAGTGAAAGCCATTGGGCACTGCGTCGTCCGTGGTGAGACTCAATGCCTGAAACTTGGTATTCTCGGCGTATTTTGACTCTGTGGATCTCGCAATATCGAATTCCCTAACGATCTCCGAAATGTAACGTCCCATGCGTCTAGCTCCAACTACGATTCCGCGTCGAAAGTATGTTACTTCCCGTCGTGCGACCATTGCAAGCCTTTTTATACGAATCACCTGAGTACAAATGACAGCTCCGCTAATGCACTGCCCTTTCATACCTTGTGTACGCGATAGTACCGCACTCTATATATATTCATATCGCTGTCCCACGACTTCTGTCAGTTCAGTGTAAAATAAGTAGAGCAGCGATGGTAGGATCGCTCCTTGTGGCACTCCAGCGTCTGGGTAAAAGTCGTAGGAGGAACTGCCATTTACTTACAGTCTGGTCGGTCTCTGGTCCAGTGTGTGTATTAGGAGTGCCTCCGCAGAGGCAGATCGGCTGTGGACAGGTGTGCCGGTGTTTGTAAACAGTAGTGGACGGACCGGTGCAAACAGATGGGTCCGCGGCCGGAGCGGAGGCTGCGCAGGTGCTGCTCTGAAGGTCACGTGGGCCCGCTACCGTTACCCTCTCCCGTTATTCTTACCTCTGGCTGCAGCCGGTGGGAACTCTGCACGCGCCATCCGCCGCCAGACTTTCTCTGCTTGCTTCTAGTCCGCGGCGAGGCATCCTAGTGTTTTTCATACCTGTCCCAACTCTGGACTGGCACAGTTGCAAATCATTCGTTACAGAGTAACAGCTACTCAAAACAAACACGGTATAAAATCAAGTACATCAGATTTGAGGTTTTAACTCCGCCTTCTGCAAAACACATTGAACTTTTCATCTATTTACACAAATATATTCGACACCTGTGTGTCATCCTCTGTGGGCCTCTTTTTGTTTCTGTAAAAATATTACTTATTTATTGATGCCTAAAAACTATAAAATGCGCATTTTTTAATTTTGTTTTGATTGTTCACCTGAAACTAAACTAATTGTCGAAGTTAACTTGTATAGCTCGGCGTGTTTTTCGCCTTTCTACAGCTTGACAGCGTGTCAGCTGGAAATTCTGTTTGTTGGTGTATCGAAGGTTCCGTAGTTCATGAAAGTGTACACTTTGTGTAGTAATGTATGCACGTGTCTATGCAACAAAACATTGTTTGCATCAGTTAATGCATTTTAAGCTATAAAACTTTCATCTAATGATCTGTTTGCTCTCAGTGCCACGAAACACTGAAACACAATTCGGGCTATTTTTATTTTGGGTACCCCGTATCAGGCGACCTTCTTGTACACTATCTGATCAAATGTATTTGGACACCTACAAGTGGACGCTAGAGTAAGAAGTAGCCACCCGTCGCATGTATAACGACTTCGGCTCATCTGAGGACACTCTCAGTAACGTGTCTGAATGTCTGTGGAGCAATGGCAGCCTATTCTTCTTCAAGAACCGAGACCAGAGAAGGACTGATGTTGGACGCTGGAGTCTGGGATGAAATCGACGTTGTAACTCAAAGCAGCTCCATCCAGTTTAGGACTCTGGGCAGGCAAGTTCATTTCAGGAATGTTATTCTCCACAAACCACTGCCTCACAGATGATGCTTTATGACAGGATGCACTGTCATCCTGACACAATCAGTCATCATTTAAGAATTATTCTTCTACCGCACGTGGTAGACAATCCTGTGAGATGTGTTCATATCCTTCCAGATTTGGAGCTTTCTTAAGTGTAATAAGGGGACCACACCCTAACCACGAAAACCACCTCCTCTGATCAATAGCACCATTCGTAACTAGTTTCCAGTCACACCACTGCAAGCGTTGCTTAACACTGACTACAGAAGTGTGTCGCTTACGAGGGGCTGCTCGACCAATTTACACCAGTACTTTTAACTCCGAAGTCACAATCAGTGTTCGACCTGGAGCAACGGCCGCACTTCGGAACGCACGAGTGATTCCTTCCGCTGGTTTTTTACAACCAGCTTCCGCAATACTCGATTGTCCCTGACCGGCAGTACGCGAGGTCATCCTGGTCTTGGTTTAGTTGAAGTTATTTCTTCCCTTTTCCACGTCACAAATACATCACCAACAGTCGACTTGGGCAGCTTTAGAAGGACTGAAATGTCCATGGCGGATATGTTACTCAGGTGACATTTGACTAGGCCACGTTAGCTCTCCTGACCGACCCATTTGACTGCTACTGCTTCTCTGCTGACAACACCATACTCATTGCATTCTTTTATACTGCCGAGTCCACTTAGCGTGGCATCTAGCAGTCAGCTCCGCACTGCATAGGGGTGTACATATCTCTTGATCAGATAGTGTAACTAGTGGCGATTTTTTCGTATAAAATATTCTCTAAAACTTTAAGCACAACATATCTGTGGCTGCTTTTAATCGTTTCCCGCACCCGTATCTCTCACGAAGGAACTTTGCACAATTACACAGCGCGTACGAGCGACAAGATAACGTGGTCATGACTGGTGGCTCAGAGAAAGCGATTGTTCAGTACAAACTAAAAAAAAGTACTTAGGATAAACACTTTATCAGAAGCACTGAGAACTTTGAATCCCACTGGCGCCTCACTGTATCAGCGTCCGAAAGTAACAAATCTATATATATATATATATATAAAAGAAAGTCGTGTTAGTTACACAATTTATAACTGAAGAACGGCTGGACCGATTTGACTGAAGATTGGTGGAGAGGTAGCTTAGAACCAGGAGACGGACATACGATACTTTTTATCCCGTTCGATCTCTATAAAACGTGGTATAACAAAAACGCATCTGGCATGGAATAACAAAACGCAAATGTCAGCTAAATGTCTGTGGTTAAGTATCAGTATATATCATTAATTAACAATTTAAAGAAATAATTTTATTTTCTTCGAATTATCATTAACAATGCCACGATCAAGACGATCGAATATTTCTCGACAAAGCCGTAATGCAAGAAGTATACAAAACATAGCGAATGAAAGAACTGAAGAAGAACTACAAAAGTAATGAATGATAGAGTGAGCGAGCATTTTTAGCGGCTAAGAATAAAGATGTAGATGACCTAAACTACTTAATTCAGAATGAGATCATTGGTAAAATGCATTCATTCAAACCTATTGACTGTGTAACAAATGAAGATGAAGCCACCAACCACCCAATTGAATTTTTTAACTCCTTGGATGTGCCTGGCTTACCACCGCTAAATTTACGCCTAAAAGTTGACTCCGTAGTAATTATGCTTCGAAACCTAAACCAACCAGAACTGTGCAACGGTACGCGTTTGGTGGTAAGTAAATTGATGAACAATGCTATTTACGCGATGATACTCAAAGGAAAATTCGAAGGTGAGGAAGTTCTCATTCTGAGGATCCCGATGATCCCAACCGATATGCCGTTTGACTTTAAAAGACTTCACTTTCTGATCCATCTTGCATACGCCATGACCATTAACAAATCACAAGGCCAAACCTTGAAAGTTTGTGGTTTAAATCTGGAATATCCATGTTTTTCACATGGTCAATTATATGTGGCATGTTCACGGGCCGGAAGACCATCTGTGTTGTTTGTTCTTGGGCCTGTTAAAAAAAAATGTCGTGTTTTACAAGGTACTTAATTGAAGAGTGGAAGCTATGCACCAAAAAACATAAAGTATAAAGAATCATTAAAATACTTAATTTTTTATTTGTATTTCCTAATAAAAAATTGAACTTAACATCCAAAATCTGATTATTTATTGGCTTTAAGGCGGAACAGAGTTCGCCGGGTCAGCTAGTATATAATAAGTGCGCCTCCGCTGTCTATCGGAGGGCACCTGCAAACAAAGCCGCAACTGAACAGCTTGAGACGACTAGGGCAACTAGAAAATTCCAACAGCAACAATCAACCAGTCAACCGACGACCAACGACCCGACCAGGACGAATAACACAGGGGAAAAGGTGAGGCGCTTCAGTCTTGCTGAAGGACAGAGCAGGTGAAAGAAAAACTGTGCAAGTTGCAACTACGTAAAAAGAAATTCAAGAAACATACAGAATTCACAAGAGTCACGTCATACCTGTGCAGTCAGGAAATACTAAACCAAATCGTCGAAAGTGTAAAAATATGCAGGAAGTGAAAAACCAGTTGTTAAAAATAAATATACTGGTAGGAGGTCTGGTGACTGTAGAGTACCTAGTTTTACAGATTGCGTTTCGTAAAAACTTCAAAACCACTTCTGAAAGCGAATAGTGTACAATATCGGTCGCTACCAGAACTTCAGGTACACGATGAACGATGAGCCAGTTAAGGCACGAAGCACCAACGTCTGCACAGATTTCCTATCGATATGGCTTGTTTTAACAAGAGTAAGCAAGCTTGGATAACACGTACGGAGGGACTTAGTGACCTGCAAGTCTACTTGTTAAGAGAAACCATACAGAGGCTCGTCAAAGCCCCACCTGAAAGACCCGTGTCTGGGTGGCCACTGGCCATGTTACTTCAGTAACAGGAAAAAACTAATCTATATAAATATGAGTGAGACCGGTGAATCGAGGGTTCCGTACCAACTTTATTATGCATATAAAAGTTCGTTCGTCCCGATAATCGAGAATTGCGATCATTTTTGACTGTTATCTGTATCGATACCTGCAAGATATCCAAATACGTGACATAAATGGAACTATCTTTTCACTGCGTTGACGTAGGAGCTTAAATTGTTTACCGCGGGTGTAGACAGCGTATGCGACAGCGTATATTTCAACTTCATACATACACCCGTTCATGAGAAACAGGTGTCTCAACAGACGGAAAGACAGACAGATGCATAACAAATGACAAAACAACGTTTTTTGTGTGTCATATAATCACAAATCAATAATTTTATGATTTTGCACTCGCTTGTACTTTGAAACCTTGCGAATTTTCACGTTCTAGGTCAACGTGAAGAACGCTACAGATTTTTATGAAAGAGTTTGCGAGTAGGTAAACATGTGACTTGAATGGCCGTATCTTCTGCTTGCACTGACGTAGAAGCTTAAATTTTTTACGTCGCCAGGGGTCAAAAAGCGGTTAGGATTTCTGGTGAAAGATCATAGGTCCCAAGTTCGATTCCCAGAAATCACCTCATATTTTTCAGTGAAAGGAAGCTCTGGAATGGTGTCTTCTCAGAGTTATGAGCCAAACGAGAAGCTGCATGAATTAAAAAAAAAATTGTGAAACAGACACTCAAGCCGCAGAAGTGTAATTCACCTATCGAAGCGATTATTGTTGCAATTATAATGAAAACCATTATTCTGTGGTCAATGGCAAGTGGGCATTTGGCATTCTGGCAGTGGGACGAGAGAAACCTGTTGGTGACTTGTATTAGGCCCCTATGCAAACGAGCTGACGGTCGCCCACGAAACGAGATGGTCACGATATGCAGAACCGGAACAACTGCTCGCCTGAAGACGGACGCAGTTGGTGTTACGCAAGGCAAGTGACACCGAAAGTGGCCAACTGCTGCGACATCGCTGGACGGAGGGAAAGGACACGAGGCTGGGTCACCGCCTTCCCAAGTCGCCCTGTTCTCTCGCCGCAGCAGAACCGGTCGTTAATACATTATTACTGGATAACCCACTCAGCTGCTTCATTCGTAGTATTTAATATTCAAAAGCTAAAACTGAAACTCTGTCTACATTCAGTACTGACCGGCCACTTTGTCACCCTCTGCCAGGTGTCATTCGGATGTGGTATAGAGGGGCATGCCGTCAGCACAGCGCTCACTTGGCCGTGGTTAGCTCCCAAGACCTTGGAGCCGCTAGTTATCAATCAAATAGCTCCTCAATTGGATCATGAGGCTGCAGTCCTTCCACAAATGAAAAATCCTTGGCAGTACCGGGACCTATGTATAGCAGTCAGACACGCTAACCACTGACCTAACAGGAAGTCAAGGTATGTAATAGTACTATTCCATATTTAGGTGAAGCTTCAGCCCAATTACATGGAAGCTCCGTTGAAAAATTCACATTTAAAATACGTTTGTACTAGATAGTATTTCATACTGAAATCAGTGCCGACTCCTAACCACGCCTTCGAAATCATTTCCAAATCCATTTGCTTTCGGAGTCATTTTTACTGCAACATTTTCTGGTTATATTGTCGTACACCGTCATTCGTGACTGTTTCCTCTGTTAGTTACGGTACACCCTGTATAATCTCGTTAGTAGGATGAGATTTCACATCACCAAAATAAGGACCTGAGAAACAAAGAAGGAATACCTTTTAATGGAATACCTCTGGACTAGCTTTGTTTAGAGGATGAGACTGTCTCCTTTACGCACAGACTTCACAAACGAATGGACGAGCTTAAACCAAGAGCTGGACTGAAGCTTGGGTACAAGAAAGATAACCTCGAGGAACCACGTTTAGCTTTTGCCAATGACTTCATCTTACTAGAAAACAATACAGAGGAGGCTATTTGGACTCTACAGAGCCTTTACAGTGTATCAGTTAAGACTGGCTTGAAGATCAACATCCACAAGACTTAATTCACGACCAATATCAAGGAAAGTCCCTCTACAATTCGAGTAGGAGTCACCACGATAAGGAAAGTATCTGCAGTCAGATACCTAGGAGAGTGGATCTCTGCAGAGCAGGGTGAGGAAACTAGCCATAGATACCAGATTCACGTAATTTGAAAGGGCTTACTAATCCTGCAGAAGTATCTATTCGTCTAAATGCTTCTCCAAGAACCTCAAACTTTGACTCTAACAATCGGCAGTAAAACCTTCTGTTCTGCATGCCTTCGAGTGCCACTCAGGAAACTGGAGATAAAGAGAAGGAAGATCCTGAGAAGGATACTAGGGCCCGTAAGAGAAGGGGAAGGATCTACAGAATATAGAACAACGAACAACTGTTCCAACACCAGGACGACGTCGTGACGTGTCTAAGGGAAATGCGACTGGCCTATTATGAACACCTGACTCCCATAAAGCCGGGAAGACTCACCAACACGATCTTCTTAGTGACAGGTAGAGGAAAGGTCTCAAAAACAAATGGGTCGCAATGATAAAATCGAATCCGGAACAAATAGAGATCACACTGGAAGAAAACACAAGACTGATCGTGGTTACGACAAGCCAACTGGCAGGGAGATTTCTCAAAATCTCTTAGCCGTAAGACGATAGCAGTGGAGGTGGATGGAGGAGAGAAATCTGACTCACAGCCACACAATGATTGACTACTGGAAGACGAAGAGAATATAATTCTTACCGAAGAGTTGATATAAGCGAGGTGTTTGGTCCCTTGCTATTCATGTAATGTATTAATGACCTAGAGGAGAATATTAATAGTAACGAAGATTTTTCGCAGATGATACAGTTATCTGTAATGAAGTATAGTGTGAAAGATACTGCACAAATATTCAGTCAGAACTTGAAAAATTTCAAAGTAGTGCAAAGATTGGCAACTCCCTTCAAATGTTCAGAAATTTAAAATTCTGCGCTTCGCAAAATGAAAACACGTAGTATCCCTTGAATATAATGTCAGTCACAACTGCAATCGGTAAATTCATTCAAATGCCTGGGTGTAACAGTTTGTAAGGACATGAAATGAAATGATCACGTAGGCTCAGTCATGGGTAAAGGAGGTAGCAGACTTTGGTTTGTTGATAGAATGCTAGGGAACTGAAATCAGTCCACAAAGAAATTGCTTACATGTCACTCGTGCGACCCATCCAAGAGTATTGCTCAAGCATGTGAGACCTTTACCAGATAGGACTGACAGGGGATTATGAATGTATACAGAGAAGGGCAGCACGATTTGTCACAAGTTTGTATGACTTGCGGTAGATCGTCAGAAAGATGTTAAAAGAACTGAACTGGCAGAGTCTTGAATATAGACAGAAAGTCTGCTTCTAAAGTTCTAGGAGCCGGCTTAAATGATGGCTCTAAGAATATACTACAAGAATATAAGAATATACTACGACCCTACAAGATCAGAATTATTACAGCACGCACAGAGGCATTTAAACAGTCATGCTTCCTGCACTCCATACGTGAATGGAATAGGAAAGGGATGTAGATTGTGATATTCCTGGCTGTGGCCACCAGTATTTTATTTTGCTAGATTTTATTGTGCCAGAAGCTCGCCTTGATACAGCTTGGTACACGTGAAGTTGCATATGGTACAAAAGTGGAGTGAGGTACAAGCGACAGATGGTACTGTATGTACCGGTCCCGTGGGAGAGTCCGCCAGTTGTACTGAACATCATTCTGATTGGTTGACACATTCGGTTGTAAGGCGCCAGAACGCCTAAATTCTCTTATTAATTATTTATATATTTTTCATTGTATTTAACCGTATTTAGTACGACAATCTCTCATGGTGACCCTACGAGTCTTCCGTTTTTGTTTATTAAATTTCACTAGTTTTGAGAAACATAAGAGTAACGATATTGCAACCGAAGTACTTCCGACACCGTCGGGCCGCTTTGGCGCGCCTGGGAGACGAAGTACTTCGGCCGCGCTAGTCATTCGGTTTCGGTCATTCAGAAGATCCGGTCACGCAACTCTGTCTCGGATGTTGTTCTTCAGAGTCGGACGTGTAACTGTTTCGGTCGTTCAGGAGGAATGGACATGTCGTACTCTATTTCGGAAGTTGTCAGAAAAGTTACTGTACAATTAAGAAAGCTATGTGGAATGTTGTAAAAGACAGTATAAAATGTGTGATTATTTAAACTATAACAAAACAGGATACAGTAATGAGAAGTGTCGCCTACCATCATTGTCAGTACTGCAGATCTTGCCCTCTGTAGATACGGAGATTAACCTGGGCAAGCGGCACCCCATAAAAAGCACAATCACAGTTTCAAGTGGACAGCATAGCAGCCTCCGCCGAAGGAGATCCCACGACCGACGAGCTGTCTTCTGCGCTTGGGGACACAACTTTAGCGACAGATTAGGTAGAAAGAACGGTTAGGGACTCTTACTCAATCTCTGCAGATCTCTCCAGATTCCAGATATGACTTCCAAAGGACACGCATAATTTATAAGATGCAGATGGAAGTAGATGGCGGCGGTGACGACGGCGACGATGAAGAAGAAGAAGAAGAAGAAGAAGAAGAAGAAGAAGAATGAAGTCACAGAACCAGTGGATAAGTTTGTGTTTTTAAGGCAGTTGTAGGCAACGAATGAGTGGAAAGAAAACGAAACAAACACAAAAGTAAAAATTTTCTAGTAAAAAGTAGGGCCTTCAAAACTACACCTGCAATAAGTTTCAAAACGAAAGCTCAGACTCAGTGTGCATTAATACACTGATCGCCATAAAAAGAGCTGAGGTGGATTGTGATCACTGTAAGCAGGCAGGTCAATGGTACAACACATACGAAATTTGAAGGATCAACATTTTTTTTCTACACGGCCCCGAAACGTACGTGTTAGTATGACGTTATGAATGTAAGCGTCCAGGCGTAGCAGCGTGGACTTATACAGCTATGTAATGTAGTTGTGTGATATTCTATCACATGCCACTTGCAGCTGAGCACACAGTTCCCACAGGTTAGTCGGTGGAGGTGGAGTCCTATTGACACGCTCTGTGACACTCCACAGATCCTCGATTGGGGAGAAATTGGGCGCTGTGGCTGGCTATGTCAGACTATCCACGGCCGCAAGCCACGCTCGGGAGGTGGCAGCGGTAAGAGGATGGTCGTTGTCCTGTTGAAATAGGGCATGGGCGTGGGCATTCACGAATGGCAGAGCCAACGGTTGAAGGATCTCCTCCACATATTGCACCAATGTTACGAAGCCCTTTAGGATCTATAACAATGAGAGGACATCATAAGATATCACTTCCCACACCAGGCTGGCGGGATGTGTGGTGGGAGACTACAAACGGCCCTTCTTGGCGCTCTCCACTGCGCGTCCTCACACGGACCCTGTGGTCATCGTCTCCAAGGTAGAAGTGTGGCTTGTCACTAAGGATGACCTGTTGCCAGTCTTCAAGATCCAGTGTCCGTCATTGCTGATGCTAGGTGAGTCAGCACGACGATGCAGGTGTGTGAATGACAGCTGTTGTCACGGTCGATGTGTGTGGCGTGATGCAACTGCCTATGGTACTAGTGAGAGATTGCAGGGCACTCTCATTTCTGATACTATGTTATGCTGCTTAATGTTCTCAGGGATGATGATCTTTGTTACCTCGTTGCTATACTGAATACGATGTGACTTCATTCATATGATGAAATGGTTGGCAGTAGTTGTACTGCTATTTATTGTGTGCGTTTGTGAAGGAATAGTGGTAAGCTTTACCTGCGTTCCAAGGAAGAGGGTGTCGAGTTAATTGACTTCAGTAAAAGTGTACGGCAGCTGAGGGATGAGGAGTGCGATTTTTCTGTGGACCTGGATGAAAACGTTTGTGGACTGCCCAGTCCCTCAGTCTCATTGTGCAGACACAACGGATGGCGCTGGTTGGACGTCGGCAGCCGACATGTAGGCTGACTATCGCCGAGGAGTCGCTGGGGCTGTGGGCAGAGCATTGATGACTGGCAATAAAGCATAGGACGGGCCCTTGTTAGGTAGGAAGCCGATGAGACGGCTGTGAGTTTCTGCGAATTTCCGTGGGACAGGTTAGTGGCGTCCAGACTCTGCTACAAAACATATTTGCGAAGGCACGAGTCTTTTAGCGAGTTTATGGCCGTTCTTTGGAAAGTTCGAAATGGAAGCAACATGGGAGATAACGATCATTCTATGGAGGGCTGTGGTTCCATCCAGGTCATGCTTTCAGCAAAGACACGGCCTAAACGTGTGGGAAAGAGGCCACAAAGCTGAATCTTTTTTCCTTTTTTTCCCAGTTAATTTTTAAAGTTGTTGGTTGATCAAATCTGTGTATGCAGAGCAGGGGGCAGTCTCACAGCTTTGAATACCGCGCTCCAGCTCGTGATCGGCATGTGCTATAGTTGGTGTAGTCTAAGCAAGTAAATGTGCTATGCTACTGAGCTGGTGAGGAAAACTGAGAGAAAGAGATCAACACACTTACACACTTTTGTACTGGTGCTTCGCTAAAAAAGAACGGCAGGTATTTACCTAAACAGTGAGACTTGTGTCCTTTGCTAGTACGCCACTTAGAGGTACTGCTTCTTGCATCACGCACACAACGAGTGATGGGTGGGTGTACTTATCTGTTTTGAGCCTGCCGTCTAAACATTTGACACATTCCATCACGCACAGTCGTTTCACAGAGTCAAATTGGTTTGGCAGACCAGCAAACATTGGGCCATACCACAGATTCACATGTATGAAGTCAGGTAAAGCGATTAGTTCTGGTTAGTGTCATGTGTTGATCCCCAGCTGATCACTTTGTTCACTGTAGACCGCATATCATTGAAAGCGTTTGTTAAATAAAAAAATTTGTGTGGGACTTCTTTAGCCATCTTTTGTCATGTGATGTTAAGAATGAATAAATCAGTTGTTATTTAGACCACAACTCTTTCTAGTGTTCTGATTAACATTACCATTGCCATTTTATCGAAGACTTGATTGCAATAGAAAGATGGAAGCTTGCATTAGCACTTACTGAATGTGGCACAGAAGGCAGGACAGTTCGTTGCTTGGTCCCCTATTGTTGCCGCTGCATCTGTTCACACATGGCGGTCGATCCGTCAGTCGTGCCTCCTTGTGGAGTGTGTCAAATGTCCAGATCCTACCCGTGGTGCATGCATACGCGGCTAACTGTGCAAAAGTAAATCACAGGTATAGCTGATGGTGTGCAAGATACCTATCCAGTTTGCAGTGGATCCTCAAGGTCATTAATACGTAACTTTGGTGACAGTAGTAGACGGATTTTTTTTTTGTGTGTGTGGGATACTGTGAGGGCTAAAGGATAGGGTGAGGACGTGGCCTGCTCGTTCCCCAGACCTCAGTTCCCTAGCCCTAGCCCTTTGATTGTGGAGACACTGGTCTACGTCACGTCAGTCAACGATGTGCGGATAATATGGAGTCGCGTCTTCAAAGCGTACCAGCAGGTACAATAACCACCGGGTAGACTTCAAAGGGTGCGTCATTCCTTACGCTGGAATTCAGATGGGTGGATTATCATGAATGGACGCCACATTGAACACCTCATGTAAACAGGTGTTTACCGCAGAAATTATGCATTTCCGGACCCATGCTTATTGGACTTAGTTTTGTTGTTTCGATGGTACTACAACCTCTCAAGTATTCGACACATTTATTTGAGCACCCCGTATATATATATAATCAGGCAATAAGTGTGGCAGATGACAAAAAATATTTTCTCTTCATAGAGGATACAAGTGTTGTTGTGAAAGACGCTGAAAGTAAAATAAACAGTGTAGCGAACACGATACCCAGTAACATCAGCACGTTTATGTCAGAGACCAGATTAACACTTAACTCCAACAAAACGCGATGCAAACTGTTCCTGACACAGAAGTCTTGTAAAAGCGAAATTTTACTGTGGTCAAAGTGAAGTCGACCATTTTAAATTCTTGGACTGAGGGTAGATTCGAACAGACGTAGTTTTCATCCATGATTGAAAGAGCAGAAGAGAAATCAGTAGACACAGCTGTGGAAAATAGCGACAACACTGGAGAAGGCAGTCTTACGATACTTCCAGTGAAATGTCTTGAACAGTCAAGGTGAGACACAGTGTTTCTGTTCTTGTCCCAAATGGGCGCTTCATTGAGTGGTATGCACATATATGTAGCGTGTGCCAGTGCTCCACTTTTAAGAACACCTGACTGTTCGCTGTTAATGACTCCCCTCCCTATTTCTCGGTCGTAAACAAGACGGTGCTGCCACCCTGGCCAGGTAACCAGTTCACTTTGCAGGTCAATTATTCAAGGAGAAATATGGGCAGGATACCTTACATACCTTGGACACTCTAACAGTTTCATTAATGTTTATAGGAATCGAAGGGAACTTTCGAGCAAATGGTAACACCTGTGCTTTTGTAAGTTACCGAAATATTGAAGTAAATGCGATTTTTCTTTGAATTTCTTACACTAGTAATCTGTTATTTTCAACAAGTCTCGAATATTGTTTAAAAGAAGTAGCAGAACGGCGGTTACTATGGACAGGCACGGAGTTTGTGCCTCTTGGTTTTTCTAAGGGTTTGCCGCAAAACAGCGGACTCTTGCCAGAACTTGAGTGATGTAGCTATTGAGCTTGTATCGCAAGCGAATTTTGTTTTTTAGTATCGAAGCTGGTGAATGGTGTAATTTTTAACATTGGTTCATTTTTTTAAAGGTAAGTAATAATAATTTCGTTCTAGTATTAATGTTAAATTAGTCTAATGCTGATTGTATCGCAATAATCAAATTTCGCTCACCGAAACTGGTTTTTGTTTCCATCATGTTAATACGCAGTACCAGTCCGGTAGAGTGGGCCATACCAAAGTCAGATGGTATGAACCATATAAGTATTTTTCTTTTGTTTTTAGAGCACGATGCCTGGGTTGAAGAAGAAACCTGCCGGTGAGGATTGAGGGGAGTGGTTCGAGACGGCAATGAAGCAAGATTTTCAAGTGTTTTGGTAGGCGAAATGACCGAAAGGGCTGCCGGCGATCGTTTTAATGTTCGCAGAGCCACACTGCGAAGGAGTTTAAAATCAGTTGCAGGGAATCAGCAAGGATCTAGGACTCCTTATACAGGGTTTATCAGATCATCATTTGAAGAAAATCACGAAGAAATACTTGTAGCAAACATAAGGTATTTAGATTGGAGGTTATTGCCGCTAGCTTAGATAAAATTTCAAAACTTGGCTTACAATTTGGCAGAAAATTTAAAACTGTCTCACAGATTTAACAGAGAAAAGAAATTATCACGTAAAGATTCCTACCGAAACTTCATAAACTGTGCTACAGAAAAACTCAGTACATATGTTTAATCCGTTGTCAGGTTCAGCCGACAACGAATTGGAAAGTTTTTTTACCAACCATGTTTTTAGTATTTTGTGCTTTTGATATATAAAGATATTAATTTGTCTGAACCAAAAAACATCGTTTTTTATTTGAAAGGCTATATTTTGTCATATGACCCACATCACTTGGCACTTTTCTTAAAATCGTTCTTAGAAAATCTTTCCTTGTTGTGCGTCGTTTACACCATATACACCGAGAAATGTTTAAGTAAGGTTTTATGCAGTTATACCATATTTCAAAATACAAACAAGAGTTTCGTACCAATTTTGGCTTTAGTGGCCTATACTACTCGCTGTTATATTAAATCGTTCCATTTAGAACCGTAATTGTTTCAGTATTTCGACAGATATAAAACATCGTAGTGTACTAATACAGCCGTTTTCTTGCCGCTTTACTAAGCATAAATTGCTAGAAACTTAATTTTCATATGTTGGGCAGTTTACGAAATATTATGGGTGTCCAGGTTTGTTGGTTTAGCCTGTAAATCAAATGTCGGAAAACCATGAAGGAAAGAAAGAACGAAAGAAAGAGGAGACGCGTTACTTTCTGTGGCAATGACAATGAAGATGAAAGCATTGATACAGCATCATAAGAGTGAAACAATAGGCTTTCTGCTTGCTGGAGCATCTGATCGCAGCAAGAGTGTTCACCGTCTCTTTTAGAGCGTGAAGGCTATGGACAATAGAGGATGTCCTAGGTACGCACTGGGAACTTTGTACGACTAGCGGTACTAGAATTTGCATGTCCTGCACTCATAAATTACTTGAACTTCAGCATACGTCCCAGTATGCCTGGTCTACACCGACATTTGTTCCTCAGTACTTCATGCAGTCCTCCTAACCCCACCAAGAATTTTATTGTACAGAGGTCCTTAAAATTTCGCGTGGTGCGTATTTATTCAGCACAAGAATGTTAGGAAAAGCTAATTTTAATTACATTTTTCTGGATGATTTCTTTCCAGACCTAGGAATTGTTATATTGCTGAATTACTTACAGTATACAATATAAGTTTGTCCTCTGCTCCTATTAGATCTGTTTGTATACAACCTACTTTCGAAATTTTGATATACAGTCCATGCTTACCTTTTTATACTTCAGGACCTCTTTATTGTTTGGCTTCCATCATTATAAATTAATTTTGTGGCATCTTCTAAAATTAGATTTCCAGTTCTGACGTTCCTTCGCCTATGGTATAGAACGTCCCTGACAAGCTACGTAAGACTCGTTTTTGCTCCTTCGCTCTTTTCGACCTCTGGTTTAACGTATATAACAAACATAGTGTTTCGAATATGGTGTTTTTCTCCGTAACTTACAAAATAATAAGCGATGGGGATATTTGTTTATGTAGGTAAACGTATCAAACGTTACTCCTTCTCCATAGTTATGATCATAACTTATTTAATTATTGAGTTACAGCATCGAAATATAATTTTTTAAATAGAATGTTATTTTCTCCTATTACGTAGCTGACCTATTTACATCAATTCTGTGCGAATCAATTGATACAAAATTTCTATCAGCTTTAGTTATGGAGCTAGAAACGTTCAGTGTTCTGTGGGTGTATGCAACATGCAGTACATAATTGGTTGTGTTAAGATGGATGTTCTGGAGTCGGAATGTCACTTTAAGTGAAGCGTTGCAAAGAAGTGCCAATTTCCCTGAATGCACGAATCATTGCGCTTTTAAACGACCTGCGAACGAGATGTGCAATCGCTGGTCATCGGGCCTCAATTAGAAGCGCGACTCATCATTCAAGACAATTCTACTCCACTCAATGAGATTCACGGCCGAAGGCGTGTCTGAAGACAACCCGAACAGCGGTGGGATGCCAGTCTGACCGTCGCCCGCCATCGCCATACCGCCCGACTACCAGGTGTTATGCCTTTTCTTTTTATAACAGAACCCCTTTGGTTGTCTCACGCGGCACTCTTACAGCACAGCGGTACGTTGACGATATTCTACTCTCCGTTTTGTTGCGTTTTATGGGAAGCCGTCTTGGACATACATTTCAGCAAGATAACGCCCGACCGCACACGGCGAGCGTTTCTACTGTATGTGTTCGCGCTTGCCATACACTACCTCGACCAGCGCGTTAGCCAGATCTAACCAATTCAGGACGTTTAGAGCATTATGAGCAGGGCCCTCCAACCAGCTCGGACTTGGCGATCTAACTCTGTAGGAATCAGCATGGGTTTCGAAAAAGACGATCGTGTGAAATCCAGCTCGCGTTATTCGTCCACGAGACTCAGAGGGCCATAGACACGGGTTCCCAGGTAGCTGCCGTGTTTCTTGACTTCTTCAAGGCGTTCGATACAGTTCCCTACAGTCGTTTAATGAACAGAGTAAGAGCATATGGACTATCAGACCAATTGTGTGATTGGATTGAAGAGTTCCTAGATAACAGAAGGCAGCATGTCATTCTCAATGGAGAGAAGTCTTCCGAAGTAAGAGTGACTTCAGGTGTGCCGCAGGGGAGTGTCGTAGGACCGTTGCTATTCACAATATACATAAATGACCTTGTGGATGACATCGGAAGTTCACTGAGGCTTTTTTCGGATGATGCTGTGGTATACCGAGAGGTTGTAACAATGGAAAATTGTACTGAAATGCAGGAGGATCTGCAGCTAATTGACGCATGTTGCAGGGAATAGCAATTGAATCTCAGTGTAGACAAGTGTAATGTGCTGCGAATACATAGAAAGAAAGATCCCTTATCATTTAGCTACAATACAGCAGGTCAGCAACTGGAAGCAGTTAATTCCATAAATTATCTGGGAGTACGCATTAGGAGTGATGGATGGAATGATCATATAAAGTTGATAGTCGGTAAAGCAGATGCCAGACTGAGATTCATTGGAAGAATCCTAAGGAAATGCAATCCAAAAACAAAGGAAGTAGGTAACAGTACGCGTGTTCGCCCACTGCTTGAATACTGCTCAGCAGTGTGGGATCTGTACCAGATAGGGTTGATAGAATAGATAGAGAAGATCCAACGGAGAGCAGCGCGCTTCGTTACAGGATCATTTAGTAATCGCGAAAGCGTTGCGAAGATGATAGATAAACTCCAGTGGAAGACTCTGCAGGAGAGACGCTCAGTAGCTCGGTATGGGCTTTTGTTGAAGTTTCGAGAACATACCTTCACCGAGGAGTCAGGCTGTATATTGCTCCCTCCTACGTATATCTCGCGAAGAGACCATGAGGATAAAATCAGAGAGATTAGAGCCCACACAGAGGCATACCGACAATCCTCCTTTCCACGAACAATACTAGACTGGAATAGAAGGGATAACCGATAGAGGTACTCAAGGTACCCTCCGCCACACACCGTCAGGTGGCTTGCGGAGTATGGTTGTAGATGTAGATGTAACGCGCCAATGGGACAGAATTTGGCACAATATTCCTTAGGAGGACATCCAACAATTCTGTCATTCATGGCTAATCCGAATAACTTGCGCAAGGGCCAGAGATGGACCAAGACGTTACTGACCTACTAGATTTATAAAGTTCTTTCTCTTGAATAAATCATCCAATTTTTTGTTTGTTTGTACATGTAAATTACATCCACCGATTTACTTTCCATTCGGATAAATCTATCATGGAGCGTTGGCTTTTTTTCCCTTAACAGTGTGTTTACGTTAGGAAAAGCAATGTTCCTGTAACACTACCTCGGCATGCGCTCGAAGTGCTTCTAAACATGAAGCTTCCTTTTCATTGAAAACATCATGTGATCTGTTTGCTAGGAACTCACACAGGTTGTCTGATATGGCCGGCCGAAGTGGCCGCGCGGTTCTGGCTCTGCAGTCTGGAACTGCGAGACCGCTACGGTCGCGGGTTCGAATCCTGCCTTGGGCATGGATGTGTGTGATGTCCTTAGGTTAGTTAGGTTTAACTAGTTCTAAGTTCTAGGGGACTAATGACCTCAGCAGTTGAGTCCCATAGTGCTCGGAGCCATTTTTTTGTCTGATATGGGAGCCAGTGTCTACTGGTTTCTCGATCTCGTGGACGAACAGAGCGAGCGGGGTTTCACACGATCGTTATTTGTAGAATCCATGTTGATTCCGTCAGAGGATATTTTCAACCTCGAGATATATAAAAAATTCATTCCAAAATTCTGCAACAAACTGACGTCAACAATATAGGCCTTCTGAAGATGACGGACAGTTGGATCTACGAAATATGGAATAAAGTTGATTTTAGGATCCAGCAGCAAACCCGAGGAGATTTTCAAGATACAGGCCTGTAGTTTTGAGCGTCATAATTGAGTGTCTGGATTAAAAGAGACCCAGAATTACCAGAAATTATCAGTGTCGCAAAAGTGCCGACAAAAGGTTGTAGCATGTCACTGGTCTTGTTCAGTTCATAGCTAGAAGCGGATCTCCGAAGGTGGAAGGACAATTGTGGAGGAATGAGAGTCATTGTCAATGGCGAGCGGATGCGTTCGTTAAGTTTTGTTGATGATAAGCCATTCTAGCACAAGGTGAATACGATCTTGATTTATGATACTTTTTCCTGATATTCAAAAGTTACTCTTAATTTGAAGAAGAAAAAATTTCTGAGATTGGACGTCTGGAGCACAGCATTGTATGGAGGTGAACTGTGGACTGTGAGGGAAGCTGAAAAGAAAGAGGATAGTGGTGTTAGAGATGTGGTGCTATAGAAGTGTTGTGTACACAGTTCCGCATAGTCAGCGCGTACACAACTTTCCCACTAGAGTGCGTCCCACTAAGCACAACAGCACAGGCGCAGCGCTCGTCCGTCTCCGCAGTACGAGATGGCGCTGCCATAGAGATGGACCAAATTCTACTTCTGCCGATCCGCGTGTTAACATGTAACGCAATCAATGAGATTGCTGCTAACGTAGAACCTTTTCTCCTCGCAGATCACACTTGCACAATGATACATGAACGTGCGAGGTATTATAAAGCGTGTACAGATCTCCGATTAGTCAGTCTGCATTTGTCTGCAACAGTCTGTACGAGTTCTACATTTGTCTGTACCAGTCTATAGTCAAGTTTCAGTCTGCGCCCAATAAGATTACCATATTCCTGTACATAACCATGAAGATAAATGTATAGACACTTTTGTCACGTATCAGAGATATATGAGTGAATAAGATTCGTCCCAATACCAAAGGAACTTCAGATTGTCAATTGTAGATAGCATCCAGAACCAAGTTAAGTAATTTTTATGCTTGTTATTATTTTAATAAATGTGTGTGAAAATTAATCAAGTTCTGTTTAAAGTTGGTCATCGTCAATCTGCTACTCTAAGCGTGCAAGTGGCATTTCTATCATCTGACCTAACGGCAGAAGATAAACACGCCACGATAAGACCACGAGACATATTGCTGACACTCACCTACTTCGTTAGAGCAACAAGTCAAATAATCTGATGGTGTGTGTACTGAAGGTCTTACAGTACGCACACCACAAGAAGGATGATGAAAACTAGGTGGACTGATAGCACAAGGAGTGAGGAAGTTCCCTACAGACTCGGCTAAGAAAGGGACACAATGGTGAACACTGACGAGAAAAAGGATGATAGGCCATGCCTTACGACATCAGGGAGCTGTAGAGGAAAAAAACTGTAGGGGAAGACAGGGATTGGCATATAACTAACATATAGTTAGGACATTAGGTGGAAGAGCTACTATGAGATGAAGAGGTTGGTGAGGAGGAATGGGAGGGGATGGAATCGTGGCGGGTCCTATGAAACCAATCAGATGACTGGTGGCCCAAACAGAGAAAAAAACGTGATACTGTTGAAGGCTACCCAGCACAACTTAAATGTAAAAACGGTCGACGTCACACACGGATCTCTTCCACAATAGGAGCTGTGGCCGCCTCGTCGGCTGTACACGGTGTGGGAGTGACTTGGGGCCGGTTCCGAGTGAGCGCAGTGCAGCGGCGTGGAGGCGGCAATGTCCTAGTGTAGAGGCCGCGGCTCGGCGCGGCGTGCGACATGGCGGGGTCACGCTCGCTGGAGCTCACATCCGCCTCCGCGCCGACGCCACTCCACAGCCAGGCAGGCGTCTCGCTGCTGCGCGCCGTAGGAGGTTTCGGCATCACAGCTAAACCACACAGACGAGACAGAAACTGCCCGCCGCAGATAAAACACCGTCTGGTGGCGTTGCGGGCACATGTCGAGGCAAGCAAAGTATAGAGGATGATTTAGCTGCCCATGCCTATTGGTCTTATGCAACCCGCAACAACTTCGAAAACGACGTTCGCTACTTTCATATTCAGTCACTCGCTGCACACTAGCTACTACTCTTACAGAAGAAAATGAATAGGCCCTTTTTGCAGGAAATTTAATGTAGTTAAACTGTTCATTGTGATATGTTCTCCCCCATAGAACACAGTTCCTGAGTTATTCAAGAAAAACTTATTTGAGGGTCAATTTTGTACGTTTCTCTTGAATAATGCGAAAACTATAGCCTCCCATGAAAATGTGTCCCAGTACAAAATTTATTTACATTACTTTTCCTACATAAAGGTTCTGTTCACATTTTTTTTGGATTAATAGTTTGCATGTAGCAAGCAAGAGAATATGAAAATTTTGCACATGGTATTTCAAGGTGATGCTGGTTGCAGTACCAAAGCCCATAGTTGGGGCCAGCTGAATCCCCCTACGTAGTAACGAGTGACTTCTGTATACAAGTGTTGTGTACATAGTTCCGCGTAGTCAGCACGTACACAACTTTCCCACTAGAGCGTGCGCCGCTAAGCACAACAGCGTAGGCGCAGCGCTCGTCCGTCTCCGCACTACGAGATGGCGCTGCCATAGAGACGGACCAAATTCTGCTTCCGCCGATCCACGTATTAATATGTAACACAGCCAATGAGATTGCTGCTAACGTAGAACCTTTTCTCCTCACGGCTCACACTCGTGCAGTGATATGTAAATGCGTGAGTTATTATAACGAGTGTACAGACCTCCAATTAGTCTGTACCAGTCTGCATTTGTCTACACCAGTCTGTACCAGTCTGCATTAGTCTGTACCAGTCTGCATTAGTCTGTACCAGTCTGTAGGAGTTCTACATTTGTCTGTACCAGTCTATAGTCAAGTTTCAGTCTGCGCCCATAGCCATGAAGATAAATGTATAGACACTTTTGTCAAGTATCAGAGATATATGTGAGAATAAGATTAATGTACCAATACCAAAGGAACTTCAGATTGTCAATTGTAAATAGCATCCAGAACCAAGTTAAGTAATTTTTATGCCTGTTATTATTTTAATAAATCTATGTGAAAATTAATCAAGTTCTGTTTAAAGTTGGTCATCGTCAATCTGCTACTCTAAGCGTGCAAGTGGCATTTCTATCATCTGACCTAACGGCAGAAGATAAACACGCCACGATAAGACCACGAGACATATTGCTGACACTCACCTACTTCGTTAGAGCAACAAGTCAAATAATCTGATGGTGTGTGTACTGAAGGTCTTACAGTACGCACACCACAAGAAGGATGATGAAAACTAGGTGGACTGATAGCACAAGGAGTGAGGAAGTTCCCTACAGACTCGGCTAAGAAAGGGACACAATGGTGAACACTGACGAGAAAAAGGATGATAGGCCATGCCTTACGACATCAGGGAGCTGTAGAGGAAAAAAACTGTAGGGGAAGACAGGGATTGGCATATAACTAACATATAGTTAGGACATTAGGTGGAAGAGCTACTATGAGATGAAGAGGTTGGTGAGGAGGAATGGGAGGGGATGGAATCGTGGCGGGTCCTATGAAACCAATCAGATGACTGGTGGCCCAAACAGAGAAAAAAACGTGATACTGTTGAAGGCTACCCAGCACAACTTAAATGTAAAAACGGTCGACGTCACACACGGATCTCTTCCACAATAGGAGCTGTGGCCGCCTCGTCGGCTGTACACGGTGTGGGAGTGACTTGGGGCCGGTTCCGAGTGAGCGCAGTGCAGCGGCGTGGAGGCGGCAATGTCCTAGTGTAGAGGCCGCGGCTCGGCGCGGCGTGCGACATGGCGGGGTCACGCTCGCTGGAGCTCACATCCGCCTCCGCGCCGACGCCACTCCACAGCCAGGCAGGCGTCTCGCTGCTGCGCGCCGTAGGAGGTTTCGGCATCACAGCTAAACCACACAGACGAGACAGAAACTGCCCGCCGCAGATAAAACACCGTCTGGTGGCGTTGCGGGCACATGTCGAGGCAAGCAAAGTATAGAGGATGATTTAGCTGCCCATGCCTATTGGTCTTATGCAACCCGCAACAACTTCGAAAACGACGTTCGCTACTTTCATATTCAGTCACTCGCTGCACACTAGCTACTACTCTTACAGAAGAAAATGAATAGGCCCTTTTTGCAGGAAATTTAATGTAGTTAAACTGTTCATTGTGATATGTTCTCCCCCATAGAACACAGTTCCTGAGTTATTCAAGAAAAACTTATTTGAGGGTCAATTTTGTACGTTTCTCTTGAATAATGCGAAAACTATAGCCTCCCATGAAAATGTGTCCCAGTACAAAATTTATTTACATTACTTTTCCTACATAAAGGTTCTGTTCACATTTTTTTTGGATTAATAGTTTGCATGTAGCAAGCAAGAGAATATGAAAATTTTGCACATGGTATTTCAAGGTGATGCTGGTTGCAGTACCAAAGCCCATAGTTGGGGCCAGCTGAATCCCCCTACGTAGTAACGAGTGACTTCTGTATACAAGTGTTGTGTACATAGTTCCGCGTAGTCAGCACGTACACAACTTTCCCACTAGAGCGTGCGCCGCTAAGCACAACAGCGTAGGCGCAGCGCTCGTCCGTCTCCGCACTACGAGATGGCGCTGCCATAGAGACGGACCAAATTCTGCTTCCGCCGATCCACGTATTAATATGTAACACAGCCAATGAGATTGCTGCTAACGTAGAACCTTTTCTCCTCACGGCTCACACTCGTGCAGTGATATGTAAATGCGTGAGTTATTATAACGAGTGTACAGACCTCCAATTAGTCTGTACCAGTCTGCATTTGTCTACACCAGTCTGTACCAGTCTGCATTAGTCTGTACCAGTCTGCATTAGTCTGTACCAGTCTGTAGGAGTTCTACATTTGTCTGTACCAGTCTATAGTCAAGTTTCAGTCTGCGCCCATAGCCATGAAGATAAATGTATAGACACTTTTGTCAAGTATCAGAGATATATGTGAGAATAAGATTAATGTACCAATACCAAAGGAACTTCAGATTGTCAATTGTAAATAGCATCCAGAACCAAGTTAAGTAATTTTTATGCCTGTTATTATTTTAATAAATCTATGTGAAAATTAATCAAGTTCTGTTTAAAGTTGGTCACCGTCAATCTGCTACTCTAAGCGTGCAAGTGGCATTTCTATCGGCTGGGCTAACGGTAGAAGATAAACACGCCACGATAAGACCACGAGACATATTGCTGACACTCGCCTACTTCGTTAGAGCGACAAGTCAAATAATCTGTTGGTGTGTGTACTGAAGGTCTTACAGTACGCTCACCACAACAAGAAAGATAAAAGAATGGACCTGCATAATTACAGATCAATATCCTTAACGTCGGTTTGCTGCAGGATTCTTGAACACATTCTGAGTTCGAATTTAATAAATTTCCTTGAGACAGAAAAGCTCCTGTCTACAAATCAGCAGATACTTAGGAAGCATCACTCGTTTGAAACACAGCTTGCCCTTGTCTCGCTTGGTATCCTGCAGACCTTGGACAGTAGGCAACAGGCAGATTGCATATTCCTATTTTTCCAGAAAGCGTTTGACACGCTGTCCCACTGCAGGCTGTTGACGATGAGTATACAGATTATGTTCCCACATACTTGAGCGGCTCGAAAATCTTATAAGTAATAGGTCCTAGCGCATTGACCTCGACAGCGAGTGCTCATCAACGACAACGGTATCGTCAGGAAAAGTGTCATAGGACCGTTCTTATTCTCTGTATACATAAATGATCTGGAGTATAGGGTGAGCAAAAATTTACTGCTGTTTCCTAATGACGCTGTGGTGTACGGAAAGGTGTCGTACGTGAGTCAGTGCATGGGGATACAAGTTGACTTTGACAAGACTTCTATTTGGCATGATGAAGAGCAGCTTGCTCTAAATGTCAAAAAATGTAACTTTATGTGAATGATTAGGAGAAACAATCCTGTAACGTTGGCATACAGCATTAGTAATGTGCTGCTTGGCACATTACATCGATTAAATATCCAGGTCTAAAGCGCAAAGGCATATTAAATGGAATGAGCATATCAGACAGGTAGTCGGGAAGGCGAATGCTCGACTTCATTTTTCTGGTAGAATTCTGGGAAGGTATAGCTGATATATAAAGGAGACAACGTATAGAACGCTAGTGCGACCCATTCTTGAGTACTACTCGAGAGTTTTGCATTTCCACAAAGTCGGATGAAAGAAAGACGTCGAAGCAACTCAGAGGCGTGCTGCTAGATTTGTTACCGGTAGATTCGATTAGCACGCAAGTCTTATGGACATGCTTCGTGAATTCAAATGGGAACCCATGGAAGGGAGACAACGGTTTTTTCGCAAGACGCTACTATAGAAATCTGAGGTCGATTTCAAAACGATGTTACTACCGCCAACGTACTTTTCGCGACCTGGCAACGAAGATAAGATGAGAGAAATTAGGGCTCGTGCGGAAGGATATAGATAGTCGCTTTTCCCTTGCTCTATTTGCGAGAGGAATAGGAAGGGAAATGTCGTGGTGCGACGAACACTTCACCACGCACCGTACGGTTGTTTGCGAAGTATGTATGTACTTGTAGATGTTAGACGAATCGGGAATTACTCTAGTGACGATAAAGGACAGCAAACGAAGAAATCCACTGACATAACCAAACGACGTTGACAAAGGGCCAAAGGCTGTGAATGACTATCTCGGGATCGGCGAACTTGGTCGGCAGGTCGGTTGCTGCTTTTGAGCACCTATGCAAAGTGGTTGAGAGACGGTGAAACCACCTGCATACAGCAAGGTGATGGACGTCCACGCTTCGTCACAGATTCTGAGGGTCGGAGGCTTGCCTGCTCTGAAAATCATGGTAGGCGGCTATCTGAGGCAGCGGATCTGATAACAGAGTAAAATGCTGGTGCAGGCACAAGTGTTTCGGGCCAAAGCGTTTAATAATAATAATAATAATAATAATAATAATAATAATAATAATAATAATAATAATGTCGTACCACGGCCTAGTGAAAGTCATCTAGGCGAACAGCTGCTCGAAACATCCACCGCGTCCGCAGCTCGTGGTCGTGCGGTAGCGTTCTCGCTTCCCACGCCCGGGTTCCCGGGTTCGATCCCCGGCGGGGTCAGGGATTTTCTCTGCCTCGTGATGACTGGGTGTTGTGTGCTGTCCTTAGGTTAGTTAGGTTTAAGTAGTTCTAAGTTCTAGGGGACTGATGACCATAGATGTTAAGTCCCATAGTGCTCAGAGCCATTTGAACCATGCACCGCGCCAGGGTCACTGGCATGTAGGGTGAATCTTACGCTATGGAGGACATTCACGTGGGCTGTGATAGTAACAAAGCCACCAAGACAGCGTTTGATTACGTGAATATTATTGTGGAGCACCTGCATCCCTTCATCCATGATGCCTGCCACCGACGATGATGGCATCTTTCAGCAAAAGGATAACTTTCTTTTCCTTTCTTTCTTTTCTTATAGGTCTTTATCTTGCAGGAACGCAGGGTCGGCCTTGCTATGACAGAGTTGGCAATGTTAGTGGCAGAGGGTGGCCGGATGCCCTTCCTGCCGCCACCCCCAACCCCCCGAGGATGGAATAAGTGCACCACAGCTGTCTGTGTCTAGTGTGAGCCATGAAATAGTGCGAACGTTTTTCGAATGTCTGTGTATCGTGGAACTGAGGCGGATTGTGGTGACCAGCCCGGTATTCACCTAGCGGGATGTGGAAAACCGCCTAAAAACCACATCCAGGCTGGCCGGCATACCGGACCTCGTCGTTAATCCGCCAGGCGGATTCGATCTGGGGCCCGAGTCCAGGAAGCAGCGCCATTAGCGCTCTCGGCTACCCTGGCGGGTCAGCAAAAGAATAACTGCCGGCCGTGGTGGTCGTGCGGTTCTAGGCGCTCCAGTCCGGAGCCGCGCTGCTGCTACGGTCGCAGGTTCGAATCCTGCCTCGGGCATGGATGTGTGTGATGTCCTTAGGTTAGTTAGGTTTAATTAGTTCTAAGTTCTAGGGGACTGATGACCACAGCAGTTGAGTCCCATAGTGCTCAGAGCCATTTAAACCATTTTAAAAGAATAACTGTGCGTGTCAAAAAACAGAATCGTGCTGCATTGCTCTGAGAAGCATGATAGCGAACTGAAGCTGACGTTTTGACCACTGATTTCGACCGATCTGAACCCGATGAAACATATTTGATACTGAGTCAAATGATTTTCGCGAATCAAGAACTACTGCTTCTACCTGATTGCCTCGATCCATGGCTTTCTCGATGTCATAGGAGAAAATTGCGAGTTGGGTTTCACATGTTCGATGGTTTCGGAATCCATGCTGGTTGGCATGAAGGAGATCTTTCTGTTGTTGGGGTACCTCATACTGAACGATAGTTTTGTGGATCACTTCCACCTCCCTTCTGTGCTGTCTTTCAGCTATTGGGCACGGTTTATTGTTTAAGGGCTCTATGAAGATTATAGCTACAAGAGAAGCTAACTCAGCCTCAAATTCAGAATAGAATCTGCTGGCGATCCAATCGGGCCCTGGAGCCTTGTTCAATTTTAACGATTTCAGCTGTTTCTCAACTAATATCTATTTCAGTCATCTTCTTAGAGGTGCGAACATTAAACTGGGGCAGTTCTGGGTTTACCTTTGTGAAGGAGCTTTTGATAAGAGTTAAGCATTTCTGCATTTCCTTGCTACCCTCTATTCACGAGGGACTGGACACTAAATATGGTGCCACTAACAGCCATTACATACAATCAGAATTCCTTGGGGTTTTGCGAAATATTATTTGGCAGTACTCGTATGCAGTAGTCATTGAAGGCATCACACATTGCTTCCTTGACAGCTAACGCGTTTCATTCAGCATCTCTCTATGTATAGTCCAATGCTTTGTTTTACATGTTATGCTGTAGCCTCTGATTGTTTAGTAGTTTCTTTACAGTGACTGTATACCATGGAGGGTTCCTCCCATTATGAACTATTCTACTAGGTGCGTATCTATCCACTTGCAGAGTCAACTACACTTCTGAACTTGATCCATAGCTCCTCTACATGCTCTGTCGTGTGCTAAAAGTTTCAACTTCCTCACTGCGACATGACTGTGCTGCTTTTCTATATTGTTTGCTGAATATATATAGTTTTCTACTTGCTTTAGTTGCCCTTTGTATTTTGGTAATCAATGTTGCCATAATTATGTTATGATCACTGATACCAATTTCGATCTGGACATCTTCAGAGTTCAGTTCTATTGTTGCCATTAGATATAAAATATTTCCATCGTGAGATGGTTTCCAAACCATCTGTTGTAGATAGTTTTCAGAAAAGGCACTTCGTAATGTTTCGCAGGATGTCTTGGCACGTGCGCCACAAACAAAACTGTGTTCTCTTCTGCTACTGCTGACTAAGGTTGCCCCTGTTTACCTCAATCTGTGGATGTGCTGGAGCAACTGCTGACCCATCTCTTGGGTGATCGTCCAAGTAGTCGTTTCACTTGCGGTCATCCATGTTTATAAATTTTAGCTAGTCTCGCGTGGTCCATCCTTTCCACATGACTCGACCAAATCCTTCTCCTTATCTCCCTCTAATTGTTTATATTTTGTGTTCCACACTATTCCCTTATCAACACAGTTGTTCTTTTGTTTCACATAGTTACTTCTTGAATCGTAGCACCTTCATTTTCACTGCCGTTACCTTTTGTTTTATTTTTTTCGTCTCTACTCTAGTTTCTGCTACATATGTAAAAAAGGACGCACTTTTGTTTTATATATTTTTATTTTCCTCTCAGTTGTCATAAATTTGTAGCTGATGATAATATTCGTTAGATAATGAAAGCTCTTCACTTGTTCATTTGGAACTGTAATTTTCCCAATTGATTTTCCGGTGAGTAGTCTCCCCTGAGGATTACAATATGATTAGGGAACTTAATACAAGCGAACTAAGGTTTTCTCTGAAGTTTTCAATTATAGCAGGAGACGAGTCTGGTGGCCAGTAGCAGGATCCGATTACAGTTTTATGCCTACCCCTGATACTGGGTCTTGCCCAAATAATCTCTCATGCAGCTTCAATTTCTGTCTCGGAGAATGTAAGTGTCTTGTCCACTGCGACAAATACAGAACCTCGGATTCCCATTAGCCTATCTTTTCGATATACACTTCAGTGTTCTCCAAAAATCTTCCTACCGTTGACTTCAGACTTTAACCAGCTTTCTGTAAGTAATACGAGGTATGTCCACAAAGTAAATTCCGTTTGGTTATATAAAACAAACGTGTACGGATACAGAAAAATTTTTTATTGTACAAAAATCTACAACTGTTAAACTACATTTTTACATAGCTTCCGAAATTTTGTAGGCACTTGTCATAGCGTGGCGCAAGATTTTGTATGCCTTCTTCATAGAAGGTTGCCGCCTGTGTGTTCAACCATATGGTAACATGTTCTTTCAGCTCGACATCATCGTTGAAGCGTTGACCACCAAGGACAGATTTTAGGTGTAAGAAGAGATGAAAGTCGCTGGGAGCGAGGTCCGGGCTGTATGGAGGATGATCAAGCACATCCTAGTGAAATTCTTGTTGGAGTTGTTTGGTCACATTCACCGTGTGAGGTCAGGCATTATCGTGGGAAAAAAACACCTTTTGACAGTAATTCTCGGTGCTTGTTCTGTATTGTGCGGCACAATTTCTTAATGGTCTCGCAGTAACCATGTGCAGTGTTGGTTTGGCCTCGTGGTAAGAAATCAATCAGCAAAATGCCTTTTCTGTCCCCCCCCCCCCAAAAAAAGTAAACAAAAAAAAAAACGGTGCACATGACTTCTCGAGGTGTCAAGATTTGCTTAGGCTTAACCTTCGTTGGGGATGAAATGTGCCTCCATTCCACTGATTGCCGTTTGATTTCAGGGGTGTCGTACGATACCCAAGTTTCATCCCCCGTGACTATCCGAGAAAGAAAACCATCGTCTTCTTCACTGCAGCATGTCAAAAGCTGAAGTGCACTGCCCATACGTTCTTTTTGGTGTTGTTCAGTAAGAATTACGAGTACCCAACGTGAGCAAAGTTTCCGAAATTTCAGTTTTTCAGTAACAATTTTATTAGTTAGGATCGTGAGATTTGCGGAACTTCATAGCAAGGACACTAAGTGTAAACTTACGGTTGTGCTTAATCTTCTCTTCAACTGTGTGAACCAGTCATCAGTAACCATAGACGGGCCTCCACTTCGTTCTTCATCGTGCACTTTATCACATCCTTCACTAAACAGTCTCACCCATCTTCTAACCATTGAATCACACGTAGCATTTTGTCCTTATACCTCGCAGATTTGCTGATGAATTTCCTTTCGTTTAACTTTCATTACATTTAGAAAACTAATTACAGATCTGATTTCGCACGCGGCGGCATTTTCAATTACGGCTGACACTATAAAGAAGCACTACAAAGCACACGTCGACAGCGGCGTACATGTCTTCTCCTTGAGTCGGAGTAACTGCCGCGCGTGCTCGGAACAGCCGCGGATAGAAATAGAAACGGAACTTACTTTGTTGACGACCCTCGTATTATGTGAGCTTCACTGCTGTTCAGGAGCACTTCAAACCCTGGCGGTTAGCTAAGAATGATTTGGCAGTTAACTATCAGGATTTTAATAGTCTAGCCTTCAGGGGCATTCCTTCGGATCTTAGACTAATACTTGTGGGACAGCCATCGTTATCTGGACTGGATGGAGACTCGCCTAATCTAAAAAGGACTTTCTGTGCACCCCACACACAGTCAGCAACACGGCTAGCAGCCTCTGAAGGCTAATGCACACCCGGCCGATTTAGGGGGGAGGGGGGGGGAGGGGGGGGGGAGGGGGGGGGAGGGGGGGGGAGGGGGGGGCTACAGTTGTCAACCCTGTGGCGCAAGTCCAGGATGGCGCAGTCTAGCTTGACACAGAACCTTCGAAGTCTCTGGTTCAGTCCTTCCACTGGATTCAGAACCAGGGAGCGACGATCAGTTCTGTGGACAATGCTGAAAAAAATTGGGAGCTTCGTTGAAACTCGATGCGCAAGACAGGTTTACTGAGCCTTCTCTGCCAGTCGCTGGAGTGATTGAAGTATGACCTCGGAGACCAGACGATAGGCATCGTTTTTCTTCCACCGTGCGTCATAACCTGCAGTTTATTGTACCCTGTTCCCTCAATGGTTGCCGGAATAGCCTCTTCAACATGTTGAATGA
This sequence comes from Schistocerca piceifrons, assembly GCF_021461385.2. Taxonomy (NCBI): domain Eukaryota; kingdom Metazoa; phylum Arthropoda; class Insecta; order Orthoptera; family Acrididae; genus Schistocerca; species Schistocerca piceifrons. Next base: position 297,037,134 of record NC_060143.1, on the reverse strand, counting down.
GGAATACACACTGAATTCAGCTGATGTTCCTTCCTCTCCTCTACTACTGTTTCCAATTTAATCGCCGTACGGTTGAAGTGCCAACGACTACTAGATTCCTTCCCCTGTGTATTTGCTTGCTCTTGACGTAGGATAAAGCAGGTTTTCCAACAGATGAAGTGACTCCCACTGGCCCAGTTTCAGTAAAAGATAGCACCTCGAACCTAGAATGAAATTTTCACTCTACAGCGGAGTGTGCGCTGATACGGAACTTCTTGGCAGATTAAAACTGTGTGTCGGGTCGAGACTCGAACTCGGGACCTCTGCCTTTCGCGGGCAAGTACTCTACCAACTGAGCTACCAAGCACGACTCACGCCCAGTCCTCACAGCTTTAATTCCGCCAGAATCTCGTCTCCTACTTTCCAAAATTCACAGAAGCTCTCCTGCGAACCTTGCAGTACTAGCACTACTGGAAGAAAAGATATAGCGGAGACATGGCTTAGCCCCAGCCTGGGGGATGTTTCTAGAATGAAATTTTCACTCTACAGCAGAGTGTGTGCTGATATGAAACTTCCTGGCAGATTAAAACTGTGTGCCGGACCAAGACTCGAACTCGGGACGTTTGCCTTTCGTGGGCAAGTGCTCTACCACCCAAGCACGACTCACGCCCCGTCCTGACAGCTTTAATTCCGCCAATACCTCGTCTCCTAAAGCTGTGAGGACGGGGCGTGAGTCGTGATTGAGTAGCTCAGTGGTAGAGCACTATCCCGCGAAAGGAAAAGGTCCCAAGTTCGAGTCTCGGTCCGGCACACAGTTTTAATCTGCCAGGAAGTTTCACCTCCAACCTCTTGGTTACAGGAACCAGTATAACACTCTGAGCACTCTCTGGTCCCCCTCTACTATGTACAGGACACCTACATCTAGCAATGACACCTCACTCGCAGTCAAGTGGACGAATAATGACAGATCGCGAAGTTCCTGCAGAGGAGACAGAATTAACAGTTGGAAATAGTACTTGATGTATCTTTTGTGTTGTATTCTGTCGTGTGCAACTCTGGAAGCTCTTCGGCTAGCATGCAACGGTGTACGATTGTAGGTGTGCCAATGGCTTTTGGAACGGATTCCTGGCGATCCGCGGTTCAGAGCTCTCATTTTATTTACTGATGCAGTAGGATGCACAGGAGATGGCACTGTAAATTACCACAATGCGCACTGGTAGGCAGATTCAAATCATAGAGCAATCATAGGGGTGAGGTGGCAAGATCGCTTCAGTATCAGTTTGTGGTCACGAAGTGTCGGTGACAGACCCATAGGGCCATACAGCTTACCAAACAGATTTACAGATTCTGTGCATCACCGAATTCTTCAGTATGAACTGCCAGCGTTGTTAAAGAACTTAAGCTTTGCAAAATGCCAACGACTGTGACTTATGTACGACGGGGAACCAGCCCCTTTTTCTACGGATTGTGTTACGATAACTGACTGCAACGTTTCATGGACAATGAATTGACCGAGGAGGTCCGGTAGCATTCCTTCAACCCCTTCCCCCTCCTTCCGGAACTTTATCCTTTGGATTTCTGGCTTTGTGGACCTTTAAGGGCATTGATGTATGACCAACCAGTGGACACTCTTGCAGGCGTTGCAAGAGCGTGCGACCAGTGCATGTGACACAATCCGAATGGGGCTTGCTGTATTCTAAAGAGTTTGTGATTCACTGCGAAGAATGGCTATAGGATTCGGTACCGTAGTAGCCACTTGTAACAATGCGTATAACGCGTACTTCTGCATAACGGAAAGATGGGAATGAGAGGACATATTGAACCTTATCTCAGCAGATACTGCTTCCTGGTCATATAATTATAGGAACTGTTCTTCTATCTCCTGTAGGAATATGTGACAAAACACCCAATACAATTCCATAAGAAAGGCAGGTGCCACAATGCAGGAACTATAAACGTTAAAAAGAGCTTGCTTACCGCAGGAAATTCGCCTTACTGTCTGCCGTAGCTTACCGAAAACAGCACTTTCACATATTCTCTCGTTCTAGGTATATAATCTTACATAAGAAACATAATAACGACTTATCAATAAGGAATTACCCGAATGGGACGAAATCGATAGATGTTACATAAAAAAGACGATGAGCAAATGATTCCAACTTAATAAAAATTTAGTGATTTATTCAAGAGTAAGAGCTGTGTTGTAAGAGTTTCGCGGATGAAACCAAAGGGGTCCTGCATTGCATCCCATCACTCCTGGCTGTCGTGCCGTGTGGCAGGTGACAGCCAGGTTGGTATCTCACCGCTGTCCAGTACGTCTCCAGACACATCTTCGGCTTGGAATCTCATGACTGGACTATACTTGTCATCAGCGATGAGCTGCGCTGCGAATTGAGCCCCGATGACCAGCGGAGACGTGTCTGGTCTCGGTTGCCATTTCTTTTCATAATAGGGCGCCTTTGGTTGCCAACTGTAGCACCCGTACAGCACAGCGGGACGTCGACGATGTTCTACACCCAGTTTTGTTGCCCTTCGTGGCATGCTTTCAAAACAGTAAGATAATGCCTGCCCGCACACGTCGAAAGTTTTTACTGCTTGTCTTCGTGCTTGTAAAACCCTACCTTGGCCAGCAATGTCGTCGTATCTCTCCCCAATTGAGAATGTTTGGAGCATTATGGGCAGGGCCCTCCAACGAGCTCGGGATTTTGACGATCTGACGCGCCAGTTGTTGTCAGCGACTGGAAACACGGATCGCAAACTATCGAGCTGACCACGACCTGGGTCGGCTGCGCACCTGCAGCGGTGGGCGAGGTCGGGCGTCGAACCCGGGACAAGGCCGCCGGCGCGTCCTGCGTGGGCGCGTGCCGACACGGCCCATTGCGCCACAGCGCCGCTCCCTCTAGCCTACGTGGGCGGCCGAGACCAGTTCCGCGTCCTTCCTCAGAGAGGCAGCTCCTGGGAAAACGCTGCCTGTTGCCGGCTGCGGATAGCTGATTAAGTCCCTCCTATGCATTACTGGGAATAACATGTGATTGTAAACAACGGCACGACAGACCATATGGAAATCCAACGCTGTGTTCGCCAAAACTGTGTGTGAGATTATATCAGTGCACGGTGTCTGTTCTTTCTGCCATGTCCTGCACCTTCTTCAGTGCGGATGCACGAGTTCGTCCGATCTCTTGCGGGAATCAAGCGAGCATGGAGGAAATGGACAGAGACTGTGGATAGGTGGCGCTCCGTGGGAACTTGGGTCGGCCGTGAGGTCTCCGCACTTGGGTCAACACTGTGCCCTGGATGGCGCATTGGTTATCTCTTCTGCCTAGTAAGCAGAAGACCCGGAGTCCGAATCCTGGTCCAGTACACCTCTTTCCTTTTCTTTCTTTTCCCTCCACCTACAATTCACATACAATGTGTGTAAGATGTCTCTTCCGTCGGTTCGCGAAGTTACTGTGGCGTCGCACTCGCGGCAACACCCAATATACGCACTCATTAGCGATGAGCGTTCGATTCTGCCGATTTACTCGGAAACGTTTATTGGCGAGTACAGATTACTACTCCTGCCCTGCTATACACTATCACATCGCTTTGAACAAGGACCGCCAGCCTCTCTTTTACCTTCGAGAGAGAATTAAGCTTTTCTTTACTTGCATGCCACTAACACGAGGGCATTTCATGTCTTACTCAGAGTGGCTGTTAAAAAAACAGTACCGACTGCGGTACTTCCGGCATACTGGGCTAGGAGACCTAGGTGTAAGAAAGAGAGGTGGACGGTATTATCTTAAAAATTGCGAATAGTGTAAGGTAAAAAGCCACTTACGCATTGACAGAGAATGGCAAGAAATCTTGCACAAGGCAGAAACAGAAACAATAATTTATCAGTTCCTTTGTAACATAAAAGAAGGATCAGAAATGTTATACTTCTTGCCGACCAACGACGCATTGCAGTCAGCATGCTAAAAATATTCCAACTCACTAAGGGTACGACGAATGATAAAAAAATACGGTGAATAATTCTATTAGATACAAAGTAAGAAGCTTACATGGAATTTGATTTACTGTCCTTGGCTAGCAATGCACTTATCCCAACGTTGAATCCATGACTGTAAGTGGAAACCTTCTTTTGGAAAGGCGTTCAGCTGGTTTGGCGTGGCCCTCTCAATGTCAGGAATGGTGCAAAACGTTGTTCTTTAGGCACGGTTTTAATTTTTGGGAAGACTCAGAAGTCACATGGGGTTAAATCGGATTAATAAGGCGGATTTGGAGAGACAGAAAATCTTATGCCGGCCAAAAACTCGCGAATCAAAAGCGAGGTGCATCATGGCGCAATGTTGTGATGAAGAAGGAAGCCTTGGCCCATTTTTCTGGTCTCTTTCTTCGTGCATCGTTTCGCTGAAGTTGCAGTGCACCCTTGTAAAGTTCGACGTTTTCATTTGTTTTCTTTCCCTCAATATCGAAAAAACCAAAAAACCAACGAGCATGACCCTGACATTCGATTTTTACTCACGTATTTTTTCGGGAGGGGGGGGGGGGGAGGTTCACTGTTCTCCATTCCACTTTTCGTCTCAGGGTAGTACCTGTAGAACCAAGTTTCATCTACGGTTAAAATTTTGGACGTAAAATCTGGATCTGAATGAAGACGAACTTTTTAACTCCGTGCAGCTGCCACAATATTTTCTTTCTGTTCCATCACTCAGAAGTCTGGGATAAAATTTTGCACTCACTCGCCTGATTTGAAAATTTTCAGTTAAAATGCTTTGCACGGACCCGTAAGAGTTCCTAAGTCTTCCAGTAAGCTCTCGAATGGTTATACGCCTGTTCGAGAGAAAAATGACACTTTTTGCACTTTTTCTTCTGTTTTTGACGTTAATGGACATACTGGACGTAGCTCGTCTTCTACCGACTCATTTCATTTTTAAATTGCTCATACGAATTGTGAATAGTCTTTACTTTTACAGAATTATAGGCGCCATACACCAGTTTCAATATTTCATGAGTGTCTTTGGCATTTCTTTGTAACTTGAAACGGAACTTAATGTTAACGCATTGTTAGAAATCCATGATGAGCGACAGATACGGTAAACACAACCTCACCTTAGCGTCTCTGGACACTGACTGACAAGTCAGAACGTGTTCCAACGTAACGCTGCCTGTCTCAGTGGATCAGGCTATCGGACAAATTACATGAAACGGTTATGGTGTCAGCACCTTTTGCTAAAAAAAATTCACCGTATTTTTTGTCCATACATCGTACTTGCGAATGTGGGGCAATAAGCACCCGGACCAAATAGTCTCGAAGTGCGCCATTAGACAAGATGTTACAGTCCAGGACAGGAAAGTCGTCTGCAATACATCATTCTATAACATAATCAGGAATGAGGAACTCATGCATAAGCTGAACTTGCTGATAGCCAAAATATCACTTTGCAAACTGAAAGCCTTGTTGACCGGTAGAAAACAAAGTAGACGCCTTGCATCATGACAACGATACGCACCAGGGCAGAATATTCAGCTACAACAATCTTTTCGGAATCAGCGGGGAGGTGAGCTTCGAGGAGAACTAGCAAGGGTATGCCGAGACTCTGACAACCATCTGCCAGTTTCTGCACCTTGGATGGCATGACAACTCTCATGAATCCTGAGTTGTGCCTCTGTACCGCCGTGCGCCAGAAGCTAACAATCCAGACAGTATGAGGAAGTCAAGTTGTGCTTCTGATACCAGTACAGTAGTGCTGTGTAGTTTAGTGTTGTATAGTACAATGTAGTCTAGAGTTATAAACTACAAAATTTGTGACGTATCAGTGGGATAAGTAAACTAAACCAGTAGCATATGCCTCCTGGGTTCCAGATGAGCGTATCTTTGCGTCACATGGCCAAAAGTTAGTATGTAGATTTATTATTACTATAGTTTTATGTACATTTTTCCACACGTCATTCTGCTGTGTTATACTAATACATTTGAAATTCTATACTAAAATATGCCTCACATTCCTAATACCAAAGTACATAATACATCTGGTCTGTTTTTGTATCTAGTTAAGACTAAAATAAAATAGAAAATACATGAATATTAAAAATAAACAAATTCTGATAGCGTCATGCCCATTGAGTAACTGGCAAAGATTGTGAAGATCAAGTAGCATCAGTCAGTTTTCTGCACTGTGTGGCTAAGCAGCAAGCGACTGAAATGGACGGTGTTACTGCGTGTCCCGCCACTTGTAAGGTGAAATTTGTCATTCGCTTCCTGAAAGCAGTAGGATAGGGTTCTGATTGATGGTGGTGAGAGGGAGCGGTGCAGAAAATTCGAGGCTAGTTAAGCAGATGTGCATGATGAATGTGGTCGATGTGACAGATGAACTTACGCAACATATGAGTACGAGACGTCAGTTCACAATTTCCGAACGTTCTGAAGATGGACTATTTTTTTCACTGTCACAGAGAGGCTAGGTTACCATAGACTTTGTATACGCTGAGTGCCAAAAAGTCTAAGCGATGTTCACAAAACTGGAACAATGAGTTCAGCTTTGACATTCCATTTGCGCTTCCATGAAGAGGGGGAGAAATTCCTGAACAGAATCGTGTCTGGCGACCAGACATGATTGCAGTAATGAACACTGAAACTAAGGAACAGCCCAAACATTGGCTGCACACTCATTCTCCCAGTAAGACCAAGAAATACAAGCAGACGCTACGAAGCAGCAAAATGATAGTTAGACCTTTTTGGGGATCGCAAACGAATTTTGACAACAGATTTCATGATAGTAATGCGTCAGAACGCTGTGACCTCGCAAGTTAATTGCGAGAATCTTACAAACTCTGACGGTCAATTCAAAACAAACTTTGTGGGATGTTTAACGAGGGATTCGTTCGTCAAAAAATGGTTCAAATGGCTCTAAGCACTATGGGCCTTAACATCTGAGGTCATCAGTCCCCTAGACTTAGAACTACTTAACCCTAAGGACTTCACACACATCTATGCCCGAGGCAGGATTCTAACCTGCGACCGTAGCAGCAGCGTGGTTCCGGACAGAAGCGCCTAGAACCGCTCGGCCACAGCGGCCGGCTATTCGTTCTTGTTCATGGCAGTGCGCACCAGACTTTTGGCTGGGAGACTTCTTAACATCCTCCCTACAGTCCAGACTTGGCACCAAGTGACTTTCAACTCTCTAGATGAAGGCCTGGCTATCTACTCAGCACTTCACGATCGACGATGAGCTCAAGGATGCTGTCAGGAGCTGGCTGAAGCACCAGATCGAACCATTCTTTGATAGACGGATAAAGACGCTGGTGTCACGGTACGACAGACGTTTGAATTTGGATGGCGACTATATGGTGAAGTTACGTATATATGTAAGTACAGACTGCATGTAAAGAAGTTATGTACTGTTAATAGTCAACGGAGGTTAATTTATAAATAGCGCTCGTAAATACCCTTAGCAGCCCAGCTGCTTCCAAAAGTCACTGTGATCCGAACACTAGATTGGAAAAATAACACCACCAACATTCACTAGACAGTCCCCATCTGGTTTCCGTCAACTCCCTCCGATAACACACTTTGTTTCCAAGAGAACTAATGGAACCTATCGTTGTTGATTGTACATCTCCTGGTCCGCTTCGTTGGCTGAACATCTCCTCCAGCTAGTAGATGGCTACGTGCTCTGCTATAAGAAGATAGGTGTAAATTGACTGCTTAGTGGCTTCTCGCTGCCGAGCATATAAGCACCGCCATTCTGACTGCAGATGGGCTGATGAGGCCTAACCAACTGCCTTGTCATCCATTAGTCAATGGCATCATGTGAATGTGGTATGAAGGGGTGAGGGGGGGGGAGGGGTAAGCACACCACATTTACAGCCAATAGGGCCCAAGAACTGCAGTTCATCTATCAGCCAATGGCGTCATGCAAATATGGTATGGAGGGAGGATCAGCACACTACATTCCCAGATAATCAGGCCAGACTACCGCAGTGTCGTGTATCAGTTAATAGCTACATGTGGGTGTAATATGGAGGGGAGCGGGTTCAGCACACCGCATTGCCGGTCAATCGGCCTCACAACTGCAGTGACATCCAACAGGCAATGGCAACTTGTGGACGTCGTGTATGTGTGTATGTGTGTGTGTGGGAGGGGGGGGGTGTCAGCACATCACATTCCCGGTTGATAGGCCCTGACGACAACCGTGTCATCCAACAACCAATGCCGTCGTGTGGGTGTGGTATGGAGGGGGAGTTCATCACATCACATCACATCACACCACACCACACTGCCAGCCAGCTTGGCCTGATGACCAGTGTCATCCATCAGCCAGTAGCATCATGTGGATGTGATCGGTTGAGGCGGGGGGGGGGGGGGTGGTGGTCACTGTGTTCGTCAGCAATAGGGCCCGGTGATCGCAGTACCATTCATTACCCAGTGGCGTCATGTGGATGTGATATAAAGTTATTGGGGTCAGCACGCCACGCTCCCGCCCTTGTTGGATTAGGAGGCCTGGTGCTGCCACTATTTGGTGAAGTGGCTCGTCAATTGGTATCATGAGGCTGAGCGAGCTCCATTGCTGTCCTCCCACTATGGAAAAATGCCTGGCATTATCGGGAATCGAATCCCCTGCATCGCAGTCAGCCATCCTGACCACTCAGTTATGTAGGCGGACCTATCGAACACATGCTCGGTCACTAATTCTTATTCCTCGGTCAGAACACTTTAGCTTAAAAATTCCATGCCCACATACAGGAACACGTTTTCAAATTCCTGTACGGTTCTGTACCAACAAAATAAATTACGATTAGTCACCTCTGCCCCATATAACCCATGACTCGCTTCCTACACCCCCTAGTGTTACCTGCTGACTTCCGCCTTGCCGAGGTTCAAGCAGCTCCATGAAACTTGTTTTCACACCAAGTCTTTACGCCAAACAGATACATGAGCAGAATGCAGTCAGTTTCATTGGTCATGTACCACTGTCCGGATAAGCACCAAGTACACACTTCTGGTACCGACAACTGAAGAACAGGACACTTCCTGCTACGTGATTGTGGTATGTGAACTGGACGATTCCATGTAAGACGAGAACCCACAGTCCAGTGTGGCTTTTACTTTAGTTCATTTAATGAACGCCATAAGCTGGGTGTCAGCACCGTGGTAATGTGAGAATTGTCTCTTGGAAAGAGCAGTTAAATTATATCAGGAACTATTAAAGTGGTTGAAAGCAAATAATAATTACTGATAAAGTATTGCAACTGCAACCTCTCACACGAAAAATGGATAATATTAAAAACTGCAATCAGGTTTGGAAACGATTGTCACTGACTAGGCATGACACTCGCCTCGAATCCCTGTCGGTTATGATCTTCCTACCACCACTGTTCTGACACCGCGTGGCTGTGGGTGGTACAGAAGTGTTGTACACACGTTTGACAGTCTGTGTTGATACACCGCAAATCGGATAAATTAATACACAGTATGGTCATGGACACGTCGAAAGAAGATAGCTTCCTTTTTGCTATTTTGTGACATTTCCACGTCGAACCATCGTACTACGGCGATTCCGTATAACCGACTGGAACGTACACGCCATTTCACTGCCTCGACTTACGTTTACCCTAGAATACTATTGGTAGTCAATTCGACGAACACATTTCCGTTCGATAAGCCCCCCTCTTGTTGCGGACGCGTTCTCGTTTCCCGAGCACGGGGTCCCGGGTGCGATTCCCGGCGGGGTCAGGGATTTTCACCTGTCTAGAGATGACTGGGTGTTTGTGTTGTCCTCGTCATTTCATCATCATTCATGAACATGGCGAGATTAGACTGAGCAAAGGTTGGGAATTTGTATGGGTGCTGATAACCGCGCAGTTGAGCGCCCCACAAACCAAACAGCACGCCGTCTTTGCAGCATTGCCTAAGGAGTCTAGTTGGCACTGTGATTCCGCCAGTGGAAGTGACCTACGTTGCTCTTAGATCAGGTAAACTGTATTTCGTCCCGAAGTTACAACGTCGAATTGACGAAAGTACAGGTGTGCACGTCAATGTCGATTCGTCGAAGCGACTGACGTGTAGTGTTCACAAAGAAAATGAACTCGGCGTTAAGTAATGAGCGACCAGTTTGCAGTAGGTGTCTGATTTGTTGTTCGTTGAAAAGAACGTTTTGGTTTTAAGTGGTTTGTGGTAACTATTCCTTTCATTTTCTTTTTAGGTGCTGACGAATTACCCAAAACTGAAAGCTATGGATGCAATGGAATCAGATTTTCGTCGAATAAGAAGACGTCGTTTCCGACGACACTGTCCACTCTGAGTCAGATTAGGACAAAGAAACACCGAACGCAACGGTGACCCAAACTGAGAAGGAAATGTCTGCAGGGAAAAACAAGAAGGCAGCAAAACAAGAGGTCCTCAAAAGGTTCGCAATTGTTAGCCACAATTTCAGCCTCCGGAGATCTTGGTGCCATCCAAACACGAGCTAATGTCTAAGACAGGAATGGCGTGGAATGGCCTCTCTCGGCTGAATTTCATGTTCTTCCTTGAAGAAACTTTGTCGTAGGAATGGTTCATTGAAAGAAAAAGTACAGGGTGATTCGGGAGGACGACGGTTCAATCCCGTCTCCAGCCATCCTGATTTAGGTTTTCCGTGATTTCCCTAAATCGTTTCAGGCAAATGCCGGGATGGTTCCTTTGAAAGGGCACGGCCGATTTCCTTCCCAATCCTTCCCTAACCCGAGCTTGCGCTCCGTCTCTAATGACCTCGTTGTCGACGGGACGTTAAACACTAACCACCACCACCACCACCACCACCACCACCACCACAGGGTGATTCAAAAAGAATACCACAACTTTAAAAATGTGTATTTAATGAAAGAAACATAATATAACCTTCTGTTTTACATCATTACAAAGAGTATTTAAAAATTTTTTTTTTCACTCAAAAACAAGTTCAGACACTCCAGACACTCGAGCAATATCAACCCGATACTCCAACTCGTTCCACACTCTCTGTAGCATATCAGGCGTAACAGTTTGGATAGCTGCTGTTATTTCCCGTTTCAAATCATCAATGGTGGCTGGGAGAGGTGGCCGAAACACCATATCCTTAACATACCCCCATAAGAAAAAATCGCAGGGGGTAAGATCAGGGCTTCTTGGAGGCCAGTGATGAAGTGCTCTGTCACGGGCTGCCTGGCGGCCGATCCATCGCCTCGGGTAGTTGACGTTCAGGTAGTTACGGACAGATAAGTGCCAATGTGGTGGCGCTCCATCCTGCTGAAATATGAATTGTTGTGCTTCTTGTTCGAGCTGAGAGAACAGCCAATTCTCTAACATCTCCAGATACTGTAGTCCAGTTACAATAGCACCTTCGAAGAAAAAGGGACCAAAAACTTTATTGGCTGAAATTCTCTGTAAACTGTTTATACCAACGTTTAATACACCACCTATCAGGAGGTTTAACACCATACTTCGTTCGAAATGCACGCTGAACAAGTGTCGTCGATTCACTTCTGCCGTACTCAATAACACAAAAAACTTTCTGTTGAGCGGTCGCCATCTTAGCATCAACTGACGCTGACGCCTAGTCAACAGCGCCTCAAGCGAACAAATGTACAACTAAATGAAACTTTATAGCTCCCTTAATTGGCCGACAGATAGTGCTTAGCTCTGCCTTTTGTCGTTGCAGAGTTTTAAATTCCTAAAGTTGTGGTATTCTTTTTGAATCACCCTGTATTTTAGGGTGACATCGGCACATGAAGCAGAGAATAGAAAACTTCTTGAGGTTACCAACACATTTGAACGGTGCCCGAAACAAAAGGAAGAGGAGCTCCACCCGCCGGCCAGTGTAGCTGAGCGGTTCTAAGCGCTTCAGTCTGCAACCGCGCGATCGCTACGGTCGCAGGTTCGAATCCTGCCTCGGGCATGGATGTGTGTGATGTCCTTAGGTTAGTTAGGTTTAAGTAGTTCAAAGTTCTAGGGGACTGATGACCTCAGATGTTAAGTCCCATAGTGCTCAGAGCCATTTGAACCATTTTTTGAGCTCCACCCCTCCTCCAGCAATTCCCAACACAGGTCAGAGTCCCATCCCAACACAGCCCTCTTAGCCCAAAAAACGCCGCATTTGTAGAGACTGCAGCTACAAAATGATGAAAAGCAATTGTGTAACGTCTGACGAACCTGTGTGTGGGGAACATCAGAAGACTGTATGCAATACGTACCGTCAGCAACGCTCATGAAGACTGAAGAAATTCACATTGTCGGTATAAGTTACCTATTCATATTTTCGGGATAAGGTACCTCTCTGCCAGAAGGTTTTTCCTTTGAAGTCGATTTCGTACAGTTCCTCAGCGCAACATTCGTAGTCAAGACGCCAGTCGCAACATGTAGCCATTTTCTTTAGTTACGAGTAGCTTTGATTTATTTTTTGTATCTTTTTCTGATGTTGTATTTGTTTTTATGTCGGCTATTCTGATTATTTCGTTGAGTATAAGTACTTTTTGTGTTTCAACTTTCTTTCTTAAGGTCCTTTTGATAGATTAGATAAACTGATGAAGCATTTTTATTCTTCTGTGGTTCGTGTAAATATTGCTTGTATTCTATACTCTTGTCGTGCAATTTTTTGTACTTATTTCTTAGCGTTCCAGCTCTTAAAAAAATATGTATCAACGCCCTTTTGTTTGTGAACCTGTGCGATGCGAGTTTCGTGGTTTATTGCAATGGAAAGACCGTATAAACCTTGAAATGTATTGTTCTTCAACTTTCCTTCAATATATGGTTTGTAATTCTTCTGTTGCATCGCTTTAAACCATTTTAATGGCTAAACGTTGGTGTGGTTGTCGAATCGACGAAGGTATCAGTGTGGTATAGTATTCTAGCGTTAACGGTGGAGGGTGACGTGACGCTTGGCACCAGTTGTACAAAATATATAGCGCTCAAAAGCGACCGTCCTGATATTTTAATGGAGGTGACTAGCTTTCTTTCACGGTGACATCTTAGAATGTTCAGCGTTTAAGAAGTACACTGAATTACAGCGAAAATGGGGCTAAGCGGATAGCGGCACCGACAGAGGAAGGAAAAAAAGAGTTGCTTCTGCTAGCTCAGTAATAACTGGCCGCGAGTGTGATGGGCGGCAGTGCCGTTTCCAGGCGCCAGTCAGTGACAGGCCAGTCCCTTTCACATTACGCAAACTACCCCCCACGGACGGACGCGCCAGCAGAGGTAGCGTCCCTTCCGGTCGCCGTGCGCCAGTCGCAGCGCAACTTTCGCCGCTGGACACTGCCCTGCCTACAACTGCACGCACCACAACACACACTCGGCCGTTCCGGCAGGCAGCGCACGATGCCTAACTTAACAACACTCCGCAAACAAAAGTGCCTACCGAGACGGTGCCGCTCGTTTCGTAACCGCGAGCTTCGTCCGTCGCAAATTACCGCTGCCTAAAGCCGCGCACGCAGACTGTCTTACACAACTTTACACCGTAACACTGGTACTGAAGCAAAGCAAAATTCACAACTCTAACTTTATTATTATTAGTATTACTATTCTTCTTCTTCTTCCTCTCCTCCTCCTCCTCCTCCTTCTTCTTCTTCTTCTTCTTCTTCTTCTTCTTTCGTTTCACCCTCTTTGGGGTACGCTTCTTTGTGCGTTGTTCTTTTCTTAGGGTCCAGTATTTCTTCATTCTTTCTGATCATCTTCTTTACTCTCTTCTGCCGAGATGAAGGGTTTGGACTTTTGTGTAGATTTGTCTTGGAACCTTATGTTTCCATCTTTAGTAATTACTTTAGCTGTTCGATCGATAAGTGAATTTTCTGAAATCTTTAATTCTACTAGGTCTTTCTCAGTTTCTTTAAACCAGTTGGGTTTCGTTTTGCGGTTACGTAAAAAATCAAAGATTTATTTCATTAATCTGTTGAAATTCATTATGAGAAGATGACCATAAAAATGTATCCTCCTTTTTCGCATAGTATCTGAAAGTTTTTCAGTTTTCTTGAAGAGGGGTTCATTTTTAAGATATATAATCTTTGTCTCGAAATTTTGGTCCTATGATTTTTCTTAAAATTTTTCTTTCCTTTAGCTCAAGTTTCTCCATTTGGCCTTCGAAATTCATGTTTAGTGTTTCTCCTGCATACAGTGCTTCTGGCTTAACCACTGTCTTGTAATGTGTAATTTTGTACCCCCATGAAAGGGATGTTTTGTTAGTTGGAAGGCCAATTCAAGTTTATTTTTTCTGGATTCCATTGCTTTGCTTTCCCCAGCATTCCAACTAAGCCATTCTCCGAGATACTTGAATTCCTTTACTATTTCAATCTTTTGTTCTCGAACTTTGAGATATTTACAAGAGTGCTTGATGTTTGTCTGTATCTTAGTTTTTTTCAAAGGAGATGTGAAGACCTATTTTACCTGCTTGTTTCTTTAGTTCAAGGATTTGCTCCCGTGCTTCTCAAATGGTTCAAATGGCTCTGAGCACTATGGGACTTAACTGCTGAGGTCATCAGTCCCGTAGAACTTAGAATTACTTAAACCTAACTAACCTAAGTACATGACACATTCATGCCCGAGGCAGGATTTGAACCTCCGACCATAGCGGTCGCGCGGTTCCAGACTGAAGCGCCTAAAACCGCTCGGCCACCTCGGCCGGCCCGTGCTTCTCACGTTGTTTCAGCAAACAGCGCTATGTCATCTGCAAAAGCAATGCAATTTACTTTAAGGTTCTTCTTTTTGCAACTCAGTCTTATACCACTCTTAATATTTGTGTTCCATTCTCTGGCTACTTTCTGAAGCTTACAATTGGACAGCAATGGTGAGAGCCATCCCCCTGTCATACACCCGTTTTTATTTCAAATGGTTGCGATAATTCGACCATAAATTTAACTTTCGAAAAAGTATTTGTAAGGGTCGCTTTGTATTATTATTATTATTATTATTATTATTATTATTACTGACATGTTGGCACGCAAGAAGACAGCGAGTTGCGCCGTCGAAATACTTTGCGAGAACGACGCTGACATCCAGCAGAGGTCCCGACCATTCAACATTTCAACGGATCGCCCGCAGAGTTATTATTATTATTATTAATTTTATAGTCTTTATTGGACCATTCTAATCAACTACACAGAGAATTACAAAGAGTTGATGTTATTCAGTAACGCAGTTCAGATCAGTAATAATTCGATAAGACAATTCGGTAATGCAATAGTTGCACGAGGATAGCATTACACTGTTCAGTCACATTACTCTTTTGAGGTGACAAAAGCCTTGTTAAAACGGTATGCTCATATACAGATGGCGGTAGTATCACGTACACAAGGTATAAAAGGACAGCTATCATTTGTACTCAGGTGATACATCTGAAAAGGTTTCTGACGTGATTATGGCCGCACGACGGGAATTTAGAGACTTTGAACGTGGAATGGTCTTTGGAACTAGAAGCATGAGGCAATCCATTTCGGAAATGGTTAGGGAATTAACAGACAAGTATCACTGCATGAAATAACTGGAGAAATCTATTTGGGAAGTACGACGAACGTCTCCGTTAGGACAATGCTGCGAAATTTGGCGTTGATGGGCCATGGCAGATGGCGACCGATGCGAGTGCCTTTGCTAACAGCACGGCATCGCTTGTAGCGCCTCTCCTGGGTTCGTGACCGTATCAGCTGGAACCTAGACGACTGCAAAACCGTAGCCTGGGCAGATGAGTCCCGTTTTCTGTTCACAAGAGCTGATGGTAGGGTTCGAGTGTGGCGTAGACCCCACGAGGTCTTGGGCCCAAGTTGTCAAAAAGACAATGTGCAGGCTGGTGATGACTCGATAAAGGTATGGGCTGTATTTATGTGGAATGGACTGCGTCCTCTGGTCCATCTGCAGCGATTATTGACTATAAAAGGTTATGTTCGGCTACTTGGAGACCATCTGCAACCATTCACGTATCTTATGTTCTCAAAATGCCATCTGGCGACAGTTGTTCGCGATTGGTTTGAAGAACATTCTGGACGATTCGAGCGAATGCTTTGGCAACCCTTATCGCCCGACTTGAATTCCATCAAATATTTTGGGACATAACCGAGAGGTCAGTTGGTGAGCAAAATCCTACATCGGCAACACTTTCGCAATTATGGTTGGCTGTAGTGGCAGCATGGCTCGGTATTTCTCCAGGGGACTTCCAACGATTTGCTGAGTTCATTCCACGTCGAATTGCTGCACTGCACCAGGCAAAAGCAGGCCTGGCACGATATTAGGAGGCATCCCACGACTTTTCTTACCTCAGTGCAATTTGACCCAGTCAAAGGCCTGACCACTGTGAGACGTGCAAGAAGGAAGTCAGTTAGGTTCTGGAAGATACCGACAGTGATGTGGCGCCATGTTGACTCCAGTGTCGTGGTCAGCTGCACTAACTTTCTCGGATGAGGATCCGTGGCGCGTACAGCTCGATCAATGTGGTTCCATAGAATCTGGGGTTTGGTTGTTTGGGGTGAGGAGACCAGACAGTGAGGTAATCGGTCTCATCGGATTAGGGAAGGACGGGGAAGGAAGTCGGCCGTGCCCTTTCAAAGGCACCATACCGGCATTTGCCTGGAGCGATTTAGGGAAATCACGGAAAACCTAAATCAAGATGGCCGGACGCGGGTTTGAACCATCGTCCTTCCGAATGCAAGTCCAGTGTGCTAGCCACTGCGCCACCTCGCTCGGTACCATAGAATCTCGATTGGCTTTAAACCGGGGAATGTGGTGGCTAGGAGAGTTTGGGAAACTCACAGCCTGGTGCTTTTCGAACCACGCAAGTACACTGCAATCTGTGTGACACGTTGCATCGTGCTGCTGTTAGATGCTATCGTACCGATGAAAAACAGACAGAATGTAGTGGTGGACGTGGTGCCCTAGGACAGATGCATGCTTATGTTGAGCCATTGTCCTTCCAGAAAGACGAGATCGCCCAGAGAATGCCACGAAACATTCCTCATACCACAATGCTCTGTCCTTCGGCTTGGATCCTTTGCTTTCAGATGTTTCAAGCCGTACACACCAACGGCCATCTGTCGGATGGAGCATAAAACGTCATTCATATGAGGTCACCTGTCACCACTCAATAGACAACCAGTTCCGGCACTGACGTCCAAATTCCAGCGTTCGTCGCCGACGAATAGCAGACAGAATGGGTGCATAAACGAAGTGCCCGTTACGGAGACCCACATGCAACAATGTTCACTGAACGGCCGTTGAGGAGACGCTATTGGTGGCCTCATGGTTCATTTAGGCGGTCAGTTTCTCAGCAGTTGCACGTATATTCGCCCGCGTACAGCTCCGTGGCAGTCGGTCACCCCTGTCATCTACGGTTAGTCGTCCAGTTGCCTCGTCGCCAGTTTTGGATGGCTTCATTTTGCCGAGCACTGTTTAATTTAACTATGGCGGCAAGTGAAGTGTTTACAAACTTGACAGTTTCGGAAATGCTTCCATCCTTGTCCCGAAGGCCAATGATCATGGCCGTTTCGACGTCAGATAAACCGCTACGTTCCCGCATTACGACAATCATTGGACTGTTGTCCGTGTCCCACTCACCAGCTTTATATGACCTCTGTTGCTAGTGGTGTCACCTGCCGCCTATGAGTATTTAACGCACGTTAACGTCGAACATAAGTGGTGATCACATTAGTGTGACTGAACCGTGAATTTTATTATTATATAGAGGCTGATTTGCTCTTCTGTCTGCCCAGTATCTCTTCATTCTTTTAAATATTTTCTGTCTTTTTTGTGTGAAATTTCTCGTACTGTAGTCCTTTTATTGATCGTCTTTTGTAGTCTGGTTTTTGTGTCTTGCAGTATTTGTTTTTCTCCTGTTTGGTTTTTAGGCCAGCTACTACAATTTGGAATTCTATTACATCTTCCTTAAATTCAGTAATTCATTTAGTGTGGCTCTTACTGTTTCACAATTTTACTGCTATTCTCTTACTAATTCTGTTTTCTGGTGGTCTCATCAGACGTCCAAAGAATGAGAGAGAAAATAAAATGGCGTGTGACGAGGGCCTCCCGCAGGGTAGACCGTTAGCTGGGTGCAAGTCTTTCGATTTGGCGCCACTTTGGCGACTTGCGCGTCGATGGCGATGAAATGATGATGATTAGGACAACACAACCCCCGGTCCCTGAGCGGAGAAAATCTCTGATCCAGCCGGGAATTGAAGCCGGGCCCTTAGGATTGACGTTCTGTCGCGCTGACCACTCAGCTACCGGGGGCGGACCAGAATGAGATAATGCTACCTTTATTTTTATATATATTACTAAATGGCTAAAACTTCACCCACTTTCTGTTGCAGGGGCAAAAATAAAAATTTCAGTATCTCATAGTTATTGAGTATATTTAAAAACTTAAAAATCTTGCCCTAATCTACTCATTAAGAAGTATAATGTTATGTTAAAAGTTTAACACGAAAGGATAAGTATTCGAGTTAAAAGTGTGTGTTTGTCTTCAGGCAGCGTAAGTCAAGGCGCGCAAATTACCCAGACTATATTCATACAGTATTTAAGAATGAGGACACTTACCGGTTTGCAACAGACTGAACACGCAATTTCAAACCTTTTCGAAACTTTTTCTCGTTGACAACACCCACAAAACAATGAAAGAAAAAGGTTTATTGCTCAGTACTTTTTCGCTGTTCATGAAGTAAGAGTGGCTCATCGGGCATGACATTTTAATTTGTTAGGCCTAATTCTTTCATACTATGTTCACAACACATTTTGCAGACAGTATCCACATATACTACAGAATGTACCTTGAAAATTACATCGTTGTAAGACACATCCTTCAGAGACATGACGTTATAAACATTACGATGCGTAAATAAACTATCGTTTCTTAAAACGGAGTGGAAATTTGACCCTGCACAATTTGCCAAAAAGTAGTGTACGAACATATAAATCGTTAATAACTTTTTTCGTTACCGGATTTGCTTCTCACTTTTTCATTTGTCTGTGGGTTAATAATCCGAAAGTAAGAAAACCATTGCGTGGTTAACGGGAAATATTTGTCAATTAATCAAATGATTGAAGCCGTTTTACACATGAAGGCTCGATTCCTTAAAGAGAAGGAGACGGTTTTTCATCTGATGATTGCGGCTCCCGCCATCAAGCTATGGTGGTTTATGATCCAGGAAGTTGTACAATAAAACTTCGCGCCAATTGTTCCACTGACTAGAATAATGACACGCAAAACTCCTGAGGGTGCGTAATAGATCCAAGACTCATTATGTACATGGTATTTCAGGGCCAGTTTGAGGAACAATGTTACATATAATGTACCCTTCTTTGTTGAGGGCTGTATCATGTTCAATCCGTCTTTTATATTTTCAAACCTCTGTTCTGAGCCTCACAAATACTTAATATTTTATTATACGTAAATTACGAATAGAGTTACACAACTGCTGTACAATTTACTAGGAATATACGAAAATATGTACCGTACCTGGACTTTAACCCGCGTTTCCCGCTTGTCGCGAGCAGTCGCCTGTATCACTTCGACTATCCGAACACGCTTCCAGAGCCAACTCATCCCTTCACATGTCCCACTGTCTACATCCCATAATGCTCGCATAATTCGTGATTCTCACACAGGGAAAGAGTTACGTAGTTTTCTTGTCAGGTTGCATTCGCTTTGGCATGATATACATTAGCGCAGTGTCGTTATTTAACAGTGTCTGTGCAGTCCGACAATTCTACAATTTACTAGAAATATACGAATGCATGCATATCCGAAGGAACATTACGTCGAACTGTGCAGACACTGCTGACGATCGACAACCGTATTAAATTATGAAATGTATTCGCAAATTGCGAATAGGTTACACAATAGCTATACAATTTACCAGGATCATATCTATGTCGACCATGGCAAGATGGTTTCATGAAGCGATACCTGTTACTGATTCGAGAGATCTCCGTCTACATTTGCTTGTGATCTCTGCATCTTCAAGCCATCTTACGGTGTGTGGCAGAGTACTTCTGCTACCACTATCTGATCCCCTCCCCCCTTTCTCTGTTCCATACGCGAATGGCGCATAGGAAGACTGACTGCTAATCTGGACATAAGCTGTAATATCTCAGATTTAATTGTAGTTTTCAACTCGCGAGACTTACGTGGGAGGAAGTAATATAGTGCCCGATTCTTCCCAGGACGTACACTCTCGGAATTACAAAGGTAATCCTCTCCGTGACACGCCTCTGTTGTTCAGTTTTGACCATCTCCGTAACGTTCTCGCGTCGACTATACCAACCCGTACCGAAACGCGCCACTATTCGTTGGATCTTATCTATCTCTTCCATTAATACATTCTGGTAATGGTCGCAGACTAGTGACGAATACTCAGTAATCGCTCGAATAAGTGTTTTGTGAGATGAATTGAGGTGCTGAGAAGCGTAAGGGCCTAAGGCACACCGTCATCGATTTTGAGACTTCTCATTGATTCTCGGATATTCATTTCCGTTTAGGCCCAAACCACAAAGCATAATTGTTTTGATCTGCGCTGCTCAGTTGTTATCTAGGGTTGACAGCATAACTTGGTGTCTACATCATTTACGTAGTACTAATACTGTATAATCGGAGATGTAGGTCCAGTATTATCTGAACTTCAGATCACGGAATGTGCTTGATGAACAAGATGATAACGAGTGTCGTGATGTTTTGGAATAGGTCGTAATTGTGTGTGTGATGAATTTAGTACCTGTGTTTTACGTTTTGATTCTAGTATCACATGAATTGCAAACTGCGCAATTCTTCTGTATCTTACTGTTGTCACTAACCCGTATAGCCAGCCGGTGTGGTCGAGCGGTTCTAGGCGCTTCAGTTTGGAGCCGCGCGACCGCTACGGTCATAGATTCGAATCCTGCCACGGGCACGAATGTGTGTGATGTCCTTAGGTTAGTTAGGTTTAGGTAGTTCTAAGTTCTAGCGGACTGATGACCTCAGATTTTAAGTCCCATAGTGCTCAGAGCCATTTTTCACCTGTATATGGAAATTTCGCGTATTAACATTGATTATAAATATAATCTTACATATTAATATTTCACAACGTAAAGTGGATACATTATTGTTTTAATAGTCAATATAGAATGTTGAGACCTCGTTAAAAAAATTCAGACTTACGAGACTGGTCATTTGTCTACGAATTTGATTTTCACAAACGTCTATTTTTCACAAAACTTTGTTTCTGTGCTTTGGGCCCTGACGATTCTCAGTGTCTGAATTAATTTCCTTAGGATTGTTCCTGTGAATCTCAGCCTGGGATCTGCGTTTCCCGCTATTCCTTTCGTCTGATTATTTTACTTCAGGTTATCCCTGACGTTTGCTCCCGGGTATATTACGCTTGTTATTGTTTCCAGTGATTTATTGCCAGTAGCTTAATCGAACAGTGATGGGTCTCCGTGCCTATATTTTTTCCTAAAATAATAAATAAACTGTTACTTTACGTAATAAAACTACTAAACTTTAACACGGTATGCGAGTGCTGCTACTGGTGATGGAGCTTCTTTGTGACCTATGACTGGAGCACTATCGTCGCAGGTCGGCTCTGCTGGGAATTGGATTGCTGTACTCCGCACAGCGACGCTCAATCTGCTGACCATGGAACAAGTCCTTACTGACTGTTATATGACACGAAAATGGATTATCGAGAAGCGGCGAGAGAGAGGTATGTGGACGAAATCGTACTGCTGTTTCGCATGTCGAGACAGGAGAAAATGCTTGAAGCGGGCTGTGAAGCGCGACCAGGAGTTGTTTAGACCAGGAAGCGTTAGGGCTCGGAAAAAAGACAGCGGCTTTGTTTCGAAAGCCCTCGGAAAGGCAGCTAACTGTCCATCTACATTGCTCCCGGTTGCTCTGCAGCTAACTGTACTGTTTGCTTAAAGGCGCGTCCTCGCGACTCGTAAGTGAAACTGCTTTCTTTCCCACGGCCATGGAAAAGGAAAGCTGCGCCAATTCTGAGAACTCCTCTCGGTTCGTCACGAAACTCCACACTGCCATTTCACATGTCGCATGCACAGCTAGTTTGTGAATTCAACAACGATGAATTCGTAATTTCTATTCCGATATACTAGTGGGTAAAATTACTATTCCTCTGAGTTGACAAACCATTTCTGTAACACTCCCCCTATTGATGGAACCCATGGGTAACAAATCTTTTGCGTCGATGCTTCCTTTACTCCACTGTTCCCCAACGAATGGTCCGCAACAGCTACCATAAGGTCCTCGAAAGATTTAAAATTTCAAAATTTTATTCGTTTTAAACTTTTAATCCTTCGTTACGAATGTGGTGCAGCATCCGGTGAGGGGCGGCTAAAGGGACTATTGGGTGGGAGTCGGAGGGGGGAGGGGGGAGGAGGGAGGGGAAATTGGGCGGCAAGTCGGCAAGTGGTGACATATTCGGGTCTAGCGACGTTAATAAAACAGAAGGGTCCTTCGAAAATAACGACGTATTGGATCATACGTAGCCAGTTATTATTTTCCAAGGCTCTTCCTGAATGACTTAATAATACAATGCTATTGGTCATAAAGTTGGTAAATGTTACCAGAAGCAGTGATTTAAATATGCACCTTTCTTTAAAAACTGTGTTCTGAAATGGACTCCGACCATGAGACCCTTCTTTTTCACACAGACGTTCGTTGGCTGTCGGAAGCTAACATCCTGGGAAGATTATACGAACTCAGAGGAGAGGCTGACTTGTTTCTAGGTGAGAAAAAATGAAAGACTTACTTGAGAAATTTCCGATCTGACATATCAGAGGCGTTTGGCTTATCTCGTGGATATTTTCCACACTTGAATAAGATGAACTAGCAATTGCAAGGTTCCGGAAACAGGCCTTTAGAAGGCGCTGCAACTATATTTATCTTTGAAGATCAACTTCGTGCCTTTATTTGCAAACTTCAGTTATGGATAGTTAAAATTGATGATAACAATTATTCTGAACTCGTTAATGGTAAAACGTATGACACGATCACGGCAGACATAGAAGCAAACAGCAAGACTCATCTACAAATGGTGGCTGATGAATTCAGTCATTACAAACCGGAATATAAGAAAACAGAAGCTGAAGTTGACCAAAAACTGATTCGCAACCCTTGTAGCACTAATGGTGGCGAAGTTGCAGAATACATCCAGGAACAAGGGCAAAATTACAGGAACTGAGAAGTCTCGTATCTTGATAAACGTAATGTTTGAGATTTAAATAAGTAAAATTATAGAAACTGTGAGGCCTCGTATCTTGTTGAGATCTAAAAAAGTAACTATGTTAAATTGAAAGTCCCTTTGACGTTATTATTGCGACTGTGGCTGTTGAAAATTAGAGATACAAGAACGAATTGCTTTCTTCACAACCTAGTCACCGTGCAGTGACTTATTTTGCCAGCATCGAGATCTGAGGGTATTAGTAGTCACTGATAAATGATAAAGATCGTTTAACTTATCTTTAATTTTATTTACATCACTGCAGATCGTCGATTGTCAACATGCACTCTTCCGTGCTACATTTATGTGATAAATACGTTAGAATCCACAGTAATAATTAAGCGTATTATGCTTCCACAAAATAAAGGCTGAGCTTACTGCAGGCAGCATCAATCTGCTACGAATAATTAATCAATCAGAACTAATCTCTGATAGTGTCTGCGTCTCCGCGGCGAGAGAACCACTCGATTGAAGAGTTACAAAAGTATATATCGCTGCCTTGCTACGATTCACGCAGGGCAGCGTAAATAAAATATATCGTAATAAAAATACTATTCTTGCATTGGAGTCTTTAAAATAAACATGAGATGTTAGAAAGGACGCATTTGAATCTGTTTCTCTTGAGCAGTTTTGGTGTAAAAATTCGAGAAATCGCCTTGCCGTATCTTACACTGTTCTGCAGAACTTATTTATGCGAGGAAGGATTTTCTGCATTGCTGATAATTAAAAAGAAATCCACTAATCTGCTGAAAGTAAGTGATGATAATGCGTGTAATTTTGAGCAATAATATTAACACAGGCTTTCCGAACGAGTACGGAAGATGCAATCTTAAAAATCACGTTGATACAAAATGACTTTAATTGTCTACTGAAAATGTTCTGTTTTCTATCATAAAGGAAATATTAATACATGTTACTTTGGAGTTTAACAAATATGTGAAAAGTTTTAATTAAAGCATGTATTTACATTGACACAGTTTATCTTTCTTGAACCTTGTTGTCCCTGCTAGCAACAAAGAAATGAAAGTGGTCACAGGTAAACCACTGTTTTAATCCGACTCAAGTAGTCTAGTAATACTCAAGAATGGGTCACACAGGTGTACTGTGCGCTGTCCCCTTTATGCAGTGTCAGTGTCGTCGTAACTGCCGTCTGCTTCACGTCTGCTGTGCAGCGAGCTACCTTAATTTAAGTATTAACTGTATTTTTCTTACTTGTGACTTATTCTTCCGTGTGTATTTGCTTTTAGGAAGCTTTAATTGTCGAGTGCTATTAATAGTTCCATAGATTTCGTGTTTGTTTTGAATACAGTCAGAGAGAGTCCCTTTAGTCAACCATAGTGCCAGTAGTGCTAGTGTTTGTTTTCAATACAGTCCAGAGACAGGTAGTGCTATTTTCATTGTTTCCAACAGGAAGTGGCTAGCAACCACAGTTTAGTGAATAAACAGCCGCCTTTAGTGAATTAGCAGTCTAGTTAAAGGTTCATTAACTCTCTTCAGTAAATTGATTCCCTAGGATGGATAGGATGTGTGACTGCTGTGTACGGACGCAGGAGGAGCTGGCCACTGTTTGCGAACAGCTGAGCGTGTTGATGGCCGCGGTCAGCCGTCTTCAGGCTGCTGCCTCGGAGTGTAGCGGCAGTGGGGAGTCTGGTGCGTCGCAAGGTACACCCCAGGTGTTACATGCTTCACCCACTGTCCCTGCTGTCGAGACATCTTCGCGTGTACTGGGCGCGGTTGGGCCACCCTCTCCCCAAGGGGAGTGGCGGGTTCAGCGGCGTTCGCGGTGCACGAGACGGAGGGTCAATGTGGAGGCTGGCCGTGTGGCATCGCCCGCTCTGCCTGTGAGTGGACATGTGGCTGCTCCTTCAGCAAGGTCCGAGCAGGCACACGGGGGGAGGGGTTTATTAGTTATTGGGAGCTCCAACGTTAGGCGGGTGATGGAGCCCCTTAGGGAAATAGCGGGAAGGTCGGGGAAGAAGGCCAGTGTTCACTCTGTCTGCTTGCCGGGGGGTCTCATCCGAGATGTGGAGGAGGCCCTACCGGCGGCGATAGAGAGCACTGGGTGCACCCGACTGCAAATTGTTGCTCATGTCGGCACCAATGACTCCTGCCGTCTGGGTTCAGAGGTCATCCTCAGTTCGTACAGGCGGTTGGCGGAATTGGTGAAGGCGGAAAGCCTCGCTCGCGGGGTGAAATCAGAGCTAACTATTTGTAGTATCGTTCCCAGAACCGATCGCGGTCCTCTGGTTTGGAGCCGAGTGGAAGGCTTAAACCAGAGGCTCAGACGATTCTGCGGAGATGTGGGGTGCAAATTTCTCGACCTCCGCTATCGGGTGGAGAAATGTAGGGTCCCCTGAATAGGTCAGGCGTGCACTACACGCCGGAAGCGGCTACAAGGGTAGCGGAGTACGTGTGGAGTGCACATGGGGGTTTTTTAGGTTAGAGAATCCCCTCCCTAGGCCCGACAAGACGCCTCCTGAGACGCAGCAAGGTAGGAGTAGGCAAAATGCAACAGGGAATAACAATATTAATGTGCTAATAGTAAACTGCAGGAGCGTCTACAGAAAGGTCCCAGAACTGTTCTCATTAATAAACGGTCACAACGCTCATATAGTACTAGGGACAGAAAGTTGGCTGAAACCAGACGTAAATAGTAATGAAATCCTAAACTCAGATTGGAATGTATACCGCAGAGACAGGCTGGACAGTGAAGGGGGAGGCGTGTTTATAGCGATAAGAAGTGCAATAGTATCGAAGGAAATTGACGGAGATCCGAAATGTGAAACGATTTGGGTGAAGGTCACGGTTAAAGCAGGCTCAGACATGATAATTGGATGTCTCTATAGGCCCCCAGGCTCAGCAGCTGTTGTGGCTGAGCACCTGAAGGATAATTTGGAAAATATTTCGAGTAGATTTCCCCACCATGTTATAGTTCTGGGTGGAGATTTTAATTTGCCGGATATAGACTTGGAGACTCAGACGTTCATGACGGGTGGCAGGGACAAAGAATCCAGTGAAATTTTTTTAAGTGCTTTATCTGAAAACTACCTTGAGCAGTTAAACAGAGAACAGATTCGTGGCGATAACATATTAGACCTTCTGGTGACAAACAGACCCGAACTATTTGAAAAAGTTAACGCAGAACAGGGAATCAGCGATCATAAAGCGGTTACGGCATCGATGATTTCAGCCGTAAATAGGAATATTAAAAAGGGTAGGAAGATTTTTCTGTTTAGAAAAAGTCACAAAAAGCAGATTTCAGAGTACCTGTTGGGTCAACACAAAAGTTTTGTCTCAAGTACAAATAGTGTTGAGGATCAGTGGACAAAGTTCAGAACCGTCGTACATAATGCGTTAGATGAGTATGTGCCAAGCAAGATCGTAAGAGATGGAAAAGAGCCACCGTGGTACAACAACCGAGTTAGAAAACTGCTGCGGAAGCAAAGGGAACTTCACAGCAAACATAAACATCGCCAAAGCCTTGCAGACAAACAAAAATTACGCGAAGCGAAATGTAGTGTGAGTAGGGCTATGCGAGAGGCGTTCAATGAATTCGAAAGTAAAGTTCTATGTACTGACTTGGCAGAAAATCCTAAGAAATTTTGGTCTTATGTCAAAGCGGTAGGTGGATCAAAACAAAATGTCCAGACACTCTGTCACCAAAATGGTACTGAAACAGAGGATGACAGACTAAAGGCCGAAATACTAAATGTCTTTTTCCAAAGTTGTTTCACAGAGGAAGATTGCACTGTAGTTCCTTCTCTAGATTGTCGCACAGATGACAAAATGGTAGATATCGAAATAGACGACAGAGGGATAGAGAAACAATTAAAATCGCTCAAAAGAGGAAAGGCCTCTGGACCTGATGGGATACCTGTTCAATTTTACACAGAGTACGCGAAGGAACTTGCCCCCCTTCTTGCAGCGGTGTACCGTAGGTCTCTAGAAGAGCGTAGCGTACCAAAGGAATGGAAAAGGGCACAGGTCATCCCCGTTTTCAAGAAGGGACGTCGAGCAGATGTGCAGAACTATAGACCTATATCTCTAACGTCGATCAGTTGTAGAATTTTGGAACACGTATTGTGTTAGAGTATAATGACTTTTCTGGAGACTAGAAATCTACTCTGTAGGAATCAGCATGGGTTTCGAAAAAGACGGTCATGTGAAACCCAGCTCGCGCTATTCGTCCACGAGACTCAGAGGGCCATAGACACGGGTTCACAGGTAGATGCCGTGTTTCTTGACTTCCGCAAGGCGTTCGATACAGTTCCCCACAGTCGTTTAATGAACAAAGTAAGAGCATATGGACTATCAGACCAATTGTGTGATTGGATTGAGGAGTTCCTAGATAACAGGACGCAGCAAGTCATTCTCAATGGAGAGAAGTCTTCCGAAGTAAGAGTGATTTCAGGTGTGCCGCAGGGGAGTGTCATAGGACCGTTGCTATTCACAATATACATAAATGACCTTGTGGATGACATCGGAAGTTCACTGAGGCTTTTTGCAGATGATGCTGTGGTGTATCGAGAGGTTGTAACAATGGAAAATTGTACTGAAATGCAGGAGGATCTGCAGCGAATTGACGCATGGTGCAGGGAATGGCAATTGAATCTCAATGTAGACAAGTGTAATGTGCTGCGAATACACAGAAAGATAGATCCTTTATCATTTAGCTACAAAATAGCAGGCCAGCAACTGGAAGCAGTTAATACCATAAATTATCTGGGAGTACGCATTAGGAGTGATTTAAAATGGAATGATCATATAATGTTGATCGTCGGTAAAGCAGATGCCAGACTGAGATTCATTGGAAGAATCCTAAGGAAATGCAATCCGAAAACAAAGGAAGTAGGTTACAGTACGCTTGTTCGCCCACTGCTTGAATACTGCTCAGCAATGTGGGATCCGTACCAGATACGGTTGATAGAAGATATAGAGAAGATCCAACGGAGAGCAGCGCGCTTCGTTACAGGATCATTTAGTAATCACGAAAGCGTTACGGAGATGATAGATAAACTCCAGTGGAAGACTCTGCAGGAGAGACGCTCAGTAGCTCGGTACGGGCTTTTGTCAAAATTTCGAGAACATACATTCACCGAAGAGTCAAGCAGTATATTGCTCCCTCCTACGTATATCTCGCGAAGAGACCATGAGGATAAAATCAGAGAGATTAGAGCCCACACAGAGGCATATCGACAATCCTTCTTTCCACGAACAATACGAGACTGGAATAGAAGGGAGAACCGATAGAGGTACTCAAGGTACCCTCCGCCACACACCGTCAGGTGGCTTGCGGAGTATGGGTGTAGATGTAGATGTAGATGTAGATGTTCAGTACCTGCTGAAGCAGGAGACAGTCTGTGCTCTCATTCTCCTCTGCTTGTCACGTGTGAGTAGACACTACAGGTATTACTGTATGCGATTACCGCGAATCCTGACACACCCTCCAGCCCTTCTTCGCAGTGATATGCGCTCTCCTTCAAATACACCTCACTCTATTGGAATGCATTGGTCACAGATCCTCTAACTTCTGCACAGTGTCATGCGTTGGGCATACACCGATGCCTTCAAATGTCCCCGTAGACAGAAATCCAGATTTAGGTCCGATGAATTAGGAAGCCATGCTGCGGAACCACCTCGACGAAACCGCTGCCCACGACATGCTGCGGTGAGATACTGTCACACGATCCGTAGAAAACGGGGAGGTGGCCCGTCGTGCATAAACCGCAATAGTTGTCTTTTTGCGTGGATAACGTTCTCCAATGGAACTGATAATTCAACGTTCAGAAGCAGGTGATAAACAGTAACTGTTAACCCATTTGGTACAGTTTTATGACTCTCACAAGGGAAACAGCCCCTATCTCAACGGGTATTTGTATTCGGACATATACACTCATGTTCATGGAACGCCTTGAACGACTATAGATAGGACGTTTATATTCAAAACAGATGTTCATTAGTATGTTCTGCAGAAATAATTCGCTTGTCAGCCACGTCAGTTCAGCGTATGTCGTGTTCCCTAGAAGGCACGGGGTCCGCCATGTTCCGTGATAACGTGTTTCTTTCGTGATGGCATCAACGTGTATACGGCGCGAATGCCGTCCTGTGTTTTAACCATCCATACTTAATTCACCTGGTTCAAAGTTCATCAGTGATGTTTGGCATTGGGTCACAGTACTGCACCCATCGTTTCACCACATCCCACACATTTTGAAGTGGTGATAAGTCTGGTGATCTGGCGGGCTATGGCAAAACATCTTCCGACACCAAGAAGGCGCTTGTCCGTGTACAACACGTGGTCGGGCATTGTCTTGCTGGAAAACGGCGTCTGGGGTGTTGTGAAGAAAGGGTGTGGCTACGGGTCAGAGAGCGTCATTCACGTAGGTAACACTGGTCACAGTGCCCTGGATACGCACCAGCTGTGGTTAGTGGTTGTATCCAATAGCACCCCGCACCATAAGGCCTCGAGTTGGCGCTGTGTGTCTTGTGCGTGTGCAGACACTGATGCCGCTCCCTCTGTGTGCGGCGAACCAAAACGCGGCCATCATTTTTAAGCGATCAGAACCTGGATTCGTCCAAAAA
This sequence comes from Schistocerca piceifrons, assembly GCF_021461385.2. Lineage (NCBI taxonomy): Eukaryota > Metazoa > Arthropoda > Insecta > Orthoptera > Acrididae > Schistocerca > Schistocerca piceifrons. The sequence continues at coordinate 297,007,398 of NC_060143.1, read as the reverse complement.
CACTACTTAATGGCATTCCTGTCCCTGATGACATCGTTCTATACACCATTGCCGTGTAGCATGTTTCTGCACATTTGTGAAACACAGGTGGAGAAGTGGACGACGCGCACGTAACCCACGCCGTAATAAATGGCGACAAGCTGTCACCCCTGATAGTGTACGATGTATTACACTGTTCAAATGTTGCGTCGGATCTGAGGAGGATGCAGATCTGTCCTGCAATGCCGTTCGGATAAGATGTCGACCCTCTTAAGGGGTTGTGTGCATGGTGCGACCTGACCCATCTCTTCGTGCTCTATGGCCTTTCGTGAATCACTCGGCACACACCCACTGTACTGTCAAAACACTTAGTCTCACACGAACACCAATTTTCCTGTTTGATGTATCACTTTCTCTTATGCCAATAACGCACCCTCCTTCAAACTCGCTGATTTGCTGGCACGGTTCGCGCATACGTCTGCGAGGCATCCTGCAGGTCCGCTCAAGTCACATTGCTCCCTTATGTTCGGATTAAAGCGATAACGATTTTGACCTTGAGCCCGCGGGCCGACGTGGTTCAAATGCTACAAATTTCTGTAGAACGTATTAATGTAAATGTCTTGCGAATATGGATGTCCTACCTCTAATCATTCAAGCTGTTCTAGTTTTTCTGAACATGACCAGTAGTATACTTCTTTCTAAATACAATGTATAGGGCCAACCCGGACATCACGGACACAATTTCGGAGACTGTTCAGGAATGTTTTCGGAGTATTTGCGTATTAGGGACGCGTAGTCTCTGGTGGCTTATTACAGAATGAATGCATATCGATTGTTTTCTTACCACTATTTAGCCTTGTATCTGTATTGAAAAACTGTGTGTCCAGTTTCGAAACAAACTTCTTCCATTCGCTCATAGTACTCGATAGTGACAACAGAAATACTCACTTTACTCTTCACCATCGAGCTATCATTCAGTAGCACTCGGTCTTTCCTTGGGTTTGTATTACTGGCAGTGTTGTGCGTTAAAGGTGATACACAGCAGCACGGATAGGTTTGCTGATGAAGTGAAAAAACCATTTGATGTCGTTTCGCAACTTACGCCTAGACACACTACGTGATCAAAAGCATACGGACACCAGTATGTAATGCGGAATTAACCGCTAGTTTCTCGAAAGGTCGTCCCGCCAGTTGAAAAGGAGGCGAGGAGTATTGTGTTCTGAGTAGGGAAGCAGTAACAGCAGAATTGGTCAGTCAGGACAACCGAGAGACTTCGAAAGTGGACTCGTCACTGGATGTCACCTGAGTAGCAAATCAATCATGGACATTTCAGCCCTTCTAGAGCTGCTCAAGTTGACTATTGGTGATGTGGCTCTCAAATGGAACCAGAAAGGAACAACCACACCTAAAACAAAACCAGGCGTACCTCGTGTACTGACGGATAGGGATCGTCGAGCGTTGTAAAAAATCCCATGAAACAGGTGTAAAAAATCCCATGAAACAGGTGGACGGAATCACTCGTGAGTTCCAAAGTGCTGTCAGCAGTTCCAAGCTAGCACAACGACTGTTCGTAGGTAAACAAGAACGGGGTACTATGGTCGATCCGCTTCTCATAAGCCACAGGTATCTGTGATCAATTCTAAGCAACGCTTGAGGTGCTGTAAAGAGCGGCGCCACAACACATCTTCAGAAAAGTGGCATACTGTTTTTCAAGTACGAGGGCTGTTCGGAAAGTAAGGTCCGATCGGTCGCGAAATGGAAATCACAGCGAAAATCAAAAATGTTTTATTTGGGAGTTAGCTAAACCTTCCAACTACTTTTCTACACAGTCACTGCACTAAGTGAGACATTTGTCGTAATATTGTGCCAACTTTCCAATAACCTCGTCACAGAAGGCAGCCGCCTGTGCTTGCTATCAATTCTTCGCGTTGATCTGCAGCTTGTTGTCTGTGCCAAAATGTTGTGGTTCATGTGAGAAGAGAGGGAAACCTGAGGGAGCCAAGTGCGGACTGTATGGTGGGTGAAGAAACAGTTCCCATCGAAAACGCTTCAGGAGCCACCTCATTGTCCCTGCAACAGGCGGCCGGGGATTGTCATGAAGAGCAGGCGAAATTGTCACAGGCACTCATACGTGGCGGGATACAACGTTTTCCAGGCTCCTTTACGCGCTCACTGTGCGATCAGAATTCAAAAGAGCGACGTGATGAGATCGATGGTCATAGAAGAGACAGGTCCAACACATCCATGCGAAGCTTCATCGGATTTTCACTGTGGTTTCGATTTCGCGATCGATCGGGCCTTACTTTCTGAATAGCCCTCTTAGTAAGTAAATCACGTACTGACTGGTGCAGAATCTTTACATGTCAAGAGCTAAACACAGACTCGCAGAATTGGCAAATAACACCCATACGTATAGTCTTGAGTTTCCCGTGATGATTTTTTTCTAAACAGACATTTTCAGTAATTTTGTAATTTTAATAAAGGTAATCATTTTTTTAAACTTGAGAATTACGTTTATAACCATGGTTTTGGATATTCAAATCCTTTCTTACAAATGGTTATTCTACAATGCGAAACCTTTATTATCGACAACTTTTCAATCAAATTACTTTGGCTATACGAAAATTCTTCTTTGAAAAGTGGATAAAATGAAGTTTAATGGAGGTATGTCAAGGGTACAGAAATCTTATGTAATTCCATAATTCGTTGGTATAATAATTTAGCCGTATTTATTCAAACAAAATGTTTTTATTGAAAAGTAAGTACACTATTACAATCAGGAGACCGATAACTAAATACTGAATAATACACTTTAATGTGAACATTTTGGTAAAATTTCGACAATTCTCGAACATATTGGTTAAACTTTATGTATTTAATGTACAGTATAGAAAAAATATTAAGTGCAGTTTCAGTCATCAGCAACCCCTTTCGTTTTAAGTGCGTCCTTCATTTTAAAATGATGTAGTGACGAACCTTTATTATTATATGTTGGACATGCGTTTTGTACTTGACTAAAGCTTAAAAAAAATGCTTTTGTGTGTTACAACACACGCCGTATGAAAGAATTACTTGGATGTGATCACATGTATTACTTGATTCAGATATGTGATAGTATCGAGAGCGTTTATGAACGTCGGTATCAAATGCCACAGTAGTGGAAACTTGCCTACTCCTTATACACGTTTCAATGTTCACGCGTTTATCGAGACAGCGAACAGTGAAATCTGCTCTCGGTGTTTATCGAGACAGCGAACACGGAAATGCTGTCCCGCAGATACTGGGTAAGCTGATAGCACAGTAAGTGCCGGGCCGCAGTGTGGAATTATGCGTCAGAGAGCGGCGATTAGGCCTGGCCTGTCGCCGTGCCCGCCGGCTCTCGTGCAGCTTCACGCCCAGCTGGGAACACTACACTACACTGCATTGACGGCAGTTATTCGGTGTGCGACTGAGCGTCGGGGTGAAGAAACTCTGCGATCCGGCCGAGCCGAGACAAATCGAAGGCCGCAGCCACAGCCGCTGGCGGAGAAATCAGCCAGCCGGTTCCACAGTATACTGTAGTGAGGGAGCTGCGCTTCCTGTGCAAGGCACAGGTGGCCAGCAGAATATACAATAAAGTAGGTAAATCTCGTGAGTCGTTAGGCCGCGTCACATTCCTCTTCAAACTTCTTCAGTGCTCGACGATTCGACACCTCTGCTGGAATATTCTTCAGGATTCCACTGGTGTCACGTTTACTTACAGGAGGACATTTTCCCAGGTTTTTTCGGAGTAATGCAGTTACTGGATAAAATTTATCAGATTGCCATTGATGGGCCGCCACCATTGGGTAAATACTAAAAACATGTGTTCAAATGGTTCAAATGGCTCTGAGCACTATGCGACTCAACTTCTGAGGTCATCAGTCGCCTAGAACTTAGAACTAATTAAACCTAACTAACCTAAGGACATCACACACATCCATGCCCGAGGCAGGATTCGAACCTGCGACCATAGCGGTCACGCGGTTCCAGACTGAAGCGCCTTTAACCGCACGGCCACACCGGCCGGCCAAAACATGTGTTGAAAATAAGGGGGAACCGAAGTGCATTCTAAGACAAAAAAAGAAGAAAAAAAAAAAAAAAAAGACGCACTACGAAGGAAATATCCAAGTGGGACGGAAATCGGTATATGTGATGAACATGTAGAAACAAACCAATAATTACAATTTGAGAAAAATTCAATGGTTTATTGAAAAGAGAGAGAGAGAGAGAGAGAGAGAGAGAGAGAGAGAGAGACAGAGAGAGAGAGAGAGAGAGAGAGAGAGAGAGAGACAGAGAGAGAGAGAGAGAGAGAGAGAGAGAGGGAGCGTTTCACAAATCGAGCAAGTTAAGAACGTGTTGGTCCACCTTTGACCATTATGCAACCAGTTACTCGGATTAGCACTGACTGACAGAATTGTCGGATGTCTTTCTGAGGGACACGGTGCAAAAATCTATTTCTCGCGTTAGACTGTCAAAATCCCGAACTGATCGGAGAGCCCTGTCCATAATGCTCCAGACGTTCTCAACTGGGGGGAGTCCCAGTGACCTTGTTGCCTGGGATAGAGTTTGGCAAGTACGAAGATTAGCATAGAAACTCTCACCGTGTGTGGGTGGGCATTATTTTGCTGAAATGGATGCACAGGATGGTTTGCCAAAATAGGAAACAAAACAAGGTGTAGAACATCGTGGACGTTGTACTGTGCTCTAAAGGTGCGAGGATGAAAACAAAAGGGGTCCTGTTACGAACTGAAATGACACCTCAGTCCATCACTCCTGGTTATCAGGCTGTACGGCGGGCGGCAGTTAGGACGACATTCCACTGCTGTCTAGGGCATCTCCGAACACATCTTCACTGACCATTGGGGTCTGGAATCGTATTCACTGGAGTAGAATTGTCTTCAGTGATGAGTCCCACTCGGAACTGAACCCCGATGGCCGGCGAAGGGTGTTTTATTGTTATTGTGTCGCCTCGATACTTCCCTGTCACTTTAGTTCCTCGCTCGCCCTGACTGGTGTTTACTTCCTTGACAGCAGGTAGCCTGTAGACGTGGTATATATTGAAATTGTACTGATTCGCCGACATGTCAGCAGTTTCACGGACGCCACATACGTTAAGGCAAAATATAAAATCAACGGTAGTGTCGCATCAAGAAGGATATTTCTAATCAATTTGCGGTCCTACGGGGTATCGTCTCAGATGGAGCACTGGATTCCTGATTTCCTATTAGAAAGACCATAGTTGGTAATAACTGACGGAAAGTCATCGAGTGAAACAGGTGTGATATCTGGCGTTCCCCAAGAAGGTGTTATAGGTCCATGGCTGTTCCTAATCTATATAAAAGCTTTATGAAACAATCTGAGCGACGTTCTTAGATTGTTTGCGGATGATGCTGTAATTTACCGTCTGTCTAAACAATCAGAAAATCAAATCCAATTGCAGAATGATTTAGGAAATACATATCTATGGCACGAAAATTGACAATTGACTTTAAATAACGAAAAGTGTGAGGTCATGCACATGAGTACTGAAAGGACTTCGTTAATTTTCGGTTACACGACATCGATGGCAACGGGTTCTACACAACGCTGATGACTACGTTGATGGACAGTAACAGGTGCAAACATGTAAAACTAAGTAGAAAGGCCAGACTAACCCGTAGTTCTTGAAGAGGGTCAGCAGTCTTTTCAGTAGTTGCAGGGACAACGATATAATTGACCGATTAATTTAACAGGGTCGTAAAGGAATGAATCTTTAATATTCAGTCATGTAAGTCATGCGTCTCCTGTACAAACGCACGATTGGTGTCGTAGAATACGATCTGTTTCATCCTGTCTGTTCATTTGTTATTGGAAATAACGAAATGTCAGTCATATTGGAGGTACCAGTAACTGCTGATCATGCAGCAACAGTTACATCACGAATGATCGTCGGCCCAACGCACTGCAACACTACCAGTGAAGACCCAGTGGCCAACAGTCCTACAAGCAGATTACCAGGTCGGTCTTGTGGACATGATAGGTGGCGTCCCAGAAAGGCACCCAACATCTCTGCACAAGGTAGATATAGTCGTAAAGTAATACATCATGGACACTGTCTGAGAGAGCGGCCTGTGACTTTGGTGTCTGGTCGTAGATGTAGGTCAAACGTGGCAGCTACTACAGTTTCCCAGAATGATGTTGGTGGGTAGCTTACCAGGTACTGTCAGCTAGGTCTCCAGGAGCCTGGTCATGGAGGGAACCCAAATCTCCTCATTGGCGAAGTCGAAGACAAGGTGGCGGCAGCCCATGGGAGCAAAGTTCTTCAGACTGGACTGGCTGTTGCAGTGTAGATTCTAGTCATCTTGGCAGCTCTTAGATGAAGGGCTACAGGTGGCACATTGGAACTGATTAGCTATAAGCTTAGAGCTAAACTGTGGGAGTAAGATTATTTGTACCTCTCAGTCTATGCTGATGACATTATACTATGACAAGAGTGATTGAAAGTGTCATTTTTTCTGAGCCAATGAATGATTAGCTCCATGCAATACCGCAGTGTTGCATCTCGTCCTTTCAGGGTTTGTTCAGTTATTTCTGCAGAATCAGTTTGCTGTACACTGGTTCTTGCATATGACTTCTGCGTTGTTGCTTCACTGTGCATGGTCACCAGAATGATGTTATCCTCCGTTCTCCATGTCATTCGGCTGCATCCCCACCTTGCTCACTTACCTCGGGTGGTTGTGGCATTTCACTCAGTAGTGTGCCAATACTATTTTGGCAGTTCTTCAGTGTTGGTGCCACAATCTGGGTATTGCATACTAGCCTGCCTTGACTTCCACTCGAGGTTTCGTGCTAGGTGAGGAGAACTTTAACAATCCTATAACATCCTCTCGGAATATCAGTCTGGAGCGTGACAGAAAATATCTTATTTTCTGGTACAGTCAAAAACGGAGTTAATAGTTTCAGCCGCTAACAGTGAACCTTAGATAATAAGAAAGATGCAGTGGTCCACGCCCACTACTGAGGAGACCACAATGACAATACTTCTTATGAGCTGAGGATAACAGAGATGGCTGCAACCCATTATTTCATTTTGAAATTATTGTGAGTCTGCTGTACAATGAATTATTTTGATTTGTTGTTGACCTGTCCTGGTGTTTGGTCTACAGGGTCGCAGTGGGGTGCAAGGGAACTAACGAGACGCTTTTAAGTGTGACAGCTTTTCATCTTTCTTCGTGTGGTAGGTTGAAGTCGCAGAGATAGTACTAGTTTGATGACTTCTACATGTATGATGACGGTTGAGGATACTATAAGACAATCTGAGGAGGAGGATCACACCGAATGTGCTCATCAATATGGTCAGCCAAGGAAGCTAAATGATAGAGGCAATTAATCATAAAAGAGATTAAGTGAAATACTCGATTAAGTGCACCTAAAGTTGCAGTCCAACTGTTGCAAGAATGTGGAATGGAAGAAGGTGAAGCAACTGTCCTGAGGGTCACCATTGAAGTAGGGTACTATGAAAGATAACAAGGAAAAAGCTATCTATGAACAAAATGAACTGAAGCAAAAGGCTCCAGTTCACAAGGGATAACGTTACCAAAGAACTAGAGTGGTGACATGATGTTATATTTGCTGATGAGAGAAAATTCGAAGCCTTTTCAAAAACTATAGTGTGGTGAGAGCCAAATGATGACCCTCAGGCTAAACATTCGCATCCTAGCATGTAAAACAGTGAGTTTGGGGAGGGGGAATGTTTTGATATGAGCTGATCCTGTCATCTTCACCAAATGTCATATCCATCAATCATCTCTTCGCATTATGATTCATGTTATTACTCTTGATATGTTTCATCTGGTGTGGGACAGATTACTTTCACTCAAAGTACGTTAAATAAGTAGGGATCTCTCAACATCCTGAAGCAACATTTGAACAGGTATCTGCTGTTTCCTGTTGGCATCCTAAATGGACTTTCCTGCGAAAAACAAACTTAGTTTTAGACGTGAGTTCTGAAAGAACTCTACCCAGCTATTAGATTGCCATTACCTAGTTGGTGTATTCGTCAACTGGCTCCCTGTGATATATCCTTAACGTCCTTCTTCTTCTAAAGAAACATTTCTAACGGTCACAAGTATCTGAATGAAAAATGATATTTATAAATTGAGGGGACTCACATCAAAATTGAAACAACATTATCCAGTTTCGATTCTCTCTTGTTTTCTAAGCGTAGAAAATTATTGTTCACGTTTTAGAACACATCAATTAATAACTTTCATGCTAAATAAACCATCACACTTAGATTGACGTGTCCCTATTCTTCGGTCATATAATGACATTAATATTTCCGACTGTTTCATTGTCACAGTACAAAAACATGAAGAGTATCATTGCAACTACACGATTTCACTAATAAAATTTTATTTAATGGCGCTCTGCCCAACCGACAGAACAAGATACATTTTAGGAAAGCCATCAGATAGCAAAGGCAACACATCAGTGCACCAACGAGTAATTATATTTGGTCATTATTTAGCTAACATCGATGTTGATTTGCATATGCAGCTCATAGAGTTCCAGTTTTGAAACATTTAAATTGCCTTTGGCGGCGGCACCGTTTCCGACGCTAAGCGGATTACAAGGAATTAGATTCCATCGTAACGTTTCCATTAGGCGGGAAACAAGTTTCCAAATGGAAGAGATTCAATTAAGTTGCGAGGCTATGCAGCAGTAACGACGCACATTATCCGTTTGGACTAAATATAGCACATACGCCCGTACCGTCCGATTGAGGTATAATACAGTGTCCTGCATCTAATGAGATGTACATTGACCCTCGACAAGAAAATCAGACAACGTTGCAAATGCCACTCACGATGGAATTACGATAGCTCAAACATCGAAGGAGGAAAATCTTCGTTTGATTTTCCTTAATGAAAAACATTGGAGTTATGTTAATTTTAAACACAATAAATACTGTTCAACAAGAAATACATAGCAATATTTAATTAATAGTTAATGCACTGTCTTACACTATCTAAGAATAAAAAAAGCGTTCAACTTTTATCACTGTCGTCATCTTGCCTCATAGTCGAGGTTCTCTTGCCCCAGTACTGGAGCAAGATGAAACCTGTGCGTTATCTTTTACAACTGGCAAGGTAATTATGACTGTGTTAAAATAACAATTTATGCAACTACACTGGTGTCCAAAGTTAACTTCTGTTTTCCCGCCCTGTGTTTAATTCACGATACAATCATACAAACTGTCAACAGATGTCCGTACGATTGTGTACTGCACGGAAGATGGCACTGCGGTCAACGGACAACCGCGCCAACGGTGGCGTCAGGCACCTCTCAAACGGGAAAGTGTTTGCCGGGTATACAGCCACAGGCAGCACAGTATGGCACACAGAAGACGCCTATCAGACACTCTGCGGTCGAGGGCCATACAAAGAAGGGAAGTAGGAGAGTAGCAAACTGATGTGGCCCGACGACTTAATGTGAATCGTTCTGTTGTTTCTCGAACTTGACCACAGTTTATAGAGACCGAAACTGTATCCCAAAGATCAGGGCAGGACCGACCACACGTGACTCTGAAAGGGAGGACCGTTTTTGGCTTAAGACCACGACGGTACCGGATTAGTACTGCACGGCAACTGGTATCTGACCTCGCAACATCCACTGGACGTGTTGTACTGAGGCAAACGGTGTACAGACCGCTTCGGTAGAGTGCTGTTAGTTGTCGGAGATCTGCTGTATGTGTGCATCTGACCCGTCTTCACTAAAGAGAGCGTCTAGAGCAGAGTCGTCAACAAGTCATCTGGACGGTCGAACTGTGGGCAAATGTTCTTGTCTTAGATGAGTCCCGATTTAGTCTGGGGAATGACTCCTGAGGGATTCGGACCTGGAGTGAACGTGGAACACGATTTCGGGACCAAACTTAGTGGAAACAGGCCGATATCGAGGAGGATTCCTAATGGTGTGGGCAGGGATTATGTTGACCAGTCGAACACCTCTTCATGAAACTGTATGGCTGAATCACATGGTTTAACTGCTGTCAGGTACCGTGACGAGATCGTGGGACCTCATGTGCGGTTGTTACGGGGAGCTGTGGGCCCAGATTTCATACTGATGGACGATAATGCTCGAAATTATAGAGCAAAGGTGGTCGATGTTTCCTTGGAAACGGAAGATATTGAACGCACAGCATGGCCCGGTTTGAATTCCATAGAGCATGTTTGAGATGCACTAGGGAGGCGCACTGCAGCACATCAGCATCCACCAGCCACTCTCCACGACTTGCGAGCGGTTCTGTAGGAAGCACGGGCGTTATTACCTCAACATGAGACTCATGACACCATTGACAGTAAGCCCCGTCGTTGTCAGGCCTATATTGCTGCCAAAGGTGGTCACACCCCGTACTGAGCACATTAATCAGTTGTCAGAATGTGTGTGAAAATCCGATAAGGTGGAAAAAACGAAAAACATGATCGTCTACCTCTATCCACGTTGCAGTTGTTTACGTTCTGTATTCTTTACATTGTTTCTACTTTACTATCACCTGTTTGTATTGTTTTGGGGCAAAATAAACGTAACCTTTGCAAAATTTCCGTTTGTTGCTTTGATATTTGACAGCGGTGTGCATGCAATACAGTAACAGGCCATTTTGAATATGAGCAGAACATGAAACTATCTCGAAAAAAGGAATTTGTTGAAAGTGGTTAACTGCTAACACCGTCAAGCTGCCTCTGTCTTCACCACTACTTTACAGCAGCTGTATTGTTACTTTAATTTTATCGGCCGATAATATTGTTTTTGGAGATTAAGATAACAGATGGAATGCTAAAAATCCAATGTTGATGGTCGACCTCCGGTTGATCACAATTTTTTGTACTCACCTATCACATTGCTTTGACTTCCTATATAGTTAGCTGGGTAAGTCAGTTCACAGGTTGGAGGTAAGCAATGGCCGAACAGGTCCAGAAGGACCACGTCCAGTTAATTACCAACTGGCAGTCATGACTCCCTTACATCAGTTGGTACAAACCTGCAAGAAGAAAATAAGAAACAATTAACGCTATGAATTACCTCTTAAAGATATTTAAAATAGCCTTAATCTCCAGAATAGTGCTAAATATGAACGAAAGAATTGGAAAATAAAAATAATATGAAGTTCAAATGACAGTTTTTGCATATTTTGCCCATAACCTCAGTTCCGGAGTAAAATACTGAAATCGACTTTCTAGATTACATAGTTATAAAAAAAATGAATCGCGAATCAAATATATCGAAGAGTTGGAAACTGTTCGTTTGTTCGATAGACGTGGGATGATGAGAACATTGTTGTGTTTTGCCTTTTAACAGGTGGAATCATCATATTGCAAGCTTCAGGTAACGTTACGTCGTTAGTCGCAAACTTTTTCTCAAGGAACGTGGAAACGCACTAAAGCTGTAGAGATTTCCGAAATACAGAAATAGTTCCTAGTTGTCATTTTCAACAAAAAAATCTTCAGTCCTTTACTTGATTTCGAAACCATTATGTTCCACTAGTGACGTTTCATTAAACTGCTGTTCCTTTGACATCGTCTAGCTTACGTGCTACCCCACAAATTAGTTGTTGGATTTACATTTTCGCGTGTTGCACATACAAAAATTTGTTTCCGTTCTGAAGTCTGAAGGCAATTGTAACATAAAACATTTGAGGCTGTGTGAGAAACATTTTTATTAAAAATAATAAATTAATAAATAAATCGTAGAGCTAAGGTTGAATCGACTCTTGAACGTTTAGGTTGCAGGCGGCTTCTAATCCAACTGCGTGGCGTGGCTATGAAGTATCGCCTCAGTTGCGGGACTACATTCGTGATTTCGTGTCAGGAAGGCCACAGTTCGTAGTAATGAACCGGAAGTCGTCTAATAAAACCGAAGTGATAGTGGGTCTCCTCGACGGAGCGTTATAGGCCCTCTGCTGGTCTTAATCTGTGTGAACGATTTAGGAGACATTCTGAGCATCCCCCCGCCCCTTACATTGTTTACGGATGAAGCTGTCGTTTACCGTCTTCTAAAGTCTTCAGAAGATGAAGTCGAATTACAAAATTATTTAGAAAATATATCTGCCTGGTGCGAAATTGGAAACTGTGTACTAAAAATATACGTTCAGTTTCGATTACACGATAAATGGACAATATTTAAAGGTTGTCGCTTCAGGAATTACCTTAGGATTAAGGGATTACAATTACGAGCAATTTAAGTTGCAACGATCATATAGAAAATATGGTGGGAAAGGAGAACCAAAGATGGGGTTTTATTGTCAGAACTCTTAAAGGATGCAGTAAATCTGCTAAAAAGACGGCCTATACTACTCTTGTCCTCCCACTTCTGGGGTATTATTCCGCGATTTGGGATGCTTACCATATAGGATTTACGGCACGCTCCGCCCCAAAACGTTCAAAAAAGCACAGCATGTTTTGTGTTATAGTGAAATAGGAGGGCGGAGTCTCACAGATCAGCGAGTTTGTGGCAGTTACTAAAACAAAGGGATTTTTCGTTGTGGTGAGATCTTTTAACGAAATTACTATCAACAGTCACCAACTTTCTTTCTCCTCTGACTGCGAAAACATCTTGTTCACTCCCACTTGCGTAGGGAGGGAATGACGACGGTGATGAAATAAGATAAATCAGAGCTCGCACGGAAAGATTTAGGTGTTCACTTTTCCTAGGTGCTACTCGAGAGTGGAACGATACAGAAATAGTCTGACAGTGGTTCTACGAACCCTCTATCAAACACTTATATGCGCATTGCAGAGCAATCATGTACATGTAAACGTAGATACTTCCCCATGATGTGGTGAAAACTATGTATATCAATAGATAAGGCCTTTCTTCAGGCACAGCAAGTAGGTCGAAGATTACAGTTTCTCAAAAAAGATCTACAAAAAAATTTTTCTGAATGTAAAATGGGTAGGCACCGATCGTGACGTATTCTACAGTTAACAACAAACTTCTGGTACCCAATTGGGAGGAACATCTGGTAAGAGCCAAAAGTATCGACTACGTTACAAACAGCATCGGAAAACATTGCCCAATGTATCTCAAAGAAATGTTTCTGAGCTCGGAAAGCTCTACGTGATTGATGGGATGTAGTGCGTTCTTGTAATTGCAAAAACTGAATCCCACCAAAACATTCAAGCGAACACGTCAGTGCTATGTGAGGGATATTTCCACAAGTCCTTAAAAATGAGTGCACTCGAGTCTTGCTAATTCAAACCGTGATTAATCGAATTTCTCAATAATTCGAACTCGTAGTCTGATCTCTCGAAAAAACGTCGATAAATCCAAAAAATTCTGTGTGGTTTTGCATGCTCGACAACTCGAAGCTGTTGTCCCGACAGCGCGTAATATACTCTGTAATTCGAAGATAACTTGTAACACTCGGTTTTACGAATTGTCTCGTCAGCAGCTTCACCATTCATCTCTTCGTAACGCCTCTTGTTTACTCATAAATACATAACGTACAACAGTATAAACCACTTGTTCAGTTTATAAAGAATTACGGCACGGTGGCTGATGGGAGCAGCCGTTTCAATAAAAGATCTATAGCGTCGGACCAATATTCACTTGTTTCCGGTTCTCCAACCATAGCTTTGAATGAAGTGAGCACAGAGTTTCTTCAGTGAGCATAGCAACAAATTCAAACCATTTCAAGCTCAATCAGAAGTAGCGTTCCTGTGATTCTAACTCTTTGTGCTACGCCAGAAGCCGGCCGCTGTGGCCGAGCGGTTCTAGGCGCTTCAGTCCGGAACCGCGCGACCGCTGCGGTCGCAGCTTCGAATCCTGCCTCGGGCATGGATGTGTGTGATGTCCTTAGGTTAGTTAGGTTTAAGTAGTTCTAACTTCTAGGGGACTGATGACCTCAGATAAGTCCCATAGTGCTCAGAGCCATTTGAACCATCATTTCGTTTGCGGCTGTTTAGACGCGCTGAAATACTATTATTATCGTCTGCTATGGTTAACTTGGTTATGTGCTGTAAAAGCTGTTAGCACCTACCCAGACGGTTCGGAACAGTGACACCCATCAGAAACTATTCGTAAAGTGAACAAGTAATAAATTAGCTGTAAAAACACCTTCAAAGAAGCGCATGTGTTTGACTCTCGCAGAAGACAAACAGCTTTCTGAACCTATGGAATGTGAAAAAAGACATGACGATAAATATCGGAATTTCGTCGTTCACGCTGTCGACAATTCTTAAGCTGAAGGTAGGACTTAAGAAACTCGGCAATGCGAGTTCCGGCGTCTTGGTCAATGATGACTGAAATGGCTTGCTCAACGTAGAAGGCAAAACTTTCTTTCGGAGATTTCTCCTTCATGACAAGGCTAAGCTATTCTCTGTTATTCCGTGTACTGAAGCGTTCGCCGTTAGTATTGGTGACTTACCAGATTTCAAGAAAAGATGTATCATTTCTTAAACAAGTATTTTGGAGAGAATATGAGCAGAGTTTATTCGCCATGGATAAATGAAGTAGGGTATCTGCTGGCAAATCACGATCCACGTGACGTATTCAGTACCATCTAAACGGGACGTTTTTCAAGTTTATTCGCGACTGGGCATTGACTTTCGAAGACGAAAAATGTCGTTATGGAAAACATAGCAGTTACTGCTTGTAGTGAACGAGGACTGGTCTCAGAAACTAAAACCTGACAACCCTAGATTTTTGAAGGGTAGCATATAATTTCCTGTGTCTCACCACTTCAACGAAAAGGCGTGAGAGATAAAAAGACAACTTAAAAAAATTAAAATAAGGGGAAAAAATCAAGATTCTTATAATTTGAGCTGTAATTGTTACTTTCTGCTTCCCTTTGGAAAAAAATGAGAATGTACTTAAAAGTACAGTATTTTTTTTCTACTTTATTGTTTGTTTGGAATACCTTTATTTCGACGTTTATGTTTCCACATCTGTCAGTTAGACTTTCCTTAATTCCAACTCTGAGCCATTTGAATTTTTTCTGAGTCCTTAGAGTCGACTACATCTTCTACTCGCATCTGTTGGTTTGGTGCTTTTACAACGGCAGTTACTGCATCTGCGCAGGTCTTGGGAAGGACGGCTTGCGAAGGCGCTTCGCGCCCCAGTTGCCCTGGAAACTTTCGCCGTGGTTACAGAGGACTGCCTGCCATGGGAACCAGCCTAACTTTCCCTAAAGTGTCACCCGACTGTTCACCGCTCTTGAGGTCTCACGCTCATCCTCGTACTTCTAGTCGCATGACTAAAGAACAAGAGATGAGCCCCTCGAAAGAAAATGAAAAATAGACTGCCCGAGAATTGTCTTGCGCCACCTGCATATTTGCGGAGGTATGTGAAATCTTTAGACATCTTTGAAATCAAAATTTTCTGATAGGTAACATTAGCACCTCCTTGTACCCCCATTGCTTTGTAACAATGGACCTCCGCAAAAATTTATCCAAGATACTAAAATTGCTAATTTTATATAAGCGATAAGTTGTCTTAGAGTACGTGTTCAGACCTATGAATTGTGACAGCAAGTACACAAAACTCACGATATCTCAGACATATGACAGTTATCCACACGATATGTTGTTGAAGATGATATAACTTTTATACATAAAGATAAGCATAGTTCATCAATTCTTGCGGAGTACATTTTTTAAATATCGAGCCCAACGAGTTACAAAATACAGCTCGGAAATAAACTCTGAGACAAGAAAAGACGAGGCACAAAGGAATTGTCTGAATGCGACGAAAATCGGTAGACGTGATGTACATGTACAGACTAACAAATGGTTACAGTTTCGAAAAAACTGTATGATATATTCAAAAGAAAGAGCTTTACAGACTGAGTATGTCAGTAACGTGTTGGTCGACTCCTGGCCATTATGTAAACAGTTACGCGGCTTAGCACTGAGTGATAGAACTGTTGGATGTTCTCCTGAGGTATATCGTGCCAAATTCTGTCCAATTGGTGCGTTAGAACTTCAAAGTCTCGACCTGGTTGGAGGGCCCCGTCCATAATACTCCAAATGTTCTGGCCATGGTAGGATTTTGCAAGCACGAAGACAAGCAACAGAAACATTCGCCGTTTATGGGCGGGCGTTATTTTGCTGAAATGTGAGCCCAGAATGACTTGCCATGAAGGGCAACAAAACGGGTCGTAGAATATAGTCAACATGCCACTGTGCTGTAAGGATGCCACGAATGATAACCAAAGACGTGCTGATAGGAAATAAAATGCCACTCTAACCATCATTCCTGGTTGGATGGCGGGCGAGAGTCAGGTTGGTATCCCACTGCTCTCCGGGGCGTCTTCTGACACGTGGAATGCCATTGACTGGAGAACAACTGTCTTCAGAGATAAGTCTCCTTTCAGAATGAGCCCTGATGACGAACGGAGATGTGTCCGGAGATGGCCAGACAGCGGTGAGATACCAACCTGACTGCCGCCCGGCATACGATCCGAGGTCCAGGAGTGACAATGTGGGTGCCTTTTCTTTTTATAGCAGGCCCCTTTTGGTTGTCATCTATGGTACTCTTACAGCACAGAGGTACGTCGACGATATTGTACGCCCCGTTTTGTCGCAGTCAGCATGGAAAACTTCATGATTCTAGGTCAACGGGAAAGTGCCTTTAGGTTTTGAGGAGAGGGTTTGAGATTATCAAAGTGTGTGACATACATGGTTGTATCTTTTGATTGCGTTGACATAGAAGCTTAAATTTTTCACACTGAAAAGGGGCCATATAAATTTCACCTTGATACGTCTACCCTTCCTGAGAAAAAGGGTTCTTAATTCTCAGACAGACAGACAGTTGGACAACAAAGTGATCATATAAAGTTTAAGTTTTTCCGATTGATGTACGAAACCCAGAAAATAGCATTTTTGGTGTAGGTTGGGCAAGACACGAGCCATTTCACCGAGCGTAGTTTCCAGACATCGGTTGAGGGAAAGGAAAGAATACAGAACGCTTCAAATGATTCAAATGCCACTGAGCAATATGGGACAAAACATCTGAGGTCATCAGTCCCCTAGAACTTAGAACTACTTAAACCTAACTAACCTAAGGATATCAAACACATCCATGCTCGAGGCAGGATTCGAACCTGCGACCTTAGCGGTCGCGCGGTTCCAGACTGATACACAACGGTAATACTAGGGCTGTGATGTCGAGTCTATAGGCCGAAACTTTTTTTCTCTTTTCCGATTTTTACATTACTTTTGCTGCAAATAAACCGAATTATTGCTCAATATATTGTATTTATCAATATTTTTGAAAAGGTGTCAGAAGGCTACGTTAATGAATATTTGGGATAGCAAAAAAATTTCTAATTAGAGGTTGCAAGGCGTGCACGGGAACACCGCATACACAATTAGCGACTTCCATTATTTTACTGTTGACGCACATGTTGTGACGATCTTCATCGCAAAAACAGAGAAAGCACTAATTTTCTTCATATCTGACACACGTTTTAAACGCCGCATTCTTACAATTGCATGGTGGTTTTAAAGTTTATATTCAAAAAACTGATTTACATTCATAAAAGGTTTTCTCTCATCCCACAGTGTGGCAGCGAACCACGCCTAACACATCATTTCACCAAATATTGGCAGCAGAATGCATGTCGATGCAGGCCTCTAGGGAGGCGATTTATTATTCTCTCTCGATGACATGAGAGCAGTGTTGCTTTTCGATCAAATTCTTTACCTGACGACAGAAACAGACCTCGTGGAATTTTCCAAGGGAGTGCGTTTGCGGCGGAATCAGTTAACACTGCATGATGGCAATTATTGTTCATCTGAAACAATCTCGTCCTGTAATTGTGGATTTGCTTGTCCTCCCCAAGAGTCAGTTAACAGGACATATTTGTTGTCTCTGGAAGAGTTCATTACATCAGTTAAAAATTTTTTGTGTAAGGTTGTTGTAAATTTCCCAAATTTTGACGAAGTGAAGACGACATTCGTATATTTTCTCATGTACTCATCCATCAAATTTTCCTTAGCCTCTCCCTTTTTTGCATTTTATGAAAATGTTGGTAAATGTAAAATATTGAGTATTAGTTAGGTCTATTTCGAGTACAAGTAACGTAAAAACTGAAAATAAAAGAAATTCCGTATAGGCGCTCGACACCGCGACCCCCCAGACCACTGTTCTGTACTCTCGTTTCAAACCGCTACACTGAAACTACAATCACTGAAATGGTTCATGCCTCGACCAACCCGTGCCAAAAATGCTATTTGCTCTAAACGCCTGGCCAGCTGGGGCTGCCACTTCTGTCACTTTCTTTTGTGGCCAAGCCCTGTATATAACATAAATTCTGACAAAATCGGTGATGACCAGTATGCGCTTTCACCTTATTAGTAAAATACTGGAAGTTATAATTAAAATGCATCTACTCACGGAAATCCGGTGTGGGCTGTAATTATCGTATGGTAGCGAAACTTGGTAGATATGCTAATACTTAAAGCAGAACCGATTTACGCTGCCAAAAATTAGTTCTAATTTTGACCACCAAGGCCAAATCTGGCGCTGTACAGCATCTCATTTACATCTCCGGTGCTTACATTGAACAAATTGTCTACGCGGAAGGTAATAAAAAAATCAACATTATACCTTTCTCCCATGTTTTACCTTTTCTGTCCACGTCCAATTCCAAATTCATGACATATGGACACATTTCTGTACGTCTTTCTTGCATTCACAGCGCCAGATTTGCACGTGGTACCCAAAACTGGAACTATTTTCTTCCCGAGTAAGTCTGTTCCGCATTAACACATTAGACAATTTACCAGTTTTCGCTGCCATGCGATAATTACAGCCCACACTGTGCCTCTGTGAGTAGCTGTACTTCAATTATAAGCACCCAGTACGTGTGTTCCCCATCTGTGTCTGTTGTCTACCAGGCTTGAGGATGCACAACAAATACGACAGGACGCTGCCACCACACAGGCGCCACAACTCTCCTCGCGCCTCTGTTTCGTGCAGCGGCCGGACCTTCTCCTGCTTTCGCGCTATATGTATCTCCGCCTCATACTTGCCCGCCGATAGTGTGGATAACTGACAAAGGGAGTGCTGTTAGTAGTGGACTACGTTGTTTTCGCCTTGCACTGGCAGACAACGAAATCCTTCCGCTGACAGGCACAAAACATGATACGCCGTGGACATTTACACAATAATTATGATCATGGAGTTCGACAGTTCAGTTCAGTGCCTGAAGCCAGTCGAGTACACTTCTCCAGAGAGTACCTTCCGACGTAGCAGTCGCTCTGTACGGAATTATAGAGCAACCAAGATTGTTTGCAATATTACTGCCATTCATAATAACAGTAACGTAGACTGTGAAGGGACAGTACAGTTATTTGGATTTCATTGTATCAACTATTGGATATCAAGTGCTACGTATTAAACCGTACAAAGGTTCAGTACTATGTTGTAACACACTGTTAATAAATCTTTTTGGTTATTTCATATTGCGGTGTCACATTTCAGTTACAGTACCGCCTGGCAAACAAGTGTTTCAGTAGCAAGTGCACTATAAGCCAGTGAGCCAGCTTTTACCAATTGAGTACCAGTGGTACCAGTGGCTTCCACCTGAAAACACCATTTTATTAATGTTTTTTGAAGTACCTGGGCCTTTAATATAAAACCACCGATAGTTCTTTACAGAGACATTTAATGGACAGGGGTAAAACACAGGGAGCGAAAGGCTATTTACAATTTGTACAGCAACCAGATGGCACTTCGAAGAGTCGAGGCCATGAAAGGGAAGCAGTGGTTGGGAAGGGAGTGAGACAGGGTTGTAGCCTCTCCCCGATGTTATCCAATCTGTATATTGAGCAAGCAGTAAAGGAAACAAAAGAAAAATTCGGAGTAGGTATTAAAATCTATGGAGAAGAAATAAAATCTTTAAGGTTCGCCGATGACATTGTAATTCTGTCAGAGACAGCAAAGGACTTGGAAGAGCAGTTGAACGGAATGGACAGTGTCTTGAAGGGAGGCTATCAGATGAACATCAACAAAAGAAAAACGAGGATAATGGAATGTAGTCAAATTAAGTCGGGTGATGCTGAGGGAATTAGATTAGGAAATGAGACACTTAAAGTAGTAAAGGAGTTCTGCTATTTGGGGAGCAAAATAACTGATGATGGTCGAAGTAGAGGGGATATAAAAGGTAGACTGGCAATGGCAAGGAAAGCGTTTCTGAAGAAGAGAAATTTGTTAACATCGAGTATAGATTTAAGTGTCAGGAAGTCGTTTCTGAAAGTATTTGTATGGAGTGTTGCCATGTATGGAAGTGAAACATGGACGATAAATAGTTTGGACAAGAAGAGAATAGAAGCTTTTGAAATGTGGTGCTACAGAAGAATGCTGAAGATTAGATGGGTAGATCACATAACTAATGAGGAGGTATTGAATAGGATTGGGGAGAAGAGGAGTTTGTGGCACAACTTGACTAGAAGAAGGGATCGGTTGGTAGGACACGTTCTGAGGCATCAAGGGATCACCAATTTAGTATTGGAGGGCAGCGTGGAGGGTAAAAATCGTAGAGGGAGACCAAGAGATGAATACACTAAGCAGATTCAGAAGGATGTAGGTTGCAGTAGGTACTGGGAGATGAAGAAGCTTGCACAGGATAGAGTAACATGGAGAGCTGCATCTAACCAGTCTCTGGACTGAAGTCCACAACAACACCGAGGTACTTAGAAGCATGCAGTGAATTGTAGAAGTCAGTTGCAGTGTTCAAAGAAACAGGTGGCGCGGACATCGTACTGCGTGGTTGGAAAAGATCGTGAAATGTGTCTTTTTTTTATAGTTGCCATATTGAGAAGATGAAGGTAAGTCTGTTGAGGTTACGAAGTGAGACCATTAGGATACTGTATAATTATGATGAAAATATATTAAGTTTTTGCCTCATTTTTGCTTACTTTTTACGGCATTATAAGTTCATCGATGTTTCGAGATATGGGGTTGTATCGAGAAAAAAATGCGAATTTGCTTTCAAATATATCACACAAAGTAATGGGTGGCCGAGTAGTGTTCGTCCCAGTGGCTCAAAGTGAAATCACCGCCTTAAAACAATTTACTGGTTACTTTTTGCCAATATTTTCTTATATTCGTTGCTTACTATGATAATAAAGGTTAATTACTGAGAAATTTTTAATTTAGAATTATTTTCATATTTCTGGTGGTTAAGGAACTACAGTAAGGTAACTCTTTCCTGGTACCGTGGAAGTTTGAGCTAATAGAAGCATTCAGTTATTCACATCAGTACCTAAGAATGCAAAGTAATCTGCGAAACGTATAGTTTTGTAGCATACTCTTAAATTGTTATTACAGTCCCGCTTACTGCTTAAAATTAATTCGCGGCAAATTCTGAGTGCTTCTGCTAGAGATGTTTCCAGATACCGTGGGCTGGACGGGTAATAAATACGGTGGTGCGGAGAAGAGCAGATGGAACGAGAGCCTGCACGAAAGTATTGCTGCTAGGAAAAACAACTTACTCAGACATTTATTACGCCACTGAATCTACTTTGGAACCCTGTTGGAGCGAATATTGGAGAGAGGAAGTAAACGAATAAGGACGCTTACAGGAGCACGCGAATGCTGTCAAAGATGGGAGAAGACGCAAGGAGAACCGACAGTGAGGGCTTGTATCCCGAAACTGGAGGAAATGCTTAGGCTATCGGAAAAGCGAGAGGCAACAGTAACTGGCAGCGGACAGCACGCAGGCACGAGAGCAGTGCTAGGCGTTGCATAATTGACGGCGCGATCCGCTTCTCGTTAGCAAGTCAGATTTTGGTGAGCAGATGCGGCATGCGAGCGTGGCTGGCCAGCAGCGTCGCCGCCGGCTGACCCCGGCGGGTCTCTGCCGAGGGGCTGCCGTCTCGCGTTCTGCTCTGCAAACAATAAGGCGGATCTGGGAGAGCGACCGTAACAGGGTAAGTGCCGCGGAGGAGCCGCCGAGCTAATTGGCTGGGCCGGACGAGTAGGCTGCGGGCGCGCTAGCCGCCTGCGGCCAGAGAAAGCCGCCTCAGGACCTCTCGTAAAATTTTAATTCCGTGTTTGGTCCGGTTTTATTTCGCTTTCCCGTCTAATAGCCGGTTTTTGATGGAAAGCAGACCACCTAGAGATGCCTGCTAACAAGATGGACTGTCAAAACACGAGCCCCTTTTACTACAGTACTCCTAACATACAATACTAGATGTGAGACTGAGATTCATTGTGATCCTCACGAAATATAGCGCACTCACCAAGGAAGTAGCTTACTAAACTTTCGCTCGACTGATACTTGAAAATTGCTCGTCAGCCTGGGCCCATAACAGATAGGATTGACAGAGAAAACAGAGAAGATACAGAGAAGACGCGCCCGTTTTCTTTCAGTTTCATTTAGTAAGCGCAAAAGCGCCACGAAAACGCTCAACAAACTCAAGTGGCAGACGCTGCAAGAGTTGCGTTGCGCACCACATTGCTTCACCGTTGAAGTTCACAATAGTTTGGTGCATAAGTTCGTAGAGTTCTTATTTAGTATTTTGGTATTATGACTGCTATGAGTTTGTTTATCGATTGTCTTTTATATGTGTAGATAAATGTTACTATCTGAGTTTATATATAGTGATTTTGGGATAGTGAGTGGAGCTATGGATTCCAGGAAATGGAGCCTCAAGTGCAGAAATCGGAACATTTCCGACATATTTTTCAGTTGCAGTTCAGTATAGCGGTGACACCAGCTGAAGTAGCCAGAAACATTTGCGCCGGGTATGGCTACAACGCCATTGGACATAGCACGACGAGAAAATAGTTTTCTTGTTTTGAGGAGGATCGTTTTGAAATTAGTGACACTCCACGTTCAGGAAGACCTTAGGGTTTTTATGAACATCGTTTAAACGTATTAATCGACAATGATCACGCCAATATTCTTGAGGCGGCGCTAATGTGATGGACTGTGGTCATTCCACCACCGTGCGACGTTTGCATGCAGTGAAGAAGTTTCGAAAATGGGGTGTATGGGTACCGCATGCTTTAAGCCAAAATTACAAAAATCAGCGGGCGGCCATATGTGGATCTCTGCTTGCTCGTCACCAGTTGGCTCTTGAACAACTCCGAGCATTCCTATCCTGTATTGTTACTGATGACGACAAATGGCATCTTTATGCTAACATAAGGAAAAGAAGGGAATGGATGAGCCCAAACGCAGAAAGACTTGTGCGCATCCACGAATGGTAATGTTCTGCGTTTGGTGGAACACCGGCGGTGTGGTGTACTACGAAATTCTTACCCGATGTGTAACCATCACTGCTGCCACTTATTGTCACTAACTGAGACGTCTTGCAGATGCAGTCCAAGGACAACGACCAGCTACACTGCGTGAAGTGATCCTACTCCACGATAACGCCCACCCGCTTTACGCTAGTCTGGCAAAAAACACTAGACAGAAGTTGGGTTGCGAAGTCATTCCGCACCTACCTTATTCACCTAATTTGCGTCCTCACTTGACAAAGTTATTGTGGATTGATACGTCAATTTACGAGCCCAATTCTTGACATCTGCGGGAAGTTTTAATTTTCTACTTCTAAAATGCAGGGAAAGACCTACGGTGAGGCACCAATTACTGAAACGACATGCAGAGAATTGTTTCAATATTTAAGAACAGTGATTTTTACGTCGAAGACTTGTACGGCCGTGGAAGACGAAGGTTTTCGAAGTACTGGAATCGACGGAAGGAATTACAGGATATCGTTATCGAAAGCGATAGATGTGGGTCAGCCGCGCACTGAAAGACAAACGGCGACAATACAGCGATACACATGATAAGGCGAGTTTTCTACATGACTATGATCGACCGCATGTCGCAAAAGACGTCAAAAAATACTTGGGAACGTTGAAATGGGAGGTCGTTTTCTGCAGACATTGCTTTCCCTGACCATCACCTCCTTCGATTAATGGCACACAACCTGGCTGAACAACGCTTCCGGTCATACGAACAAGTGCAAATTTGGATCGATTCATGGATCTCCTCAAAAGACGCCCAGTTATTCCGCCGCGGGGTTAGTACACTGCCCCAAAGATGGGGGAAAGTAGTGGCCGCCGAAGGCCAATACTTTGAATTGTAAACATTTTGTAAGTTTTTCACAACAAAGCCGGACTTCGACAAAAAACGGCGGAAGCAAATCTGTAGAGTTAACAGAATATTCAAACAACGTACTGCTTCCTCCTACATTCACCTCACGAAAAGACCATTACGGTAAAATTTGCGGGATTAAAGCTCACATGGAGACTTATCGGCAGTTGTTTTCTTCGCGAACCATACAGTATTGAGAAAGAAAATGGGGAACTGGCAGTGGTACTTACAGTACCCTCCACCAAACATCGTTAGGTGGCTTTCGGAGTGTAGGGGTAGGTGTACAATAGAAACTGGCGTTAAGTGTGGTTCCGTTGGAGTAACATTGTTATTGTCGTTGGTCTGTTGTCCAAAGACAGGTTTGATGCTGCTCTCCAGGCTAGTCAATCCCGTGCAAGCCACTTTATCTCTGGCGCCCTACATCCATTAGCACGTGCTTGTTACGTTCAAGCCTTGGTCCCTCTCTGCAATTTTTACCCGCCCACACAATTCTACATCTACATCCATACTTCTCAAGTCACCTTACGGTCTGCGGCGGAGAGTACTTGTGTCATTTTCCCTTCTCCTCTTCCGGTCGCGGATGCGTCGCGGGAAGAAAGATTCCTGGTAAGGCGCCGTGTGGCCTCGAATCTCTCTGATTTTCCCTTTTCGTGAGATACACGTAGGATGAAGCAATATATTGGTCGACTCTAAAAGGAACATACTCTCTCGAATCTTTAACAGCCACATCACGATTTAGAACACCTCTCTTGCAGCGTTTGCCACTGAAGTTTGCTAAGCATCTCCGTGACGCTTCCGCTCTTATTAAGTGAACCTGTAACACATTGATCTTATTTGGATCTTCTCTGTTCCCTCTATCAATCCTGTCTAGTACGGATCTGACTGACGGGCAATATTCCAAGTATTGGTCGAACGAGTTATTTGTAAGCTACCTTTTTTTTGTGGACTACATTTCCTGCCGCATCCGCGATGTATTTTATGTGGTTGTTTCACATCAAATGGCTCCGTATGCATACTCCTACATATTTTATGGGAGCAACTGCTTCTCGTGATGGTTATGCAACCGCTGTAATCATACAACATAGGGCTTTCCGCCTGCGTGTTTACAATACGGTACAGCTGTTTATTTTGACAGTCAGTTGTCAATCCCTTCCCAATTGTCGAGCCTGTGCTGGTCTTCCTACATTTTGCTAAAATTTTCTAGCGTTGCGAATTCTCTATGTACAGCAGCAAACAGCATCTGCGAAAGGCCTCATGGAACTGTTAAAAAACAAATTCGATACGTTGCGCCGTTTCGAAGTTTGCAACTACCTGAGTGGCTAACTCCAAAGGTAACCAGTTCGGAAACTGTGCATGACACAAATTTATTTCCTGACAGCTATTTTCAGTACAGCCTCACCTGCAGCACCCTTACAAGCTTTTCGGACTGTATGTGACCACCCTGTACATATCGGGAAAAGTAACGGTCTTGTAACACTCTCTTGAGGCACGTCTGAAGTTACTTTGACGTCTTAATTCTTTTTTTGCGTTCAGAATGACGTGCTCTGTTCTGTTTGCTAGAACTGTTGAATTCAATCACAAAGGTGGTCTGGTATTACGGATGCCCATAGTTTGTTCATTAGGCGGCAGTGCCGAACTGTATCGAAGCCTTCCGGAAGTCAGGGAAAAGGGCATGTACCCCCCCCCCCCCCCCCCAATCGTTATCAGACTGTCCGTTTTCCCCCATTTGAATAAATACCTCCTATTTAGTTACTCCATTTCTAAAGCTACTATTCTCTTCTTGCGTGAACTATTTTCTGACGACGTATCACATCGGTACAAAGCTAAGAAAAGAGCAGGAAGTAGACACAAGTGAAACCTGGCAAAGTGCTACACAGGGCCGCAAGAGATGCAGACAGTGTCAGAAGCAAAATAACTCTCAAATTAGCACATGTGTAATTCATGTACTATTTCCTTCGCGGTTCTTTATCATGCGGAAACGATCCTCAAGACAACTAAAATCACTTGCATCACTTGTTCTCATCATTATAACAATCAAAACATATTGTGGGCTAAAAAAGGCATAATTGCTGTTCACTTTACTATGTCTTTTTCTAGAGAAAGAAGGATTAATGAAATTCGATACAGTTAACTGTGTGGTTTCATTCTATCCAGGACTACCTTAATTTACGATTTGCTTTCATTTAAGCAGAAACAAAAAATGAAACTCAGAGATACCGGGCGACCAACGTGATGCCTAGTTGGGCAAGAGCTGAGTGTTACACATGTCACGGGAGATTTGCAGTATATTTTACCATTCAAAAAATTTAACCATGTTACCCACCCAAATGAGATACAATTATATTTTTATATTTGTTTTGCAAGCTGTGACTACAATGTGTTTACGCATCTGATGAGCAAAGTTTGACACATTACGCTGGAATGTAGTATTCAAATATGGTATTATTACGTGTTTCTACATGAACATTTATATTCGGCAAGCCCCCTTATGGTGTGTGGCAGAGGGTATTTTGTGTACTACGCTCGTTTTCCTCCATTCCTGTCACAGTTGCGAATGGCTCACACGGAGAGCATTGCTGGTAAGCCTTTATGTGAATTCGAATCTCTCTGATTTTATCCTCATAATGTTACTGAGAGATATACGGAGGAGAAAGCAATATATGGATTGACTCTTCTAGGAAAGTACGCTCTCGTAACTTCAACAATAAATCACACCCTGGTGCAGAATGCCTTTCTTGCAGCGTCTGCCACTGGATTTTTTTTTAGAAGATACGGACCTCAGACTGCAATATTAAGGTATTGGTCGAACGAGGGTTTTGTAAGCTACTTTCTACTTGGGTGGACTAAACTTTGAGTATTCCTCTAACGTCTCAATGTGGTATCTGCCTCCCAGCTGTTAGCCTTATGTGGTAGTTTCACTTTAAATCGGTCCGAACTCATACTCCCAAATATTTATTGGATTTGACTGCATCCAGTGATTGTTTTCCAAACGTGTAATCATACAGTAGTGGGTCTTCATGGCTATTTGTGCACAACACATCACATTCATTTGTTTTTGTGTACAGCTGCCGAATCCTGCAACAAGCGATGCTCCTCTGTATGTATCATACGTTCCTGATATACAGGGCGATTGAAAAACCTATACAAACTGACATGAGACATCGGGCGTACCAGAAGGATCAGTAATCATCAGGAACGCCACAAGAGCGTGCTCCGGTCGCGCGTGGACTGCCGTCATCGGAGGCTGTTGGACTGGGTCGAACATTCTCCTGGACCGACTTGATAGTCGCACGCTTCTCGTATTCCTGCGAGGGGTTCTGCTGAACATGCTGAGTGACGTTCCCATGCTTATTCGTCCCGCATTCGATTTCAGCAGACGGAGCCCCTGCGCATTTCAGCAGTCAAGCGAGGGCACATCTGCAGGCAACCTTTTCCGTCCCTTAGATTGGTCATGGCGGGCCAGTCGCATGGCCACCACGATCACCCGATCTGTCCCCAATCGATTTTTTGCTATAGGGGTATCAACAAGACCTTGTGTATGAAACACCTGTCACGTCACTGGAGGACCTAGAGGCAGGATTGTTGCAGCAGCAGCAAAGTCTTCGAGATACACTAGGTATGCGCTGTTCAATGCAGCGTCGATTTCGGGCGTGTCTTGCTGCATCCGAGCAAAACTTTGAGCGTTTTCTGTAGTGGGCATCCATTGTAGCATGTGACTAAATAACTGCAACACCATGTAGTAGCCCCGGATGTCCTCTGCGACCCCGTTTCCTTGGTGGTTGCTGATCCTTACTGTATGATCGATGCGCCCTGTCAGTTTATAATTTTTTTTTAATCACACTGTAAAGGGCGTTACAAAACGATACCCACAAACTTCGAGCGATTGTCTACGGTGTCATGAGGACGCGGAAACGTCTTCCACTGAGGCAACAGAGCATCGCATTCGTAGGAGATAAGACCTGCCTACGCAGCAGCTGGCTCCATCTTCCCTGGCGTTCGTCGCAGTCAGACGCTGTCTATGAATAACAAACAACATTACTAGACGTTACGGCTACGAACCGTCAGCGTACGAAGTCACGTTTGCTGCCGAAGAGATGGCCTCACAACAGTCACCGCGCCCTACAGCTTCGACGCACCTTAGCGTCGTTGGATGACGTTCCTGTTCCTACCCTCAATTTGCTCCTCACGACACGCAGTCACGAAGTACAATCCCTCGAAGTTCGTCTGTATCGTTTTGTAACACCTTGAGAGAGAGAGAGAGAGAGAGAGAGAGAGAGAGAGTGTGTGTGTGTGTGTGTGTATTTTGTGAAAAGTAATGGTTTCATAATACTCTCTTCGAATACTCCCGAAATCACGTTTACATCTGAAGATTTCTCTCCTTGAAGAATGACATTCTGTGTTCTGTTTCCTAGAAACTACTCAATCCAATCACAGAGGTGAGCTGATGTTCTAGACTCTAGTAACTTGTTCGTCAAGCGCCAGAGTGCCGAACTGTATCGGACGCATTCAATCTCCAAAAACAAGAGATAAACTGCACCCATATCCTGCATGGAGATCAGAAAGTCTGTTTGTTGAGAAACCAGTGCGTTATCCGTAGCATACTCCGTTGCAAATGAGACAAGAAACAGAAACTACTTCGTACCGACAGGCGGAAGAAAGAAACAACTACAAGGCGATGACACGATGGAGTCGCGCAGTTTGTGTCATTTCTTCTTTTTCGTTATTGCCTTAAACTCATCAGTAACGAGGAGTAAAGTTGCTTACAGATCGATGTAACATGTACCTTTTTGACATTTTGCGCCGCCATTAATGGACGAAAAAGAAAAAAAGTGTAAAAGAGATGATTGCCGCATTTTACCACGAATTACTGCGAAACAAGACAGACAAAAGAAAATTTTCAGTTATTTGTCCACATCTCCCACCCCGTTTGCATACGTACGAGCATGAACTTTATCGGAAGGACTGAAAGTACCGATCTCATCGCGTGCGCGCGCACGCTGTAATTAGGTGCACTCCAGCCGTTTATTAGCGGTGTGCGTCACAGCGGGACAAAAACGCCAGCGACAACCAACGCCCATCCCGTATTTGGATGAGAGGTCGTGCGCTGCACTGCTTTTTATGATCGTCAGAATAGCTTCAATGTATGGAAGTACAGTTCTGCGGCCGGGTTTGGTACGCACGATTGTCCACGTTATACAAGCATATTCTGTCATACCACCCACTGAGTACCTGCAGTTGCATTATAAAATACAGACATTCCTTTTCCTTTGTTTATGTGGATACCTGCGCTGACAACTGAATCTTAATAAGCGGAAATGCCAGGATTTTGAATCGTGAGTTATACGTATGCGAGTCGCTACATTATTGTTCTAACTGAAACGTTCCAGTAGATTAAAAGTGCGTGACTTTTGCCTTAATCGGGCAAGGGCTCTACTGACTGACCTATACAAGCACGACTCAGGGCACACTGCAAAGTGAAAATTCATTCTTTAAACAATCCTCTAGCCTTTTCTCAGCAATATTGTTTCTACCAGGCGCATGAGGCCCACGAGGTATGCAGTAGAACTTCCGTGAGTTTGGAAGGCAGGAGAAGAGTACTGGTAAATGAGAACAGGTCATGAGTAGTACTAGCGTAACTCAGTGCAGCACTTTCCCGTGAAAGCAAGGGTTCCAGGTTCAAGTCCCGGTCCGGCACTCAACTTTAATCCCCAGGAAGTTTCATATCGGCACATAAGCTGTTGCAGAGTAAACATTCTTTCTGGATTCCTGTAATTGCCCGTTGTTTCTCCCCTCGAAACAAGTAGCACAAATGCAAACCTAATCAATATAACCTGATTTTTATTGTCAATTACTATAAAACACTACTACGAAGTTATTAACTCAGCTTGAGTTATACAACGTAACTGTAGAAGCATTACTGCGGCGAGGGAGTGAAGATCAGACTGTAATACTCTCTAAGACAAAAGAAATAGTTATCCAAATGGGATGGAAATCGGTAGATGAGGCGTACATATACAGACAAACAAAGATAACAATTTCAGAAAAAGCGGATGATTTATTCAAGACAAAGAGCTTCACACTTTCAGCAAGTCAGTAATTCGTTAGCTCATCTGTGGCCCTTATACAAGCAGTTATTCGGTTTGAAACTGATTGATGGGGCTTTTGGATGTCCTCCTGAGCGATATCGTGTCAAACTCTACCCGATTGGCGCGTTAGATCGTCAAAATCGCGAGCTAGTTGGACGGCCCTGGCCGTAATGCTCCAAACGTTGTCAACTGGGGAGAGATCAAACGATCTTGCTGACAGGGTTTGGCAAACATGAAGGGAAGCAGTAGAAACGCCCACAGTGTGCGGGCGCGCATTATCTTGCTGAAATGTAAGCCCAGGCTGGCTTACCATGAAGGGCAACAGAGCGGCGCGTAGAATATCGCTGAGCTGTAGGGCTGTCGCAATCAAAGAGGTCCTGCTATGAAATCAAATGGCACGTCAGACCTCCCGACAACAAGGAGTGATGGCCTGGGACGCCCTTCCTTTTCACAGCAGGACACTCATCTGCAAGCGTGTAAGACTTGTAACCTATCTAAGTGCAGGATTACTCGCAGGTTAGAACAGTGAAATAGTGTGTAATCTATCTGTAAATATACAGTAGCTATAAAGTAATATGTCGCCAGGCGGAACACACCGCCCTGAATAAATGAGGCGACGCCCTTCACTTTCAGTTTGAAATAAATTTCTTTCTATTAAATATGAAGGGGAGGGCTGCTTGCAAAAACTGTTGAGGATGCGGGTTTATTCGATGGCCTTTAACGGAAAGGACGCGTCCTCTTCACCTTCGTATCTCCCAAACTGACTAATAATTTATGTGAATAACCGTATATATACATGTAGCAACTTCACATGAAATATATTTAAAGAAGGTGCGATATAATATTCAAATTACAAAACTTGAATCATGATGGGATTGGGGAATTACGAATTAAAGCTCAAGAATTATCATGAACCCCACACACGTGCTTTATTCACTTTCAGATTGACACGATGTGAAGGACTATTAAACACACATACGAAACGAAACAAGACTGGTTCCCGCTATTAATTAACCGTATTTGGGAGAGGAACATACTATCGTTAAATGGTTTCTAAACACAAGCATAGAGAAAACTACGAACGTTATTCGGTTACTGGGACGAGGAACATATACAAAAATCACACACTTGGACAGGCCTTCATCGTATAGCGGGGGCAAACTGTCCATTACAAGCCTATGACATACAGTGCTACAACACGTGGACAGAGAAGCACTACCATACAGACAAGTCGAAAGTTGTGTGTTCGCTGAAATTGTTACGTGACAGAAAGCCGTGACTTAAAACATCTCTTGCTGCTGCATACGATTAATCAGTGACCAAGAAAGAGGACCTTGTCCCACTACTAGTATTGCGGATTCCGGCGGATTGTCTGAGGACGCCCGGGTTCCCCGTTTCGATTCCCGGCGGGATCAGGGATTTTTCTCTGCCTCGTGATGACTGGGTGTTGTGTGATGTCCTTAGGTTAGTTAGGTTTAAGTAGTTCTAAGTTCTAGGGGACTGATGACCATAGATGTTAAGTCCCATAGTGCTCAGAGCCATTTGATTGTCTGAGGGGAGCATGATTACTCATCAGTGCGCTATCACCTAGAAAACTCAGCAAATAATTCGAATGGTACATCTGGTTTGAATAATCAAAGCATTTCTAATGATTTATAGCATCATACAATGTAGTTCGGAGCATGATACACGTTGCCCACCAATCGGACAAAGGCATTTGTAAGTTCATTAATAAATTGCGAACTCTGGTGAAGTGCATCGATACGTAGTAATTGTTCCTGTAAACTGAGAAATAGTTTATTGCTGTAAGAGTTGCCTGAGTGTCCAGTACCTTTGTACAATCGCTACATGCGGCCCAACGGACCATTACACAAAGCAATCATGCGAAAAAACGAAAAGCTCTCCTAAATGTCTGCACTTGCAAGTACTTGAACATTGAAACATTGATAAAACATAACAACTGAACGAAAACCGATCAAACAACTTAGAGGCGTAACAAGGAACGTGGCTCATCCGACCAGGCGACACCATTCCACTGATCCACGGTGCAGTCTCGACGATCCTGAGCCAACTGCAATCGTAACATGTCGTTGGCTCAACATGTAGACGACGTCTGTTGTGGACTTCAGTGTTCAACAATGTAGGATAAACGATGTTTTCCGAAACACACCTGCACCAGCGTCATCAGATCTGCCACAGATCGGCAGTAACCCTGCTTTACAAAGTGGGCAAGCCTCCGACCTCCACGTTCCGTGATGAGCTGTGGACATCCAACACCTTATCGCCTACTTGTGAAGTCACCGTCGTTCAACCACTACCCATGCACAACAAAACAAGACAAACAGCCAACCAGCTCCGCCGTTTCCGAGATACTCGTTCTCAGTCGCTATGTCAGTGTATTTTCACACTCTCTGCCCGTATCATCTCCAGAATTATTTCCTGTTTGGTTATGCTGTGCTTATATACTTCATTTATCGCGTCGCGTACACGTAGCGCCACTAAGTGGAATGCAGTCTTGCGGTGGGCAGTAGTCACTACATTTCGGTTCCTCAGTGATTTGCTGTGTCTGTGTAGTATGTCTATTACGCATATTACGTCATCTATATGACGGTTCCAGTATACAGTCTTAAAGCGTTTCGAGTTTTATTGTAGTTAAAGTGTTACTTAAACGTCCTGTAACTCCAGAAGCACTCGAAACTGTTCAGATTTACGTAGAATTCAAGATAAGGAAGAACGACTATTTGCGCATCTGTGGATCTCGTTTACTTTATTAGCGAAACCGTTGTGCTATCTTTTACAGTCGTCGGTACTAGGAGAGCTTGCGGAGCAGTTCTGTATGTGGGGCATAGAGCGGATACAGAGAGCGGGGTGGGGGGGGGGGGGGGGGGTGGGAAGCTGTAGATGTAGCCACTGGCTTTTAGCGAGATTGAGATCGACAGGGGAACTGCGTTTTATTTTTGTCTACGATCACGCCGACAGCAGTGGCGCCGGCACAGCCGCGGCAACAGAACGAGAGGGATGGGCCGGGGTCCTGATGCAACGGGCGATTACTGCCATCTTTTCCGCTCTACAAACTAACCTCGTTCCTTAACAAAGCATGTCGAACACAGACAGAAGGGAATTTCGTAACACGTATTGCACCCTTCTGGGTTTCCGAAGCATTACTAGACACCCATTAAAAAAAAATTCAACAAATAGAGAAATAGTTCGCGGCAGACGCAGTTCCTTACGCACCACATCAATGAGCGGATACGTAATTTATTAGAGCTGCAAACGCCTGTGGGTGCTAGGGCGGCCATCAGCGTACGTTACTGTTGTCGTTACGTGATCACAATATCAGGTCTTCCGGAGTTTGTAACATGATTGCAATTCGCGAAATGGTCAGCTAGCATTGTGAAGGATCAAAGAGAATGCCATGTGCTTGCATGAGGCAGTGTTATCAGCGCTTGACACAGTTTGAAAGGGACGTCATTGTGGACCTGCATATGATCTAAAAGCGCAATTTCCAGAGATTTGGGATGTTTGGATACGGCAGTGGCGCCGATATTGGAATGAATGCATTTATCGCGAATATCTTGCACAACGCAATGTTCGAAGCGAGTGAAAAAAGCACAGATAATTCATGTGTATAATACGGGTGGAAGAAAGGACTCACAAAATTACAAACCGATATCATTTGTTGAATTCTTGAGCGTATTCTAATTTGAAGTATAATAAATTTGTATGAGGTTGAAAAACTTCTCTCCACTAATGAGCACTGATTGAGAAAACATCTCTCGCACACAACTCAGATGCCCTCTTCTCGCACGATACCCTGTGAACCGTGGATGAAGCAGGTCAGGCAGATTTCATATACCAAGACTTCCGGGAAGCGTTTGACATAGTGCCACACTGCAGACATACACAAGACCCGAACACACATGAACCGCTGCCTTTAAGGACATTTTGGCAAAGACAACGAGCTGCAGGTCAGCGTAGAGAATTGGCGGGAAGCAGAGGCGGCTACTTTCTCCGACGGTGGTATTGGAAAGATGGTATCACACTACGGTAGATGTCTAAGTCGGAGCGGCGACTACGTGAAGCAGTAGCTGTAAGATGTATCTAAATGTTGCAGATAATACATTTTTTGTTTCCAGTGTGGTTTCTTTTTTGCGACCGATCGGACATTAATAAACGAATAGACCTCGTAATTTCGCAGCCGGGAAAACGTGTACGTTGCAACTGGGTACAATGCTCGAACGTATTAGAAGTGCCATTATTCTCGGTGTCTCGGAGCAGTCGGCACGTATCGTCTCTGAAGTGCTCGCCACGGAGATCCTCAGGGTAGGCGCCGTGTTGCCGAAAGTTTGTCTCTAAGGCCTTTTGCTGAGTTTTGTTGCTCTGCTGAAAAGGGTGTAAGGACCCCGTCTCGTGGAAAGAACGTAACCGACAGCAAGTGTTGCTCACCGCTCACTTCCCGTCAATAACGAAGCTGTTTTCTCTCTGAGCTGTCGAGATGCTGTCGACAGCATCCGTCCGGTTATAACCGACGCAACAGAAGCAGAAACTTCATGTTCCCAACGCACGCAGGAACTTAACGTCGAGTAATTGCTACGTTACGTAAGGATCAGTGAAACAGCGCTTCGTCTGCTGCTGTGTTCTTCCGTGAATGAATGACTGTGATAACTATGTCTTTTCCTTATAGCTCTCAACCATACAAAACGCTCTTAACTTCCAGCAACAAAGGGTTTCGAGAATATAAGATCTCATGATCCGATTTTGTCCAAGAAGCTACATAACTGATAACATTCTCCTATCGTCACGCCATAAAATCTTACAGATAGATAATCGACTAATTGTCAGTATTTTACTTAAAAACTGGTGTTCACTGTCCACGTTGAAAGCACGAACTCGCATCTCACGTCGAAAACAAGTCATCTACTGGTTATTTTCCCGTCAAAGCTGTGTTAGTGTGATTCTGGGCCACACCGTCCTGTTATTCTCTATGGCGCAACACTTGCGAACGAGTCTGCACTCGTATTCTCGAATCTCGCCTGAAAAGAAAACGTACTTGATCAGGCTCGACCTCTCGTATCTACTAAACCTACTGGTACGGGGTCTCGGCTTCGTCCCCTAACGTGATGTGTCGTGTGACGTAATACGAACACAGGCAGAAAGAGAACAGGGCAATGACAATATGCTCTTGCGTCTATATTATTGTTCGAAATATGGGCTGGGCAGACTGATTTATTTGCAGCGTACCCCGAAGTCTAGTTCGGTTGGGAAGTGACTTTTGGTTGAGAGTCGCAGAAGTTCATGAATGTGAATACGAAATCTTAGATGTAGTGACATATAGATGTGTAGTATAGCCCGATATCTAGGTCAGATTGAAAACTGAATGTTTAGTTGTGAGTTGGCGAAGCTATATCGAACCATTTAGTTAATTCGAACGGCTCAAGGTATGCCTTTACAAGCATCATTTTGTTTACGGAAAAGTCATACTCAGATAACGGACGCCGACTTTAGTAACCTGTATCCTTGTTTTACGAAAAAACAAAAAAGAAATGTGATATGCCGAGTAAAGTGTGATTTAAATAAACGAAAATATTATTCCCACATTAGCTCTTCGTAGTACACATGCTACGGAAACAGTCTCGCAGTACAGCTGTTTCTCTTATTGTCTTTTTCTCCATGTAATACAGTATTCTTTGACTTGACCTACATTACAGTACAATATTTGTACAGAATGTAACTTAGCAGGATCAATTAAAAATTAAATTAAACCACTGACGACTGCTTGAACGTCTCCTTATCTTGGTACATGCACATGTTTGAACTATTGGACAATCATGCATAATGGGCATTCGATCAAACATGAAGCTGCTTGTACAGTCTTGATGCTTATGCAGAACCATCCTACATATGTTCAAGCACGCTTGGGCAGGTACGTTGCGCAAAAGTTCTTGTCAAACATGGGTAGTTATCCATCTTCGGGGAGGAAATACATTTTACCAACATTTCGACGGAATTGCAATTCACTTAATTAACTGCACATATGCAGAATGTGGAATGAAATCATGTTCGTTGCTCTCAAACATAAGGCCAGTGAACTGTGCACTATTGTAAACTTTGATTTTGGTACACTTTTCTCTGAGAAGGTGACAGATAATAACAGCTATGTCGGATGACGGGAAGTACACCTTTACCTTGCTAGATACGTGTCAAAACTCAGATTCCTTTAACTTTCACAAATATTTGTTTCCCTAGGGCGTTGTCGTGAAGGTACTTCGAGAGCCCAAAAGCGTTGCGCTATAATCGAGAATAGCACCTGGGCGTTGTGATTTTTCGGAGATAGCAAGACTCGCAGCAGAAACGTTTATATCTTCTATTTAAGTGTAGAAGACAGTATCCGGTTGCAACATTGTGTTGCACGCTTACGTGGTAGAATTACTCTTGGTTCTATGAAATCGATGACAGTTTATTTTATTTTTTTTTTTTTTTTTTGCTGCAAGAAATGAGTAGGCCTACATCCTGCAGTTTCATTCACTATATGTACTGATTAAATTAACTCATACCCCTGAAGCCATTCTAAGTAGACTTCGGCTTCTACTTATACGCTTATACTCTGCGAATCACTGGGAAGTATAGGACAAAGGATACTTTATACTGTAGCGTGGTTGAACTAACCTATGCACCTTAAATACTTCCAGCACCATTTCAGATATCGTCATTTTGCTCTCGCCCAAACGAATTGCGAGTATTCCTCACTAAACGACGTGGACGTATAGTCTGTGTTCATACCTTCATTAATTACAGACCTACCAGTATCAACTTCGCTTTTTTCAAATGGAACTATACTAAATTCTGCTCCTAGTATTTTAGTTCTTAAAGGTGAATTAAACGGCGTTGCACTCTTCAAAATGCGATACTAGTTTCGGAGTAATCACCGTATTTAGAACTTACGATTTATCTGTTCTGAACATGAAACCGATTGCTATCTAATGCGGTAGTTCGCGATTTCATAACCAAATAACGAAATACGTCATGTCTGATCAAGTGAAACAGTATTTTGCACCGCTGGGAACCCGGAAAAAATGGGTCACAGAGGAAAGTAGCTTTCATTGTGTCTGTGTCGTTCACCTAAGTCGAGGGCTGGTTAGTTCTAAAAAAAAAAAAAAAAAAAAAATAAAGTTTCTGAGAAACCAGGAGAAACACGGTTTGTTATCCCTTTACTGAGAATGCAGAAGGAATGCAAAGGCAACAGTACAGTCACACGCTAACGGTATATCGACAGGCGGCGGCCAATGGAATAAGAGTCCATTGAATGTGCAAAAAATTGTTCTTGGAATAGTGCTTGTGATTCATTCAGGAGAAAGAGGTTCACAATCTGAGCAAGTCAATAATGCGTCTGTACACCTCTGACCCTTATGCTACCAGTTGTTCGGCTTGGCATTGACTGATAGAGTTGTTGGATGTCGTCCTGAGTGATTGCGAGCCAAATTCTGTCCAATTGGCGCGTTAGATCGTCAAAATTCCGAGCTGGTTGGAGGACACTGCCCATAAATGCTTCAGACTGTCTCAGTTGGTCATAGAACTGACGAGCTTGCTTGGAAAGGTAGGGTTTGTCAAGCAAGAAGACAAGCAGTAGAAACTCTCACGCATGTGTTTGGGCATTGTCTTGCTGAAATGTAAGCCCAGGATAGCTTACCATGGAGGGCAAACAAAACGGGGTGCAGAATATCGTCGAAGTTCCGCTGTGCTGCAAGGGTGCGCGGATGACAACCTAAGAGGTTCTGCTATGAAAAGAAATGGCATCCCAGACTATCATTCCCAGCTGTCAGGCATGGCGAGCGACAGTTAGAATGGTAAGCCACCAATTGTGGGGGGGTCTCCAGACACATGTTCGGCCTGGGCTCTCAGTGAATGGAGTATAATTGTTTTCAGCGATGAGTCCCGCTTCCAACTGAGCCCCGATGACCAGAGAAGGCGTGTCCCAGACAGCGGCGTACATCAACTTGACAGTCGCCCACCATACGGCCCGACAACCAGGATTGATGGTCTGGGGAACCATTTCTTTTCGTAGCAGCACCCGTTTGGTTGTCATTCGAGGAACCCTTACAGCGCAGCGGTACGTGAACGACATTCTATTCCCTGTCCTGTTGCGCTTCTTGTCAAGCTATCCTGGGCTTCCATTCCAGCAAGATAATGCCGCCTGCAGACGGTGAGAGTTTCTACTGCTTATCTTCGTGCTTGCCAAAGCCTACCTTGGCAAGCGAGGTCACCAGTTCTATCACCAACTGAGAACGTCTGGAGCTTTATGGGCTGTGTCCTCAACCAGCTCGGTACATAACGATCTAAGGCGCCAATTGGACAGAATTTGGCACGCAATCCTTCAGGAGGACATTCAGCACTATCAATCAACGCCAAGTTCAATAACTGCTTACATAAGGGCCAGAGGTGGACCAACGGGTTCTTAACTTGCTCATTTAGTGAAGCTCTTGCTCTTCAATGAATAAATCATCCAATTTATCTGAAATTGTAATCAATTGTTTGTCTATACGTGTACGTCACATCTACCGATGTCCGTCGCATTCGGATAATTCCTTCGTAGTGAGTCTCTTTTTCTCTTTTTTTGTCTTATAGTATACGCAGAGAGTAGGGAGTAACGGGCAGAGCGAACGAAATAGATGTTCCGACAGCTTTTGCTCGTAATCCACATGTTAGCTTCAGAGAAACTGCGATGGTCGCTGGAATAAGTCAGGCCAGCGTTAGTTGTGTTTAGCGCACAGGGACCTCCATCCGCCGCTTCACCAGCAGACTGATAAAGAGGATGGCAGAAAACGCGTGAAATTCTGTCCCTCGATTCTGATGCCACATAAAGACAATAAGCTCTTTCTTCGAAGAATTCTCTTTCCCGGTGAAACTACCTTCACAAATCAAAGAAGGCTGAGTGTAAGGAATATGCGTTTTTGGGACGCCGGGAATCATCACTAGCTGAGGTAGGTTGGTGAAAGGCAAGTACAATTTCTTAGCGAGTGATGCCGGATCTCTGAGAGGAAGTACCACTTGAAATACGTAGATGTATGTGGTAGGAGCACGATGGTGCTTCGCTCACTACTCGCTTGTGGTCGGGAAAGAGCCAACCCAGTTCTGTCCTGGTCGCTAGATACGACCTCATGGCGTTATTGGCTGGCCTGCCCGTTCAGGTGGTCTGATATTTTTTTTTTTCTCTGGGGTAAACTCAAAAATGTACTCTATGTGCAAATTCCGATGACCCAAGAGGATCTGAAACGCCGCATTGTTGTAGCATTTGTAATGTTATCGAAGCAATCTCTTCGGTCCATCTGAAAGCCATTGCATCTTTAACTGCAAACGTGCTTTGCGGCAGAAGATGGGCATTTCGAACATTTGATGAAATAAATGAAATTCCAAGGTTGTATTTACGCTAATTTGTTTTGTGATTTCCCTTTTGTTGTCGTTCCGAATGTAGTTTTCGAATGTAAGTGTAGGATGGTGCTAATTAAATTTTCGCTACTTGAGAGGGTTCCCGTGGAAAATGAGTGATAACAAGACAATGAAACTTTGTGGAAGAGAAATAACGAGAAAAAAATTTTGTACCATGTTTACGTAAGAGGTTACAAATGTTGCTCAATTTGACGACCATCTGCGCCCACGAAAACCTGGGACCGCACTATAGATTGTTCCCTTGTTACCCGAAACAACTCAGGTGGGATGATCGTTACCTGCAAACTGTGTTACTCGTAGTTTGCCGTTCTTCAGGTGACCCCACAGCCAGAAATCACAGGGCTCAAACATGGTGATCTTGGTGGCTACGCAGTTCGGTACGATAGGCGATGATTCGGTTTTCTGCAGACGTCTTACAGATGGCTCGATACTCACGAACAGCAGCAACACTCTTGCTGTTGTGTTGACAAAACAGTCTTGCGAGAAAGGCCCTGCTCACTCTGTCCCGACCAATGTTCACTGTCTGCAACTGTAATGCACACCGATGCCTCTATTTGAACCCTACGTCGCCGTACGATTAGCAGCGCCTAACGCAAATCATGACACTATCACTAGTAACAGAGCAAATCGTGCAGCGCACAGTCGGAACATCATTCCTATGAAGTTTTCCGTCTACACTTCCTTATGTAGCGAAAGTATAATTTTAATCAGCCTGTATGTACGAGGGCCTACTGAACGGCAATGGATCCGAAATTTTTATGTCAAAACTCTTACGTTTTGGAAACAGGCGAAAATCTGATGGGGCCAACTCGGAATTGTATGGATGAAGATCGATGATTGTGAACACAAGACGACGGATGTTGCAGATGCTGCAGCACTGATGTGTGGTCTGGTATTTTCCTGCTGAAGGACAGGGTGCTCCATGTGTGAACGAACGATTTGTGCGGCTGGAAACTCCATTACAGCCCGCTGTTTCTCACGCGGCGACGTAGTTACGTTACACACCGCCATGTTGCATGCTACAATTCGGAGCCCTCTAACAGCAAAGCATTGCAACTTGCGTCAGACAAGTTAACCGAGTAATACGCGTGACTTGTGATTCAACAACCGATATTGAGAACGGGAAAAAGAATTCGTAGGCATAACTTTTTCACCAACCCCTCGTATCTTGTCATTAAACTTATTACTGGACGATCTTTATACATAAGATTTCTTGCTTTGCAGTTGCATTCAATTTTTAATGTACAATTTTTTTAGAGGTTGTGTTAGAAATAAGGGCGGAATTTTTACCATGTTTAAATGTGAATCATTCTTAGATGCTAAGTCATTTGCCTTCCAGTTGATGTGGCAGTCCAGCCAAATATAATTAGTATTAGTTTTAAATTTAACTTTTGTCCACCATTAGGCTCTCTGAGCAGACTCTCTTAGCTGTGTCAAGCTGTAGCGGCCCATCACCCAGACGCGATATTTCCGAGTAAGAACCCCAACTTCCGCATAAGGCATCAATCGTTTTCATGTTCCAGACAGATAAATCGTAAGTTCTAAATATTGGTATTTCTCCAAAACTACTAATCGAATTTCAAAGAGCGAAATACTGTTAAATTTTTCCCTTTTAGACCTACTATACTAGTAGCAGAAATTATCACAGTTCCATTTGAAAAAGTGAAGTTGATACCGGTATCTCTGTAATTAATATAGCCATGAAAAGACTTTACGTCGTTTGGTCAGCACTTACTCGCAATTCATTTAATTGGCAAGAAAATAATTATATCTTAAAAGGTTCAGGAAATATCTGAGGGCAACAGATTAGCTGAATCTTCCTGTTTGTCTGTAGATGTAGATCTGACTGTAGCGTGGACATCAGCGTCCAGAGATGAAGAATGGCCTTACGCACTCACTTCCTGATGAGTCATTTCCGACGACAAACAGCCTGCCTATATCATTCGTGCTTGTCTCGAATGTGGGACGCAGCGGACACACATGGGCACGACCGCTGCACGCACACACGAAAGGAGAAAAGCGCGACGTTCTTCCCTGTAGTTCTGCGCCACCACGTAGTCGACTACGGAGTCTCAAACTAAAGCCGATATTTCTCTTCTATAAGCCCAAGCAGAAAAAGTAATTTTGTTCTGCATTTATTGAGGCACCAGATTTGCCAACAGTTATCGACAGTGGACGTCGTAGCTGCTTTAACCCATACATACTTCGGGGACATGTTCTTTATACAAAAACAATTCAGCTCCCATGTATGAAACAGATTGAAACGTCTGATTACTTTACAAGTGAGTTAATGTTTTAAATATTGGACATTGTGTATGTAAAACCTTTACGACTGCATTCGGGAGGACGACGGTTCAAATCCGCGTCCAGCCATCCTAATTTACGTTGTCCGTGATTTCCCTAAATCGCACAAACAAATGCAGGAATGGTTCCTTCGAAAGGCCACCGTCCTTCCCTAATCGGAGCTTGTGGCCCGTCAAATGGTTCAAATGGCTCTGAGCATTATGGGACTTAACATCTGAGGTCATCAGTCCCCTAGACTTAGAACTACTTAAACCTAACTAACCTAAGGACATCACACACATCCATGTCCGAAGCAGGATTCGAACCTACGACCGTAGCAGTCGCGCGGTTCCGGACTGAAGCGCCTAGAACCGCTCGGCCCCAGCGGCCGGCTGTGGCCCGTCTCTGATGACCTAGCCGCCGACGGGGCATTAAACACTAATCTCCTCTTCCTCGTCCTCGTTTATGACTGAAGAAACAAAAGCTTGAGTATGATGATTTCATTAATTTCGTCCATAGACCAATGAAAAATAAAAAAAAAATAAAACGAAATCGAGATGAGTACAGTCTGGGTAACTTCGGCTCCCTTTTAAGAAAAAAATAGTTTTTCATACACCGCAAAAATGTGTTAACCGAAAAACTCTTTTCTTTTCATTATTTTCTGGAAGGTGTCCGCGAGACAATGTTTCGAATAGGTTTGAAATTATGTGTAAAGTTCATTGGAAGGAGCTAAGTTCTCTCATTCAGAGATATTGGATGAATATAGGCCGCGTAATTTATACGCCCTGAGTTACGCTCCTTGAAGATACATACACAGTTTCTAATTGTAATACTTGTCTTATCGTGTTAAATCTTTGTTACAGAATTTTAAAGTTGGTCAGTAATAATACGTAATACTGAAAATCAAATGTTTGTGGTCGCTGGAAGCCGCTGAAGAGGCAACCGGCGTGACCTTCTCACCATATCAGTAATATAATTAAAGTGTTCCAGTGTGGGTTGTAATTATTGATGGCAGCGAAACTTCGTACACATTCTAATGCGTTAATGCGGAACTGATTTAGTTGGAAAAAAATTAGCACCAGTTTTGGCCATCAGGCTCAAATCTGGCATTGAACAGCACATTGTCGAGGTCTCCGGTGATCAATATTGAACAAACTGTATAACCGACGGTCAGTAATAAGATCAAATGAAAAGTTTAATTTGATTAAAGCACTTACTCCTCGATTTCGGGCAGGATCCCCCGTTTCGTTCGATGCTGAGGTACTATTCCAACACACTTGAAGAGCTTCTGCGATGCTGTTCGAATTTACGAGCAGTAGCAAGTGGGCTGAGGCATGAATGGAATGTGGATTGTTCCATTGAGGAGGGAGGCGTGCTATGGTAGTCCGAGCAGTTGTGCAAAGCCACAGTGGCGTAGTCATTAGCGCATCTGGCTAGCGAGCAGGAGACCAGGGTATGAATCACAGCCTTCGTACAAATTATCATTGACGCTTCAGTGTGCATACATACACCTTTACCATTTGTTTGACATTTTTTGTCCACATCCCGTCACATCTGGAAACATTTATATACCTCTTTCTTGCATTTGCAGCGCCAGATTTGCACCTGATGGCCAAAATTGTAACTATTTTTTTTCCAACGTAAATCGGTTTGGCATTAGCGCATTAGAATATCTACAAAGTTTCGCTGCAATACGATAAGTACAACCCGCACTGGACCTCTGTGAATAGCTGCACTTTAATTATAACCACCTGGTAGATTGAGATTTTTTTTTAATGATGCATAGTCGTCAATTGCCTACTGGGTGTCGAGGAGCCGTACCCATATTGATCTTGTACAACTGGCGACATAAGTAGTTTTTTTAAGGGTATTCCTGATTTGAAGCTGATAAAAAGTATTGTATTATTTCACTCTATCATTGTTCCTGCTGTGTAGTCGTGGTTGATAGAGCTGACCCAGTTACACTGTTGAACGATTAGTGGCGTATTTGTTGGTGCACGGAGGTCCACAGACAGGACACACAGAGATAATAAACGCGTTTAGAAATCGCTTTGGCAAGGCCCCAGCTCTTGATTGCGAGAAAAGTGTTTTTTTTTTTGTTTTTTTTCAACCAGTGTCGAAGACTGGCTGCATGGAGGACGGGTGAAAACAGTAGAGAAAACGTGAGCTGTCGTCTTGCTCAAGAGTGCTAGCTTCTGCTGAGTGTGGGAGGTATGACATTTCACACAAATGTCACACCCTATTATGTGCAAGAGATAGAAAGAAAGCCGCCGAAAGTTAAGATATGGACCGAGATGTCATCACAATATAGGTTTGGATAATTTTTTCTTCAACGATTCGTCAGTTAAAAAACTGATTTGGACGTATTCTTAACGTTGTCAATACCCGCTCGATGACAAACGAATCGTGGATAATATGTGGTTAGAGTAGGGAGGGGTCGCCATGTGATCCTCCGCCAGTGGCGTCATTTCGATACAGTGTGGAGGGGCACGTCATCATCAGAGCGCTCTCGTGGCTGTTGGTAATTAGCCACACCTCGCAACTCTATTCTCGCTCGATTGCCTCGTCAATTGGCATCACGAGGCTGAGTACATCACCTCCCTGTCGTGCTACCAATAATCCAGGCGGCAGGCACTAAAAAAAAATAAAGAGGTTCCTTACAAAACATTCGCAATTTTAAACTTTCAGTATGTTGTATGTAGTTGGCCTTTACTGTAGAGTCCAAGTTTTAGATTTAGAGAGCCCTGTTAACTTGATGAGAAACGAAAAAACGTGAAATATAGTCACATGGTCCGGTTTTTTGTCTGCAATTTTTCCCCTTGTGTTTTATGGCAAAAAGCACTTCGACCGTTCTTTCACAGCGTTGAAGTTCCTACAATGGTCAGTAGACAACCGTAATTTTATAGCACAGATACCGCTGGAAAGCAGGAGGAGGGGAGAGACTTTCTTGGGTTTATTAAGTGGTGACAGTTAAAATCACTTACCATGAAAACTTGCTTTTTTTATATACCATTTTAGGTTTCCGTACCTCAGTCGGTGAGATCAAACCCT
Source organism: Schistocerca piceifrons (assembly GCF_021461385.2). NCBI lineage: Eukaryota > Metazoa > Arthropoda > Insecta > Orthoptera > Acrididae > Schistocerca > Schistocerca piceifrons. The sequence continues at coordinate 296,962,440 of NC_060143.1, read as the reverse complement.
TATACGACCAGTTTGTTGTACATCCGTCATATACTAAGGTGTATAGTGCCTTGGGGGTGTAATAAATGTAAGCCTGTAAGTCAGTGATATTAAAAGATACGGTCATTTACGTCAACTGTTTTGGTGCTCGCAAACTGACTCATCGAAACCTAAAGGATACTTCCTGTAGGCCCAGAATCATGAAGTTCGGCAAGAAGCAATGTTTCGCAGTACGAATAACTGAAAAATCCCAAAAAGCGTCGATTTGCAAATATATCACACGGAAAAGCTTTTTTGTTTTCATTTGGTGTCCGACTGTTTGTTAAAACCCCTTCCGCACAGGGACGGGTAGATGTATCAAGTTGAAAATTGTTACATTCCAAGGTCTGTGGTCATGGGTGTTGTAAAAAAGTTAAGCTTCTAAGTCAGTGCAATCAAAAGGTAATGCTATTATGTCACATAATTTGATACTTGCAAACTCACTCATTAAAATCTATAGGATACTTCCCGTTGATCTAGCATATGAAATGTGGCAAGAGAAGGAGAAAGTCAAGAAGTTGTTAATTGGTATCTATATCCCACAAAAATATTTCTTTTATCATTCCTTATCCAATTAGAGACTTAAAATTCCAAAAGGCCGTATCTTCCCATTATCAATGTCAATAACAGGCAAAAATCATAGAGATTTCTGGTTCCTATCAGTGCGTGTGATGCCAGTGTGTAGAATGGGGAAGACGCGCAATCTGAGTTTGGCCGAGGGCAGACTGTGATGGCCCGGGGGAATCTGCACGACTTGTCAGGTGTCCGAGCAGTGCTGTGGTGAGTGTCTTCCATGCGTATCGAAACCAGGTTCAAACCACGCCCACATGCCGTGGGTTGGGAGGCGTAGGCTGGGCAGACTGGTAAAACTGGCAGGCGGCGAATTGTGACAGAACTAACATCAGACTTCAATGCTGGGCCGAGTATATATGAACACACAGTGCATCGAACACTCCTAATGATGGGCCTCCGCAGCCGACGGCCCATGCATGTGCAATATTAATACCACGACATCGGCAACTACGACTGAAATGGGCATGGGACCATCGCAACTCGACGTCGGCGCAATGACTGAGCTTGCATGGTCTGATGAATCCCGATACCTTATTCAGCATGCCGATGGGGAGGATGCGGATCCGTCGTCTTCCAGGCGAACAGCTCCTTGACACCTATACTGCAGGCCGGAGACAAGCTGGCGGTGGCTCCAGTATGCTCTGGGGAACAATCACGTTGGCATCCATGGGTCAAGTGTGCTCGTTCTAGGCACTATGACGGCCAAGAAGTATCGTGCACCGGGTGCAGACCACGTATTCCCCTTCATAACGCCCATGTTTCCCGACAGCTGTGGCATTTTTCATTTAGATAAGGCCCCGTGTCACAAGGCCAGGAGTGTGATTGGGTGGTTCGAGGAATACAATGGTGAATTCCAGTTGATGTGCTGGTCCCCAACTCGCCAGATATGAACCCGATCGAACACATCTGGGAGATAATTGAACATGGAGTCAGAGCTCATCGACCCACTCCCTGGAATTCACTGGAATTAGGTGACTTGTATGTGCAGATGTGGTGCCATCTCCCTCCAACGACACACCAAGGCCTCATTGCTTCCATGCCAGTACGTGTAGCCGCTGTTATCCGTGTTAGAGGTGGACATGCCGGCTGTTAGAAGGTGGTCATTATGTGCTGTCTGATCAGGGTATATAACTAAGTTTGTACAGAACCGTCAGAGCCCTACTCACACCTGGCCAGTCTTTTACATTGCCTTTGCAGGAAAGTCCGCTCTGTGTTCAGCCTGTCTAACTGCTTTGCAGGGGATCCGGGTTTGATTACCGATACTGCCAGTGATAGTCCCTCGGTGGGAGGACTGGACTGGTGGTGAATTCAGCCACGTGAGACCAACAGAGGAGCTACTTGAATGAGTAGTAGTGGAACAATGGCTGGGAGAGCGGTTTGCTGACCCCTTGGACCTCTGTACCGCTTCCAATGACGCCGGTAGCAGAGGACGACACAGCGGTCTGTCAGTCTCGATTGTATCATCAGGGAATGAACGCGGGGGTGTGCTTTTCGCTTTGCAGGGATGAGCATCTCATTCGGGGTACGGTGGAGGCGGTGAATGAATGGTTTCTTGCTGATATGAGACATTGACCATTAGAGGCACCTACCATTCCCCTTTTAAAAAGTTGTACTACACATATTATGCTGCTGGAAAGTGAAAAAATTGTTAAAATTTCGCGAGCACTATGCATTTAGCACAGGTACGATGTACCTGCCGACTGGACTGCAAAGAACATTCCCTGTAGTACCGAGAGCTGACAGCAGCACTCCGCACTCCTATAGCCACGTGTTGAATTTTGGAAGGTGTTTCCCTGCGTAAATATGTTACAGACCTACTATTTTGTGGAAATATTACCATGGGGGCGGGGGGAATGACCAGGTGCGATTAGGACTCGTGTGACATAATTACAAATTAACACTTTCCAGATTTTTTCCTTTACTTCTACTGTTGAGCCTTGTTTCTTTGCAAATTTCGTGGCTCTGGGTCAAGGCGAAGTACTCTATAGATTTTGATGTGTGAGTTTACGAGTTTCAAAATATGTGACAAATACCCGTACTTTCTGATTGCATTGACTCTGAAGGTTACGTTTCGTACACTGCCAAGGGATCACAGACGTTAGTATTTCACTTAAATTTCAACGCAGTACTTCTACCCGCTCCTGACAAAAGGGGGCCTTAACAGAGGGGCAGACAGAGAATAAGACAACAAATGGGAAAAGAATTCTTTTCCATATTACATAATTACAGATTAACGTTTTTACTTGTTTTGTGAAACCTTGCTTCTTGCCAAATGTTATGCTTCTAGGTCAACGTTAGGTACCCTATAGCATTTAAGAAATGAGTTTTCGGGTGTTAAAATATGTGACATAAAACATAAATCTTTTGATTACGGTGACTTACAAGTTCAGTATTTTACATCTCCGAGGGACCGTAGACCTTAGTATGTGACACAAATTTCAACTTGATACCTTTACCTGTTCCTAAGAAAAACGGGTTTTCACTGTCGGACTGACTGGTTTATTGACTGACTTACAGACATACAGACGGATAACCAAGTGAACCTTTATGGGTTCTGTTTTTACCGACTGAGTTATAGAACCCTAAAAATGGAATTAACTTTTAAGTAACCGTGTTTAAATATAGCAGTAATAGCCCAAGCAGTTTAAAATGTCAGTAATAACTAATAAAAATTTTGCAAGCGGCAAAATTTATTAAAACACTGGCTGAAAGATAGTGACAAATTGACAGCCAGAGTCACCGGTACTCTCTCTCTCTCTCTCTCTCTCTCTCTCTCTCTCTCTCTCTCTCTCTCTCTCGCTCTCTGAGTAGTTCATTCAGTTCGATCGAAGTTCAATTTCTCTTCTGTCTCTCACCTCCCACTGACATTCGAGGATCGTTACCGAGGTAACCGCCGCCGCAGAAGCTTGCTTACAGTTTGCTGTGGTATTTAGTTTCTGGCTTGTAGTGACCGCTTGCTTCCATTTTTTATTTATTTATTTATTTTTTTTTATACCGTGTGTGAAACTTAACCTCTGCGCGGTCGTATCTGGCACACTTGCTCGACCGGTACTTCTGTGTTTACGGAGACAACCGATATCCCTAATTTGTTGATGCCAATGCACAATGCTCCGTTTACATGACAGTTATTTTCAATAATTCGTTCTGAATATGCACATCGCACTGTTGCAACATCTCGCATATTCCAACATACGAAAACTCTGTTTTTGCTTCGCCATCGTTTTGTTAAGGCATTGCTCTCGTCACGCCAACTGGTACGCACAATGTAAACTTGGTGAATTTGCGGTCCTATTCATGCATCGATCAATTTGCACATGTAATACTATGGAAAATATAGAACTTCGAAAACGAATGAATCGTCAGCAGGAACCCTTTGTAGAAAACATCAGTTACGGAGTTATTATTTCATTCATAGCTGTTATTTTTCCAGCAGCTGTAGTATATGTTTAAGAATAAAATACAGTCGTTAGCTCAAAAATGGCTCTGAGCACTATGGGACTTAACATCTATGGTCATCAGTCCCCTAGAACTTAGAACTACTTAAACCTAACTAACCTAAGGACAGCACACAACACCCAGCCATCACGAGGCAGAGAAAATCCCTGACCCCGCCGGGAATCGAACCCGGGAACCCGAGCGTGGGAAGCGAGAACGCTACCGCACGACCACGAGATGCGGGCAGTCGTTAGCTGCAGTGATTATTAAGCGAAATAAAAATATCTGTGCAACTGAAGACTGAAATTTATTCTGAAATTACAGAGTTCAACTCCCCAGGACAAAATAAAATATGCCGTCTCCAAAGTTATACTTGTGACGTAAAATCGATGTTGCGTCTTACTGGCCACTGTCCTCTCCACGGTCAGGTTGTTCTTTTCGCCCTTCTCAATGTAGTGGAACGTTAAGTTCCATGCTGTGACGTTACAAAACTCGACCAGCTCCCTCATGTGAGGATGCCTTAAAGCCGTCGGCACACGGACCGTGCATCCGAACGTTGAACGTTGAGCGTGCCGAGGTTTCTGACGTCATAGCGTGGAATAGCATGTTCGGGAGTCTTTCCGAACGTGCAGAGCAATATCTGGCATGTCAGATATTCTGAGCGTGCGTCTGAGCGTTGACCAATGAGATGGCACAACGCCACCTACGTCACACGCACCCCTCTCCCTCCAGTACAGAGTTGTGAGGTGCCATATTGGCGTTCATTTCAAGCCTATATGTATATATGCCATTTCTGAGCACCAGCAAATTGAGAATCATTGGAAAACCCGTTGTTAATTCTGTGATTCGTTCCAATAAAATAACGAGAAACATCATATTCATGGCAAAAGAATTATTGTAACTTGCGTCTTATGAGAGTAGGCTATTTGAAGGCAGTGACACAAGGATGATCCACCCAAAACGCATTGTTCTTGTACAATTTGTTATAATTAAATTTCAATTAGTAACGTATCTACGATAACGTTTTCTGCAACGGGTACCATACTTCGATTACTTGCGAGAGGTGTCCGCGTGTTGTTGGATTAGCGTAATGAGTAGCGTAACTGTCTCGTATTTAGTTGATAGTTGGGGCGGTGGTTCGCTTCTTGACACTTCCGTATTTCATTTCTTAACATTAGCGTTTTTATTAGGTACTGATACTTCATTATTAGTTTAATATAAGTATATACTATGATATTTGATATTACGTAAATATAAGTTCACCTTTTTTTGAGGGGCGCCTTTATTCGATTGGCTTAAACTACAGGACAGCTTGCGCTACTTCCATAAAGATATTTTGCTCCTTTTCTTTTTCGCCTCGTAATTCACATGTTGCAAAGATTCTGCTGTTGGGTAGGAACAGTGATTGAGACTGACCTTTGGGTTTTAATAAAATGTGGGAATGATGAAATAATGTTTATCTTAGGCGGAGAAGTATTCCAAATTTGTACCGCACTGTTTGTAATGGAACTTTTATATGTCTCTGTCCTTATTGATTGGACATGGTACTTTCCTTTTCGTGGACGATGGAGGAAATTTCGTCCATCGTCCACGAAAAGAAAGTACCATGTCCAATCAGTAAGGGCACAGGCTTATAAAAGTTCCATCGCAAACAGTGCAGTACAATTTTGAAATACTTCTCCTCATAAGATAAACATTATTTCATCATTCCCACATTTTAGTAAAACCCCAAAGTCAGTCTTACTTGATCACTGTTCCTACAGTAGCAGAATCTTTGCAACATGTGAATTACGAAGCGTAAAAGAAAAAGAAGCAAAATATCTTCATACAAGTAGCGCAAGCTGTCCTGTAGATTAAGGCAATCGAACAAAGTCACCCCTCAAAAAAAGGTGAAGTTATATTTACATAACATCAAATATTATAGTATATACTTCCATTAAACTAATAATAAAGTATCACAACCTAATAAAAACGCTAATGTTAGGAAAAAAATTTTGGAGTGGCAAGACGCGAACCACCGCTCCAACAAACACAATGCGAGACAGTGGTGCAAGTTTTTTTTTTAATCTCACTGTGTTCGCTTTTGTTCGTTGCGTCTGTTCGGGGCGGACGTCGTAAGACATCCGTTTTAAGTTCGTTGATGATCGATTAACTCAGTTTTTTTATTACAGAGGGCGCGTAACCCTCTGACCGAACACGCTGAGCTACCGAGCTACCGTGCCGGCACTCATTACGCTACACCAACAACACGCCACGTGACACTACATATTGTGTATTACCCCTTGCTAAAAACCTTAATCGTAAATATGTTACTAATTGAAATTTAATTATAATAAGTTGTACCAAGAACAATGCGTTTTGGGTGGATCTAAAGCGTGTTGCTGCCTTCAAATAGCCTACTCTCATAAAACGCAAGTTACAATAATTCTTTTGCCACGAATATGATGTTTCTCATTATTTTATTGGAACGAATCATACAGTTAACGGGTTTTGCAGTAATTTTCAATTTGCTGGTGCTCAGAAACGGCATATTTACATATAGGCTTGAAATGAACGCCAATATGGCGCCTCACAACTCTGTACTGAAGGGAGACGGCGTGCGTGTGACGTAGGTGGCGTTGTGCCATCTCGTTGGTCAACGCCCAGACGCAAGCTCAGAATATCTGACATGCCAGATATTGCTCTGCACATTCGGAAAGGCTCCCGAACGTGCTGTTCCACGCTATGACGTCAGAAACTCGGCACGCTCAACGTTCGGATGCACGGTCCGTGTGCCGACGGCTTTAGGGAGACTTCTCGTACATGCTTACAATGATACCATTGCTTTTCATCAGAAACTTTGAATTTACGCTCCGGGGCGAACTTACTTTTTACGTCCCTGCCTCGCCACCCCTCAACTTGTTTAGGAAGAAGCGGATGAGAGGAACCTCGATCAGACTGTGCAGGGCGACCCAGTGGCCCGGTTCGCCCTGTTGCGGAGCGGGGCGGCCCCATCGATTGGTCTCGCCGAGCCTCGGCATGACGCAGTGGCCGGCAGCGGCAGCGGGCGGGCCCAGCCAGACGGCGGAGCCTGCAGCCGCGGCACGTGGCGCCACCCCTCCCCTCCCCTACATCCCAACCCCGCCACTGCTCCCTGCCCACCTGGCTACACGTGCCGCCTCGAGCTGTCTGCGCGCTTCCCTTAGCCGGTGCGCCCTCTCGGCACGTCATTTCCGCTGCGAACGGGTAGCTGGCGGAACCTGCCAGCATTCTGGCACAGCTAGAGGGTGTGTCGCATACAATACCGACGCGTAGTCAGGTGGGCTAACCACCGAAGAGCGCTAAATAAATATCACAGCGTACCGTTCCGTTGACGTCGAGATCATTAGTGGTAGCGTACTAACTAGGGATGCGAAAAACCGGCATAACACCGATACAGGCATTTTAGTTCCGAATAATTGGTTTATTTCGGTATGTATTTGGTCTTGGTTATAACAGGTCTTTTTTTATAACGAATAAAGTTTATTCGTAATATTTCTCTTGCTGTGAAATACTATATTGTTAGAGATAATGGGAAAGGCGATAAGTACTATTGTAATAACTCTCGCAATTAGAAATGAGTATCAAACACGGAACGTAAGAATCAGTGCCGCATTGCTGGGACAATAATCAATAATGCACCTGTTGTCCTTCACTATTCAGAGCGGTAGGTGTATACCAGGCTTGTCATTTATAGCCCTTGGTAAAAAGTTCTTTGGCTTCTCAATTATTGTTATCATCTTCGAATGCTATTGTTTATGATGAATTGAGTCTACGCACACATCCAAACATTATAGAACCAGTGACTGTAAACAGACCGGTCAATAAATATTTGACACTGTTCAAAAATGGCTCAGAGCACTATGGGACTTGACTTCTCAGGTCATCAGTCCCCTAGAACTTTGAACTACTTAAACCTAACTAACCTAAGGACATCACACATACCCATGCCCGAGGCAGGATTCGAGCCTGCGACCGTAGCGGTCGCGCGGTTCCAGACTGAAGCGCCTAGAGCCGCTCGGCCACCCCGGCCGGCTTTGCCACTGTATGAATTCATTACTGAAATTCCAATTATTGTCAATTAATTATTCCTGCTAAATGTTCTATTTTGCTTATTATTAAAATTGTTCATTTCAGTTATTTGAAACAGCATTTTTAGTCCTGTTAGCAAAAATCATATGTATTCAAATCCCTCTTAAAAAAGAAATAAACATGTTTTACTACAAAATGAATTTTCTTTCAAAATAATGAAAAAAAGAACATCACAGATTCCACGCAAAAACGTATTAACTGTCTGTCATTTCTATGAAATAATACAAGAGAAAGGAGATAAACGCAATTGTAATAAAGTCAAAACTTAACAGTTTATTCAGTGTTTATAATAAAAGTAGAAATTAGCTGATCTGCTGCCTGCGTCTACATAGTATGCTTTTATATGTTTGTAGCCCTTGGAAATGGACAACAAAATGCGGAAAACAGATTTGTCCAACATCACTTTTCATCCTTTATCATTAAATATCCGAAATGCTTAAATAGCTGGGTGATCCCTGATAACATCATGATTTTAGCATAGTTGCAAAAAACTAGAATCAGTAAGAGAATGCTGGTTATTTTTCATATTAACACCTCACAACTTTTAAAAGGAAGCACCGAGCAATATACAAAGTTTTCTTTTATTTGTCTGTTTCATTTGATATTTGATTCTAGCTGTTTTCAAATCTTTACTGCAAAAGTCTGAGAAAGTCGTAGAATTTTTCAATCTCTGTTGGTACAGAATTGAAACAGAGGCAATAAAAAACAGAAAATCGATTATTTCAGAAATAGGTTATTTTGAGCGGGTTTAATGATCAGGTTAAACTCGAGATGAAAACAACCCGGATAACTGAAAACCAGTTGTTATACCAATAACCGCCATCCCCAATAGTGACTGACTTGGAATACCATGAATGTAGCCGGCCGTGGTGGCCGAGCGGTTCTAGGCGCTTCTGTCTGGAACCGCGCGACCGCTACGGTCGTAGGATCGAATCTTACCTCGGGTATGGATGTGTGTGATGTCCTTATGTTAGTTAGGTTTAAGTAGTTCTAAGTTCTAGGGGACTGATGACCTCAGATGGTAAGTCCCACAGTGCTCAGAGCCATTTGAACCATGAATGTAGTAATATAGTAATAATACGAGAGAGTGCTCAAAGCTAATGTCTCCGAATTTTGTATGTGTAAACTGTTGAAGCTTTTTAAATAAAAACAAACGTTATTAACATTCTGAATGTTTAATCTTCATGTCTACATATTTGCAGCTCTCTGCCGCTAGAGGGCTCCGAATTGCAGCGTGTAACATGGCGGTATGTAACGTAACTATGTCGGTGCGTGGGAAACAGCGTGCTGTAATCGGTTTCGAATTCTAAGAGTTCGTCCACACATGCCGCACCCTCTGCTTCAGCACGGCAGTGCTACACTACACACGAGCACTGCGGCATCTGCAGCAATCCGACACCCTGGGTTCACCGTCATCGATCATCCTCCATACAGTCCCTACATGTTCACGTCCGATTTTAACCTGTTTCCAGAACCTAAGGAACACATTCGAGGACTTCACTTTGAAACTGATGAAGCGGTGCAAGCAGAGGTGAGGCTGTAGGTCAATCAAAGGAGTCAGGCCCTTTACAGTGATGGTAACAACAAACTCGTCTTTCGTTGGGACAAATATGTTAGTTGCCAGGGTGACTATTTTGGTGTCGTCCGAAGAACGAGATCCCAAGATAACGTTGCGACGGAAACACAAGTAAGCACAGTCGCTACTAGACGCAAGGATGAATGCGAGACGGTGTGGCAGACACCCCGTCAAAAGATCCCATACGCCACTGCTGCTGAAAACTTAACATCACCGAGGACGACAGTATCGTCGCACTACCAAGCCAGCAGGGAGAGAACTGTATCAGACTGACTATGCTCCATTCAATAATTAGAGAGACAAATTGGTCTGGACAAAAAAAGCGTTTATTTTTACAAAACAATACTTTTTCTACTTTTCAACATAATCCCATTGAACATTTATGCACTTGTTCTAACGGGCTACAAGATTTTTTATTCCGGCTGCAAAGAACTAATTTTCCACCAACTTTTTCACGTCCTCATTGTCCTGGAACCTCTTCCCACGTAAAGCCTCCTTCAGTGTACCAAACAAATGAAAATCACTAGGTGCTAAATCAGGACTGTAAGGGGGATGAGGCAGTACTTCCCAGCCCATTTTGCCGATGGTTCACGGTTTAGTTGAGCAGTATGAGGACGTGTGTTGTCTTGCTGGAGAATCACACCTCTCCTCTGAGATCCATAACGTCTCTTTCTCATGCCTGGCTTCACCTTGTTTAAAAGCAAATCCGAGTAGTATTGGCTGTTCATTGGACGATGCTCTTTGAAAGAATCACAAAAATACTGGACCTTCATCATCCCATAACTCCGTCAACATAACTTTTCCTGCTGATGCTTGACTTTTGAATTTTTTCTTGACGGGTAAGTTGGTGTGCTTCCATTCCATGCTTCGTCTTTTCTGATTCTGGCTCGAAGTAGTGAACCCAAGTTTCATCACAAGTTAAAATTTTGATGAGGATGCGCTCACCTTCTCTTTCATAACGTTTCTTTAGTTCTGTGCACACTCTCAACCTTCTTTCCTTGTGTCCTTTGGGACCCATCTTGCACATGTTTTGCGGTACTTCATCTTGTTACAGATAATGTTATGAACTGTATCAATAGTAACTTGAACCTTATCAACTATAATTTCCACAGTCACACGACGGTCGGCACGAATAATGCCGTCAATTCGACTTTCAAGTCAGGGAGTTGAAAATGAACTGGTCGGCCAGAACGGTGTTCGGCAGTCGCTGATTCGCGACCATTTTTGAACTGCTCTACAAACTTGTAAAAAATTGCACGATTCATACAAATTTCACCATAAACCTCATTCTACAGTATATATTCACTGGTTTCTCGCCTTCAGCAGTAAAAAATGAATAACAGAACGTTGTTCAGCTAATGTGGACGTTTCAAACGTACTCGCCATCTTGAAACTTATTTTTGAGGTTATAAACAGAAGAGTGTTGATACATCAGCTGATCAGGGCTCCTCCCAGTAATGTCAACTTAGCCATAAAAGTACCAAACTTGCCCTACTAACAGTTTTTCCCCAGACCCATTTGTCTCTTTAATTATAGAATGATCCTCGCAAAAAGTTAAGTATTTCGTCTTGATAAAGTTAGAATAAACTGATCCAACAATTTGTGTTACAGTATCAACTCGCCCACCTCAACAGGTGAATCTAAGAATTCACCATTGTCCCCGCGACTTTTATTTCATTCGATGCAACAAATATGTTGAGAAATAAATATGTAGACATGAAGAATAAAGATTTGGAATGTTAATAACATTTGTCTTATTTAAAAAGCTTTATGAGTTTCCACCTAAAAATTTCGGAGGCAATAGAGTGTGCGTTCGTAGTAGTTGTAAGTCCAAATACAGTTTTGATCCAGCTCTCCACGTTGATGTATCTTGTGCAGGTCTCTTCATATCTGCAAAACTGCTGCTACAGACGTCCATGTCAACAGTATTAAAATGTAGGCTGAACCATGTTTCACAATACAAGAGCACTAAAATTGACGCGTTTAGTAGGAGCAAGCCTTCATAATCACAATTATTCTACGAGAACGTCACAAGAGCGATGAAGATAAAATTGAACGTATTAAAAATTTGTGGTTACTTTCCTTGTAACCGTGTCTTGCTAGAACGTGTTTCAACGTCATTCGTCCGGTCGTTAGACTAAACTAAAATAAATCAGCTTACGCAGTACGTGAGCATCGGGAGCGAAACATCAACAGTTCACCGCATACACGGTCCGCATACCTCCAGGACACGCACGCCCACGCGCGTACGCGCGCGCGCGCTCACACACACACACACACACACACACACACACACACACACACACACAAAAACTGAATACAATCAAATAAGCTGCGCCATTGACGACTTCGTGCGCGTAAACAAGAAATCAGAGACACATCAATGATCAAAGATAGTGCACACACGTATGTATATGCTCTGGAGTCCAGTCGCTCCAAGCACAGAATTCAACACTATTACCGTAATTAAAGCAAACCTACAAAGTTTTTCGAAAAAAGTTGCTTGCGTCTCCTATAATCTATTCATTCAACGTATTTCCATTTTTGCCACTACCTATCGTAATCTCAAATTGCTCCAGTAGATCCAGTTTCCTACCCTTGCCTAATGTGTGCGAAATTGTGAAGTATTCTTCAATTCCCAACAAACCAGATTCATGAAGTGCATGGCTGCGGTCAATGTTTCGAAATTAAGTCCGAAACCGTCCCTCTGTTCGTTGTGCCTCAGTTTAAAGGGCCTGCCAGTGTAACCTATGTTGTTCGCATTACAGCTGTTAAAATGAATTTTGTAGATACCACCTTTACCATATGTATCAACCTTCAGTTTCGAATTAGTCATTAATTTTCATTCTAGCGTGTTATTGATTTTAAAAGCGGCTTCAACTATAAAGGCTTAAAAATGTTATGTTCTTCGGTCGACAAATTCACGAAATACGGAATAGTAACACTCTTAGCATTCTACCTGGCATTGTCAGTTACCTTCATGCGCTGTTTCTTGCGTATTAATTTATTCATTATATTTTCAAGGTATTGGTTAGCTCTGGCTAGATGTCTTAAAATGTCTTGCTCAGTCATTTTGTCCTGTTTACTCAATGGTAATTTAAGGAGATCTGGACATATTGGTCTGTATTTTATACTAGGTAGTGTTTTGAAATATAACAACACAAAAGCTTTAATCGATATTGAAATAAAACTTTGACTAAGTATTTAGTGTATTGTGACCTCTATGTGACAAAAATTAAATACCTTGGAATTCATAATGGAGTGAACTTCGATTTTTATCTTACATACTGAATTACGTGTAATTTGTTTTGTTACACTGTATTCCACACTATTCAACAAAAAGGGCAGTACGAAATTTTTTTCTTTGAATTATTAACTTCTTAAAAGAAATTTCTTGTGTATTTAAAAAGTGTTTTTCAGTAACAGAGAAAGCAAATCAGAAAGCTTGCACTTACTAATCAAAATGTAACCGCTATTTTCACTATTTCAACTTTCGTTTTCGGTAAGATATTTCAACCCTAGAACCCTTACCGTGTGTTCATCATGTCAGTTGAAACTACATTTATGCCACAGACAGGATATTATGTGCATATTTTACTTGCATAAGTACGGTGAATTTGAACCTCTGGATCTTGGCAACGAATAGTGATATCGAAAAAAGTTGCGAAGTTTCCAGAAAATTTCAAGTTAAGAACATACGATAAAAAGTCCGACGATCTGCCATGATTACAAACTATAGAAATGGCCATCCCCACAATTAGTACGTTTCGTATCCAAAAAAGTCTTTTTTCGGTGTTTCCTCAGGACCCGCCCACGTACAAATAGTGCTTATATCCACCCGAAATCACACCCATTGCAAAAGAACCACCCGATTTGTTCAATTGGCCTGTGATCCAGGAAGTGTGTAATTATTACGTTTTGTCCCTGTACTGTGAGATAGCTTCAGTATGACTGCTTTTCCGATATGTATAAAAATAGTCGCTAGGCCAACACATGACCCCTTATCTCTGTCATCAATAGAACCCCACATGTGACCCCCTGAAAAATAGCATTTTCGTGCGTGGCTTTTTGGAACATATTGGCACTATACGCTGCTGTGCACGGACCGATTGTGGTTGTCCTGAATTCACGTCCATGTTGAATTTGTTTTGAGTGTTTTTGAACTTTGTAAATAACACAGACGAACTTGCGTAATGTTTTCTCCGCTTTACGAAAAGAGCGGCGAGTTCAAGAGAATTTTATCAAATGTTTTAACCTATGTTTTGCAAGACAATGTATTGCATTGAAAATCTGTTATCTAGTACATATAAATTTTTATTCTTCATCCAAAAAGCGATTTCACACGAGATATTAAGGCGTGGTCATGTCGCCTTGTGGTGAAATAATGAAAGACAGGAGCATTTAGCAATTGTGAAGCTGTCGTAATACAATACACCTCTTCGCGTCTGCAGGTGATCACTCATCTCTCCCCTCTTATCTTTTGGACAAGAAAATACCAGGAAACCTTTGAGGAGACAAATGGATTTACAGAGTAAAAGTTCGTTGTTTCAGTGATCCCGCCCAGTGCCGTTAGTTCAGTAAATTAGGCTGAAATTTTCGCGTCTTGCATGTGTTGCGACCGAGGGAGCTGGGTCGCTCTCTGTTCATGAGACCGAGCAGGGAGTGTGGGAGAGTGGTCCAGAGTAACGGACGGAGACATTAGAGACACAGCGGTATCTGTAATAACATGTATTTGCCAGGATGAGTTAAAAAGCTCTCTCCGAGAGTCGTTCAGTGGACGAGCATTAGCGCGTACTGCGAAGTAGTGCGCAAGTGTCTGGTCAACGAGTCGTGAAGTCAGGGCTGCAGGTCAATGTGCCGCGCCATGTGTTCTCACGCAGCGGCTGGGCAGACGTTGACCACCCCTCACGTCCTACAGTACATTACGGCTCTGCATCTCAGCACTCTTCTAGCCAGCCCATCGTGCACGTAGGGGAGGATAGTCTGCTGTGTAGTCCAGGATGTCGGTTATTGTGTGATCCACCATGGATCGACGGAGACGCATCAGATGTTCACAAGTCGACGAGAGGCTACGTGAACGCGCAATGCCTGGATGGTGTGGAGATGACAACTTGCAGGTCACCCGCTATAGACCCTCAATGGGATGAGGACTGGCAGCACAACAGTCTTCTCATCATCAACAGTATCCCAGTAAGCACCAATGGTAGACCACCACTGTGGTTTGCGTCAGGTTGGCTGCCACGCGGAGTTGAAGTAAGCAAGTGCATAGCAGGCTGACCATCATCAGCCAGCTTGTTACAGTTTACTGAAACTCAGTGGACCGTCATTCACTCTGATTTTGGGAACACAGACGAAACGGCGGCACGACTGAACGTGTCTTTGAGATCCGAAAGCACCATTATCCAAAGAGCCTATGACGGGGTGGCTCTGGGTGCATGAGCGAATTTGTTCGCGTTTATTGTTCTCGTCAGCGATTCTCATCTCGCTGTGGTGGCTCAATAATTACTCTGCCGAGCCCGGGTGTTCTGCAAAGTTGGCTATGGCAATGGCGCTCTTCCGCTTCAAATGGTTCAAATGGCTCTGAACACTTTGGGACTTAACATCTGAGGTCATCAGTCCCCTAGAACTTAGAACTACTTAAGCCTAACTAACCTAAGGACATCACACACATCCGGGATTCGAACCTGAGCGGTCGCGCGGTTCCAGACTGAAGCGCCTAGAACCGCTCGGCCACATCGTCCGCTGCTGTTTCAGATTATAGACCGTTACTTCATACTGCGCTGTTACGATGTATTGCAATGTTTGCTATTTTGCTTCCTTCGCTCTGAACGAAGAGAGACTGGGTTTAACTTCCCGTCGATGTCGAGCACAAGCTCTGATGCGTCAAGGATGGGAAATGAAATCGGTCGTGCTCTTTCAAAGGAACCATCCCAGCAGATCACAGAAAACCTAAATCTGGATTGCTGGACGCGGGTTTGAACCGTCGTCCTCCCGAATGCGACTCCAGTGTGCTAACCACTGTTCCATCTCGCTCGGTCCCTCGCTCTGAGGTTGTGTGGCAATGATTGCCCGGTACTCTGTCTTCCACTACATCGTCAGTATACCGAGTTGACATTCTGATTGGTACACTGGCCCCAAGCTGGCCTCCTCGGCCCTGATCCCATCCAGTAGAACTTGTAGAAAAATTGGGCATGTATACCGAAATTATTTTGCAGCGCAGCACAGGTAACAAATATGGCAGATTAGTTGAGCGTCTGTTTACAACTAACGTTGCCAGCGGGTGTGGCCGAGTGGTTCTAGGCGCTTCAGTCTGGAACCGCGCGACCGCTACGATCGCAGGTTCGAATCCTGCCTCGGCCGTGGATGTATGTGATGTCCTTGGGTTATTTAGGTCTAAGTAGTTCTAAGTTCTAGGGAACTAATGACCTCAGATGTTAAGTCCTATAGTGCTCAGAGCCATTTGAACCTTTTGAGCCATACAACTAATGTTGCTCTCACCAAAACAGTGCGTAGCAGTGAAAGTCAGCAAACGTGATTACACAGAAAAAAGCATTACAACCTGGTACAAATTTCTGTAGGTTTCTCCTGGGGTTTACACTGTCACACAGTTACTGTGGGTTGATTGACTGCGTTTTAACGCAAAAGGGTGAATTTTTAAAGGCAGTAAATTGAAGCTTACACGTGAGTGGCATATAAATTGTTCAAATAGTGTGTTTATTCATAGATACAACTTGGGTTTCAGAAGATAACTACTTGAAAATCACAAGACGTACAGGAAACAGCGTACATCAGTGGATAGAGCATGTATCAAAAATTTTACCTCACATTACAAGTGCTCAACATTTGTGACGTGGCAAACTCAATAGGATAGTCAAACTACTGCCGTAACGTTCCATCTCATCATGGCCAATATCACTGCCTCCATTAATTAAAGGTTCCTTACATGTTTTCAAACAGTAATGTAAACTGATGCCTAAGCACCTGAAGATAACCCATCATGGATCGAAACGCATCGTGCTTCTGAATAAAGACCACACTGACTGTAGGCGGTTTGTATTTTATTTTGCGGAAATGGTAGTCACGGCAACAATACAGTCAGCAGTGGACAAGATTATAAATCTCGTCTGTTAATTTCATTTTCTGATCTTATTCCCTCCGCATCACGTGACTTCATTCGATTAAATTCAATTACCCTTTTTTTACTTTTATTGATCCTGATCTTGTAACCTCGCTTTAATTAGTAATCTACCACCTGAAACTATTTACAGTATCCAAACTGGACTCGCATTCGGGAGGACGACGGTTCAATCCCGTCTCCAGCCATCCTGATTTAGGTTTTCCGTGATTTCCCTAAACCGTTTCAGGCAAATGCCGGGATGGTTCCTTTGAAAGGGCACGGCCGATTTCCTTCCCAATCCTTCCCTAACCCGAGCTTGCGCTCCGTCTCTAATGACCTCGTTGTCAACGGAACGTTAAACACTAACCACCACCACCTACAGTACCCAAAATTGTAACGAATCTCTGATAAAGAAGAGAAGAGATAGTAGAGGTGGTTGGTCAGGCCAAGTCATTTCATTTATATCTACATCTACGTGATTACTCTGCTATTCACAATAAAGTGCCTGGCAGAGGGTTCAATGAATCACTTTCAAGCTGTCTCTCTACCGTTCTGCTCTCGAACGGCGCGTGGGAAAAACCATTTGCGGAAGCGACTCCCTACGGACCATTACAAAGGTTGTAATTTGTTCTTAGCCTTCTCACATATGTGCTGCAACAGGCATTAGGTAAACAGTGGTATTGCTGCTGAATTACAAATAATTTAAGGGGTCGACGTATGAAAGTGTCACCAAAAGAGTGTAATTTTGTTTGTTGTATGGCGTAACTCAGTCAAGAACGTAAATACAAAAACACAAACGGCTAAAATAGTCAAACGGTCCCACCTACAGGCTGCCTATCTAACGGCGCACAGAGCCAACAGAAATTTACTTTTGAGTATTTCATAGAGTTACTGACCAAATTTAAAACCTTAAAATACTTTTATACTCGTTAAGAAATATAATCTTACGTTAAAGGTTTTAACGCGTTAACTCAAGTACTGAAATTAATAACTGTCTGTATATATGGAGGCATCGTAAGTCAAGATGCGCAAATTACTCAGAACATATCCATCAAATATTTGAAAATGAAAGCGCTTAGCGACTTCCGGTAGATATTACACGTAATTTCAAACCCTTTCGAAACTCTTTCATCACGGCATCTCCCGCAAATAGGCGACAGGGTAAAAGTTTATCACTTAGTGCATTTTTGCTGGTCATGCAATAGAACTGCATCATCAGGCATGTTGTCTTAGTTTATTACTTCTTTGCTGCTAACTATACTCGCAATACGTTTTTCAGACAGCGTCCACATATATACCTGAATTTACCTCCAGATTATATCGTACGATTCATAGTTCGGGAGATATGACGATTTATACATGGATATTCGATTCTTTAAATAATCAGGGGTGGGGGAAAGTTTAGAGGTTTATACAAGGTGTAAGAGGTATAAGAGTAAGTGCTGATATTTTTATATGTAGTGCCTTAATGTGTACACACATCAATGTTTGTTTTTTTTCTCTCTCTGTGTCGAACAGTTTTCCCACAAACACGCCGCAAAACTATACGACCTGATGTTTCCTGCAGTGCCTTAACCGCATAACTAAGTGTACTACGCCTGTATGTACAGACTAATCGTTTTAAATCCACATTTCAACAC
Organism: Schistocerca piceifrons; assembly: GCF_021461385.2. Taxonomy (NCBI): domain Eukaryota; kingdom Metazoa; phylum Arthropoda; class Insecta; order Orthoptera; family Acrididae; genus Schistocerca; species Schistocerca piceifrons. Next base: position 296,943,971 of record NC_060143.1, on the reverse strand, counting down.
CTGACCTGTTGCGCAGAGGAAAATAAGCATTAATTGCTTGCGCTTGTCATATGTACTTGGAGGTACTAACTGTAATATCCTGCCCACTTCTCTAGTATAGGGTGCCTGGGAAGCTGTTTACTCGCATCGATAGACAGCTATTCAAGCAAATCATATTAATGGAGTATAGTATAGTAAGTTAAATGGACAATACTTTGCGTATTCCGAAAAGTGTGTCGCAAGTAAAAGGCGATGTCCTTGGTATATAAAATTTCAATGCAAGCAAAAGAATACAGTTCATACGTCACCGCTATTGCGTTTGTACTACAGCTGGCGGATATGGGGCGCGGCGCTTATATACTCCTCATATACAGGGTGTTACAAAAAGGTACGGCCAAACTTTCAGGAAACATTCCTCACACACAAATAAAGAAAAGATGTTATGTGGGCATGTGTCCAGAAACGCTTAATTTCCATGTTAGGGCTCATTTTAGTTTCGTCAGTATGTACTGTACTTCCTCGATTCACCGCCAGTTGGCCCAATTGAAGGAAGGTAATGTTGACTTCGGTGCTTGTATTGACATGTGACTCATTGCTCTACAGTACTAGCATCAAGCACATCAGTACGTAGCATCAACAGGTTAGTGTTCATCACGAACGTAGTTTTACAGTCAGTGCAATGTTTACAAATGCGGAGTTGGCAGATGCCCATTTGATGTATGGATTAGCACGGGGCAATAGCCGTGGCGCGGTACGTTTGTATCGAGAAAGATTTCCAGAACGAAGGTGTCCCGACAGCAGGAAGACGTTCGAAGCAATTGATCGGCGTCTTAGGGAGCACGGAACATTCCAGTCTATGACTCGCGACTGGGGAAGACCTAGAACGACGAGGACACCTGCAATGGACGAGGCAATTCTTCGTGCAGTTGACGATAACCCTAATGTCAGCGTCAGAGAAGTTGCTGCTGTACAAGGTAACGTTGACCACGTGACTGTATGGAGAGTGCTACGGGAGAACCAGTTATTTCCGTACCATGGACAGCGTGTGCAGGCACTATCAACAGCTGATTGACCTCCACGGGTACACTTCTGCGAATGGTTCATGCAACAATGTGTCAATCCTCATTTCAGTGCAAATGTTCTGTTTACGGATGAGGCTTCATTCCAACGTGATCAAATTGTAAATTTTCACAATCGACATGTGTGGGCTGACGAGAATCCGCACGCAATTGTGCAATCACGTCATCAACACAGATTTTCTGTGAACGTTTGGGCAGGCATTGTTGGTGATGTCTTGATTGGGCCCCATGTTCTTCCACCTACGCTCAATGGAGCATGTTATCATGATTTCATACGGGATACTCTACCTGTGCTGCTAGAACATGTGCCTTTATAAATACGACACAACATGTGGTTCATGCGCGATGGAGCTCCTGCATACTTCAGTCGAAGTGATCGTACGCTTCTCAAAAACAGATTCGGTGACCGATGGATTGGTAGAGGCGGACCAATTCCATGGCCTCCACGGTCTCCTGACCTCAACCCTTTTGACTTTCATTTATGGGGGCATTTGAAAGCTCTTGTCTACGCAACCCCGGTACCAAATGTGGAGACTCTTCGTGCTCGTATGGTGGACGGCTGTGATAAAATACGCCATTCTCCAGGGCTGCATCAGCACATCAGGGATTCCATGCGACGGAGGGTGGATGCATGTATCCTCGCTAACGGAGGACATTTTGAACATTTCCTGTAACAAAGTGTTTGAAGTCACACTGGTACGTTCTGCTGCTGTGTGTTTCCATTCCATGATTAATGTGATTTGAAGAGAAGTAATAAAATGAGCTCTAACATGGAAAGTAAGCGTTTCCGGACACATGTCGACATAACATATTTTCTTTCTTTGTGTGTGAGGAATGTTTCCTGAAAGTTTGGCCGTACCTTTTTGTAACATGCTGTAGATGCCACTCTAGCCGTGGTGTCGTCCTAGCCAGCGTACTATTGGCTGACGTCGTGTCACAGCCCTCTCTACTGTAACGTTCCAGGCCGACGTGCAGGCGCTTGATGTTACGCCGGAACACTAACCAACCTAGAAACGTACTACTCCTAATAGCTGTCATTACTTGGACCGTTCCCAGCCATCAATACAAACATCTGCACGTACACCAGTTACATCCAGCGTAAAAGACAGTTAATTACAAGAGTATGTGTGGAATCATTTGTTACTGGCTTGTGTTGCATTCGAATATGCAACAGATAACGTGATCAGACTATTACTAACGAACTTGAGGGTTAGCAGTTTCTTCCGCCCATCCCCTAAACTCCCACACAATCCACGCTGTGCGTGCCTGCAGTAAACGCCACTTGCGTGCAATCTAGGAGTGTCTGCTGCGGAAGTTACGACGGCATGTTAATGCACAGGTCACCTTGTGCATAAGTCGTAGGATAAAATGCACGAGGTGAACGTTTCCGGGTTGTTGGGTACAGGAGGACTGGGGGCAAGCGGACCGGAGATGCCCTTCAAGAACCCAATAAACAGATAAACTCCATTCACATTCCTGTCCTGTCCTTGCCAGTCTGCCTGCATTGTGGACGTTTCAGCATATACCTTTCATTCGCGGTCATGGAGTACAACACATTTTCGCCTCTCACCGGGGAGCCAATGCCGTGGAATTAGATTAGACTTCTGCGTGGTTCTCGACTTTTTACGTATCTGGAGAGCTTAAGCATGGATCTGCACAAATTTTTGTGTAGCCTTTTCGCTATGCTTGGTTACACTACTGCATTAAATTTCTTGAAAGAAGGCATGTTTAATTTTTTTCAGACAATGTTTTTGTGGCATTCCCTGGGTGACCTCGTCATTCTGGAAGGCAAAATGTATCAACACAAGTTTTTCCTCTGCACGATCGCTTCTACCAGCAGACAATGCAACGTGTTGTCACAAAGCTCGCCGTGTACGTACGTTGTTTGAAAAGCACCAGGATAAGTTTACCGTACTCCCCTGGCCACCGTACTGACCGAATGAAAACCCAATCGAAAATCTTAGGGACCACATCGGTCGGGCTATTCGTCAACCGAGAAACCTGGCGCAGCTGGGCACGGCACTGGAGTCGGCATGGCTCCACATTCGTGTTGGTCTCTTCCAGAAGCTCTCTGACTCTCTTCTGGCACGTCTAATAGCGGCCACGCTGCAAACTGTTTACTCACGGTTTGGACAGGTAGTCACATTAATGTGACTGGACAGTGTACGTTAATACAATAGTCAAGAGTATTTATTATCCACATGATAAAATTACGTGTTCCTCCATCTACAATCATCTGCCGAAAACCTCTTTTCTGTATCTTGAATTGTTCACGGAATTGGGGTAAGTTTTAGGTATTTGTCGGCATGTCGTAATCTACAATACATTGTGAAGAGACAGCCATGTGATAACGTTTCACATTCCCGTTGAATAGCGTAATATTGTACAATCACTGACTTGACGTTCGATATGTAGCATTGCGACCATATCTGTATACAGGTTATACCGTTTTTTGCTCTATACGTAGAACAACACTTCTGCGGTGGTATAAAACTGTGTTATTCTACGGGGCATCTAGAACGTCATTACATGGCTATTTATCACGCTGCTATGGGGGAGTATTTATCCTAATGTTTGTTGATAATTCCTAAAGATAGAACAATACTGAAATGTGTCAAATCGAACTGAATGGAAAAAGGCAATGGAACCCGGGTGTCGTGCATCTGGAATCGTTCAGAAAGCACTCCAACCATCTTTACTTACTTTTTCTGTTGATGTCTTTAGATAAATAAGAGGTTGGTCGTTTCAAAAGGACCGCGATCGGTTGATAATGACTTCTTTTAACATAAGACACTTAGAAATTGTTCATACTAAATAATAATACTGTGTACTATGAGCCATGGCATATCTACTATGCTTATACAGTATGTCATAGGAGGAATGACCAATATTCAGGGACGTGACAAGAACAATCGTTCAAAGCATAAACGTCATATGAACACAAGTCCCATTCCGAATGGTTTTCGAGACAGAACAAATTTAATGTACATCGTTTTTCATTTTCTGTATTATTTATTACAATGTCAGGTTTATACATGTACAACAGTTTTTAAACATTACAGAATGCCTTTTACGAAGTATCAATTGAAACATACGTATTAACACACCTCTAAGCATTATCGTACACATCACATTACAGCTGTTGTATGTGCGAACTTCCACCGTCAATTGCCGGCCGGAGTGGCCAACGGCTCTAGGCGCTTCAGTCTGGAACCGCGAGACCGCTACGGTCGCAGGTTCGAATCCTGCCTCGGGCATGGATGTGTGGGATGTCCTTAGGTTAGTTAGGTTCAAGTAGTCCTAAGTTCTAGGGGACTGATGACCTCAGATGTTAAGTCCCATAGTGCTCAGAACCATTTGAACCACCGTCAATTCAGTGCAGTTGTGCACTCCTGGGAAAACATGTGCTGCTTTTCTGAATGCCTCTGCACGTTCCGTAATGAGGGCAGCAGCGTCAATGTTGCGACCCAGCAGTTCACCTCGGGTATTCACCCTTCGTTTGAACTCCTCGGAATACATCCAACCCCATAAATAAAAATCTAATGGCGTAACGTCTGTCGATCGTCTTTCCTCTTAATTGCACTACCATGACCAGCGCAACGATTAGGGCAAGTGCGGTTGAGATGTTCTCTCATTTGTCTGGTAAAATTTGTAGGGGCTCCGTCATACTAGAAGTACATTGCAATTTACATGGCCAAAGGAAGGTCCTAAGGTAAAGAATTTTTAAAAAAATGCAAGTAAATTTGTCCCGTAATTCGCTCTTCCAAAATACATGCATCTATCGACATATTACAAAACATACCGCATGAACCATCGATCGAAAAACGAACCTGGAAATATTTTCCACTGTAACGTGTGGATTTTCCTGTAACTATCGATGATTATTTAGAGCTGTCAATTCCATTGCGTATAAATGTGGCTTCGTCAGTGAATAGTATTAATGGTGATAAATTACGACTGTCATTATAATAACTGACAAAATTCAAGTCATGTGGCACTGTCGCCAATTTGTAGGCGTAACGTTGCAGAACGATATGAAATCGAATGACCGCCTCAGGCTGGTAGCAGGGAAAGCAAATGCTGGACTTCGTTTTGGTGAGGGAATGTTGGGAAAGTGTAGCTCATCCATACAGGAGACTGTGTTTAGAACGGTAATGCAATCGATTCTTGAGTACTGGGATCTCCACCAGATTGGATTGAAGGAAAACATCGAATCAGTTCAGACGGTCTGTTAGTTTTATTACCGGTAAGTTCGACCAGCACGCAAGTATTACACAGATGCTTCGTGAAATCAAATGGCAATACCTGGAGGGAAGAAGACGCTCTTTTCGCAATGCACTACTACGCAAATTCAGAGAACCGCCATTTGAGGCCGACTGCAGAGCAATTCTACTGCCGCCAATGTACGTTTCGCTTAAGGATCAAAAAGGTAAGATGTGAGAAATTTGGGTTTGTGCGGAGGCTTTTACACAGTTCTTTTTCCCTTCCTCTGTTTAGCAGTGGAACAGGAAAGGAAATGACTAAGAGTAGTACAGGGTACACTCCGCCACGCATATTATGGTGGTTTGAGGACTATGTATGTAAGTATAGAAGATTGTCTATATATGTGAAATGGGTACAACCTTTCCAAATGTCATTTTCGCCATACACCCATTCCTGGGACGCTAAAGTCGTTGTGTACTGGGAGGAGGATACGCTGCACCATTCCAGAAGTGTGTTGCTGTTCTTGCACAGTTCTTGAACTACGCACTCAAAAGAAAAATGACTTCTTCGAAGATTACATGTTTCACGCAATGAGCTGAAAAATCTGGTAAACACTTTACGATCAGAAATTCGACTGGCCTGATTGCACCTACTGTATTCTTCGATGACAGCATGTCCAGAAGTCATTAACATACGCCATACCTGAAAAATTTTTGTTTTTGTAGTTGTATGGTAGCCAGCGCGTGTACCAATACAATTAACCTATGCTTCCCTCTAATAAGTCCTCAGTCCCTTGCACTACTTCACTTAAAACGCCCACTGACAACTGCGCGCGCGTTCACTGGGCGCGTTTTTGGCAGCAAAACATCCAGAGCAAAGACAACGAGGCAGTTTGGGCTGGAAAAAAATGTCAGAGTTGGGTGGGAAAGATACATTGTGCGTGCCCAAAAACAAATGCACATTTAATGCGTTCTATCTTGGAAGCCATTCGGAGTAGGGAATATGACTGTATGAAGTTTTTTGTTTCAAATGAGCGTTTCCGTCACATCTATGAATATTGGCCATTCCTGCTGGGACACCCTGATTAAAAATGACTATTCTTAGAGGATGTAGTTTCAACGCCATCATGTAAATTTTATCGTAGCAGTTAAGGATCTGTGGAATTATAACAGCAGTAAGTGAAAGTGTGAAGTGATGACAGTGTGTGCCAGACAAGCATATATCTCGCTAAATTGCGAGTAAACCTTACGGGCACAACGACCTAATAGACATCGTTGTACTTCAAAGGAATCCATAATTTAAAATTAATGTACATGTAACAGTAAAGCATCTGATGATCGCAGAACTCGGCCGACCGCGTCGTTGCCGAATAAAAGTGACCGAAGCTTAAATTATTTTATAAATTTCATGAATTACACATTGGTAAAACAAAAGAGAGGGTGCATTTAACCAATGTGTTACATCTTTGAACGCGGAATGCTAGTCAGAACCAGCGTGGGACATTTCAGTTCTGAAATCGTTAGAGAATTCAGTATTCCGCGATCCACAGTGTCAAGAGTATGCCGAGAATACCAAATCTCACGCATTACCTCTCACCAAGGAAAACGCGGTACCGACGGCCTAGACTTAAACGACCGAGAGCAGCAGCGTTTACGTAGAGATGTCAGTGCTATCAGACAAGCAACACAGCGTGAAATAACTGCAGAAATCAACGTCGGACGAATGTCGGACGTATCTGTTACGACAGTATACGGCGAAATCCGGCGTTAAAGGGCTATCGCAGCAGACGACGAACCGACTGCCTTTGGTAACAGCACGACAACGCCTACAGCGCCTCTCCTCGGCTCGTGGCTATATTTGTTGCATCGTAGACGACTAGAAAACCGTGGTCTTGTCAGATCAATCCCGATTTCAGTTGGTAAGAGCTGGTGGTAGGGTTCGAGCGTCCCGCAGGCCCCACGAAGCCGTAGACCCAAGTTATCAACAAGGCACTATGCGAGCAGGTGGTGGTTCCATAATGGTGCGGGCTATTTTTACATGGAATCGACTAGGTCCATTGGTCCCGTTGAACCGAACGTTGACTGGAAATGGTTATGTTGTGTTACCTGGAGAGGATTTGCAGTCATTGATTGACCTCATGTTCCCAAAAACGTTGCAATTTTTATGCATGACAATGCGCCATGTTACGAGGGCACAATTGTTGGTGACTGGTTTGAAGAACATCCTGTATAATTCGAACAAAGATTCGGCTATCCATATCACTCGACATGAGTCCCATCGAACTTTCGTGGGACAATCTCGAGACGTCAAACTCCTGCACCGGCAGCACTTTCGCAGTAATGGACGGCTATCGAGCCAGAATGGTCCAGCATTTCTGCAGGAAACTTCAAACTTCTTGTGGAGTCCATGTCATGTCGATTTGCTGCACCACGCCGGTCGAAATGAGGTCCGACACGATATTAGGAGCTATGCCATGACTTGTCACCTTAGTGTGTACTCTGTACGGTCACTAGTATTCAAGGACCCCGCCGCCGAGTGAATAAGGGCTTAGTTCCAAAAGCGCTAGGTCTTTGGATTGATCATCCTTGCTAGCACTTCTTTTCTTCCATTCCCTCGTAATTCTGACAATAGATTTATTAGGACTGTGGTAATTAGCAGTATTTAATTATTCATGTATTAACTTCACAAAAAAGTTCGTAAGGAGATTGGAAATAAAAACGATGCACAGCAGCTTTCAATCGAGTCATTTTATTTATATTATTCTGTCTACATTTGTGACAAGTATAATATACAAAGGTAATGTACCGGAAAGAGGATGATACTGTCTATAGAAACGTGTAACAGAATAACTCCAACAACATACGGCACTCGTAATGAACGCCAAAATTTTGCATGTGCATGTTTATTTTCAATTTTAGTTTATAAGTTGTTGTGAGTTAAATGTTATAAATAATTCCTGAATTGTAAAAGTGAATATCTCGGCAACGCATTTAACGATTACAACAATCGAGTGGTCTACGGATACAGCTCGTAGAACTGTATCGGACTGTGACAGTAGATTTACTGAAATTGGATTTTGCGCAATTAAACAGAGCTTTTCTTACAAAATACATTGAGAAACATTGAAAGTAGCGGCAGTACTGTATACTTCAGGTATATAGGAAATTACTTAATGTATAAATTAAATTGCTTGTTAATATTTACACTCATTAATCCAAAAACGGATGGAAACCATAGAAGTTATTGTTCATAAATAAACTATGGCAGATAAAAGAAAACTGATAACGGCATAGTATTTCTCAGAAAATTTCTGTGTGATTTGATGTGTCATATGTGTACAAAAGGTTGAAATTAAGAATTTCAGCATTTTATGTTGAGTAGTTTAACTGACTTCACTGGTGCTTGACATACGTTTCCTGGGTGAACAGCGTCATTTTGGGGGGAGTCTATTTTCAGACTATGTGGGGGCGGTCAGGCTATATTAATTTGTGTTTCGAGAAAGCTTTATCTGATCAGCAATGAAATAACAGCTAGTCCACGTGTGTGAATTACTCAGTGTTCCTACTTTCGGACATAGAAATTTTTTGTCATCTGATGGACTTTGTTTTTGCGTGTGATACAAGCCGCACTTACAGGGTTTCACTGTGCAGCGACTGTGGAATTTATAGCGTGAGGTAACTCACGCAATTCATTGTGATACAGCCGCCTCCAGGATCTTAAGAAACTCGACCAGGCTCTGAAACTGTGCATTCTGAGTTTCGATTTTTCTATGTACGTACTGGAAATAAACTCGAATTTCTGAAACTTTAAAAAATATGTGAATGCATACGTGATTTTGTTCGTAGCAAATCCTACCTGAATTTAAATTAAATACTATAGTGGCAAATTGAGTACATCGCGACGAATGTGAGTTGACGCCCTTTAGACGAAACGTGGCCGAACTTGTAAATCCAACCACATTTACGGGGGCCCATTGAAATGTCTGTGTTGTGTAATGTGTAGGTAGCACTTGGCGGCTTCGAGCTGATATAGAACTTGTGAACAGCTTAAAACTTTGATTTTCGGCGAGCTGATGAAAGAGATTGTATTCTATTTCGTCATCCAAACCACGTGCACATTTCCATACAACCCGTATGGACGCTGTACCGTCACCGAGATTCGATCCATAGACCTCGCGCTTTTGAAACTAATCGTACTCTCTCGGCTGGGGAATCCTTGAATATGTACAATCGACCAAACGCAATATAAAAGTGTCAAACTCGATTTTGTGAAAGAGTTCAAGAGCTGCGTATTCCTGTTTACATATGCTGAAGTACGAGACGTGTAGTACACACCCCGTCAACACGATCCAAATCGGTGAGGGGAAGTTCGTCTGGCCCCGTTGTAGGCCGTATAGAATCCGCGCGGCGGGAAAAAAATTGTGGTAAGATCTTGTGGGACCAAACTGCTGAGGTCATAGTCCCTAAGCTTATACACTATTTAATCTCTTACACTAAGGACGACACATACACCCATTCCCGAGGGAGGACTCGATCCTCCAGACGGGGGCAGCCGCGCGAACCACGACAAGACGCCAGAGACCGCGTGGTGGGTTAACCTCCGTTGGTCTGGTACACAGGCAAACTCTCATATGGTATTTACGCGGTTTCCCACGCTCGCTTAGGCAAATTCTGGCGTGGTCTCCAATATCTACCTCCGGAAATACGATAAACAAGCATCTGAAATACGGTGAGCTACAGAAAAATGTTCACACGATTCACAGATACATGGCGCCCCAGGCAGGGCTGCGGCGACTTGAAGGGCATCCGGCCGGAAAGTTAAAATAAACTAAGGTTGCCAAATCATCAAAACAGCGGACCCCATGCGATGCGATGGATGCTACGAAGAGTATAGCTGGGAAAGTTGTGAAGAATTCTACATTTCGGTCATAGGTCCACTGTTAAGCGTATCGTGACATTTTATTACACGAGTTGAATGGATAACTTCTCGACAGGAGGCGATTATTGTGCATAGCATTTACTGCAACGGCTTCACACCACCAGTGTCATGAATTGAAGAGGTCGACAGAGGAAAGTGCTAACCCTCAATTTAGTAATGACGATTTTGCTCGAATTATGTTGTGTTTTGGAATGTACCTCATGCTCTAAAAGTACTGCCTTCTGTACCGCTAGAGTATATTGTCTTTTATATACACCGACCAGTCTCATCAATGTGACCACCTGTTAAAGGGCTGATAAACCAACTTTTTCAGCGCTGACCGCTGCAAAAAGTGCAGGGACAGTGTTAATGAGTTTCTCGAACGTACTGATTGGGATGTGGAGCCGCGAACGTCCGGATCGAGATGGTCCCACACGTTCTCGATTGGATATAAATCCAGGGCGTTAAGTGGCCAGAGGAGTATGGTAAACTGACCTTCGTGTTCTCCGAACAACGTACGTACACTGCGGTCTGGTGATAACGTTGAACTGTCCTGCAGGTAGATGCCATCGTGCAGAGTGGGGGAGAGAAAAAAAACAAAAAACCTGCTTTTAGGGATGGACACGGTCCCTCAGGCATAGATGCATAATTGTGTTGTTCCATTCTGCCTTCCAGAATGACGAGAGCACCCAGGAAATGTCACGACAACGTTCCCCAGACCACAACGCTGCCTCCTCCATTGTGGATCTTTCGGATGATTGCTGGAGGACGATCGCTTTCAGAGGTTGCACGCTGTACATGCCAACGGCCATCTGTCCGATGGTGCATAAAACTTGGATAATCTAAAAAAGCCACCTGTCGCCATTCAGTGGCCGTCCAGTTATGATACTGGCAAATTCCAGTCTTCTTCGCCAAAGAACAGCAGTCAGCATGGGTTCATTTACAAGGCGGCTGCTGCGGAGGCGCACGTGCAGCACCGTTTGTTGATCGGTCGTTGAGGAGACATTGTTGGTAGTCCTTTGGTCCATTTGGGCGATCAGTTGCTGAGCAGTTGGGCCTCCTTTCGCCCTTACACATCTCTGCAGCCATCTTCCACCCCTGTAATTATGGCATGTGGTGCACGACAGTTGTCTCGGCGCCGGTTTTGGATAGCGCCATTCTGCTAGGGATAGTATTCCTCAAGCACAGCGGCAGGCAATACAAACTTAGCCTTTTTGGAAATACTTCCACTATTGGTCTGGAAGGCAATGATCATCCCCTTTTGAATGTCAGATAAATCGTTTCGTTTCTACATTACGACAGCGACTGCACTTTTCCCGCGTCCCCCCGACACCCTTTACATACCCTCCACTGCTAGGGCTGCCACATGTCGTCTGTGAGTGGTTATTGTATGCCGACGTCGAACATGACGGTAGTCACATAAACGTCAATAAACAGTGTAAATTGCTTTATTTTGTTGTATTTGTATTTATTTTCTTGTCTTTGAATTTAATAAAACATGTTATACGCAGTAACGAAAAATGCGATCTTATGAGTTACCGTGTTTTTGCGCCGAGGCATTTCATTGACAAGTCTCTTAATACACAGAGCGCGTACCAGTTACAGCTCGTGACGTCAGCAGCACGTACCAAACCGCGTGTGCCTTTTTCCAGATCATTAGCACCGCTAATTGGAGACGTCTTTCCACGTAATGGCACAGCTTCGTATACGGGTTAGTGCCATTAACCCAAGAGCAACTGGAACGCCTCGAGAGCGGTTTCCCAGCTCGCTCTCCTTTCGCTCCTCGACTTAAGCAGCTTAGCGTAATCCCAATACCGAGCTGAGCCGATTTTAGCGCCCCTCTTCGAGGGAAAATAAACTTCTCGTATGCAAGGCACGTTTGGCGTAAAGCCTCGCTCCTTCCCTTGAAGTGGAATTCGTTTCAGCACTTAGATCTTACTTCGATATGCAGAATTTTTAAGTTACATTTGTATGTGGGAGTGCCCTTATTATTTTCAAACGTGGACCTCTTGCTTACGACGAACAGTAAGACTACTAGTTTTTCTGCAGAAGCCGCAGCTGTACTTACAACTTTATAGCACGTACGAGATCACTAGAAAAAAAGGTTTTCGATAATAACAAATTTCAGAAGTTTGCTCCAAAAAGTGCGTGGTCCAACCTTTGTCAGGGAATGTAATCCATTCGTAATAAATATTATAGCATGGGAAAAAATGTCGGTAAGAAGCTAACATTTCTGTGGTTCGAGCAGCACGATTACATTAAACATGATGGATGACGGCAGCTAAAAAGAACATATTTAAAGTACAGTGAAGCCTGATTTATTCGAACTAAGTAGGCCGTTTGCCATCCGAATTATTGAATATCTCGACAAGGTGAAAATTCAGAAAGAAAGAGAGGGACATAAGTTTCATAAGCATGAACGCTGTATTAATTTTCCCGTAAATTTAGATCAGATATTGTAAAATGAAAAAAAAGGTAATTAACGTGCACATAATATGTTCGAATCTGTGTGAATTCCTAAGGGACCAAACTGCTGAGGTCATCGGCTCCTAGGCCTACACACTACTTAAACTAACTAAAACTAACTTATGCTAAGAACAACACACACACACACACACCCATCCCCGAGGGAGGACTCGAACCTCCGGCGGGAGTGGCCACACATAATATGTACATCCGAATTCGATTTTCACAAACATCTCTTGAAATGTCCGTCTGCAGCTACGAAGTATCTCTTCAAAAGTTACCAAGTTGTTGGACGAGGACGTGCTGAAAAGTAATGCGTCCGAATTTTGTACATGAAAAATCTTAGTTTTTTGCATAAAATAAAATTATTGACATTTTACATCTTTCTTCTTCATGTCTGCGTATTGGCGGCCTTCTGTCGAGAGAGAACTCCGAACTGTAGCGTATTACATGGGGGTGTGTAACATTGTGTTGTCGCTTGAGAAACAGCGTTTTGTAATCGAGTTTCTTACCGCAGAATTCGTCCACACATGGAGCACCTTTCCCTTCAGCATGACAATGACAGAGAACACACGAGCGCTGCGACATGTGCAACAATCCTATCCCCTTGGTTTCACTGTCATCGTTACTCACCAGTAAATCAAGACAGGAAGGAATTACAGATATTGGCTGCGAGTGGGCATTAATTTAAACCAATGGGAAAACTTGAAAATTTATGTAGGATCGGGATTCGAACCCGGATCTCGTGCTTACTAGGCAGATCCTCTACTCCGGAAACGATGGTCGTGGCAACTGCACGGACAATCACCGTCAGACCCAAATTCTCAACTTATCCACATAGTACTGATGTAGTGCCCCCTGCCAGCTATCCTCATTACTCGCAGAATATCGTCTCGATTCCCGTAAGAGTTTGAGTCTGGTGTGTATCCGTATTGAAGAGATCACTGGCTATCCTCACCTTAATTTTGTATTCACAGACTCTGTTCTTTTGGACAACCGGGCTCGAACTCTTACTGGAATCAGCGCAATGGCACGAGTAATGAGGAAATGGGCAAGGAGCATTACATTAGTAGTGTGTGGATAAGTTGAGAATCTAGGTCTGACAGGAGGTGGTGTAAGGTTGCCCGTGCAGTTTCGGTGACCACTGTTTCCTGATAACTTAGTGGTCAAAACATCTGCAGGAGACCCGCATTCGAATCCTGGTCCGGCACAAATTTTCAGCTTTGTCCATTGATTTAAATCAGTGCCCCACTCGCGGCTGATGTCTGTAATTCCTTCGTGTCTTAATTCATAGTGGCTGCTGGAACAAAATGGTCATATATGCATGCCGGACGTGATGGCCGGGCCGTTCTAGGCGCTTCAGTCTGGAACCGCGCTACTGCTACGGTCGCAGGTTCGAATCCTACCTCGGGCATCGATGTGTATGATATCCTTTAGTTAGGTTTAAGTAGTTCTAAGTCTAGGGGACTGATGACCTCAGATGTTAAGTCCTATAGTGATCAGAGCCATTTGAACCATATACATTTCCGACTTGGCCCCATCTGGTTTTCATGTGTTTTGAAATCTTAAAGAACACCTTCGAGGACTACGCTTTCATATTGATGAAGCTGTGCAAGCCGAACTGAGGTTGCCGCTCCGTCAACAAAGTCAGACATTCTACAGTGACTTTATCAGCAAACTAGTCTCTCGTTGGGAGAAATATGTTCATCGCCAGGGTGACTGTGTTGAGAAATAAATATGTAGACATGATGAAAGAAGAAGCAAAATGTTAGTAACGTTGTTTTATTTAAAAAAGCCTTTAAAGTTTTCACATAAAATTTTTGAATCATTACTTTTCAGGACGCCTTCGTAATAACAAAAAATGGCTGTAAGCACCATGGAGGCCATTAGTCCCCTGGACTTACAACTACTTAAACCTAACTAACCTAAGAACATCACACACATCCATGCCCGAGGCAGGATTCGAACCTGCGACCGTAGCAGCAACGTGGTTCCAGACTGAAGCGCCTAGAACCGCTCGGCCACAGCGGCTGGCTCGTAATAACATATTAACAATACGAAATGTAGCGTTCTGAAGACAACACTTGCCGTGCCAGTAATATTTACTGCATTATTTCATCTGTTTTTTGTTATGCAACTTTAGATATTTTGATGAAATAATACTTATCAGTCACTACATTATGACAAATTTCCGTCGCTCACCATACCCCTTCGTGTCTTTCAACTCGTACCGACTGTCAAAATCTTTCTCTCTAAGACTGCGTTAACGTTTCGAAACAATTGGCTTCGTTTTGTTTTCCTAAAACATAACTTTTTAACGTCGGCGGTTTGGTCCGTAGCAGACGCTGCGGAGAGGTGCAATCTTGAGTTAAGAGAAACATGTGGACTTGCCTACAGTTCTGCCAGCGGACTGCGCACAGAGGGAAACCTGTTTTCGCAGGAAGCCCCCTACCTCTTCGACACACCGACCCGCACCGACCGTTACTGAACTCGGCCGCACATTCGCTTATCGGCGGCCGTTCCACTGGTACTTTGCGGGCATCTTCCCTCCTTATACTCTCCACCATCACGAGGCTTCGCTTGTTTGCAGGAAAAGACACCGCGCACTTTTTCAACAGTGATAACAGTGTAGGACTACTTCCCGTGCTAGCGGAACTGTGATACCGGGTAGCTGTTACAGCACGTCCTCTTGCATTTCTGCGCTAAAGAAAAGTAGACCTCAGGTATAACTGTTCCTAGATTTCTTCCGTATTTGTAGGATTTGAAGACTAGTGCCCGGACATCAGTTTACCAAAGCAGTAGAACGGAATTATAAAGAAAACCTCGAAAAATCGCCTTTCAAGATTAGAATATTTCTGAGGTTGGTTAAGCACAAACCATCTGCATTAATTATTTAAACGGAAACGCCAATAACTCGGTTGATAGCCAAATCGCTCGTTCCATACTCGCTAGAAGCAACTTTTGTTTACACTTTAATTTAAATTCTATATTTATTATTAAATGGAAATATTAACTAATATTGAATGATAATTTTAATAAAATAATTTTTAATTAATACTTGCAAGAAAATGCGTGTATGTACTTCAAATTAAAATTTGGTACAAAATAATGTGAAACAGCAAATAGAGGATAATTTTTTTTATATTTCTAGAGAGTGAAAAGAATTGTTACTGTGTACAATTTTTTCCTTTCAACAATAGGGCAGATCGTGTGTTCACATCGAATTTTAATTTATTTTCATGCAGTTGGATATTAAAAACAAAAAACTGTCACTCAATATTTGTTAATTAACACTTCAGTTTGATAATAAGTACAATATTTAAATAAAAGCTTGGGTTAAGCGCGTAATTTCTCGACTACCAGACTGTTTTTTCTCTTAATGACTTAAAATCGTTATGTTAGTGTGATCATTAACACTACTCAATACACCGTGAGTCCAAAAAGTTACGATACTGACTTTATTCTTGGCATGTAAGCGACGTCAGTGCAGTAAGTACCGTGGCAGCTTGAGTTAACAACTGTGAACAACAGATGTGCGTTCGACTAATCACTTGTGAGCAGGCAGCGTCAAGCAGTGGACATGCAGCCGTAGTGTGTCAGCTTTGGATTACAAATCACAATGGAGCAACTAACTGAAGTCTAAATCAAGATTTTCACCACAATGTTTTAAAGAAGAGAAAATTGTGTGCAAAGGTCATGCCGTATACCTTGACTCCCAAACAAAAAGAATGGTGGATCGACATCTGCCATTACCTGATAACAATGCAAAACGCTTATAATTATCTTCTGGGAAAAATCATCATGTGCGACGAGACCTGGTAATATCAATACTAACCTATAACAAAACGACGAAGTGCAGAAATTCACATAAAGAGTCATAGCTTTGACGACTTAACAGACGTTCACGATAATGTGACGTGAGTATTGAAGATCATCCCAAAGAAGGACTTCTGACAGTTTCACGTTGTTATATGATTGCATGAACTTTCTGTCCCTCGTAATCAAGTGGGGGTAGTGTATGTAGAACACCTGAAGCATTAAAACATTCACCATAAGGTTTCTCTATCTTTTATTGGTCCAGTTTCGGAACTTGTTTGGCTGAAAGGGCGTAATATTCAGTACTGATCACGTTTCAATGTTCCCAGTGTTACACATCTTAACCCGTTTTATCCACAGCGAACGGCATAATCTGTGAGTCAAAAAATAGAACACGTGTGTTAATAATTGTGCAAGTATTGCAATACAGGAAATGTATTAGCAGTTGTGAATACGGGCAACATCCAACTGTAGAATAAAATGAAGACATTAAACATTTGTTCCGGACCGGGACTTGAACTCAGATTTCCCGCTTGTCGTAACCGGTCGCCAAACGATTTCTGCTATCAATAACACTTCACGGCTAGAGCCAAACTTCCATACGTTGTTTTGCGCAGGTGTCATCAATCTGCACTCATAACTCATTGTAATTCCCATACATGGGAGACATTTAATCGAAAGTCGCTAGCCTGGTATTGGCGGGTAAGTATGATATTACAGTGCCAGTGTTTGTAAGAAGTATGATGCAATGTTCCTTCGGACATGCATGCGTAAGTGTAAGTACTCTAGTAATACATATACTCTGTGTCCCAGAAATGTTGCGACTAACTTCGAGAGGTTGTAGAGTGTCCCTTGAGGAACAAATCCACGATAAGTTACAGGCGCCAGCGCCTGCCACTAGGCCACCTCTTCGGCAGGGAATGTGACAGCATGCTGACAGACTGTGGGTGGAACATCTCGCAATGTTGTTTGTTATTCAGTGATAACAACTGATTGTCACGATCGCCAGTGGAGAAGATAGCTCTAGCTGCTGCATAGACAGGCCTTGTCTCCTATGAATGCGACGCTCTACTGCCTTGGGGATGATGCTTTCAAACACAGGTTTCCATCAGCAGTTTATTTTCCTCCTGAATACTGTAAAACGTTGGAGATTTTATCAGTCCCGGCCCAGTACTCGAACTCAGATTTCCCGCTTGTCGAAAGCGGTCGCCATAACCATTTCCTCGTCATCCAATGAGGCAACAGACCATTGGATTCATACGAGTCAAGGCATTTCTATGCAGCAGCTAGCTCCATCTTCTCCGTTGGCGATCATGAAATTTAGTTACAATCACTGAATCACAAACATCATCACGAGGTGTTCTGTCTAGGGTTCGACAGCGTGCAAAGTCACGTTTGCTGCCGAAGGAATGGCCTTGTATTAGGCGCTGGTGCCTACAACTTCGACGCCCTGTAGTGTAGTAGGCTGACTGTACCAGATAAGAGTTGTTATCCTCGATTTGTTCCTCAAGATACCCTCTACAGAGGCTCGAAGTTTTTTTTGCAACATTCATGGGACACTCTGTATAGAATAAAACGAAAAAAAAGCACATTTAAAATCTCTATAGACTGTATTGCCACTTCTCAGGTACACTTCAGTCATAGGCTACCACTAATCTATGGTACAAGTGTACTTCAGAACTGACAAGACACAGCCGCCTTCCGCAAACCAAGATAGTCCTTTTCAAATCCTAAAAGGGCCCTGATCATAGATAGTGGTCTGAAAACACACTTTACACCGTGTGTCCGCAGAATATTACCTATTCTGTTCGGAATGCTTTCTGTGTAAGGCAAGAAGGCTGTAGATAGGTGTCACCTCATTTCTTTGATCACTGACTCGGTTCACGGTTTTTTGATAGAGCAACGCGTGTCTGACCTGTTTCTCACTGTACTTATTAAGGCGAAAGGTCACTTCAACGTGAGCTAACTCAACTGACTAACTTTTTGGGCCTGAGATGACTTTGCCCCTGGGAATCAAGATACTCTGAGATAAAGTCAAGTTTCACGAAATTTGTTGTTGTTTTCTTACTCTCCATTTCGAAGATTGGTTTCATAGCTGAAGTAGAGAGAACTCAAAATGCGAACTCGCAATAGCAAAAAAAAAAAAAAAAAAAAAAAAAAAAACTTTCCGAAAAAGAGAAATTTCATAACACCAAATATAAATTTAAATGTTAGGAAGTCTTTCCTGAAGGTATTTGTACTTACCTGGTACACTGGGATGAAGAGGCTTCCAAAAGATAGACTACCATGGAAAGCTACGTCAAACTCGCCTTCGAACTGAAGATCACAATAACAGAATTTGGTGCCGTAACTTATGCAGTGAAACTAATGAATGGTTGTGATTTACTTTGTTTGGTCTGGTTCAGAACCGTAATCGCTTGTTTTTCGCTCGGGTTGGGGAGACCGATACACGTTTATGTAGAGCACTTTTCTCGGGAACCATTCTTGCTAGAGCGCTACCGATAAAGGGAGATTAGTACTGCCATCTACTCAGGGCTCTAACAAACTTTACGGCACCAGTTGAGTTAACGTCTTATCACCAAGAACATGTTTTTGTGTTCGTGCAAATTGAGTAAACGTGTTACTCAAATACCGAAGCTACCAGATAGCATATCTTTTAGGACTGAGAATAGAGATATATGTATGTTCGTGTACAGGAGATTATTCTACTTTACATTGTATATTTATATAACTTAAAAGCCTGAATGTTATTACTGCAGTTTTGAAACTAATTCAAACACGGCGATGGGGCACATTTACGCACGATTTTGCATTGCCATCCGAACTGATACCCCACTCAAGGGAACTTCGAGACAGCTATAGTTGGAAAGGACATTTATAAAAATAAAGGAACAGAGGAATAAGAAATAGAAATTGATATAAAAGATGTTTGAACGTAATGAATCTCAAGCAGAAAGAATAAATTCTAGTAGAGCGAAGATTGACAGGGGCATGAGATAGCTAAATGAGAAAGCAAGGGAAACTACGGATAGACTTACTTCCGATATTAGTAGTGTTCTGCCCAAAGGCAGGTTTCCACATGGGAACTCATCATGCTCTCGTGTCTTCTGCCGTATTCTTCAGGCCCTTTATGTCGTCTGTCATCGTCTATCTCCTCCTCTTTCCTCTCATTCTCCTCTCACAAACTAGTCCTCCCAAAGCGTCTGTTAGCAAAAACTCCCATGTCAACAAATGTCCCATCCAGTTCTTCTTCCTTTCTCCTACAACCCGCGGCAGTCTGACGAAGAGAATAAATACTGACCCGGAATTTAATGTTCGAAAATATACAACTAGTCAAAAAGAAATAAGAAACCGGTACAGTGCCTTACATGTAAAATGAGGGTCACAACGATTGTGTCACAGGAAACACTATTTTTGTGTTCGTAAATTGCAACTTGGACACTGGTGATCAATAGGCCTTCCGTGTAGGCTATACTATGCTGTCTGTTGGAAGTTCGCCAAAAAATTTGTTTACTGCCAGTAAAATTGTTGATTTACCATGTAAATTTGAGTAAATAAGACTGTAATTTTGTTTACTGCCAGCAAAACAAATTTTCAAACGTTTATTAGTGTGTTTTGTAAACGTACCCTCATAGATGCGTAAACCTGCCCCAAGCTGGAGCACGTTTACGCACTCGCCTTGAGCCTATATAAAATTATTTTGCGGTCTCAAATGTCAGGTTGCGTTAGAAGTACAGGGTTATTACAAATGATTAAAGCGATTTCACAGCTCTACAATAACTTTATTATTTGAGATATTTTCACAATGCTTTGCACACACATACAAAAACTCAAAACGTTTTTTTAGGCATTCACAAATGTTCGATATGTGCCCCTTTAGTGATTCGGCAGACATCAAGCCGATAATCAAGTTCCTCCCACACTCGGCGCAGCATGTCCCCATCAATGAGTTCGAAAGCATCGTTGATGCGAGCTCGCAGTTCTGGCACGTTTCTTGGTAGAGGAGGTTTAAACACTGAATCTTTCACATAACCCCACAGAAAAAAATCGCATGGGGTTAAGTCGGGAGAGCGTGGAGGCCATGACATGAATTGATGATCATGATCTCCACCACGACCGATCCATCGGTTTTCCAATCTCCTGTTTAAGAAATGCCGAACATAATGATGGAAGTGCGTTGGAGCACCATCCTGTTGAAAGATGAAGTCGGCGCTGTCGGTCTCCAGTTGTGGCATGAGCCAATTTTCCATCCTCTTCCATGAGCTGTTGCAACCGCGCCGAAAATTCAAAGCGTTTGACTTTGTCATCGGGTGTCAAGACTTGTAGCAGTTGTAAACGTTAAGGCTTCTGCTTTAGCCTTTTCCGTAAGATTTTCCAAACCGTCGGCTGTGGTACGTTTAGCTCCCTGCTTGCTTTATTCGTCGACTTCCGCGGGCTACGCGTGAACCTTGCCCGCACGCGTTCAACCGTTTCTTCGCTCACCACAGGCCGACCCGTTGATTTCCCCATGCAGAGGCATCCAGAAGCTTTAAACTGCGCATACAATCGCCGAATGGAGTTAGCAGTTGGTGGATCTTTGCTGAACTTCGTCCTGAAGTGTCGTTGCACTGTTATGACTGACTGATGTGAGTGCATTTCAAGGACGACATACGCTTTCTCGGCTCCTGTCGCCATTTTGTCTCACTGCGCTCTCGAGCGCTCTGGCAGCAGAAACCTGAAGTGCGGCTTCAGCCGAACAAAACTTTGAGTTTTTCTACGTATCTGTAGTGTGTCGTGACCATATGTCAATGAATGGAGCTACAGTGAATTTATGAAATCACTTCAATCATTTGTAATAGCCCTGTATATATCAAGCTACACTTTGAAAACCACGTTTAAGGCTAAACAGCATTAAACACGATAAATTAAAAAAAATTGAATAATTCCGAAAAGATATTCGCGTAAAAGTACCCCAGTCTCCCCTATATTTAGCCATGTTGCCAACATATAAGTTCAAACATACGAGTAAAAACATATATACACCGAATTAAAATATAAAGGCTGCTACCGACGATTTAAGATAATTTTACCGTATCCACTTACGCATAATCCTAATCGTTAACTAATCTTGAAATGACGCGAACTAGAGGCGTAATACAAAATAAGAAAGGAACTGAAGACAGATTGAGGAACACAAAGTATATTTAACCACATCCAGTAACACAGATTTCATAAACACGCGCTACTGTGCCGTATGGATTCAAAAAGGGTATCTTCAATTGCGCACGGTTGTGCAGCAGCGATTTTGCTGCACTTCGAAGAAACTGCAGAATAATAGACATGATCTATATCTTTTTCTTTCTTCAGACAGTCACCCATCCAATGTAAGTGAGGAGGAGTTGAACTATGGCTGGTATGTACTTGTAGCAAGGCAGTTGTCAGCTCCCCGTTAGCCTGAAATTTTCTAAACGAGGGGGAGTTTCTAACTACTGACTGAATAACGTTTTAGTATTGAACTTTGTGGCAGACTGAAAGACCCTCTGCCCACAATTCCTCGGCCAGTTGTATCCGTAGCTTGAAATCGTAGGATTGTAGACGGACGTTCTTTACAAGGCGAGAAACACTGGCCTCGTTCGCCATGTGGTGGAATTTGTCATTGTAATAGTATCCTACAAGAGCTTCAGAACTTCCTGTGTTTTTTTTGAATTGGCATTAATGCGAGGTCCCCTAATAATGTAGAACAGCAAATCCATAACACCTGTGGTCAACGGTTGTTCCAAAGGTTGACAGCTTAATTTTTTGAAGTGCTTTTTTAACTTTACGAATAAAAAAATAAATACTTAGCTTAATGTGCTTTTATTTGGCTTCCATAAATGACCTGCTCTGAACTATCTCGCTGCATTATTGTTGCCACCATGAAGGTAAAATAAGGGGAGAGGCGTTACAGACTCACGCTATATTGTGCTTTGAAGCCGGCGATGCCATATTGAATGCCCCAAAGGATTAGAAGCCTACTGTTCACGACTGCTTCACGTTCTTTATTTTGATGACTTGCACGCAACAGTTACTTCAGTAGTACATGTTACAGCGCTTTCTTAAATAATTCAGTATCATGAAGGCATTTTCAGACTTTTTCTGCTCTTACATGAATTTTAGATCAAGTAATGCGACGCATTTAACCTCTTTAATGTTTAGCCTCGTTAATGCCACTGCCAATGCTTTTGTTATACGTTTCCAACAAACAAGAAGAGAAGGCAGCTTTCGTAATCCAGCGTTTTCTCTAATATTGACTGACAAAGCTGGTGTTTAGTCTATGTCCTCTTTCCGAAAATACTGAGAACATGTTTGCTCGGTTTCCAATCTTCCCTTCTCACAGAAATCTAAATCTGAATGTTAGGAATAAAAGAGCTAAAATAAAAGTATTCAGCGCAACCAAAATTTATGTACAGGGCTTTTGACAATTCATGTTACGCATTTATAGAGATTGTTGAGGGAACTTAGTAGATCAAGTTTTACATAGGAACCCATGTTCAGGAACGTCAATCAGCGACTACAGAGCGTCAAAGTTATAGACGGCGTTGCTTGTAAATGTATGCATGTATGTATGTATGTATGTACAGAGTGATTCCATGATGATGATACATACTTTATAGGATGATGGAGGAGGACAAATGTATCAATTTGAGCTAAGGGTCCCTGTACCGGAAACGAACGAGTCGAAATTTACGAGCGAAAACCGTTCTGCTACCGCTTACGGTCGAATACATGTACTGGTATTGTCGTTGCTAAGACTGTAGGGTAGAAAACATTCTGAGGTGGCAGCATGGACCCAAACAAGAAAAAATGTCCGGTAAACATTGGCTCAAAAATGCATAATTGAGGGGCTATGAACACTTGTTCGTCTTCGCTAGTGTGAAACACATATCCTTTATTGAACAAGTGCTCATGGATCTTAAGGTACGCATTTTAGAGCCTGTGTTTATGGCAGATTTTTTCCTTGTTTTGGTCCATGCTACCATCCCTGAAAGTTGCCTATCCTACAGTCTCAGCAACAACAGTACTAGTACCTGCATTCCACCGTCAGCGGTATCAGAACGGTTTCCGCTTATAAATTTCGACTCGATTGTTTCCGGTACAGGGACAGTTACCTCAAATTCATACGTGCATCCTTCTCCATCATCCTAGTAAGTTTGTATCATCATAACGGAATCACTCTGTATATACATACGTTTACAAGCGCCGGAGCCTATAACTTCCACTTTCTGTAGTGTCTTGGAGTGATGTTTCGGGACATGGGTTTCTATGTAAAACTTGATGTAACCCCTCTCGAACCTCTAGAGGTGTGTAACACGAATTGTGAAACACCCTGTAAAAGGCGCGTCAGATGGAAACGAGATAGATGGGGGAAAAAAGGAATTAAACTGTTTAATATTTCAAAAGTAATGGACACAACAGTTAACACATTAATGCCGCTGAGAGTCAGTACGGTTATTGCCTTAATGGCAAAATGTTTGCCGTTGCCTATGGGACCAAGATTGTGCCCAGGCGTGCATCTCCTCGTCCGAAGCAAACTGACAGCTATAAATGTCTTTCTTCAGATCTCAAAACTGTGGAAATCTCATGGAGAGACACTGGAACTGTATGGAAGATGTCTAAGGGCTTTCTACGGAAACTTCTGAAGCATCGTCGAAACAATCTAGCAACAAAATGTCCTCCCATATGGTTTCAAGCTTGTTCCGACGACGCTGCAGAATTTTTTCTGGGAAGCCCTTACACATCCTCCATGCAGTTCCTGTCTCTCCGCATGCGATTTTCATATTTTTGGAGTCCTAAAGAAATACATTCGTTTCCGTCCATTTGCTTTCATCAAAGAGGTGCACTGAAGGGTACAATCATAACTCTGTAGGCAACCGCAGAAATTTTTGCATGAAGGCATTGATATCTTGTCATAGTAGGATAAATATATCAAGAGTTATGGTGCTTACTTTTAAATGATAAACAGTTCACTTCACATCTCTATTAAATGCCTTTAATGAGAATGTTCACATTTGCTGTGTGTTTCAATTGCTACAGCATGTTTCGCACTTTGCACAAGTTAATTTGGCACTTCAGTTTGCTGACTATTTTCCACTATACAGTATTTAAGAATGGCGTTTCTTTTGACTGGCAAGCAACTTTCATTTTACTGTTTGGCACTACAGTCATGATAGATGGATAAGTACTGATGTACTTTAGAAAGAGATTTTCACTCTGCAGCGGAGTGTGCGCTAATATGAAACTTCCTGACACAGTTTTAATCTGTGTTTCTAAAGAGGAAATTTTTCCAGCACTTATTTTCGTACATCATTTTCGGTAGTACATCTATATTTACTACAGATAAGTTGAATATTAGGAATAAATTTCAGTATTTGGAGCTGTAGTTCGTCATCAAATAGAAATAAACCCAGTTCAACCAGAAATAAACATAGTTTTTTGTGTTTCATGACAAACTACAGTTTCAAATATTGAAATTTATTACTACAATTCAACTTATTTGTAGTAAGACTAGATGCACTACGTAAAATGACATACGAAAATTTGTGCCGGACTGGGACTCGAATCCGAATTTCTCGCTTATCGCGAGCGGCCGCCTTACTACTTCGGCTACCTAAGCACGTTCCACAGATCGACTGGGCACTAGGAGCGGTGCTGAGAACCAGGGCGGATCGGCGGCTAAAGTGGCGGCGGTGTTCCGCGCGGGAAGGCAGTCCCCGACATTGCACGGCCGTGCTGGCGCTCCGTTAATCGCCGTCAGCTGTCCTAGCTCTTAGCAGACGGCTGCTGGCCAGTTTTGCTGACTCTGCGTTCTCAACCCTACAGATTCTGCTTCGCGATTCGGAGTAGGTCGCTCGTCACCCAGGGCTCTAGAACGAACTTACAGTTGTCGTCGTCGTCGTCGTCGTCGTCGTCATAACCTTCCAGCGAGCCGAGTAGTGTGTTTATGAACTACTTTTCTTGAAACTGTTTCCCAGTTTCCTCCTGTACTCTCCAAAGCTTTGTTAACCTGATCAATCCATCTTTCTCTGGATCGTCCTATTGGTCTTCGTACATGTCTATTCAAGTATTGTTTTTTTTTGCGGGGGAGGGGCTATCTATTTTCGTCCACTTCACTTGTCCAGACCATTAAAGGCGTGTAATACTCAGGCTCTCAGTCACTGACAGATCCACTTGCATCTCTCCTCCGATGTCTTCCTTCTAATTTTTTCTCTTCTAGTCTCCAGAAACTCATGTCACACACTTGTAACCTGCTCACATATGCCTTCTTAATTAAAGAGCACTCCAAGCTATATGCCATAATCTGTAGGAGATAGTTTAGTTTCGACAGGAACACCCTTGTCGCATTGATTCTACATTTGATGAAAAACTTTACATTCCTTTGTTACTGTGTTCTAGTTCGGCATGTTCATTCCTTGATATTGTACTTCCAAAGTAAGTGAAAGCTTCCACGCATTCAGTTTTCTCTTCATCTAGCATCATGTTGTTGGGGAAAGTCTCCTGCTCATAATCATTGTTACAATTTTGATCTTGCTTACTGTTAGCTGGTCCGTGATTTCCCTAAATCGGTCTAGGCAAATGCTGGGATGGTTCCTTTGAAAGGGCACGGCCGACTTCCTTCCCCATCCTTCCCTTATCCGATGAGACCGATGAACTCGCTGTTTGGTTTCTTCCCCCAAACAACCCAACCCAGCCCAACTGTTAGCTGGTATTCTTTAAACTTTGAGTTCCACTCACCTTACCTTCCCTGTACTTCTAGTTGTTTCTTCCCAAACAGCTACATCGTCAGAAAAGATTAAAGTAATAAGATTGATCTCCTTTTTCTGTTTCCTTGACTTTCTTCACAATCACATTCGTAAGTGCAATAAAATGGAAAACTGCACCATCTTGCTGCTCTCTCTCTCTCTCTCTCTCTCTCTCTCTCTCTCTCTCTCTCTCTCTCTCTCTCCTCCTCCCCTCTCCCTCTCCCCCCCCCCCCTCTCTCTCTGGTCGAGAACGACGAGAAACTGGATAATGTTTACATAATCTGCATCCCTGATCTACATAGATTATGCCTGAAAAAGGATTTTTTGACTGTGAAAGTATTTTAGAAGTTACCGTGTGTTGACTGGAACCGTGCGCTGACTGTAATATCGGCAACTTTAGGCGCGTAGTATAGGCAGCTATAATCGCTCGATGGATTACATCGAGAAAAGTGTCGATCAATATACGAATATCTGTGCGATGAAGATTGGCTTAAAAATGCAATGGTTCAAAGTGAGCATTTGTAAACTGTTAACAGAACATCTTCAGTGTGCGGCAAAAACCGTTGAAGTAACAGCATGTGTAGGTGCAGCTAGATTCAACGAAGATTCTGTTCTGAAGACCATGAACTTGTTAGGAATCGTCACAGGTACCAACAGCAATAATTTCGCGGAGTTACTCGACAGTAAACGCGTGACCGCCATGGGGCAAAAAATGCCTCAGTTTGTTAAAAGGGCCCGGATTGAAGAAATACTGCACAAAATCAGAACCAGAGCATGTCTGACGGATAGGAAAGATGCTTCTATTGTCCTGGGATCGCAGATTAACCTTAGGTTTTGAAACAAAGCTTTTCAGAGCACGAAATGCTCTAGAGGCTCGACAGATTACCCGATTCATTTTATATCTTAAAAATGAAAGACAATTAAATTTATCGGGCTTTAGTTAGATTTGTTTTTATTCGAATTTTAAATATTTGTTTTAAACTCACAAACTATTCCACGAAATTGACATTTTTTTCAAATAGCTGCCATTTTTATCTTTCGCAGTGTTTTAGAAAACTCCATAGTGATGGCCCCCAGAATTCATTGCAAAATAAGTTGTTCGTCGTTATTGGCTTCAGAAGTAGCCACTAGTCTGCGCAACACCATGCACAAATCAGGTTGCGGCCAATGGTGGATACTTCGACATGGGCTGCAGCTTTCCATTTTATTTGTTAGGAAATGAACATCGTTTTTCATAAACGCTTGTATGTATAATAAAGTGGTAAAATCCCCTTTTTTATAAAAACAATCCTTAAATGAAAAAAATTGTAAACTTCAGAACTTTTCGTGCCTCTCGACCAGAACCTCCCCTTGAAGACAAAAAGGAACAAAATTTGTATATTTCGGCAATGTTTATGCGTGTCATCGTCGACTCGACATGAATACAAAACGAAGAAGTTAACGCGAGTTAAAACAACGTATCCTGATCTCGATGGTGCGTCTGTTCAGAAATCATAAACGTGGTTGCGACATCTTCAGCTTCCAAGAAGAAGGTAGCGCCGAGGCAACAGTATCAGATGCCGCATGGATGGGGAGTCCCCTGTAGATCAGCGTCGTTCCGCAGGAAGTTCCTTTGGTGCACACCGCATATCGCTGCAGCAAAGGACGCGGCTGTTAACAGGCCCCCACTACACTCATTAGGGACGCTTCATAGTTTGCCGCTCTGTATCGCTAACCGTGTAAGCGTTATAGTGTTGAGTTTAAAGGGAAACTACAACTTTGTGAAGCGGAGGCAGAAGGCTGTTTTGATTCCAAGTTTTATAGTCGGGGCAGTCCTTCGTGGGCGTTAAGGTCGTGTCGCGGATGTTTAAAGCGTGTCGGTCGATATGGAGAAGCATGTTTTATCGACCAGAGAAGACTCCGCGTCACAATTCGTGCGTGTGTTCCATGTCGACGGAAACGGCCACAAACACCGCCTGTTCCTCTCTCGGTGGACAGTGTGGGAAAAAAAAACCACAGAGCGAGTTTTCAGTCTGCTTGCTTACAGTGCCAACAGGTCACGTGCGTCCGCAAAAATTCATCCAAGGGCTGTAAAACTGTTTTTGTTCGTATAACTCCGTGGGTAAGAGAACGCGTTGTACTCCCGAGCACAAATTACACAATACATATTGTATCTCAAACGCTTTAACTCAGTGTTATTTGATACGGTACCTAAAAGTTACAACACAAGAAAACTGCAGTAAAGTATAGAAATACCTTCAGAACCTCGAGACTTGAGTGAGCGACTGGCAGTTAACCCACAATATAAACAACTATAACGTACAAGCTGTAACCGGCCAAGCGTTCCTGTGACTCAGTGTGGTTAAATGGAAAAGAAAAATAAGGGAGACGATACGTTTCCAGTACGCAATGAAATCGGATGGATGTCCTAATCTCTTTCTTCCCCCCCCCCCCCCCCTTTTCTCTCTCTCCTCTCTCCTCCCAATCCCACCCCTCCCCGCCGCACTCTTTGTCAATCTCCTCCTCATCCCCCCTCTCTGTCCATCATATCTTCCCTCTCCCTCCCTCCCTCAGTCTTCTCCCGTCCCTTCTCTCTGTTCACATCATTTCCTCTCTCTACGTCCTTTTCCTCTCAGTTCATCTCCTCTTCCCGCTTTCTGACATTGAGCCTTGCTTATTGTTATCGTAAATTCAAATTCTGTAGTAGTATTTCAATCGTAACCGATAAGCCATAGATACAACTTTATTGTTCCCTGTGAAATCCGTCTGCGAGGAGAGTATCGTTTAAAACAGAGTACAGTGGAGTTAAAGTAAAGCAGGCACAAACTTGTCGAGAGCTTTGCTAACAGTGTTTTAAACATTTGTTGAAATAAAGTGTAGAAGTTTGAAGCAAACCGCTCAAGTACTTTTTGAAATTTTTGGTAATAATGTTTCCCCTTCATACTATATATTACATATATTTTTATATATTGTATGTATTAAAAAAAAAGCCAATTGTTAGTCTAAATGTTCATTAGAGTATCTTGCATAATTTTAAGTAAGTTTGTCTAGAAGATTTCGAGATTTTTGGGAACAATGTTTCAACTTTATATACATTGACGGGAAAAAATCGCAACGCCAAGAAAAAGTTGTGCGACATAAACGGAAGTTGGTACGCGTGTTTCTACATTTGCAAGATAATGTCTATTCAAATTTCGCGCCATTCGCATAAGAGTGGCGATAACAGCGCCAAATCAGGAAATCAGGTACGCTTTAAATATACTCTGTAACGGTCGTGAGCGTTAGTTACGTTTACTTGGACATTGTAAGTTGATGTTATTGAAGAATGTCTTAAAGGTGACAGAGACGCCATTATTAACACGTCACTGAATTTGAATCAGGTCGTGTAATAGGGCTACGAAAAACTGGATGTACCTTCTGCAGAAAGACTTGACAGGAATGTAGCCACTGTACATGATTTCTGGCAGCGGTGGTCACGGGAATGTACGGTCGCAAGAGGACCGGGCTCCGGACTGCCATGCGGCACTATCGAGAAGGATGACCATCATGTTAGGCGTATGGCTCTGGCGCATCGTATTATATCTGCAGCAGCAATCTGAGCAGCATTTGGCACCATAGTGACACAACGAACTGTTACAAATCGGTTACTTAAAGAACAGCTCCGAGCCGAACGCCCTGTAGCGTACGTTCCACTGATCCCAAACCACCGTAATTTGCAAGTTCAATGGTGTCAAGCAAGAGCTCATTGGAGTACAGGTGGAGGTCTGTTGTGGTTTTTTTTTTTTTTTGACAAAAGTGGTGCTGCCTCGGTGTCAGTGAAGGCCGTGTATTGGTTAGATACGCTGGACCTACATCTGGAGTTATCATCTGGGATGTGATTTCGTATGATAGTGGGAGCACTCTCGTGGTTATCCAACGTACCCGAACTGCAAACCTGTATGTCAATCTGGTGATTCGACCTGTTGAGCTGTCATTCACGAACAGCATTTCAAGGGGTATTTTCCAACAGGGTAACGCTCGCAAACATAACGCGTTGTAGCTCATCATGCTCTACAGAGTGTCGAGATGTTGGCTTGGCCTGCTTGATCACCAGATATGTCTCCAAACAAGCGTACATGGAACATCATCGAACGACAACTATAGCGTCATCCACAAACAGCAGTAACCGTCCTTGCATTGGCCGACCAAGTGTGACAGGCATGAAACACCATCCCACAAATCGACATCCTGCACCTGTGCAACACAGTGCATGCACTTTTCCATGCTTAACTTCAAAATTATGACGATTACAGCGATTAATAACCTAACAGCATTTACACATTTACATTGGTTTATCTCGCACGTACATTAACCTGTTAATCACGTTAATATGGTACCTAGGCAAACGTATTCCCGAAATTTCATTACTCTATATCAATTATTTGTTTGTGGTGCAATTTTTACTGTCAGTGTATTACATATGTATTTAGATGTCATGTATATTAAAAATATGAAGACGATGTCTATCTCCGAATGCTCATTAGAATACCGTGTAAAATTTTAAGTAAATCAGCCAAGAATTTTTCGAGATTTTTGATAAGAAAGTTTCCCCCTTTTGTATATTACATATATTTACAAAAGTATATGAAATAGGCTCTTATTTGACTGCAACGTTGTGTCCAAATTTCAAGTCACTCCACTACTGCTATTTTTGCGACCACGACCATACGCGCTGAATTTTTATAAATAGGATTGTCATAAATAGTCATAAAAGCTTGTTAGGTTGTTGCAGGGTAGGTTGTGTTGAAAGATAATTTCTGTGAAAAAATTCGAAACGTTGCGCCGTTTCCAAGTTAACTAGCATTGAAGTTAGCCAACTAGGTCGTTGAGCCTGAAATTAAAAGCAGCCCGCCAGATACAGTTAGTTGTCATAGCGTAGATGATAGCGCACGAAACAACTCAGCCTTTGGCTCGAGCTGGAGTTTTACTGCCGTCCCATGTCCATTGTTTGTATCGGTCACTTGCTCTGCCTGAGGAAACCAAAAAGCGCAAGGTATCGAATTTTTTTCTGAACAATTAGTTCTGAGCACAACCTGCCCTGCAATACATTTACAAACTTTTCAGACGGTTCCTGACCACTCTGTATAAAGACTGCGCATAAATTTGCATAAAGATCCAATATTGTATGCATACACAATTGTGGAACAATGAGTGCACGCAGTCACAACCTTTATGTCTCTGGGAATACGCGTAAGGAGCTATTTAAAGTGGAAAGACCACTAAAAACTAATCGCAGGTAAGGGAGGGAGATGCCAAACTGAGATTCACTGGAAGAATTCTCAAGAAGCATACTCCACCCACAATGGAGGTAGCTAACAAAATCTTCGATCGGCCTATACTTTGATATTAGTCGTCAGTCTTGGATTCTTACGAGATAGGATTCATAGAGAAAATAGATATGATGTAAAGAAGAGCTGCAATTTTCGTGAGAGGTTCATTTAGTAAGTGCTAAAGCGTCGGGGAGATGCTCGGCCAACTCCATTGACAGACGCTGCAAGAGAGGCGTTCTCCATCACGTTGTAGTTTACTGTTAAAATTCCGTGCTTTCATGGAAGAGTCAATCAATATATTGCTTCTCCCACGTGTATTTCGCGAAAAGCACGTGAAGGTAAAATTAGAAAGACAGACAGCCCACTGCAGACCATTGCCAGCAGGTATGGGAGGGCGCCGTAAGGCGTGTTAAGTGGAGGAATTTATCATTTTTATGCCGTGAATACATCATGTATTATTATTGCCATGAATGAAAGTAGAATTCTGGCCAAGCATAAAGACCCATTTTAATAAGTAGAGGTAGGGCCGTATTGTAAAAAGAAATTGGTTCTGTGGTCTTCATGTAGTGTGGTGCTCCAAATTTTTGTTCAGAAATGTGCAAATGAGCTGTGCGAACAATTCTGTCATCTTTTTGTCGATGGTATTCGAGTACTATATGAGAAAACAGTGAAGTACTTGGGTGTAACTTTGGGTGAGCATCTTAATTGCGCAGAAGATAGTGTACGACATGCAGGAAGAGTTCTACTTGTCTGTATGCTCTCAAAAACTTTCGGAACATATTCCACCGAATTTGAAACGTAAACTTGTGCTACTACTCATGATACCGAACCACGACTACAAGTATTGCGATGTAATCCAGCGCGGCTCGATTACTGAGAACACTAGACGGTTAGAACTAACCGCCGCGCGGGATTAGCCGAGCTGTCTGAGGGGCTGCAGTCATGGACTGTGTGGCTGGTCCCGGCGGAGGTTCGAGTCCTCCCTCGGGCATGGATGTGTATGTTTGTCCTTAGGATGATTTAGGTTAATTAGTGAGTAAGCTTAGAGACTGATGACCTTAGCAGTTACGCCCCATAAGATTTCACACACATTTGAACAATGTTTAGAACTAATCTGTACGGGTTAGACTGCAACAGTCTGTTTGACCTTGTCAGCGTTTCATACGCCCACTTAGTTTGTTACAGACAGAAAAGTTACGTGAGCACCATACGCTATGTATAATTCGTCCGCTCCTTAGTGCATATCCGCTCCAGTACCTCCCATCCGGTATCAAGTACATGTCATTTCGTCATAATGGAAGCACGACGTTTCACTCATTTACACGGTCCAGTCGCATTAATGTAATCACCGCCCATGTTCGACGTCAGCGTGCAGTAACTACTCACAGACGGCAGATAGCAGCACTAGCAGTAGAGGGCTTATAAAGCTTATCGGTAGGACGCAGGAAAACATCCCAGTCGTTGCTCTAGTGCGGAAACGGAGCAGTTTATCTGACGTCCAGAAGGTTATAATCATTGGATTTCGTGCCAACGGTGGAAGCATTTCCGAAACTCCTAAGTTTGTAAACTTCGCGTGTCGCCGTGGTTAAAGTATACCGCGCATGGAAAAAAGGTATATTCCAAAACCAATGCCGAGAGAACTGTGCTGCACCACGGGCCATAGACGTCGGAGGTGAACAACGGCTGCGGAGATGCGGACGAGCGAATAGACGGGCAACTGTTGAGCAACTGACCGTCAGGATGAACCACAGAGCCACCAGCTATGTCTCCTCGTCGACCGTTCAGAAACGTTGCTGCGTACGGGCCTCCGCAACGGGCGCCTTGTTCGTGCATCTGGGTTGACAACTACATTTCCGTGAAGATACCGCGTGTCGACGTCCATTGAGTGGTGACAGTTCACCTCTTCAGATTAATCACGTTTTGTACTCCATCGTGCAGATGGCTATTGGCGTATACGGCATAAAAGTCTGAGAAGAAACACCCTGCAACAATCATCGGAAGGGTTTAGGCCGGAGGAGGAAGCCTTATGGCATGAGGGATGTTCTCATGGCATCCGCTGGATGATCTCATTTTGGAAGGTGGAATGGATCAACGCAAGTATGCATCTGTCCTTGGGGACCACGTCTACGGCTACACGCTGTTTGTTTTTCATCGGAACGATGGCGTGTACCGACGAGACAATCCAACGTGTCACACAGCTGGCAGTGTACGTGTGTGACTTGAAGAACTCCAGGGTTAGTTTACCGTACTCCCCTGCCCACCAAACCCGCTGGATTTAAATCCAGTCGAGAATCTGTGGGACAACTTCGATCGATCTGTTTGCGCCATGGATCCTCAGTAGAGAAACCTAGCGCAGCTGGCACAGCAGTGGAGCCGACGTGGCTCCACAGCCCCATCTGTACCTTCCACAACCTCGCTTATCTCTCCGTGCGGGTTTCGCATCGTCCACTCTGCAATATCTGGTTATTCAGGCTTTTGAGAGCTGGTCAAATTAATTTGACTGGAACGTGTAGTATATTGGTTGTGTCCATCTATAAAACAAAAACAATCGCAATGTTCATCTGACATTATGAAGTTTATGTGGCCAACCTGTACCACCAACATTACCAAATCCAGTAATTGCCATGCCGACCACGTTAAGGCACGGGATAAAGACCAGGAAAAAGACGTGGATACTCGTGAACTCTTTCTCTGCTGGTGCTGTAGGTCTCTGGAGCCAGCTACCCTGCGCGCACAGAAATGCCATGTTGCATTTAAGAAGCTACAGCTTTCCCTACTGTCATCATCATAACGTTTCCCCAATAATTAACACCGAACAGTAGAACTAGCCTTAGTCCAATTTCAGGTTATTTCTATTTTCATTTCTCAGTTATGTCACTTCCTTTTCTTCTACATTCATTATATGTGTTTTATCACGTTCCTCTTCCACCCCATCGTTCATGTCCCTTGGCACTAACCGTCGTACTTTAAATATGCCTTTCTGTAGTTAACCTATTGTTCTACTTCTCATGAGAGAACATACGCTCTGTTTCCTATTCTTTGTACAACATAGTGTTTCCTGAATACTGTATCAAGTGCAGATATTTCTATTGATGACCGAGGACAGTGTGCTGAACATAATTACATCAGTATTTATCTCGTTTGCAGACTAATAATTGTAGATATTACGACCAGTATGTTTTTAGGTTGGTCAGTACCTTCAAGAACGCGAGGCACAAGCAAGCATTAATGTTTATTTTTCCCTAGGCAGTAGGTCAGGTTTTAACATATGCACACGTTACACTGGCAGG
The DNA here is from genome assembly GCF_021461385.2 of Schistocerca piceifrons. Taxonomy (NCBI): domain Eukaryota; kingdom Metazoa; phylum Arthropoda; class Insecta; order Orthoptera; family Acrididae; genus Schistocerca; species Schistocerca piceifrons. Next base: position 296,909,175 of record NC_060143.1, on the reverse strand, counting down.
TGTAGACCAGTTCGTGGCCCAGTTATAACCGTGCAAAAAAATTGGGTAGTAAATCGTGTGATGTGTTAAGACTGTTAGATGAAGAGAAAAAACGACTGACGCACCGAAGTGGGTTTATATTACGGCACAATTACCATAATATCTACAACTATACCCCAACCCTTTATATATTGTATGTAATTTATAACATACTTATGGTAATGAATGTACTGCAGATTCCATATTAGATGTAAGAGAGCGCCTGATGAGCTACTGTTGCCAGGATATATAAATGCTTAACTCCACACTTCTGAACTGCAAAATCGTCGTCCTAAATGAGTTTGCTGCGAGTACCGTGCCGTGATATTCCGGTGACGGCCGGCCGTTCACGTGACGCAGGAGGGCAACCCCCTTGCCAGCGCTTCTCGTGATGATATGAATAATAAAGGAGTTGCCGGCGCGCCGCGATCGATAAACAGGTGACAGGAGCGCGGGGCCACGCCGCTCGCCGCTACAATTAAATAACGCCGCCCGCAAGTGGCGCCGGCACCGTGACGGATGGCTGCAGTCCAGCCTCCTCTCACCGCTGCTCCTGCTGCCTCCCCCGCAGGTATCCACGTGCATAAATCAACGTCAAACTCCAGCCCGCTACTCTGCCAGCCGCGGTACTGTCTTTTGCTGTTGCATTTGCACCGTTCCCAGTCCGTTACACTCTGCCGCTTCCGTGTCTGGGGTGACACAGTACACCTTCACCCACAAAGATAGCCACTGATCGATGAGTAGGATGTTGTTTTCAGAAGCCGACAGGTTAGAGCGCTAGGAGTAAACAGTGGAAGATTTTTGATGACCAGATTACGCATTACTTTTTCTGTGCATCTTCTTTGCATTTTCCCTCCTTAGAAAACACGACTTCTCTATCTGCTTGTACTCGGTGAATCACCTAAGACTTGAAATGCAAAGTGCTATTGACGTGCTATTTTCACAGAATGGACTGGTAGTCAAGGGCTCGTATTTTTAGCCAATAAACAGATTGTAATAATGATTAGAAACTGTATTTTTTGTGGAGGAATATACTGTCTCAAACGGAAAAACCCCTATTGATATTAACAAACTAAAAGTTGGGTAAATTAGAATGAAAACCGCACATCAATAGCACTTTCCGTTTCCGCAATATTTGCGGTGCAAGTTTTAGGTGATTTGGCTTGTATATTTCCGAAATTCCTTCACTAAAAAAGACGAAGGAAATATTCCAGATCTCGAATCGTCAACAACTACCAACATGAGTAACGTACAAGTAGAGGGAACTTAAAGCAGCAAAGACAATGCCTCTGGCCCAGATAGACCAGCGTACTCTGAAAGGAGCCTAACTGGTGTTCCAGTAGCTCCATACTTAGCAATTATATACAACTGATCGCTGTATGGAAGATCCGTACCAGAAGACTGGATAGTTGGCCAGGTCACACCAATACTCACGAAAGGAAGTAGAAGTAATCCACTAAACTTCAGATGCATATCACTGACGCCGATTTGCAGTAATTCGGAACGTATACTGTGTTCGAACATTATGAATTATCTTTAAGTAACGATCTATTGACACATTGTCAGCACGGATTCAGAAAATACCATTATTGTGAAACACAACTAGTTCTTTATTCGCACGCAGTAATGAGTGCCATCTACAGGAGATCTGAAATTGATTGTATACATTTAAGTTTTCGTAAGGTTTTTGACACCCTTCCTCACAAGAGACTTCTAATGAAATCGCAAGCCTGTGGACTGTCCCTTCAGTTGTGCGACTGGATTTGTGATTTCCTGTCAGAAAGGTCACAGTACGCAGTAATCATCGAGTAAAATAATAGTGATATCTGGCTCTTCTCAAGTAAGTGCTACAGGCCGTCTGTCTGTTCCTCATCTATATAAACGATGTAGCAGACAATCTGAGCAGTCCTCTCAGTTTGCAGAGGATGCTGTAATTTGTCATCTAAAGGCATCTGATGACCAAAACCAATTGCAAAATGATCTACACAACATATCTGTATGGTGCAAAAAGTGGCAATTGATTCTAAATCACGAAAAGTGTGAAGTCATCCACATACTAAAGAATCCACTCCATTTCAGTTACACGATAAATCACACAAATCTAAATGCTGTAAGCTCAACCAAATACTTACGGATTACAACTAGGAGTAACTTACAATGGAACTATCACTTAGATAATGTTATGGGAAAAGCAACTAAAAACTGCAATCTATTGGCAGAACACTTAGTAACAGGTGACTGCTTACACTGCGTTTGTCCCCTATCTTACGAAGTACTGCTGTGCAATGTGGAATCCGCATCAGATAGGACTGAGGGAGGGCATTGACAAAGTTTAGAGAACGGTAGCTCTTTTCGTATTATTGCGAAATAAGGGAGAGAGTGCTAGGGACGTGGTGCGCGAGTTGGGCTGACAATAATTAAGCCGGCCGGTGTGGCCGAGAGGTTCTAGGCGCTTCAGTCAGGAACCGCGCGACCGCTACGGTCGCAGGTTCGAATCTTGCCTCGGGCATGGATGTGTGTGATGTCCTTAGGTTAGTTAGGTTTAAGTAGTTCTGAGTTCTAGGGGACTGATGACCTCAGATGTTAAGTCCCATAGTGCTCAAAGCCATTTTTTTAACAATAATTAAAACAAAGGCGTTTTTGGCTGCTGTAGGACATTCTCATGAAATTTCAATCACCAACTTTCTCCTGAGTGAGTGAAAACATTTTATTAGCACATACCTACACAGGGAGAACCGATCATTTTAATAAAATAAGACAAATCAGAGCTCGTACAGAAAGATTAAAGTGTCAGTTTTTTTCGCGCGCTGTTCGAGAGTGAAATGGTAGGGGAGTAGCTTGAAGGTGCTTCCGTTTGAGACAGTATATTCTTCCACAAAAAAATACAGTTTCTAATCATTATTACTTAATTGTAAATTCCATAGCAAAGACATAGACGTGGACACAGTTGTAGAAGGGATGCAGGTGGTTCGCCATAATGCTGACGCAGTTCACAATTGTCATAGTTCTGCCGGGTACAGCTAGTTGTTACTAGAAAAAGAGTTGAACGTCAAGAACTCCAGGTGGCGAAATGGATTACTCAAGAAAATCTTAATTCAGACGAATCTTCGTGGATAGTGCCTAAGGCACTAAGAGCTCGACGTGGTTTCTGAAATAATATGCGACCTCGTCGGACAGTTTGATGCGTAGGATCCGTACGCAGTCACTTTCACCACCTCAGTGAAAGAAACTGCGTTGATGAAAATTCAGTCAGTGTCTGTGGCATTCGAAGCAGCCGATATACAGGCATTGCAAAACAGCTGACACAGAGGCATTGCACTCTGCCACGATTTATTGGCGACGGGCACGTGAGTCGGTTATGAAGTAGGCCGCAGAGGAAGAGTCAAGTCACGTACATGCGTAAATGTATCAGATTAGCGCCGAAACGATCGACAACAACAGCACACAAGCTGCGCCGTCTGTCAGCAGCGATCGCCGTAGATTGGCAGCCGTTCCTCTAGGTATTTACAGTCTGGCTTATTTCGGACCACGGTATCATGCACTGCGATACCCATCTGGAAACAACAGCTCCTGCCAACGCGCTCACCGATGTGAGATTCATCGGTTTATATAAATTCCTGCGGGGGCTCTCAGTTCTGCTATCTAAACGTAATTATTGGAAAACAGTTTGGGCTTATGAACCCTGGCGCTTGGCTCAAAAGGGGAAAAAAGACGTTCGTATAAAAAAGGGCATGTGAAGTTGCTGTTTTGTACGGAAAAAGAGGCTGTTTCACAGTGCAATCGTCAGTGACATTTATGCATATCTTTTAACGATGAATGAATAATGTTATTTATTCAGTGATGAACATCTTTTTGTAATGAATGGCAGTCTGATTTTTAAAAGTGCGGAGACTGAGAGCGCTCGCAAACTACCGCTCCACACTACGTGAACATCTCTGCAGTAGAGTGAATCTGGTAGCCTGGTAGCAGTAGTTTTGCTTTTGTGTGACAAACGTATCGTGGGAGAAAGTGTTGCGTGTAGTTGTGAGTGCATCATGTCGGAGCCAAGAAAATTCGAACGTGGGCAAATAGTTGGTGTTCGTATGGTAGGTGATTGCGTAACCAAGATCGGCGTAGTGTTTGGCCTCTGAGGAAATACCGCATCGTAGATTTATACCGCATACAGCGAAAGCGGAGAAACATCATCCGCTAAGTCACGACGCGGACGAAAGTGTGTCTTGGGTGGTCGTGGCGGACGGTAGTTGAAGTGGATGGTGACCAAAACTAAGAGGGCAACAGCTGCAGAAATCCTGCAGGACTAAATCTGGCACACGCGAACCCTGTCAGCATTAAAGCAACACGCAAGGAAGTCTATAGGCAGGGAACTGCAGAGCCAGCTGGAATCCCGAAACTACACACAAGTGATACAAGTACCCGTAACAGGGAAATGAGGTGCCGAAACTATAAGTCCTGGGCTGTGGACCGGAGGAAGAATGCCATTTGGTGGGGTGAGCCTTGTTTTACACTGTTGCAGCTCCTGGCCGAGTTTTCGTTTCAAATGGTTCAAATGGCTCTGAGCACTATGGGACTAAACATCTGAGGTCAACAGTGCCCTATAACTTAGAACTACTTAAACCTAACTAACCTAAGGAAATCACACACATCCATGCCCGAGGCAGGATTCGAACCTGCGACCGTAGCGGTCGCACGGTTCCAGACTGAAGTGCCTAGAACCGCTTGGCCACAACGGCCAGCTTTTCGTTTCAAGAGTGAAAATAGCTGAAATTCAGTGATGATTTGGGCCGCCATATCGTGAGAGTTCTTGGTCCCCATGGTTACTCCCAAGGATTATGCGACCATTTTTGTGCATCATGTCGGTACAATGTCTGTTCCCCAGTGGTGATGTTATGGTCCAAGGCGACAGGGCTCATGCTCACGCAGCTCGCATCGCCTAAGACTGGTTTTATGAGCGGGAGCATGAATTGTTGCATCTTCCCTGACCACCGCAGTCGCCAGTTCTCAACATTATCGAGCCTTTGTGGTCTACTTTGGAGAGGAGATTGCGTGATCGCTCTCCACCTCCATCATCGTTACTTTAACTTGTCACTATTTTATGGAAAGAATGGTACAAGAGTCCCTTTTAAACCATACCGCAGCTGTATTTAGCCATTCCGAGACGACTGAAATTTGTTTTGAAAGCCAGCTGGGCTTCCTACACCGGTTAAGCGTGGTAATGTGTTGTGTTTTCGGTGTTTCATTTTTTATCCAATCCCTGTAATATACGCAACGTACAACACATTTTCTCATTACTTCTTTGGTTCGTTTCTGTATGTGTGGTTTGCGCCACTCCAATGATTTTATTTTGAAGAGCACCTTTCGTTCTAACAGTTTTCCTCAGATGAAATAGTTTTACTTGTTTGTTACGCTTGTAACCGTTACACGCATGTTTTATGTTGCCATATTAAATCCACGAAGCCGTGAACAGAACTTTGTGCGTGAAACGTCATAGACGACGGACAGTCATTGTAGTTATTGAATACTGTACAGCTTTCCCCCTAACAAGAAAGAGATATTTAGATAATTTACGAGATGGATGACACAGGGAACCTCGTCTCGAAGACAGTATCTAGCTTAAACTCGAGCTGCTTTTTCTGTATCGGAAGACAAATTTGAAGGAAAATATGTACACGTATCTCCACAGACGAATTTCAAATATTGTGACGATGATACGCCCTTATACAGAACGCTCGTAACTGAAGTCTCTCTGCCAACAGGGCGCGAAAAAATAAATATATTAATCTGGATAAAGACCTTCAGATACAACCTGAAATTGAGGTTCCAGAACCGTCGTAGTGAAAATTTTAAATTGTCAAAGTGTTTGAAATAAATTCGGTTATCAGAATAGCAGTTATTGTGCAAAGTTCGAATGTTGTCAAAAAAAGTTGTACGAGACATGCTCAACACTACCAACTTTGTGTCGTCAGGAAACACCGCAACAAACAAAATATTTTATCGGAAGTATCCCGTCATAGATTTTCTACAGTATTCTAATTTTTCCAGACAAAAACTGCAGCAGATTCTACAGTTACTAGACAGTGTTAGAAAGTGAGCATAAGTTCTGTTCGACATCAGAAGACGTGACACTACAGTTGCGCCATCAGCCTCATTAGATACCCAAGGCTGCCGAAATTAAGTTTCGGCAACTTCGCTGTCAGAAAGATATATCAGCTTTTAAGCCTATAGATATATGGGACGCGTTTGGTATTATCAGCTGGTTAACTGCGTGAGAATGGAAGGTCACGAACTTTGGATTGGTGGTAGTGCTTGCGAGGTTCAACGACAAAAATATTTACTCCTTCGGCTACTGTTCTTGATGCGAGATTTCATATGTCGTCAGCAGAATGAAATATCGAGCATATAGTTTGCAATGTGTTCTGCACATTCATTGAAGATGAAAATCATGATTCCAACGGGACTGCAAGCTTTCTGTCGAAATTGAGTTTTTTGACATTCAGTACAGCACACAGATTGACCGTAAAATTCTGGCGTAATGTGAAACAAATGCAATGTCGCGTCCAGCCGTAGTAAAATGTTGCCAACAATTTCAACAAGGCCGCATAAACGTGGGAGATGGTGATCGGGGATTCCAGATCTTGCTCTGTCCGATTTCTATCTTTTCGGCAAGCTGAAAGGACACCTGGGTGGAAGAGATTCTCCAACGATGAGGACGTTCACACAGCCGTTCTGGAACGACTCAGTAACCAGGGAGCGGATTTGTATCGTCGAGCGTGGTTCAGAGACGAGGTGGTTATGCTAAAAAATAGTGTCCTGTGTCTGTGTCAACTTGAAGTGTAGTGCAGCATTCATTGAAAGTTGCTTAGTTTGCCATAATTATACACGATCCAATCACATTAACGTAGACACCGCCTACTTTCGGCGTTAACATGTAATAGGCACTCAAAGACGGCAGGCGGGAGCGCTAGAACTGCAAAGTACATAAAGCGTGTCGGAAGAAGTGGAAAACAATGCAGTCGTTGTCGAAATGGGAAAAGGGAGCAGTTTATCTGATATCCAAAACGACATGACCATTGGCTTTCGGGACAAGGGCGAAGGCATTTCCGAAACGACTAAGTTTGTGAACTGTTCGCAAGCCACCATAGTTAAAGCATACCGAGCAACGCAAAATGACACTAATAAAAACTGGCGCCGAGGCCGCTGTCGTGCACCACGGGCTGTAGACGACGAACGTTTGCTGCGTTTGGGCTTCCACAGCAGGTTCAAATGGTTCAAATGGCTCTGAGCACTATGGGACTTAACATCTGAGGTCATCAGTCCCCTAGACTTCGAACTACTTAAACCTAACTAACCTAAAGACAGCACACACATCCATGCCCGAGGCAGGATTCGAACCTTCGACCGTAGCAGTCGCGCGGTTCCAAACTGAAGTGCCTAGAACCGCTCGGCCACACGGGCCGGCTCCACAGCAGGCGCCTGGTTCATGCACCCATGCTGACTGCTGTTCATCGGCGACGAAGGCTCGAATTTGCACGTCAGCACCCCAACTGCACGTCCACTGAGTGGCGAAAGGTGGCCTTTTCGCATGAATCACGTCTTGTTCCTCAATCGACGGATGGCATTTTGTATTCAAGGTCCTGCAACAAACTTCTGAAGTGTCCAGGAAGGAGAAGGGAGCATTATGGCCTGAGAGAGCTTTTGTGGCATTCCGTGGGTGATCTTGTCATTCTGGAAGGCACAATTGATCAACACAAATACGCATCTATCCTTGGAGACCATCTCCACCCCTACGTACCGAACAGGGTAGCGCAGTGGTTAGTACACTGGTTAGAACACTGGACTCGCATTCGAGAGAGCGGCGCTTCAAACCCACGTCCGGTCATCCTGATGTAGGTTTTCCGTGATTTCCCTAAATAGCTTCAGGCAAATGCCGGGATGGTTCCTTCGAAAGGGCACAGTCGCTTTCCCTCTCCATCCTTTCCCAATCCCAGCTTGTGCTTCGTCTCTAATGACCAGGTTGTCGACGAGACGTTAAACACTAATCTCCTGCTCCTCCGCCCCTACATGCCGTTTGTTTTTTCTTGGCACGATAGCATCTAGCAGCAGAACAACGCAAGATGCGTGTCGTTCGAAGAGCACCAGGATGATTTTAAGCTTGCCGGATTTATACCCAGTCGATAATCTACAGCATTAGAGTCGGGATGGCTCCACATCCGTGTCAGTATCTGCCAGAACCTCAATGACTCTTTTCCTACACACTTCCAACGGTCTGCGCTGCAAAATGTGGTTATTCAAGGTTTTGACAGGTGGTCAAATTATGTGTATGGTTTCAACGCTAAAGTGCGTCATCTTCAGACTGTTTTTGATCGGATACAGGTTGATACGATCCCCATCATATCAACCCGTATCGCATCAAAAACAGCCTGAAGATTACGCACTGAAGCGGTGAAACTGGTAGGGACAAAATAAAATAAATTCGTAAGGACGACTGTAGGTGTTTTTGTCACGATAGTAAACGGCCGTCGTCCCAGAGACCTCCTGCTAAAAGGACGGACATACAAAAACTGTATGTAACATCCTTTTTAAAGTGCCCTCGTACGTTTCATGCGCTCTTCATAACAGTCCCAGATATTTTCTATGATACTAAGACTACGTGATTTAGCGGGCCAGTCGACGTGAAATCGGGCAAGCCGAGGTGCTTAGGGAGCCTAAGTGTTCATCAAACCAGTGACGTATGCTTGCAGCAGTGTGGACAGAGTTGCTATCATGGAAGGCGGAAGTTTCCACAGCATAAACATTAAGAAGATACAGACATAAGGGCAACACTTGGTCACCGAGAATATTGAGATGAACATTCTGGTTCATGTGTTTCTTGATTAAACGTTTAGGACGCGACTCAGCTTGAGAATGGCAGAAAGGCTGTCAGCCGAAATATCGGAACAAGAATTAATAATGCCCGGACACGCACGCCCGAAATACGGTGGAATATCCTGGTTCACATTCACACTAGCGTCAGCGAATTGTTCCAAGTCGTGGTACGAAATATTACCCCAAAACATAACAGAACCCTCTCCGGGCTGAACTATAATTTCCACCTACATTGGTTTATGAGTGCACTCGACGCCCTTAACCATTTGAAAAGAGACAAGATCACTACTCGTCGGGCTGCAATACGTGCCTCCAGTCAGCCGCTGTGTACTCGTATTTTCTGTGTTGTTCGGCCGATTAGAGACGAGCAGTTCTATGCACTACTCTGAGCAACGGCATTTTGCGAAGTACCCAACTCCAAATTTCCATCGTATGCAGTTTCCTTCACAATGTTATATCGGTAACCCGTTGATATGAACCTGCACTCTCTGTCAGCGGCAATTTCAGACGGTTTTTGAAACCGATTGTCATTGACAAGGTGTGACTCTCCGGTCCTTGTCTGATAGGATCGTTGTACACCAATGTTCTTACGCCGCGTCACGTGCCTGCAAGTGATACAATGTTCACTGTAGACTTGTTTACACATTAACAAACCGTGCAGCTTAATTCGCACGGTGGTCATGGACATGTCCAAACATATCATGTAACCTACGAGTACATGTGTTGAAGTGTGTGTTGGTGCAGACATGTGCTCAACTAAGAAAATGGTCAGCAGTGAAGTATTGCAACAGTAAACAATGGCTTAAAAGAGGAAATAGGCTTGCACTGAATGTAAACAAATATTTAATTTTAACAAAAATTTTACAGCCTCCGTGGAATCATGACTTCAGCCTTCGACAGTGGCATTATCAGTTTTTAAGCTCATAAATTTCTCGGATATCGCCCTCACTGTCACAATGTTTTGTGCGTGAGTGATGGACCATTCGAATAGCTAGGGATTAAGGCAGTTACGCAGGGGCCTTGTATCACCGATCTTCTTGGCGGCGTGTGGCCTGATGCCACGTGCTGCGCTCATTTGCAGTTACTGCCTCAACAGTACGCGGTGTAACAACACAGGAAGGAAATAATATACTACTTTCATGTCGATGAGGTATGTAGGAATGCTGACCTATCCCCAAGCGTACTTTCATCTGAAAGTGTGTGACAGTCTGATTTCACGAGAGAAATGTTCGATTATTGAGATTCAGTGCCGATGTCGAATGAAATGGAGCTGCAGTTACAACACTTGGTCCGTGTTGTATCCATTGCGTACAGCGAGGTGACATCGTTAGTAACTTTTTTCAAACACAGCGAGATTTGCTGGTGATCAGTACCTGGTGGAAAAACTGGCAGCTGATTCTGAACATATGAAAACCAGTAAAGCCCAGATTCTATAAGGAATCGAACTCCCATTTGTAAAACGTCGTACGTCTGATTACTATAAAAATGAGTTAATTTATTAAATATATGACGTTAAGCATGGGTTGATCACCTAACTAATGAGGACGTACTAAAAAGAACTGTAGAGAAGAGGAATCAGTGGCACTATGTGACTAGAAGAAGGGACCAGTTGGTAGGACACGTTCTGAGGCATCAAGAGGTCACCAGTTGAGTACTGGAGGGAAGAGTGGAGGGTAAAAATCGAAGAGTGAGACAAAGAGGTGAATACCCTAAACAGATTCAGAAGGACGTAGGTTGCAGTAGTTATTCTGAGACGAAGAGGCTTGCACAGGATGGAGTAGCATGGAGAGCTGCATAAAACCAGTCTCTGGACTGAATACACAACAAGCGTGTTAGAGAGAAAAAGATTAGAACAGCTTTGAAATTATGCTTGAAGTTTGATGGAATTCGCTAAGTGCTCTCATTCTTAAACACTGGACGAATGAAGTTCAGGTGTTTGCGCAGTGTCAGTTATGCTCCCTGAAGACAAGGAGACAGTTTCTTACTGAAATATTTACCTTCTTGTGTTAAACTTTTAACATAAGAATATTTCTCTTAATCAGTAGGTTATGACATCATTTGAAATTTTTAGTTCCGTCCATAATCATGCGAAGTAGTGAATATCGATTTTTTTTTTCTCCTGGGAGCAATTAGAGAGGCATCCCGAAATTGGTACCGAGTACTGGGACAGTTGTTTAGTAACACAGATGCAAGAAGAACAGGCAACACAGATATAAACATATGGGTGTTGGTGTCAAGTAATGCTCATTCAATGCAGATGCACTCTTCGTCCGACCTCTTGAACGAATCACCGTGAGGCTGCGAGCAATGAGAGTAATAGGCAGGGGACGCCGCTAATGTGCGACATGTTGGGGATTTGCGTTGGATAAGAATCGTGCCCGGATGGCCGAAGCAGCTAGGGCGACTGCTCGCATATAGCGGGAAATCTGGCTTCGAGTCCCGGTCCGGCACAAAATTTCACTTGTCACCATTGAATTTATTTCAATGCCCGATTGCAGCTAATGGAATTTCAATTTCGTCATGTAATAATTTATTTGTTGGAAGGACGGACAGTTTGTGGGACGCAACTCTAGAAAATTATTAGGAAATATAAATGACAAGGAAAAAAGTGAACAGTGTAAGTTGATCAATCACTTAAAGATATTTTATTGTACTATTAACACAATTATATTTTCACTGAGAGGAGCAATAACAATCTTTCCGAAAATTATATTTTAGAAAAGTGCCAATGTTCAGAACCTGTTGAAGTCCAGAAGTAATGCATCAATATGTTCGTCAATATTATTTGTGGAAATTCCTCCACATACCTGTCTACCTGCCTGGATTCGTTCACGTCCAGTTGTAGATAATGTTTCTTCTGTTTCAATGCCGCTTCTGTCACTCACAAAACTGTGCAAAACGACAGAGCCTTTTAGAATATTTACAGAAAAATACAGGTCCACGTTCAAAGATGTCCGAAAATCTATCCGTCCGTAGCTTAATATTAAATATAAATAAGCGAACAAACTGCTTTTGGAACAGTACATTTCTTTATTCCTCTTATCTTGCAATAATTACGCAATGAATTACGACTTGCCGAGCACAACTTACCACGCCTTTGTCATATGATGAAAAAGTAATTTTATTTCACACAGGTTGTCTAAAATTTTTTGGGTCAAATTGAAACAGATGATAGTGGGTCCACAGCCGATTATGTTGAGACAGAGATCCAATGGTCGGAAATGCATATTTGTTGTGTTATGGACATACGCACCGTACACTGCATAAAAACAACACAGCTCATAGTAATTGTTCGTAGTGACGAGCGCAGTCTCAATGCATGTACTGCAATGGCGCATGCGGTTCTTGGAGACTGTACGAGGGGTACAGTTGTCCACGAAAAGATATGGTTTCAACATGACGAAGCACCAGTCCACTTCGATGTTAATGTCCATGACCACCATTTGAGCAACACGTATCCTCATCACTGAATAGGAAGGGAAGGTCCTGTCACATGGCCAGCGCGAACGCCGGATCTCACAGCTCTGGACATTTTCCATGGGGGTTACGTCAAGACGCTGGTGTTGAGACCCCATGGAAACGAATGAAGATCTGCAAAGAATCATAGCTACCTGTCTCCTGGTATAACAGACACGGGGCATCTTTCAGAGAGTGTGGCAGAACTTGATGTGCTCATTGACATGAATGCATTGAGACTGGCGACCGTCACTTTGAACAATTACTATGAGCTACATTGTTGTTATGTTGTGTACTCGGTGTATATCCATAATACAATAAATACGTATTTCCGACCATTGGTTCTCTATCTCCATATAACCGGTTGTGGACCCAATATCATCTGTTTCCATTTGATCCAAAAGGTTTGAGACACGCTGCATACATCATGGCGACAGCTAACGTTTGTATGAGCTGAGTAGATTCCGGAAGAACATGTTCTTGCGCTGTAAAGAATCCTTCAGCTGCTCACGTAGTTCATCGAATGTTGATATACTCTTTCAAAAGTACTGGGAGAATTCCTCAGGACCGCTATAGTGCTCTTGAAATAGGGCGTGAAAGGCCTATATTTGTTCCTTTTTAAACTAATTATTTGTATCCACTACATTCTGTTTCCCTTCTTTCTAAGTGACGGTAAGCTAAAACCTATGGTAGCATCTGTTGACGTTCCATTTCGTTGGGAATGAATTGAGAGACTGGGATGGTATACCATGAAGGGAGCTACACTGCCGTGCACAACAGCAACGGCATAAACATGACACCATCGCGGCGGTGTAGAATGGCCCTTACTGCAATAATTTTAAAACCCAATCTGTGGCTATCAAAACGCCGACGATTTGCTGGAAACCGAAGCGTGTGAAAAGAAGGAACAGGAGAAGTACGAGTACTACTCACTCCGTCCGAGTCGGGCATGAATTTCTTGTATGAAAAAAAAAAAAAAAAAACTTGGCGAGTGGCAAAATGTATTCAGTGCTATGAGATATTATTAGCTTGCTCCGCACAGAATGAGAAACTGGAGGAACAGGAAAGCTACCGAGTCGGCATAAAGTTCGGGAAACAAGACGGTAAAGTAACGAAACGTTTCCATTACTCGGAGTCGGTATACGGTAAGGATTTGAAGGAATACGAAAACCTGTGGGTAACCAAACGTTTCAGGCAGTCAACAAACCTGTACTTGAAGTCTCGCATAATCCTCGTTACTCAGTAGCGAATACATACGATGCAGAAGAGCCCTATTCACTACATTAAATATCTAGTGGTTGAACTACTGCATGAAGCTGTGGGAAGGATAGCTACCAGAGATTAACTACAGGGAAATACGGTACTAAGATAAAAACAAAGTAGATGTTGAGGTATTTTCTTCAAGATTTATAATACTATGGGCACGGCAGACCCGAGGGCGAGCGCATAACGTGCAAACGCCAATATTTAAAACAAAATGTTTATTGAGTGCAGTAACAGTCATCCTCGAAACTAATGCCACGTTGTAGAATGTCAGTGCATGCGAGAAATAGGTACAGCATAGATACGGCTACTTAAATCAGTATGTTCATAGGTCGATAAATGTGCCAGGGACGAAACGTACTATACCTATGTTCTTATAGGCATGTGTTAGAAGCTCGAACAGTTTGCCAAAGCATCAGATCCGTCTGAGTAGTAGGGTGAAGTCTAGAAAAAGCAGAAAGGAAGTCTGTATTGAATTTTGGGCGTAAAATAGCTAGAAATATAACTCTGCCAGAGACTACATCGTAAGATAACAAGAAGCAAGTGTCTACATATATATGACAAGTAGGGTTTACATTAGCTAGAAAACGACATTTAACGAGTGATGATAGCTTGCATTCGGAGTATAAATAGTTATTGTAAGACATGGGTCTGCAAGATCAGACACATACAAAAAATTAAGTAACAAGTGAAAATATGAAGTTATATTTACAAAAAGTAGCAAAGGTCGTTTGCTGTAGCTATAAAATGACATGTAAAAAACACAACATAGTATGCAGCGACGCTCACATAATCTACTATCATGGACCTAAGATTTTCGTACGTCAAAAGGTGCTACTAGCTGCTAGAAAACTGGACGATCATGCATCGAGTAAAAAGACATACAGGTGTGATTCAGCTGCCCCTACCGATGATGATCTATGCAACCCACAATACATTCGTATCACGACTTGTATCCAGACGGGCGACAGCCACGTAATCGATGTAAGTTCCCTCTCCGACATTTGGGCAATTGTTAGCAAACAGAATCATACTGCAAATAAATAAATAAATAAATAGTGACAATTGGTGTTACATGCTATTTTTGAACCAACATGTACCTTACTTCTGCCATCGTTATCAAAGTGTCTACGATTTTTCTCTGCATAATTAGCAGTGTACTCATACAGGTTTTTGATGTCTGTGTAGTTTTATTCCGTTTATAGTTCAAAATGGTTCAAATGGCTCTGAGCACTATGGGACTCAACTGCTGTGGTCATAAGTCCCCTAGAACTTAGAACTACTTAAACCTAACTAACCTAAGGACATCACTCACATCCATGCCCGAGGCAGGATTCGAACCTGCGACCGTAGCGGTTGTGCGGTTCAAGACTGTAGCCCCTTTAACCGCTGGGCCACTCCGGCCGGCTCCGTTTATAGTGCTTAATCTTTCGTAATAGGTTCAGAAACGAAGCCTTATGAAGCGTGTTGGGCCATCAGAGACAACGAAATAAACAGGAGATATCAAAATGGGAAGTGTGGAAGTAACAACTTTTCGTTATATAACCCAATAAAAGATTAACAAACAGGGTAATTCAGCTGACACTAGAACTGATGTTTTTTGCAACCCCCATGACAGAAGAATGTCGTCGGCCAGTTTGCTTTAGCACATTGTCTAAGTTTCGCATAATAACTGGTAAAGTATACGAAGATATGTTAGACCTATTTTTCAAATTTTGTTATGAAACTACTTTAACACATATCTGTGACGAGTCATATATTATTCTCATTGGGTTATATACTGGAAAGCTGTTACTTCCATGCTTCCCATTTTGAGTACTAAACAGATACCTGACCTGTGTAACTACACCGCTATTTGCTTCAAGGAGACACTTGGATACGTATGGCAGAAGTAAGGTATATCTTTATGCAAAAATACTCATGATTAATCCTCACTTGAATTTTTTACAGTTTGATTCCGTTTGCATACCATCGCCCAAAGCTCTGACAGGGAAGTTGTATAGATTATGTGACTTCGGGGTGTCTGGATACCATTCCACATTCAGACATACAGCGGGTTGCATAACACGGTGTCGCTGTCGGCAGCTGAATTACCCTGTACAACCGCCTAAAACATATGGTTGGCGGTATCCGAGAAGTGAACAGAAGTAGTTCGATACAGCAAAAATATGTGGCTAGTTGTAAAATGGTCAATCAAGAGCTTCTCTCTGGCATATGGGACGCCTTAGTATGCTGGCTAGATGTTCTGGTGACACAGCCTTACTGAATTTTACGGCCTCGTCCGGATTTATAATTTCTCACGTGTCTGTACCATCTGACGTGAGTTGGGCATACAGCGTAGCGACCAGTTTCACTCGTCGTGGTAACTATGATGAAGTGGCTTGCAAGTTCGCGGTGCTCTCCTGCTGTTTCCTCATCGATCCGCCCGTAGTGTGTAAACATCTGAAGCACTGCACCTGCTCCCTAATTACCGTGACTGATGACGTATTAAGCGAGTACATGCAGCACGCCCACATAGCGCTACGCTTAGGGCCTTCCGTTAACGACCATTGACTTCACACGCTGCGAGAAGTGAAAAGAGAAGATTTCAGGGCCGTATTACAAAGCGAAAGAACGCGTCAATCAAATGACACGTTGAAGGTCCAACGAGCCAACCCCTGTATTATATAACCGAAATTTTCGTTACTTAACCCTTTCGCGGTTGATTGGACACATACGTCCCCGCCGGCCGGGGTGGCCGACCGCTACGGTCGCAGGGTCGAATCCTGCCTCGGGCACGGATGTGTTGATGTCCTTAGGTTAGTTAGGTTTAAGTAGTTCTAAGTTCTAGGGGACTGATGACCTCAGAAGTTAAGCTCCATAGTGCTCAGATCCATTTGAACCATACGTCCCGCTAAAGTAACACACAATTATGAGCAATGGAACGTCTATGTTCCACAATTGCTTGGTGTGACCATCTAGCGAGAAGTGTCTGGATCTTGAAGAAAAATGCTAAGGATCATGTGGCCATATGGAAAGCTGCGAGTGATAAAATGCGACGGTATGTGTTTATAACTGCCACGGTGCGCCTGTTTCACGAAAATCAAAGCAAATTACCATATTTTCCGTTCCATAACAAGATTAAATATAGTGACATTGTTTTTGAAGATTACTACACTCCTCAGTAAATCTGCTTGTTTTTACGTAATTTGTAGTTAGTAGCGAACTTCATAAACTGCAATAAATAAATAATAAATAAAAAGAGGTATGTGGTACATCAGATTCATCTTAAACTTTTATGTTGAAAATCTGTGTGTGATATTTTATGTTTTTATTGTCACGAGAACATACGTATTTTGGTGTTGACTGCCATACCTTTCTTCGTATTCACCAGGATGCGCTGAAAAGTAATGCTTCGAAATTTTTTAATTGAAAACTCAAGGAAAAAAGCTTTTTGGATGAAACAAACGTTAATAACATTGTACATCTTTATTCTTCATGTCTACATATTTGCAGCCGTCTGCTGCTAGAGGGTTTGGAATTCTAGCGTGTACCATGGCGGTCTGTAACGTAATTAGGTCGGTGCGTGAGAAGCATTGTGCTGTCATCGAGTTTCGAATTCAGAGATTTCGCCCACACAGGGAGCACCCACTCTCTTAGCATGCTATTGCCAGACCTCTCAAGAGCGATGTGACAACTGAAACAGTCCGATGCCTTGGGTTCACTGTCGCCGATCATCTTCCATACTGTCCCGACTTGGCCCCGCCCGATTTTCATCTGTCTGCAGAACTTAAAGAACACCTTGGAAGACTTCATCTTAATAGTGATCAAGAGGTGCAAGCAGAGGCGAGGTTGTGGCTTTGTCAGAAAAAGTCAAAAACACTACAATGACAGTGTCAACAAATTGGTCTTTTGTTAGAATAAATGTATTAGTTCGCCAGGATGTCTGTGTTGTGTAGTCATGAAGAATAAGGAAGTAAAATGTTAATGACGTATGTTTTATTTAACTAGCTTAAAGAATTATCACATAAAACGTTCGGAGGCATTGCTTTTTCAGCATGCCCTCGTACCACGCAATTCTGGGCAAACAAAAGTTTAACTCTGAAACTCCTAGGTTGCATTGAAAACACGAATATAGTTAAGTTCATGGCACACATGTCTCTTACTACAATAATGTTCAAAATCAATAAACTTAAAAATATTGTTAGCGAAAGTACAATAGCGATGATGGACAGTTTTAGATATTTTTATGTTTCAAATATGTGTCAAATCAGTTTTAACTATCAGATGGTTAATGTGCTGTGAGGGCTGTTTCCGTGTCAGCACTTCTGGCATTGAAAAAAAAAATAATCGTTTCGCTGACAGAATGAGTACAGAACTTTGTATTTAATTCAGTTGAACAGAATCAAAATAATGTCAGCAAGGCTCAACGACTGCAAGCAGAGAGCAGGGAAGGAATTGAAATAGCGTGTAGTTCAGGAGAGAAAACATTACCATTATGGCTGATCCATGTCCACTAACATGTTGAAAAACCTGGGAATTTCAGTTACTGCAATGCTATCACTGAAGGTGCTTTTAACACGAGTTACGCATGGACCACTGTCTAAGGCAGAAGGAAAGAAACCGTTATGAAACTGAATCAAATATGTAGACATTTAAAGTAGAACAAACAACCGATTCTACTTCAGCGCTAAGCATATATTTCTGGCCGCATTCAACGGAATTACGCTTTCCAGTTAGTCGAATGAAGCATTTGCGTGGATGATGCTGAATCTACTCCGTTGGCAATCAAGGAACGTTTTGAAATAAATTCGAGTTTTCAAGGGCGCAGTGGAGTGAATAGCAATACCTCCGACGATGATTCAATAAATAAATTGTAAACTCCAGAATACCATATATCGTTTTAAATTTCACGCCTGTAAGTATCTATAAGATGGAAGCACATGTGTAGCCTATACACAGTATTCCACGGCCAATGGTTAATGATCTGCAGTCACACAAAGATGGCAGGTGTGCTCGTGTACCCTACTGGAACAACGTGATTTTTCTGAGCGGAGCGACTGTCCGCAGAGCGCGTTCACAGCGAAATTCGTCCCATATCTGGTTAGAACTGTAGTTCATGGAAATGTGTGTTCAGATGGATGCAGGATTCAGCGAACGACAAAAAAGTCACAATCAAGGAGCGCTCTGGCCGCCCTTGTTATGCAGTGAAGACACATGCTTTTCCGTGTAGGGGTATTTTGCTACCCCCACGACACATCGGTCTTGCGGGTTGCAGCAATTACTCGTTAGACGCGAAAGCTGCCACAAGAATTCTATGCTGCAGGCTTTTAACGACTTGTCGAACAATGGGATAAATGTTTTAAATTTACAAGGGGAGCATGTTGGAAAGATAAGAAAATTTCAGGCTGGTGCACGCGACTCTGATATCTCTAAGCCACTTTGCGACTTATTTATTGACTCACTGTCGTACAGCTGCGGACACACTTAGGAAACCATTAGCCAGCTCATGGCAGGTGGTACCTGTCACCATTGCTTGTCGTTCTCTTTCTGTTCCA
The DNA here is from genome assembly GCF_021461385.2 of Schistocerca piceifrons. Lineage (NCBI taxonomy): Eukaryota > Metazoa > Arthropoda > Insecta > Orthoptera > Acrididae > Schistocerca > Schistocerca piceifrons. The sequence goes on along the minus strand of NC_060143.1, from coordinate 296,890,039 downwards.
CTCGCAAATGGAGCGAGGGAGACTGTCTTCTCTCTCTCTCATTGCGTCTTTAGATTCTTCCACGAAACTGAACGTTGGGGCATTTCCGTAACACTGACTGAACCGACCGGTAACATATGTAGCAGCACGCTTTTGAATTGCTCCGATGTCTTTCTTTACAGTTGCCTGGTAGGAGGTCTGAAACGCTCAAGAATGAGTCGTACAAGCATTTTGTATGCGGTCTTTTCTTCTAGAAACCGATTGAAATAAGAAGTTTACTGTAAGTAGTCACAATTAATTTTGAAATGCGTGGTGGAAATAAAATAATCAGGTGGACGTGTGTGGATTAATACGACACATATGTGATGTGTTTGTGACTTTGGGGTAACATATGGCACTAATGCCAGTGCTCACACGCTCCCTTTTACTGTTGTGTTCCGTGAAATATAACACCACTTGCACTTTGTAAAAAATGAACTAAACAAAGAGGACGTTTAGAATTTTCGCGGCGAAGTCTACGCTAATCTCTTCTCATTGAAATTTACTACTAGGTATTCGGTTGACGTCACTGAGTCAAGCACCCTACCACTAATACTGTTTTCGAATATTACAGAATTGTTCTTCCTACCACCTGCATTAACGTACATTTTTCCGGCTTTACAAGGAATGAAGGAAGACTATGGTTTGTCGTCCCGTCGACAGTGAGGTCATTAGAGATCGAGCACAAGCTGGAAGGAAGGGACTCGACCTTGCCATTTCAAAGGAATCGTCCCGACATTTGCGTGGAGTGATTGAGGCTAAATCACAGAAAACCTAAATCAGGATGGTCGAACGCGTCATCAATCGTACTCCTCTCGAATGCGAGTCCACTGTGCTAACCACTGCACCAATTCTCTCGGTCCCATAGCTAAAGAAAGCTGCCATTCATCACACCAAATAAAAATTATCCTCTATCGTTCTACAGTTTCACAACGGCGACACTTTCCCGTGCAGTATACAGTCATTAGCAAGCAGTCAGAGAGAGAGCTGCTCATCCTATCCGTCAAATCCTTGATGCATATAGAAAACAAAAGCGGTTCCATCACACTTCCCTGGGGACTCCTGACATTGCCTTCGTCTCTGTTGAACGCTCGCCATCTTGGACAGGGTAGTGTGTTTCGTCAGAGGTACTGGAGCCACCAACTTATCTGAAAGACAGTTTCGTGTACTCGCACCATTTTTAACTGTGCGCAGTATGGTATTGTGACAAACGCTGATAGAAAACTAGAAGTGCAGTACAGCTCCTCGGCCTGCAACGATGTTTCGCGGGATGTTGTGTGCGAAAAGGGGCAGCTGTTGTTCTGAATTCACGTTCACAGTCAAACCACCCAAGTATACCGATCTCTATCTCGTGAGCATTATCGCGATATTTGTGGTTCAGTGAACGTGACGTGAAAGATGTATACCAAAATACGTTTATAACAAGCACGAAATGGCTTCATTGTGCACTGAATGTATCGCTTGCACTATTTGGCAGCACTCAGGTATTTGCACTACCAAATAACTGTCTTTTAACAACTCAGTTAAACCTTTTGGCTTCACATCCTTCTCTAACGAGCGAGCCAGGTTTCAGTTACTCCATATCGACGGAATCTCAACAACAATCTTTTCGCGGCAACCACCACCGATCGTGCGCCAAAGAAACAAACGCGACCCTGACGGCGAACTACGGAACATACATCGCTTTGTAGCTTACAACTTCCGTTCTGACTGTGTTTTTATGAATTCACGTTCACGTTCACCCAAGTTTACCGATCGCTATGGTCGCAAAAACTGTGGAAAACATGCCATATCTTTTTTTACTTATATACCATTTCATTACTTGAGTTCCAGACAGCTGACAATGGCAGATACCGATACCAGCAGAACTTTAAACATGATGCCGCTTTTAAGGACCGATAACGGATTTCTGGATTGGAGTAGCGGGCAGGAATGACAAATTGAAATTCGGTCAGTGCCTAGCGCCGTATTGTCTTTGAAATAGCTCATTTATCTCTTAACACTACAGACGCTTCTTTATGTGCCATGTTACAACCAGAGAAGGTAACAATTATTTCTATTAACTTTTCACTAACGAAATTGCAGTGAGTGACCAAAAATAGGGAGACACCACAAATACAACACATTACCATGCTAAATATGGTGTAGAAAAACCATTGACATTCAAAATAGCTTCCAGTCGTCTCGGAATGAATAAATACAGGTCCTGTATGGTTTTCAAGGGAATCTTATACCATTCTCCCTGCAAGAGAGTGGCAGGTGGACAGCCATCACGCACCTTTCTCTGCAAAGTAGATCACAAAAGCTCAATAATATTGAGATACGGTGATTGTCGTGGCTAGGGGAAATGAGACAATTCATCCTCGTGCTCACAAAACCGTCCTGGACAATGTGAGCTGCGTCAACAGGACCCCTATCCTCTTGGAACACAGCATTGCAACTGGGTAACAAATATTGTACCATGGGATGGACCTGATCAGCCAAAATGGTCACATAATCCTTGATAGTAATGCGACCTAGCAGAATAACCATGTGGCGTTTGGAATACTACGATATCGCAGCCTATATCATCACCGAACCCCCACCAAGTTTCACTCATGGGCCGTAAACTCGGCCAGAAGTTGGAGACAATGTGAAGCAACTCATCTGACTAAATGACTTTCTTCCAATGCTCCATAGTGCAATTTTTATGGCACTGCCACCACGTTTTCCTGTTGGGAGCATGTGCGTCTTTGAGAGTGGTTTTGGAATTCCAGCTCGCTCTGTAACTCCCTGCTTATGCATATCCCTTCGTGTTATTTAGGCGATGGCAGAGTTCGCGTGTAGAACATTCAGTTGTACAGTGACTTTTGCAGTTGTCGTCCTCTTGTCTTTCGTCACACTCCTCTTCAGTGACTACATACACACTTTCTTCCGCGTTATGACGTAGTGGATTATGTTTTTTGGCTTTCCCTGCATGCGGTATAAATCTTCAATACGATGCCTCGTGAAACAACAAACACTTCGGCTACGTCGGTTACGGAAGCACTCATCTTACAAGCACCAACAATTTGCCCACGTTCGAATTCACTTACCTCCAACGTACGACACTCACAGCTACATAGAACTATGCTCTGACCATGGCTGACACTTCGAACGTCTTGACGACATAGCACATGTGCCGTTGTGTCATTCGTGGTCCGGCCCTGTTCATGACTTTACTCGATAATGAAAATGCAGTGTTACATTATTTATTAGCGTCGCATTTCTGTCGCATTTAGAGCATTGTGTCTAAAACATTCATCTAAAGTAATGAGTTACCGGATGTTTTGGCTGTATCTCAATTAACGGCAAGAACTGGCTTGAATGAAGTATGCGATATTAGAAGCGGAAACGTTCCACTAAACATGAATCGGGGTGCGAGCCATTTGCGAGATAATCTCGAGTGTTTGATTACAAGCCGCCACTGACTTCAGCTCAAAGTACTGATCAGCTTAGTACAAATGCAAGCTTTTCGACTGATTCCCCACGCCCCTTGCACAACGTAGCGGAATGTGGTAAAGGCGTAATGGTGCAGCGGCTCGTTCTGCTGACGACGTCCAACGTGTCAATGTGCTCCAATATCGATTGGTCGTGGAGGGTGTCCGTGATTACCTGACCTCAGTCCTCCGGATTTTTTTCTATTTGGTGTCATCTCAAAAGTGAAGCGCGCAGTATTCTCGTACTGAACAGCAAATTGTCGAAATTTATGAGATGATATGGGGGTGTTGGAAAGAAGTCTTGAGTCGCTTCAAAGACAAGTTCAGTATTGTAATGAAACGAAGAGATGGCACGTTGAACACATCCCTCAGCAGGTAAGAGTGTACAGTAAACCGTAGCACGTAACGTGCTGAGGCATTATAGGGCGTATCAAAAAGAATCATACGATTTGGTACGTCTATATTTCTGAAACTAATAAACGTACACAGTGATTTTGTTTTTTGATGAACGGGAAACTCAAAAAGTCCTCTTTCATACCCTTGAGAGGCACAGTATACATCAATGCAGTATTCAAATTGTTCCCACACTGCAGCGACATTGTCTTGAGTTGCAGCTCTCACAGCTGCTGTTATACGATGTCTCAGTTCATTCATTGTTGTTGGTAACAGAGGCATATAAACAGTCTTTTATAAACTTCCACAGGATATAACCACATACAGTCACATACGGTGACCTTGGAGGCAAGTAATATAAGGCTGAATCATTTGGTCCAGTGCGACTGATCCTCCGTTCTGTGATCCTTTGATTTAAAAATTACCGCACTTCCAAATGCCAGTGTGGCGGTGCTCCATCCTGTTCTTAAATGAAGTCGTTCGAATCAGTCTCCAACTGTGGAAAAAGAAAGTCCTCAAGCATATCGAGATATGTGCTTCCTGTAACACTGTTGTCAGCAGAGAAAAATGGACCACACATCTCTTCCCGTGAAACTGCACAAAACACATTAAACTTTGGAGAGTCCCTCTCATGTTGTACAACTTCATGTGGTTGCTCCATTCCCCATATTCTCATATTATGACGGTTCACCTTTTCATCTAAATGGAATGTTGCCTCGTCACTAAACACTAAGCGCTGAAGAAAACTGTCATCTTCCATTTTTCCAAGAACGAAATTACAGAACTCCACACGTTGTTGTTCGTCACCTTCACAAAGACCTTACAGTAGCTGAATTTTGTATGGTTTCATGTATAAACGTCGACGCAAGACACGTCAGGAGGACATCGGGGTCATGTTGAGCTGTCGAGCTGCACGCCGAACGGATTTCTACGGTCTCCTTGTGAAACTGTGGCGGATGCATTCGACGTCTGTGTCAGACACGCGGATACGGCCTGGAGATTTGCCTTTACACAAACAACCTGTTTCTCGATACTGATCGTGCCATCGTCTAATGCTCTGTGCTGTAGAAGGATCTACACCATACCTAGTACGAAAGTCACGCTGAACAGTTATTACTGACCCGCTCTGCGCAAAAAGTACAACAAAAAAAGCTTTCTCTTGTCCCGACACCATTTTTACTAGAACTGAAGTGGACGCACACCGCTGCTACTTAGCAGGAACCATGTAAAACTCGAAACTTTGCTCTTTCCAACAGTACGTTGTTCAGGAACATATCTCGAATAACTTAACAGTTATGATTTTTTTTTAAATCGGACGATTCTTTTTGATACACACTGTATTTTATTTCTTGTTAAGTCCTGTATATTATTTCTTGTTAAGGCACATTTGTGCTAACCAGGACGATTTTCATACTAAAGTCAGTGAAGCTCGTAAATAAACATCCGCAGTTATCTCTCAAACGGCTTGATTACAGACCCAACGTTTCTGGAAAGGTAATGTCTCTATTCTTCTCCACTTTCACAATTTTCTCTAGCAATTGTAGAGGGTGATCAGAAACTGTCAGGAACACTTTCAACGGCTTGCAGAGGAGGTTGTGCTGGGAGAGTATTATTAGCAAAAATATTATACGTGTTGCACCGTTTCCGAGTTAATTACCATTTACGTTAGCCAATCACACCGTTGCGGGCGCAAATTCAAGCGGCCTGCCAGAGGTGCTGTGGCCAAATGTGTTCCTCTGTTAATCTAACCTGCACAGGTCCACAAACGTGGCGGTATTCCAACTAGGAAAGTTTTAGTGATTTTTGGTCCGAATACTGGTTTGTTACGCCTACCCGGGCTAGTCAATCCTCTGTAACGATCTTAACTTCTGCGTAAGTGCTTCAACCTACATTCATTTGAATCTGATTACTGTACTCAAGCCTTCGTATTACTATACAGTCCCCCCCCCCCCCTTTCACTTCTCTCTATTACCTAATATCTTGTTTAGCATCGCATTTCCCAAGTCTCTGTTCTCTTCTACTCCTAACTCATTATAGTCCCCCACAATTCATTGACGTACAAAGGTACACTCCAGACAAACATCTTCGGGTCCGCAGCCCGTGGTCGTGCGGTAGCGTTCTCGCTTCCCACGCCCGGGTTCCCGGGTTCGATTCCCGGCGGGGTCAGGGATTTTCTCTGCCTCGTGATGGGTGGGTGTTGTGTGATGTCCTTAGGTTAGTTAGGTTGAAGTAGTTCTAAGTTCTAGGGGACTGATGACCATAGATGTTAAGTCCCATAGTGCTCAGAGCCATTTGAACCATTAGAACCAAACATTTTCGGAAAAGACTTCGTAAAAAAATATATTTGATGTTAACACATTCCTCTTACTCAGAAATGTCTTGCCTGTTTTTACCAGCTCATATTCTTTCTACTTTCGCTCTCAACAATTGTTTTCATATTCAAACAGCAATCCTGATCTACTATTGCGTTGGCGCATAAGTTGGTAACATTTTACAACAAGTTTAATAAACGCAACAGATACACATGAGAAAGACTTTAACCACCAAAAATATATTCTCCTTCACTATTTACAATAGTCTGTCAAGCTGGTGTAATTTTTGTATTCAGCGACTGTAGTAATCATGTGGTTTTGAGACGAAGAATCCATCGAACAGTGTTCGGAGCACATTTTCATCCGGAAAGGAAGTTCCTTGAAAGTTGTTCGATAGAGAGCGGAAAAGGCGAAAATTGAGGGCGCAAGATCAGGCGAATAAGGTGGGTGCGGAACGACTTCCCTACCCAACTCCTGTAGCGATTTTTCTGTCTAGCAGAAGGTGGACGGGCGTTATCGTGGGGTAACATTATTTCACGTTGTCTTCCTGGCCATTGTTCTTGAGTTGTGTCTGCAAGACATTTCCGTAGTTGATGATATAAGTTTCATCAGTGACCATTACACCTTGGGAAAGTATTTCGTAGTTAATCACATCGTCGCCGTTCCACTATATGCATAATATTATCTGTTGTCGATGCCCGCAGATCTTCGTACGGAGAGTTGTTCCTTTGTTCGGGCTCAACCACTCCTTTTTTTCACATACGTTAGCATAAAGACACCATTTCTCGTTACCAGTAACGATACAGGATAGGAATGGTGGATGTTGTTCACGAGCCAGTTGATGACAAGCAAGCAGAGATGCACATATGGCCGTCCACTGATTTTTGCGATTTTAGCTCAGAGCATGCGGCACCCATACAACCGGATTTTGAACCTTCCCTAAAGCAAATGTCGCACGATGGTGCAGTGATCACAGCTCAATTCATTTGCCAGTTCTCGAGTGCATTGACGTGGCCGTTGTGGATTAATGAATTTAAATTATCTTCATCAAACCCCGAAGGTCTTCTTGAACGTGGAGAATTGCTAATGTCAAAACGATCCTCCTGAAAACTAGAAAACAACTTTGTCGTGCTGTGCTCAGTGGCATTATTCCCATACCCCGCGCCATAGTTTCTGGCTACCGCCGCTGCTGTCACCTGTATGTTGAGCTCAGACAGAAGAATACGTTGGATATGTTCCGATTTCTCCACTTGGCTCTCCATTTCCTGGCACCCACAGCTCCATTCACTATCTCCAAATAACAAAATGACAGTATCTAAACTCTAATAAAAAATGAAAATCGATAAATAAACCCACAACAACCTTTATACCAATATGCAAAATAAAAACGCTACCAACTTACGCACCAACTTTATACATTTAATGTCTCATTTTCTAATCTGATTCCGTCAGCATCGCTTAACTTATTTGAGCTACATTCCATTATCCTTATTTAGCCTTTATTGAAATCCATCTTATAACTTCTTTCAAGGTACTAACCATTTCCTCCAACTCCATTCTATTGCTCAATTCACCTTTACTCCCATTTCTGACTCACTGACGGGTTATGACAGGCTATATTTTTATGTTTCATCAAGTGCACAATAATTTATTTTTCTATATTAAATGCCAGCTTTCATTTAACAGAAAAACTGTGGTTACAAAAATTATTTCCTTATCAGAATTAGTACCAGCTGTCTCTCAGTCGGCGGTTGCTGCCTCTGGATCACAGGGTTCCAGGTTCGATTCCCGGCCGGGTCGGGGTTTCTCTCCGCTCGGATACTGGGTGTTTATGTTGTCCGCATCATTTCATCATCAGAGTATGGACCATATAAAGATTGGAACTTCGTACGGGCGCTGATAACCGTGCAGTTGAGCGCCCCAAAAACCAAATATTATTACTACACACGTTACAGGCCTTTTATCAGACCACCCGGAACATTCATAACTACTTGTTCTTCCTGTTCTTCCAGTAATCCTTTATTCGTTCACTAAAGGCTCTCTTCCTTTCTTCCGTCCACTTTGGCCTTTGGGCCTTAGGTGCTGTTTTCTCCGACATCACCTCCCACTTGTACACCTTGCATCTATAGACGCCTTTGTCCATGATGTCCGCTGAATCTACCTGAGCTCTTTCCAGATCAATTTTGACTTGTGTCATTCATGATATATCTGAGGATTCTGTTGGTGAGTCTGTTGTGGGAGTCGGCTTATGTGTCCTTCAAATTTTAGTCGCCTCTTTCTAATGTCCGCTGCGATGTTGGATAACTTCTCTGTGGTGTCCCTGGAGTGAAGCCTATATCCATCGTCCGTGAGTTTTGGTCCAATAACTTTTCTAATGATTTTTCTTTCCTGTGTGAGAATGTTCTCAAGGTCGGGCTTTGTGTTTAACATCAGTGTCTCACGGACGTATAGCACCACAGGTTCGATTCCAGCGTTGTAGTGACATGTTGTGGTGTAGGTGGACAGACATTCCTTGTTGTAAGTACCCTGTGTTTTCTATAAGGCTCTTTTCTTTTTCAATAAACTAGTGTTCTGGTCAATTTTCTCCTTTCCTGTCAGTTCGAGCACTTCACCTAGGTACTGAAAGTGTGTGACCCTGTTGGTCTTGCCATACCTTATGTTCAAATTTGGAATGTTTAATTTCCTGCAGAACAACTCAGTTTTCTGAAAGGAAATCTGTAGCCCTACTTTTTCTGCGCACTCTTTGAGGACTTCTATCTGTCTCATTGCTGTAGTTTTGTTACCAGTGAGTAGTGCCAGATCATCTGCGAAGGCTAGACCGTCGATCTCCAGCTTGTCCTTGGGTCGTCCAAGTCGCACTGGCTTCCAATGACCTTGTATTTGCAGCTCTTTCTCCCATTCTTTGATGACCTTATCCAGTACTAGGTTGAAGAGGAGCGGTGAGAGTCCGCCACCTTGGCGAACGCCTGTCTTGATCTTCCCCCTTGAACTTCACCTTAGATGTCGTGTCTCTCAGTGTCTGTTTGATCAGTCGCAGTGTCTTTCCGTCCAAACCTTGTTCATGTAGAATACTGAACGATGAGTGGCAGTCGATGGAGTCATATGCCTTCTTAAAGTCAACGAAGGTGGCTATAATTTCGTACAGAGTATCACTGCATACGAGTAGTGAGCTCTAGGATTTATTGTGAGCGATAAGGGCAGGTTTCTCGTCTCGTACGGCAAATGATCAGTTTCGTAATATTTGCAGGTGAGAATTACATCCTTACGAGTTGAGAGTGTCACTGACCAACGCGACTGTAAGCAGCGAAACTTCCTGCGAATGCTGACTAAACATCGCAAGAGAAAACGTGATGCGAAAATAAACATTCCTCGTGGCGACAGCGTGATGGATGTTCTTGTCGGCAGATATGCAGTTAGCGGTGAAAGTTGGCTGCAGGTCATGGGCTGGGCAGATGCTGCGTGTTAAACATACCTGTTTTATACGAGAACGAGCGTTAAAAGTTAACAACACGATGTTGTGCCTCACAGGTAATTCATCAGCCGTCAGTGTCTGCATTTTCAAGCGCTCTTCCTTATTAGTCAAGGGTATTACTTTTATAGCTTAACATGAAGGAAAGGTCGTGGACGTGTCTGTCTAGATATGTAGAGTGACAGGCAAACTAATCAACAAACGACAGTGAATTTTTGCAGTCATTCTACCTCACTTGCTACTTCGACGCTGTTTATCTTCTAGATATAAATAACCGTATTACGTCCCTTTTGGAACATTCTTTATTCTTATTTATTGGCCTTTGGTTGCGCCCATGCAGCCAGTAGAAACGTACAGTATCTTAAAAAGTTAAAGCAAACTTCAATTCACTGGTGAATAATATAGAAATCCAAACATACAACGTCATAGATAAAATAATGCAATTAGATTTAAAACAGACTGACTCACAGACCCAATCACATACATTATCCCCCAACAGCACGTGTAAATTACGAATGTCTAAGTTCTTTGTAATCAACAGGATTAGCATGTGAGAAGGAGCTGGTTCATGCCCGCGGACCAGCTGGTCGGATCCCTTCCGTATTGTGGGCAACCAAAGAAGGTGTTAATTTTCTGGAGGTCCTCACAGTCACAATATGGCGATTGAACCAGAGGGAGTCGATAAAGATGTCGGTGACAGCCGTGATTTAATTTCAACCTGGCAATGATCCTCATAAATTGTTTCGCATTACCTATGCCAACAGAACTGCATTTCAAAAGCCACTTTCCAGCATACAATTGGGCCTTCGGTAGGCCCAGGTCGGTTTGTTTGTACTAGGTGCCTTTTTGCAGATCTTCAGTCTGCCATGCTTCGTTCCAAACGCTTTTGGCCACTAACTACTGCAAGGGTATTATCTGCTGAGATGGGTTGCTGTTACGTCTCAGTCACCTTCGTATCCTTAGCCAGCTCGTCAACTTTCTCATTACACACAATCCGACTATGGCTCCGGATCCACACAAATACCCGTGTTGTGCATCTGTGATACAGCAGCAGCTACGTGGAATGGTAAATAACAAATCCCATTGTTTATACAATTGAGGATATTATTTGCACAGCGGAGGGCGAATCCGTAGGAATTACGATATGAGTAGTTTCACATAGATGCTCCATTGGACAGATAGTCTTTGGCCTTTACGTATATGCAACAACGTACGAAGGGGCCAGGACGGAGGAGGTAATGTTACGGCGCGGGGAATGTTTCCTTGGTATTCCTTCTGTGATCTCGACATTCTGGAAGGCACAATGGATCAACAAAAATGTGCAGCTACCCTTGGGGACCCAGTTCACCCCCTACATGCAGTGTGCTTCTCCTCGACACGATGCACGTGTCGCATAGCTCGCAGTGTGCGTGCGTGGTTCGAAGAGGACCAAGATGAGTTTACCGTACTGCTCTGGCCAACGAACTCCCCACATTAAAACCCAGTCGAGTACGTGATGGATCATTTTGACCGGGCTGTTCGCGCCATGGAGACTTAACCAAGAAACGTATCGCAGCAGCCACCGCACTGTGGTAGGCGTGACTCCACATTTCTGTCGGTACCATCCAGAGCCTCATTCCTTTCTTCCTACACGTCTCGCAGTGATCCGCGCAGCAAAAGGTGGTTATTCAGGCTTCTGACAGGTGGTCACATTAATGTGCCTGGACAGTGTAGGACCAGATTCGTTACTGGGTTCAGGATTTCCTTGCATATGTAACTGGTCGCGTTGATGTCAGCGGAACAGAAGCAACGGATGTGGAAATAATTTCTTTAGTATTCCAAGCAAGAGTTACAGATGCCATTACTGTTTACATGGCGAGGCAATTCAAGGCTGATGATGTTGTCTAAAGGAGGAGTGCAACTTCAGAAGAGTATAATGGAATGCAGACGGTCGACGACTGGTACAGCTACAGGCAGCAGACTCTAACCGTAAATAACTGTAACATATCGTGCATAAACAGACGAAGGCATCCCCTACTGTTCGATTACGCTATTGGCGACAGAGAAATGGAAACTGTAAGTACCGCAAAATACGTATGACTAACTATCAGGGAGCGCCTAAAGTAAAACGATCACAGGAAGTACGTAGTAGGAAAAGCAGATGCCAGACCGAAATTTATTGAGAGTCTCTTAGGGAACTTTAATTCATACACGTAAGACGTTCAGTACAAAGCACATGCTCAAAGATTCTGGAGTATTGTTCATCAGTGTAGGATCCTTCTAACTAGGATTAATACCAGAGGTAGGGAAGAAGGAGCGGAGCATTTCGTACGAGATCGTTTAGTCGGTGGTAGGCCCGGGTCCAAGGAAGAGAGGATGGTGTGTCATGGATCTCCCCCAACCCCCTCACCCCTCTAATACAACATTTCGCTAAAATAATGTGTATTTTATACATAGTTAGTTATATAAGTAAAGATATGTTCTCACTTGAGTGTGTTAGTTGTTTTTTTCTGTACATCTAACAATATTTTCGCAAACAAATCACATAACTTACTACCTTACGTTTCCTGCAAAGTTGTAACTGTGACACGAAGTGGAATATGCCTGTCAGTATAGACTATCCGCTTAAAGTACTTGTATCCACACTTCAAAGCTGACCTGCTGCCCAGAAGAAAACAAACATTAGTCGCTTGCTTGTGACACAGGTACCTAGAGATACTAACCAATCTCAAAACATCTTAAAAACGTGTTTCTAGAATGAAAGGCAAAGGTCCCGAGTTCGAGTCTCGGTCCGGCACACAGTTTTAATCTGCCAGGAAGTTTTAATCTGCCAGGAAATTTTAATCTGCCAGGAAGTTTTAAAAACGTGTTGCTGGTAATACATATATTTGTGTACAAATGTAATAAACCCTGATGTATCATTGTTCAGTCCTCTGTCATCAATAGAAATACCTGCTCTTATGTTCCCGTCGCACCCTGTAAATACAAATTTCGAAAAATTTCAGCTACTTTTCTGAAAATAATTATTTTTAGAGATATGGGCTTGGAAACAACAAGATACTCTAAAAAATTACAAGTTGCGTTTAACGCACGATACTCTCCAGTTGCGTTCCTGAGAATGGTTTGGTCTGCGACCCGCCTGGCTGTAGAAAATATTTCAAGTAGGAAAAGGCACCTATTAGCATCCTGAAGCGATGCAGTCCTTCAACAAAGGAAATTGCTTACAATACTTTAGTTCGTCCAGTCTTAGAATACTGTTCGTCTGTATAGGACCCTTAGCAGTTGGGTATGATTCAAGAGATTGAGAAGGTCCAAAGACGAGCGGCAAGATTCGTGACAGGTACATTTAGCCATAGCAAGAGCATTACAAATCTTATAGAAAGTATGAAGTGGGACACACTTGCAGATAGCCGACGCGCTAAACGGAAAGGACTGCTCACTAAATTCCAAAGTCCAATCTTCCCCGAGAATGTAGAGCATATATTATTAGCACCAACTTCCATATCGCGCAATGATCACCATTCAAAGATAAGGGGAATTAGAGCTCATACTGAGGCGATCAGACAGTCGTTTTTCCCTCGCGCGATCCGCGAGTGGAACAGATGGGGGGCAATTATGACTTTCGCGAATAGTGCCCTCCGCGACACACCGCTTGGTGGCTAGCAGAGTATATATGTAGATGTAGATGTAGCATGCTTCACCAAATCTGCTGTCGCCAACAAATCCTACACGGTTCGTGAGTAAGGAAAGAAATGGCAAGACTCGCCACATTTTATTTTGTATAAATTAATGAGTGCGTCAAACCAGAGAGTTTGTGCTATTATAGCTCTCAAATTAACTAATACGTGAACTTCTAAGTTTCTTCGGACATGTGCTTTTCACAGGCTATATTCTTCTGAACTGCAGTTTCTTGGACGTTAAACTAAAGCAACGTACTACTCATTACCGAAGTAGCTATACATTATAGAAGAAATTAATTAATTTTTTGACTTGCTGACTTGCTCTGTGATCACCGCTGTTAAAAAAGGAGTTCCATTCTCTAATTTACTCTCTTGGTGGTCGACTTAATTTTTTTCTTTTTATAAAGTAGCCAGTGTTCTTCCTCAGAGTTCGAGATATCTCCATACCAAAATAAAATTCATCAAAACTTATTCTGCCGTTTAGTCATGAAAACGTAACAAAGCTACTTCTGCATTTGTAATATTAGCGTGGAGTGTATCGTGACGAAACAATTTATGTTATGAGTATAGTAAAACATTATATATTCTATCGTTGTTATTATTATACGTATGTGCAAGTTAATAGTGACGGGTAGGTAGAATTTGGGGGGGGGGGCGGGGAGGAGGACAGAGACAGAGAGACAGTAGTAAAAACCTGTGATCAGCATCCCCCACCCCTCCTGGACTGAACCCCGGATCGGCGCCTGTGGTGCCACATATTCCACGTGGCGTGCAGCGCCGTAGACACGCAATGCTCCCATAAACTTTCGTCTCAGCGGTGGAGAGGACTTTCGCTGTCTCTGGGCAGGTTTACGACCGCCGGCGATTACCACGGCCTGGGAACAGAACCCGCACACTCCCACGGCACGGCTCCTGCGCGGACCCAGAGCGGCGCAGCGCGTATAGCTCGTAATTAATGTACGGCGCGCTCTCCCGCGGTACGCCCGCCGAGGGCAGAGCTAATACTGCACGCCGCGTGTCCGAGCCAGGGCGGCCGGCTATAGCCTAGTGTTAGCCGTTCTACCAAGTCCTCGTTTCAGCAGCGTTGGTCACTGGTTCGTGACTCCATATTGGACAGTGATTCGGAAATTGCAACCGTTTATCTACATCTACATCCATACTCCGCAAGCCACCTGGCGGTGTGTGGCTGAGGGTACTTCGAGTACCTCTATCTGTTCTCCCTTCTATTCCAGTCTCGTATTGTTCGTGGAAAAAAAGATTGTCGGTATGCCGCTGTGTGGGCTCTAATCTCTCTGATTTTATCCTCGTGGTCTCTTCGCGAGATATACGTAGGAGGGAGCAATATACTGCTTGACTCCTCGGTGAAGGTATGTTCTCGTAACTTCAACAAAAGCCCGTACCGAGCTACTGAGCGTTTGTCTTGCAGAGTCTTCCACTGGAGTTTATCTACCATCTCCGTAACGCTTTCGCGATTACCAAATGATCCTGTAACGAAGCGCTCTGCTCTCCGTTGGATCTTCTCTATCTCCTCTATAACCCTATCTGGCACGAATCTCACACTGGTGAGCAATATTCAAGCAGTGGGCGAACAAGTGTATTGTAACCTACTTCCTTTGTTTTCTGACTGCATTTCCTTAGGACTCTTCCAATGAATCTCAGTCTGGCATCTGCTTTACCGATGATCATTCCATTTTAAATCACTCCTAATGCGTACTCCCAGATAATTTATGGAATTAACTGCTTCCAGTTGCTCACCCGCTATATTGTAGCTAAATGATAAGGGAACTATCTTTCTATGTATTCGCAGCACATTACACTTGTCTACATTGAGATTCAATTGCCATTCCCTGCACCATGCGTCAATTCGCTGCAGATCCTCCTGCATTTCAGTACAATTTTCCATTGTTACAACCTCTTGATATACCACAGCGTCATCCGCAAAAAGCCTCAGTGAACTTCCGATGTCATCCACAAGGTCATTTATGTATATTTCGAATAGCAACGGTCCTACGACACTCCCCTGCAGCACACCTGAAATCACTCTTACTTCGGAAGACTTCTCTCCATTGAGAATGACATGCTGCGTTCTGTTATCTAGGAACTCTTCAATCCAATCACACAGTTGGTCTGATAGTCCATATGCTCCTACTTTGTTCATTAAACAGCTGTGGGGAACTGTATCAAACACCTTGCGGAAGTCAAGAAACACGGCATCTACCTGGGAACCCGTGTCTATGGCCCTCTGAGCCTCGTGAACGAATAGTGCGAGCTGGGTTTCACACGATCGTCTTTTTTTTACAGTGTAAAATAAAACAACTCTGACACAACATTCTCTTCCACGACGCGTTTCGAGGGCTTACACTCGCATCTCCAGGTGGATCAAATTCGAATTTTCGTTTTCTTGATATAACCAGTTGTGTGCTTTAACCTCGATAATGAAGATGTTCGATCATGAGGAACAATAGGGGTCGTCATAAATACACATATTTTTCACAGACTAGCACAAAAACATGAAACAAAGACAACGACACTCCATAGACGTACACTAAATATCTGCCCGTGTATGATCTGACTATTTTTGTTTAGTGTTTGTGTGCAGTTCAGTCAAACATAGTATTTATAACAACCTAAAGTGCCACTTTTGCTGGAAAATCTTCGATACGAAGGCTGAGACTATAATTCATTTCATCTAGAAAATGAAACTCGAATATAACCCAGTCTTCCACCTTAATATGAGGTTCTAAGTATTCTAAACGCGACATGGAGGTCAGATAATTGTTTCAATTTATGTACAGGTTGTTCAGAAACAGGAATGAACCGTTAAGAAAAAAATTAAATACACTGCTCCGTATCCGAGTCAATTAGCATTTAAGTTAGTCAATCACGCCGATGCGCGCGCAGTTTCAAGCGGACCACCAGAGACGGTGTCGCCGAACGTGTCCTTTGTTTGGTTTCTTAAAACCTAACAACAGAGCGATACAAAAATTGGACAGGTGATGATAGTAAGGATCGAACCCGAGCTAAAGACTGAGCAATCTCGTGCGCTATCATCTACGCTGCGAGAACAACTAACACGAATTATATCTGCCGGGCCGCTTGAATTCGCGCGCAAAGGCCTAATTGGCTAACTTTGATGCTAATTAATTCGGAAACAGGGCAACGTATCGAATTTTTTTCTTAACATCTGTTTCTCAGCACAAAGCCTTGAACACCCTTACCAGCTTTTCAGACTGTTTCTGGCCACCCTGCATACATATATACTCAGAAAGTTACTGTTCGATGCGTGGCGGAGGGTGTTTCGTACCAATATTAGTGGTACTCTGTCTCCCACAGTATTCTTCAAAGAATCGAGCTTCCATATCCAAAACACCCACAGTAGCTCCGTTTTAGAAAAGCTGCAATATTTATGTCGTCGTATCTGCTTGTCTGTGTCGGACAATGGTACATTAGCTGTTTTACATTGATATTGTCTGTAAACTTTATTGAGAATAGAGTAAGTAGTAAAAAGAACTAAATTAAAACCTCACGTCTGATATTGAAGTTTTCCTGCTTGAACAGTGAAAATATAGTAAGCGATAAACTTTCCCGTTTCGTATTTTGTGGTGTCAGAGAGAAAAATACTCCTAAGGATTTGAAATTATGTGTACAGTTTCTTGGGGTACAGTGTGTTTCCAATCTCAGGTAGTGATTATAGTCTGAGTAATTTGCACGGCAAGAGTTACAGTTCCTCAAGACATGTATACACTTTATAACTTAACTACTTATCTCACTGTGTTCAGCTTTTAACCTAAGATTATACCTCTTAATGACTATATTATAACAGTACTTTAAATTGTTAAATTTGTTCCGTAATGAAGGAGCTGAGAACAATAAGGGACTAAAGTATAGCGGCGTCGATTTTGATATTGTAACATGTATGCATGCTCCTTAGATCTGTTGATCTTGCGGTAACCCAACTTTATTAGCTGTGTATCCCTACACTGTATAGATGAACATACACGAAAAGCTCCCTCCTATTTAGCTGACATACACTTCTATGAGACAGGGTTGTAGCCTCTCCCCGATGTTGTTCAATCTGTATATTGAGCAAGCAGTAAAGGAAACAAAAGAAAAATTTGGAGTAGGTATTAAAATCCAGGGAGAAGAAATAAAAACTTCGAGGTTCACCGATGACATTGTAACTCTATCAGAGACAGTAAAGGACTTGGAAGAGCAGTTGAACGGAATGGACAGAGTCTTGAAAGGAGGATATAAGATGAACATCAACAAAAGCAAAACGAGGATAATGGAATGTAGTTGAATGAAGTTGGGTGATGCTGAGGGAATTAGAGTAGGAAATGAGACACTTAAAGTAGTAAAGGAGTTTTGCTATTTGGGGAGCAAAATAACTGATGATGGTCGAAGTAGAGGGGATATAAAATGTCGACTGGCAATGGCAAGGAAAGCGTTTCTGAAGAAGAGAAATTTGTTAACATCGAGTATAGATTTAAGTGTCAGGAAGTCGTTTCTGAAAGTATTTGTATGGAGTGTAGCCATGTATGGAGGTGAAACATGGACGATAAATAGTTTAGACAAGAAGAGAATAGAAGCTTTCGAAATGTGGTGCTACAGAAGAATGCTGAAGATTAGATTGGTAGATCACATAACTAATGAGGAGGTATTGAATATAATTGGCGAGAAGAGGAGTTTGTGGCACAACGTGACAAGAAGAAGGGACCGGTTGGTAGGACATGTTCTGAGGCATCAAGGGATCACAAATTTAGCATTGGAGGGCAGCGTGGAGGGCAAAAATCGTAGAGGGAGACCAAGAGATGAATACACTAAGCAGATTCAGAAGGATATAGGTTGCAGTAAGTACTGGGAGATGAAGAAGCTTGCACAGGATAGGGTAGCATGGAGAGCTGCATCAAACCAGTCTCAGGACTGAAGACCACAACACCACCTCCATACGGGCTGAAAGCACACACTTCCATTGCTGTAGGAACGCTCACTGGCTATTATGACGCCAATTCTTTATAAAAGCTGGCAGCTTTTGAAGAATGGCCCATCGTAAGCACATGTTCAATGATTTTGACACCCCAGTCTGTAAAACAGACGCTCAGGATTTTAGAATCCTTAAGAGTATTGCCGACCTTACTACCAAAGCAACAGCTGATGCTAATTGTAAGAATCAGATATTTTACAATGATGAATCTTTCATCAGGTTGTCAAGAACTTTTGTTTAAACTAACATATTTTTACATTGGAGCCTAGCCGGCGGCTGTGGCTGAGCGGTTCTAAGCGCTTCGGTCCGGAACCGCGCGCCTGCTACGGTCGCAGGTTCGAATCCTACCTCGGGCATGGATGTGTGTGATGTCCCTAGGTTAGTTAAGTTCAAGTAGTTCTAAGTCTAGGGGACTGATGACCTTAGATGTTAAGTCCTATAGTGCTTAGAGCCATTTGAACCATCTTGGAGCTGTAGGGGTCCACCATTCTTTGCAAGTCACATCGAGGGAGGCCACAATTTGTTATATCCCCACAGCTTGTAGATGTCTTGCAAAATCTAGTGTCCAAATGCGAGAGTAGAAGGTGAATATCAACCTTCAAACACAAAAATTTGTTGGTCAAGCTTGGAAAACCTACACTTAACAAAATTACTAGATTTCATGCTGAAGTGAACAAGTTTTAGTTGAACCTCAACCGAAAGAAATTGCTTAATGAAAACGATAATAACGTGGACCATGAAGTGAAGTGCTGGGACAGGTCATAATTGCATGTGTGGCATATTTAGTATATTTTCTTTGTGTTCTATTTCTAGTTTCATATTAATTACAAACTAAACAACAGTTATAAAGACAAATGTTGCTAGTAGCCTACACAAGAAAATTTTGTTAGATGAACATTAATAATAATATTTCTGAATAACAATTAACATTTCATAACATAAACTCAGTACATTATTTTTATAGGAAATATAGGATGTTGAGACTTGCTTAAAAACAAGTGAAACTTAGGGGGCTGGTGGTTTGCCTATAAATTCGATTTTCGCAAACATTAATTTTCTAAAAATTTTGTGCCCTTACTTCGAACCCTTACGGTTCTTAGGGCCTCAGTTATATGAGCCACTGAAATTCAGAAATTTTGTTGCCCTTGGAAGCCGTTATGAGCAACCAGCAACTGGGACCGGGTGACCGTTTAGCTGCTTACTGATACATTCTGCCAGTGTGTCACGGTACTCGTTCCAGTCCCTGTTGTTTGTTATCATGATTCCTACATGCGATGCTCGATGGTGGCACAACAAATTGTCGTACAGCCGTCTCTAATACCAGTTCGCTAAAGTTATCCAACAACTACTTCGCCTTTCTTCCAAACATTCCTATTCAAGTTCCAGCGAGCATCTCTGTTACACTTTCGTGCAAGCTGTACCGACCTTTTACGATCCTTGCAGTGAGTTAATTTATTCGGTATCTGCTATCATGCATGCCTGAAAAGGAGGCCAAACGCTAGAGCAATATTCTAGTAGTATCTTGTTTGCGGTTTGGTTTTGCGGATTAATAGCTTACTCCCACAACCCTTTCAACAAACCTAGGCCTTCTATTCTCTTTACATAATACTAATTCAACGAGATCTTCCAATTTCTTATCACTTTCTAGTATCACCCCTATATTCTTTTCCCGTCATAAGTGCTCGAAATGTTGAACACTAATCTTTCTCTTTATTGTAAAAAATGCCTTGCGTTTATTCATATTTAGGCAACGGCCTTGCCGCAGTGAATACACCGGTTCCCGTGAGATCACCCAAGTTAAGCGCTGTCGGGCGTTGTCGGCACTTGGATGGATGACGATCCAGGCCGCCATGCGCTGTTGCCATTTTTTCGGAGTGCACTCAGCTTCGTGATGCCAGTTGAGGAGCTACTCGACCGAATAGTAGCGGCTTCGGTCAAGAATACCATCGTAACGACCGGGAGAGCGGTGTGCTGACCCCACGTCCCTCCTATTCCCTATCCGCATCCTCCATGAGGATGACACGGCGGTCGGATGGTCCCGGTAGGCCACTCGTGGCCTGAAGACGGAGTGCTTTTATTCATATGTAAAGAAAGTTCTCATCAGAGCAAAAGCAAATGTTGTCGCAGTCATTTCATATTTCCTTACGAACATCGAAGGACGATATTTCCGTGTAGACCGCAGCATCGTCAGCAAACAATGTCACGGTGCAGCTGGTCCTATCTGATAAAGCGTTTAACTAAAGGGGGTGAACATAAATATAGGAACACCACAAAAACAACATATTATCATACCTAAAACGGAACAGGGAAACCGTTGGCATTCAAAACGGCTTCTGGTCGTCTCTAAATCGATAAACACAGGTCCTGTATGATTTCAAGGGCGTGTTATACCATTCTTTCTGCAAAATAGACGCTAGTTCAGGTCTATCAGGCTAACAGAGGTGGACAGCAATCACGCACCCTTCTCTCCAAGGAACACCACTAATGCTCACTGATGTTGAGATCTGATGACTGTAGTGGCCAGTGGAGACACGACAATTAATCCTCCTGCCCATAAGAGCAGCCCTGGGCGATGCGAGCTGTGTGAAAAGGGTCTCTGACTCTTGGAACACAGCATCAACATTGGAGAACAAACATTGTACCGTGGGATTGACCCAATCTGCGAAACTGGTCACATATTCCTTGGCATGAATGCGACTTTGTACAGTGGTCATGTGGCGCAAGGAATACCACGATATCGCTGCCAAAATTATCACCGAACCCCCGTTATGTTTCACACTGGGGTCGAAAAATCGGGCAGAAGTAGGAAACAGTGTGAAACAAGACACATCCGACTAAATGACGTTCCTCCACTGCTCTATAGTTCAGGCGGTATTGCTTCAGCATTACGGTGTTCCACTACGGGCATTTGCATCACTGATGAGTAATTTCGAAATTCCAGCTCTCCCTGTATTTTCCAGCTGATTAAGCTCCCTTCTCATCGTTTTGGTGCTGACAAGGTTCGCGACATTCAGTTTTACGGGCGCATTTGCAGCTGACTTCCTGTTATTTTTCGTCACAATGCTCTTCAGTGGCAGTCTGCCACGATCACCCAACACACACTTTCGTTCGCGTTGTGACTTAGAGGACGATGTTTTTCCGCTTTCCTTGTATGCGGTATAAATCTTCGATACGATGCCTCTGGGAACGCCGAACACTTCCACTACCTTGATTATGAAAGCAATCGCCATACGACTACCAACAATCCTCCCATGTTCTTATTCGCTTAGCTCCGACTTAATGTACTCTCAGCTACACAGAACACGAGTAACACTTGTGAAGTGTTGACATTGCACAAGTGCCGTTCATGCTCAAATACAACAGCTCAACCTGCAGGCTTGGCTACCATCCGCATTTACATTCAAGCACGTATTCATCGTGGTGTTTCCATGTGTTTGTCCAACTCCCGTGTATTGAAAACATTAGGGATGCTATTACGAGCCGGCCGGTGTGGCCAAGCGGTTCTAGGCGCTTCAGTCTGGAACCACGCGACCGCTACGGTCGCAGGTTCGAATCCTGCCTCGGGCATGGATGTGTGTGATGTCCTTAGGTTAGTTAGGTTTAAGTAGTTCTAAGTCTAGGGGACTGATGACCTCAGATGTTAAGTCCCATAGTGCTCAGAGCCGGGTTTTTTTTCCTATTACGCTTATCCAGGCAGGCCAGATGTTACTTTCATTTTCTTGGAAATTCGCGGCCCAGAAAATCGTACTGGGTTCTGTTACTCAAAAATGCCGTTGAGCTTGTCGTACACGTGCGACGATACGCGAATGGTTGTATCTGGCTCATCACTCGAGAAATGTTGCCCAGTACGTAACGATTATCACAAATCTAGAAAGAGGGAATGTACCTCTTCATTCTAGTACAAATAAAGGAAACTGTGTTTCGTAGTAGTGTTGACTGCTGACTTTCTGATGGTTCTTTGAAGGAAGCTTGTGTTCCTGCAGGAAAGTCATGATGTTGAGTTTAGAATGTGCTCTAGGATTTATGGAACAATAACCTTTATTCCGATATTTCACACCTCAGTTGAGCGGAGATGCTGTTGTTGTCGCATGAGATCATAAAATGGAGTGTGGTGTGAACGAAAAATGCTACTACTGTTATACAGGGTGGGGCAAATAAAAGTGGCCCGGACGAGAGGGTACGATTGGACGTCAATGTATACATACAACCGCACCTTAACAGGAAGGAGCAGCTGCCCATACAGCCGGCCGAAACGTGGAGCACATTTACACAGGCTTCGCCCCTGACAGAGTTGTCATTGTCAACTGTTATTTCAGTGTAGGATTACTATGTGTGAGGAGCCCTTAAGTCTAAGGTGTATCGCAACAGCGCTTATAGTCACCAAGAACTGCAGCAGAGCAGTTCGAATGAGACTGCAGCAATTCCAGCAGTCCAGCTTCGATCCGCCTTCAGCAACGTGCTAACCAGGGTTCAAAAGTGCGAAGAGTTGAGGGGCGGTCACTTTCAACATCTGCTATAGTCAGGTCAGTACTGCATTTGCTTTCCTCTGCTGTGTTGTTTTGTATCCTGGGCCGCTTCTATTTACCCTACCTTGTTTCTTCGTGAGAAATTTTGCCAACTGCGTCGTCTTGTCATCTGATTGGATCCATAGTAAAAAATCGATTACCCTTAGGACACCGCGTCAAAACCCATTTTTTCGTGCATTAATTATTACTAAATTGTCATTTAGATTTTATTTACAATAACAGGGGAGAAGCTGTTAATACTGAGCTATCGTTACATAACCGAGGCATCATTTTATTATTACCTTTACAAAACATTTGAGTAACTAGAAAGAGCTCGATCTCTCTGTCATCGGCATCACGCCGAATGATCGACGAGCGAAACTGTTTGCAGTAAACAGTTCAGTCAATAGTGTAAGGAGGGCTGAACTCGTAGGTACGATGGACTGCAGTGTGCGCCTAAAATGGCGGCTCTGCGAGCAATGCAGCATATACCCGAATGTAGGAAAGTGTGATTAGATTTGAGAAATGTTAAAGTTATTTCATGCTATGTTCGGAAGCGAGAAAGAATTACATTTTCGAATAATAAGAATGATTACTAACTTATCTTGTGATTCTTGTAGGCGTACGCATTGTCAGACCATATCAGTGACCAGTCTCCTATCTTGTCTGTTGCGAGGTGCATATTAAAAAGTACCTGGCATCCCTAAAAACTTTGTAATTTATTATTCCAATAAGCGAGAGCCTTAGCCGATTCCCACGTACCTCCATCACACCGTCACTGTAAAAGCAACGGACTCACGATCTATGTGCTATCTCTGTGCGTGAACTAAATGACCACTTGATAACGCCAGGTTGGTAGTCAGTTTTACAAATTCGTTGCGTTTCTTTGACGCGGCAAGACAGAAGTCGAGGTCGGTCTCCTACACGTCCTACTACTCCAGTACAAATGAAGATAGCTACGTGTCTTCTGCGGTAAGTCAGAGAACGGAATTACAAACGCATTCGGTCTGATGATGGCTGACTGACTTCAGTCGCGAGTGTATTTTTATGTTTGTGAAGAACGTCGTAGGATTCTGGTACACACTGGTAGCGATATGTGTCCGTAATTCTGTGCATCAGTTCTTTCAGCTTCTTTGTAAACAGGAATGCTCCTTTCTCCAGTTACGCGGTACTATTCGCCACCGTGTAGATTCTTGGTAAATGTGAGTTAGCTAAGGAGCTGATCTGCAGCGTGGTCAACAAAAAATTGAAGTGGCATTCTCTCAGGGCCTGGTGCCTCAATCGCTGACTGTCAGCCATTGGTATAATGGTATCCTCTTATGTAAGTACATTTTCAGATGGAAAATTTTATATTTCTGCATTCTGCCTTAGCTGTCCCTTCAAATCTGTGTCCTTGGTTGCTGTATTGTTGTGCTGGGTGCTGTCAGCGTCGTACGAAATTAAATGAACGTATCGGCAAGGCCCATCCTTTCCCACACTTGTTTTTGTTTGATATGTAAACATGGACGTCGTCCTTTGGTTTCCCCTGCTTCTGATAACCTTGGGAGCATACCGAGCCTTAGTGTGTCTGTGATCTTGCTCTTGCAGTTGGCCACAGACTTCCAACGAGGGTAGCTTTTGTATGTACATCCTTGTCAGTTCCGCGTCACAGATTATAATCTCTACACAGCTTTATCGTCACTACCGGCCACGTTCTTAGAACGTAGACATATTGCAAGTGTCCAACGTGTCATTCAGTGCTGTGATTCATTCTGGAAATTTTTAAAAATACCGCTAAATACCATTACGCGATACCATCTCTTCAAATGCAGGGTGACCCAAAACCTCAGGGTCAAAACTGTAGACTCGTCGCAGAACCTGAATTGAGAATTTTGAGGTACGAAACTAACAGTCGCAAGTGAATATTCAGTTTCTCTTACCGACATAAAAAAACCTTGCGCATTATAGCAACAACTCAAGCTCGTCGTATCTGTTCAAGGCGACTATCGGCTGTTCTATTACATGCATTACAACGGCGAATAAAATGTTGCCACACTCCCTGAAATAGTCCTGTTGTCTATTCTGCAACAAGACAGACACTGCTCCTCTTCGGTTTCGACTGTTGTTTCATATACCCATAATTTTATCTAAACTTCCTCCGGGGACCCATCACAGCCGATTGCAGAGGATGAGTATAAGATCCTTCTCAGTTTACAAAAATTTATTTGTTAGTAACAATGTTAGATACAGTTAGGCGGTTTGTTGCATATTGTGGCTTAAGTTAAAAAGATTTTTTTATGGATATACTTCTCATGTGCACCGTTTATTGTCCGTAGAACGCCTCGGAGATACTGAGTTTCTTTCCATGTCTTTACCAACATCTCTTCCGCCAACGCATCTACAGCATTTCGTATTTGCGTCATAAAAATGTACACATCATGAACTAGTGAAATGACCACTTTGTCATTAACGTAATTCCACAAAATAGTCAAGAGCGCTTATGTTTGCTGGACATGGCGGCCATGATGTATGATCGTCTCTGCTGAATCATCTATCCGGAAAGGCTTCATCCAAGTACTTACAAACAAATAACCATCCTGTGCGGCATGCGACATCTCGTTGAAACACTAGGCATGAATAAAATTGATATACCTGAGGTATAAAGTTAAGTTCTGACATGTCCACATAAAATGTTATCATAATAGTAGGATCAGTGAAAAAGGACGATCCAATAACTGTATTCAGCATTAAGGCATTAAGCCATACCAAACAATCCCTTTCCGGTTTTTTTTAAGTGCTGTATTGACCCCCAGACACTATGCCTGCTTAATTTTCCCGGAGATATGAAAGGACGGTTCTTCGGAAAAACGAACTTCATTACATTGACACGCTCCAACCTGTTCCTACCAAACTCAGCACATCCTGGCCCGCAATCTGCTGCAGTGTTGCACCTTTTTTGCATGAAAACACAGCCGTTCGTGTAAAATCTTCATCACATTGCTCGGAGGTATATCTGTTTCTCTGGAAACACGACACTCCTGGTCTATCGCTTCTTGCCTTGTCACCAACAATGACAGTCTTTTAAACTTTTCATACCATCCTTTCATGCTCTTCACATCTGGCGAATCTCGACCACAGCCACTTCGGAACTGTCTTCTGCGTAGACACCGTTGTGACGGCAGCACTGCACAATTACATTACCTGTAACAAGAGAGATAGAGAGAGAAAATAAATCAGATGTGTTAGAGCCCGTGTAGAAGTGTATTCACAAAAACTTCATGTATTAAGCTATAATTTGCAAACAAGCGCATAGACACATGGAAGTGTGTCCATATAATACATTTATGAATGAAGCTACCATTTTCAACAAACCACATAGCCGTACCTTGCATAGATCCTTAGAAATAAACTTTTGAGATCAGGAAAACACTTAGTTCTCAACGTGTATATTGGTTTTCAAGGTAGTGCTAGCAACGTCGATTCAGAAGCATAAGCGGTTTGCAGAAATGTTCCACACACGTGTACTTTGCTCGTACCGTATCTCTAGCTCCTTCCGATATGCATTTACTTATCTCAAATTGTTCAGTTTTGTTCCTCTGTGTGTATAAACTACCTTTGGTTTGCTGATGGCCTTGTACGAATTGTTTGCCTCTAGTTTCAGCCTCTTAATTGGTCTTAATGCAACTTGGAAAATACTCTGGAAAATCAGTTACGAGGTGGCTAAAGTAATGTACGAAGGGATGATGAAAAGTATTGCCTCCGAATTTTTTATGCGACAGCTCTTAAGGCTTTTAAAATAAAACAAACGCTGTTAACATTCTTCATTTTTATTCTTCGTGTCTGCATATTTGTTTCCGAACGTAGTCACCCTGGCTACGAATATATTTCTCCCAGCCAGATCAGTTTGCCGGCCGGTGTGGCCGAGCGGTTCTAGGCGCTTCAGTCTGGAGCCGCGCGACCGCTACGGTCGCAGGTTCGAATCCTGCCTCGGGCATGGATGTGTGTGATGTCCTTGGATTAGTTCAGTTTAAGTAGTTCTAAGTTCTAGGGGACTGATGACCTCCGATGTTAAGTCCCATAGCGTTCAGAGCCATTTGAGATCAGTTTGTTGATAATACCTGTGTAGAAAGTTGACTTCCTTAACATAGGCACAACCTCACCACTGCTTGCACCGATTCTTCACTAACAAAGTGAAGTCCTCGAAGGTGTTTCTTAAATTTTGGAAACGTATGAAAATAGGATGAGGGCAAGTTGGAAATATATGGGGTTGATCGATGACAGTGAACCCACGTTACCGGATTGTTGCAGTTGTCGCAGCGCTCGTTTGTGGTCTGGCTTAGTCAGGCCAAATGAGAGGGTGCTCCATGTGTGGATCGAACTCTTAGAATTCCGAACTCGATTACAGCACGCTGTTTCCATGCACCGACATTATTACGTTAACACCGCCACGTTACGTGCTACAATTCGGAACCCTCTTGCGGCAGAGGGCTGCAAATCTGTAGACATCGCAAATAATGGTGTAGAATATTAATAACGTTTGCTTTATTTGAAATGCTTTAAGAGTTTACACATACAAAATTCGGTGGAATTACTTTTCAGCACACCCTCGTATCATCATCATATCGAAAATAAAATGGAAAAATTAAAAATGAAGTCATACGGTAGTACAAATGGATAAGTCTTTATACAGGATGGGCAAAATAAAATGTCCTGGAAAATACTGTATTTCAGGCAACCCAACCCACCGGTCTCACGGCAGGTGACAGTTGGGTTGTCTACCTTACGGCGTATGAAATCTTTTCTGGGTCAGTTTTAAACTCCTCATCCTATATTTTTAGGAACCTATGATGATGGGCAGTTAGGAAATAAACAGGAAAGTGGAAAGAGCCTGGATTGATTTTCCTCAACTATATAGGGTTTCAGAAAATAAGCTCCTGATGTGTTTACAAAGGAAAGTTCACAATCACTTTGTACTTAAAGTTTTAACTTATGGCGGCGAAAATTTGATTTTAAATGCGAAGCCCAGTCATTGTTTCTCAGGGAGAAGTGGGGAGCTGTATGTAGACAGTTGCTACAAGACAGTGAAACAAACTAATTGTGCATCAGTTTTCGGCGTCCTGCAGAACTTCATGAATGTCATGCAAGCCGCCGCCCGCTGGGTTCCGCGGCTGCTAACACACATTAAAAAAGCCCGCCGAACCGAGTCAACAGCTGAAATGTTTCAGCTGTGAAGTTAGTTTATTACTTTAGCGAATTAATGATTATGGACGAGATCTCTGTGTATCACTACAACTCCGAGACAAAGGAGCAGAGCAAACAGTGAAAAGTTGTGCATCCACCAGCGCCGAAAATCACTGGGCAGGGCGATGGTTTTTGGGACTGCTATGGTGTGGTGCTTCCAGATTGTTTGTAACGGGTGAACGGTCACAGGAGCATACTTCTGACGTCTGTTGATGAGATTACCGGAGGCTTCCAAGACGAAGCGTGAAGTGGGTGCTTTTCCTCCACGACAGCACTGCAGCTCATTCTGCACACGACACAGTCACACATGCTGTTTTTTTTTTTTTTTTCGGCCAGCTTACTTTTCCTCACCCCCGTATTCTTGTAACATGGCACCCAATGATTTATTCCACTTTCCTAAGATGAAGACACGGGTCCGTAGCATTTACAAGGAGACGACGAGGTAATTTTGGAGGTGGAGCGTTTCCTCAACAGCCGAAATGCAGACTACTAAAACTAAGGTCTCAGCCAAGGGATGCATCACTACGAAAAATGTGGGGCGCTGAAGCGTGAATACGCAGAGGCCGACTAACACCACCACCACCAACTTTTACAAAATCTTATGACTACGTCCCGTAAAGTTGGAGACTCCTTAATCAGTGTTCAGTCCCGAAGTTCGTTTGCTGCTGTACGCTATTCCGCATTTGAGGCTTTCCAGGCGGGTCTGTTGCAGATACACTTCTCGGTTTTTCCGGTAGATATCATCGTGTAAATCTCACAATATTTCATCCAAACAATTGGTCATTTTCACGTGGTGGTTGTTGCTTTGTTCACTGCTGTAAGACGTGACTGCTGATACTTGATTGTCCAAACTGACACTTATTGGGGCTAGGAGCACGAATTAGGGTATGTTCATGCTGCGTTGCTGGCACCTCGCTGCTAGCCAGTAGCGTTGTTGCATTTACGCTGCAGCCTTGGTGCTCGCTACCCGCCAGGATTAATTACGCTGAAGCTGTTTACATATCGAGCAAGAGTCAAACGCGGTGCTGCCTGCGTGACCTTGTAGCAGACAATCACAGCTCAAGTTTAAGGACATACGGCGAAGGTCGCAGCACGACACGCAAACCAAGTTGACATCACCGCCTGGCGACGATCGTAACGAGCAGCGGGTCGCGCAGTGATGGTGCAGGTTAAATGAACCGGTGAGATGCAGAGGGTTTGATTCATCATCGCCGAGTCATGCTAGCGCGCAGCGAGTTGGCAGCATAAATGCCTTATACGTGTGCGCAGACGCACAGTTGGATGAAAGCCGCGCTCATAGTGCCCCTGCCGGGAGCCGAAGAGAGGCCTTCCGTACGTGCGCAGTGGTCTATGTCTGTGCAGCCGGATGCTGCTCTTGTTTAAAGCTCAATTAACTCTTCGCAGTGCGCTGTGATGGTTCAGAAATCTGAGTTTCTCTTTTCTCCCGTCTTAATGAGATGAAATAAAGTGCCTTGTTCCAGGCAGTGCTTAATTGAACCGACATCCTTGTTGATAAGCTTGTGTGTCGTACAGATGCGTGTGGCCTTCTTAAGATTACGATCTCTGAAACGATGATGCTGAGGATAAAACTTCAGTCCTTTCTTATAACACACGTGCCCCCTGTTGGGTCAGAATCCTGCCACAGCTGATTTGTCAGGCTGACACAGGCATGTATGTTTGTGGAATTCAGCACAACACTCTTGCATGGTGCGACATGTTTGCCTAATGTAAAATTTCCGAGGCGTGCGTGGAATTTCTTATACGCCGCTTTTTATAATGCCACAATCGTCTTCGATCGAACATAGTGCGTTCCTGAATATTGCCGGCATGTCTTCAAGAATGTAAAGGATCAAGAAATACGACATTAAATGCACTTTCCATGCGCCAGCCATAGTCGACCCTGGCATTTCCTTCCCTCAGTAGCTTCTTCTGCTATTGTTCCATTGATGTTCTTCTGTCTTAAATGTTTCTCTGTTCCTGTTTCGATCTGCATACAGGGGTACCTGGTTTCCTGTATTCATCTTAGTACCTCTTCATCGGTAACTCTCTCTCTCTCTCTCTCTTGCTGATCTTCACATCTTTCTGTAGCAAATACTGTTCAGAGGCTCTACCTGTCTTCGCTCTTGTCTCCCTACTATTATGATAGCTGTAGAGGACAACATACTAAACAGATATTTTCACGATACGTTTCCTTATTTCCAGACTGATAATCTTCCCGGTGACTAACGAGTTAAAGAACATATTAGACTACACACTACGCTACAAAGCTACTGCATGAATTATTATCGTTTTAAGACTCTAGAAATCACGCAAAATTACGAAATCTTTGTTCGCCGATTATTCGCGAGCGAGGATCTACCAGGGTGAAAGGCTGCAGAGTGTCATATCTTGAACTCTAACGTACGACACTGTACAGATGATTTCAAAAAGTGGACCTCAACCCTGGGGACCTCATCCTAGTCCTCTCTTCTAGTTATCATTATTACGGGTTCATATTCTTCTTCAGTACTTCATACCACTTATCTCTTGTTTATTCTCATAGCATACTAGTTACAAAAAATTCTTTCTATTTTGCCGTTGACCTCCTTTAGACTTCTTTCGTTTCCGTGAAGTCAGCAATATCAGCTGCACATCGCAGATGAAACTGTGAATAGGTTTATTCTGGATGTTTCGGAAAGACAGCTGTGTTCATTTCAGACGGGATTTTTTGAGACTGGTAACCGATGTGTCCCCGTTATGCGAAAGAGTGGCAATTTATGTTCACGGCCAGCTGCGTGAAAAGTGTGACAGAACGATGGATATGAAGACGGCACCAGCCGCCGGGCCATCTCTCTCGTGTCAGCGCCGGCCACGCATTTGCTATGCGGAGAATAAGCTATAAATTAAATTCACGCCGCGTCATTCGTCACGCGCTGTGGGCGGGGAGCGGCACGCGTGTCATGTACTGAAATGAAAGTGTTATTGATGTCCTCGTCACTCCGGCTTTGTTCTCGCGACGTCAATCGACATTAGTACCCCGTGCTGTCACTACAGAATAACCTACCAAAGCCCAAAACAGTTTCAAGTGGCGTTCCATGCTGTTCTAATACTAAATAGTACTGTCACTAGACACCGTACTGTTGACGCTGAATTATGACATAGCGGATGCGGCGCCCTTATTGAGAAGAACTGTTATTTCGCATTTGCTGCTGTTCGAAAAACTGGATATGAAGTATACTCGATTCTGTTGGATAATTGGCCGGCCGGAGTGGCCGAGCGGTTGTAGGCGCTACAGTCTGGAACCGCGCGACCGCTACGGTCGCAGGTTCGAATCCTGCCACGGGCATGGATGTGTGTGATGTCCTTAGGTTAGTTAGGTTTAAGTAGTTATAAGTTCTAGGCGACTGATGACCTTAGAAGTTAAGTCCCATAGTGCTCAGAGCCATTTGAACCATTTTTTTTGGATAATTTGACCACAGTTTTTCAGTTACTACGATTTTTGGCGGCCTCGACTGAAAACAGTCAACAGTGCTATGCGAACGTGGATAGTGTCGTGTTTAGAACTCTTCTTCTCCACCCCCCCCCCCCCTCTCTCTCTCTCTCTCTCTCTCTCTCTCTCTCTCACACACACACACACACACACACACACACACACACACACACACACACACACACACACAGAGAGAGAGAGAGAGAGAGAGAGAGAGAGAGAGAGAGAGAGAGAGAGAGTTAGTTTCATATCGTAAGCTGTAATATAGCATATTAAGGCTAACGGCGGGAAAAAATATATCTTCAGTCGTTATTCCATAAACATTACGAATACGCAGTTACTATTCAATATTTATGTTATCTATTGCGTTGAAAACACTTTTGGTTTAACACGAATACTCACCATTTCCTCTAACATATGGAAATGGAAATGAGCATTTGGCGTCATTGGCCGGGAGACCCCTTGCGGGGCAGGTCCGGCCGCCTTGGTGCAGGTTTTATTACATTCGACGTCACATTGGGTGGCCTGCGCGCTGGATGGGGATGAAATGATGATGAACACAGCACAACACCTAGTCCCTGAGCGGAGAAAATCCCCGACCCAGCCGGGAACCGAACCCAGGCCCGTAGGACGGTAATCCGTCACGCTGACCACTCAGATATAACATATGAAACCGAAAGAATGTGATGACGTTCCGTGGTCCGATTTTGATCATATAGAGCCTGTACTGTGTCCAAAGCTATGATGAAGCTACCTGCGAAATTAATCTAGTAGCTTTGGAGAGTAGCGCGTTCAGACAGACAAGCAAGAAAATTTTATTAAGATTTTAAATTACGGTATCTTTTTCTCTGTGATCCGATTTAGGTGGAATATAGCCTACACATTGCCCCAAGCTACGCTGAAGTTCCAAGGAAAAACCCCACAGAAATCCGTCTAGGAGTTTTAGAGATTAACATCTTCAAAAGCAATTAGACAGAGACGACGGTTTTACTGTTTTATTATTAGTATATATGCGAGGCTCTCGGGTTCGATTTCCAGCTGGGATGGAGATTCTCTCCGCTCGAGGACTGGATGTCATGTTGTCTTCATCATCATTTCATCCTCATCAACATGCAAGTCGCAGAAGTGGCGTCACCCCTACCCACACACTCATTTCATTTCATTAGTACAGATTTATGCATTTATTTCACCTGGTAAGATTAGGGCTTTCAGACCCTTTCTCATATCTAACCAGACATTATTAGTGAGTCAACATTACAATTAGTATAGCACGTGAGGAGTCTATAAAAATATTAATAATAATAATAATAATAATAATAATAATAATATCAATAATAAGCCCGTGGAGGCCCGGGAAAAGAATAGGCCTCCGGTATGTTCTGCCAGTCGTAAAAGGCGACGAAAAGAACAAACCACTAATAGGGCTAACCCCCCTTTTTAGTGTGATTACTTGGTTCAGGACAGAACTAAAGAAGCCTCGGACAAGCGCCGTCATGGACGGGGACGACGCTTGAACCCTATGCCCGCCCACAATGGTAACGACATTGCTAGCCAACTGGAAATTGATTTAAATCCAAATAGAGGTGTTTTGCAGGATATGCTTCCTGCAACCACCCTAGAAGGAAAACAAAGACAGAGGATGAGATGGTCCGATGAAGTTAATCGACATCTCATGTTCTGTTATTACCAAGCAACAAACCTAGGAACCAACACAACTGGATACAGATCACAAGTATACACAACATTTATTACCAGATACCCGGGATTAAAATTTTTAACAGAACAACGACTAGCTGATCAGATCCGTGTAGTAATAAAAAATAACAGGATACCCCAGTCAGAATTAGAAAACATCAAACAACAAGTACAATAAACACTGGAACAAAAAATGTGCAATTAGAAGAAGAAGAAAATACAGTAATGGACTCAAACATCCCAGTAAAGGACTCAAACATCCCAGAGCAAACAAACAAAGACCAACACGCATCAATTAAACAATCAGAGGAAAACGAAATCTTAAGACAGCCACCAGAACAAGCACAAATAGAACACGAAGTGACACACATGTTACATATAGAAGAGAAATTTCAGCTGACATATATAGAATACAAAGACACAAATACAGACATTAGACCATTCTTGCATAGACCGCCAAATAACCCACAAGTCGAAACAACAATAAAAACTATCAACACAATCATACACAACAAAATAAATGAAAACACAACTATGGAAGAGTTACAACTACTGGTTTATATAGGAGCACTCACTACACTAAATATACACACTAGGCAGAGATCAGAACCAACCAACACACAGAAGAAACCCACAAAACCAGCATGGCAACACAGGCTACAGATCAGAATAGAAAAACTGAGAAAAGACATCGGACAGCTAACACAATTTATAAGAAATGAAATGTCAGAAAAAAACGAGAAAGGTTAGGTAAAATCTCACAACAAGAAGCAATAGAGCAATTAGATGAAAAGAAGCAGAAATTACAAGCATTGGCCAAACGACTTAAATGAAAATAGAAGGAAACAAAACCAAACATTCAACACAAACCAAAAGAGATTTTACCAAACAATAGATAACACACACATTAAAATAGACAATCCACCAAACATAACAGACATGGAACACTTCTGGAGCAACATATGGTCAAACCCGGTACAACATAACAGGCATGCACGGTGGATACAAGCAGAAACAGACTCATACAAGATGATACCACAAATGCCTGAAGTGATAATTTTGCAACATGAAGTCACCCAAGCAATTAATTCTACGCACAATTGGAAAGCCCCTGGAAATGATAAAATAGCAAATTTCTGACTAAAGAAGTTCACCTCAACACATTCACATCTAACTAAATTATTTAACAGTTAAATTGCAGACCCATACACATTCCGTGATACACTTACACATGGAATAACCTATCTGAAACCTAAAGATCAAGCAGACACAGCAAACCCAGCTAAATATCGCCCTATAACATGCCTACCAACAATCTACAAAATATTAACTTCAGTCATTACACAGAAATCAATGACACATACAACACAGAACAAAATTATAAATGAAGAACAAAAAGGCTGCTGCAAAGGAGCACAAGGATGTAAAGAGCAATTGATAATAGATACAGAGGTGACATATCAAGCTAAAACTAAACAAAGGTCGCTACACTACGCATACATTGATTACCAAAAAGCTTTTGATAGTGTACCCCACTCATGGTTACTACAGATATTGGAAATACACAAAGTAGATCCTAAATTGATACAGTTCCTAAACATAGTAATGAAAAACTGGGAAACCACACTTAATATCCAAAAAATTCAGATAATATCACATCACAGCCAATACAGATTAAGCGTGAAATATACCAAGGAGACTCATTAAGTCCTTTCTGGTTCTGTCTTGCTCTGAACCCATTATCCAACATGCTAAATAATACAAATTATGGATATAATATTACTGGAACATACCCACACAAAATCACACATTTGCTATACATGGATGATCTAAAACTACTGGCAGCAACCAATCAACAACTCAACCAATTACTAAAGATAACAGAAGTATTCAGCAATGATATAAATATGGCTTTTGGAACAGACAAATGTAAGAAAAATAGCATAGTCAAGGGAAAACACACTAAACAAGATTACATATTGAATAACCACAGTGACTCCATAGAAGCGATGGAAAAAACAGATGCCTATAAATATCTAGGATACAGACAAAAAATAGAAATAGATAATACAAATATTAAAGAAGAACTAAAAGAAAAATATAGACAAAGACTAACAAAAATACTGAAAACAGAATTGACAGCAAGAAACAAGACAAAAGCTATAAATACTTATGCTATACCAATATTGACCTACTCATTTGGAGTAGTGAAATGGAGTAACACAGACCTAGAAGCACTCAATACACTTACACGATCACAATGCCACAAATATAGAATACATCACATACATACAGCAACAGAAAGATTCACAATTTAAGAAAATTCTTTATAGAACGAGCAGAAACAAGCAAAATACACAAAGCAATCACTCATATAAATACATCGGCTACACCACTGCAATTTCATAACCACTTCTACAACCCTTTAGATCACATAACATCAACAGATACAAAGAAAGTAAATTGGAAAAAGAAAACACTACATGGCAAGCACCCATATCATCTAACACAGCCACACATCGATCAAGACGCATCCAACACATGGCTAAGAAAAGGCAATATATACAGTGAGACGGAAGGATTCATGATTGCAATACAGGATCAAACAATAAACACCAGATATTACAGCAAGCATATTATTAAAGATCCCAATACCATAACAGATAAATGCAGACTTTGCAAACAACAAATAGAAACAGTAGATCACATCACAAGTGGATGTACAATACTAGCAAATACAGAATACCCCAGAAGACATGACAGTGTAGCAAAAATAATACATCAACAACTTGCCATAAAACATAAACTAATAAAACAACACGTTCCCACATACAAGTATGCATCACAAAATGTAGTGGAGAATGATGAATACAAATTATACTGGAACAGAACCATTATAGCAGATAAAACAACACCACATAACAAACCTCACGTCCTACTCACCAATAAAAAGAAGAAATTAACAACTAATCGAAATATCCATACCCAATACAACAAATATACAGAAGAAAACAGGAGAAAAAATTGAAAAATACATCCAACTGGCTGAGGAAGTCAAGGATATGTGGCATCAGGATAAAGTTGGCATTATACCGATTATACTATCAACTACAGGAGTCATACCGCACAATATCCACCAGTACATCAACGCAATACAGCTACATCCAAACGTATATATACAACTACAGAAATCCGTAATTATTGATACATGTTCAATAACCCGAAAGTTCCTAAATGCAATGTAACATATACCGTACAGTTAAAAGGAAGTCACGCTTGATCAAGGTCCGTGTCACTTTTATTTTTGACCAGACATAACGTCTGAGAAAAGAAAGAATAATAATAATAATAATAATAATAATAATAATAATAATAATAATAATAAGAAGAATTTGAATTCTAAAACTTTTGCGACGAATTAAATGTTCAGAGAAAATTTGGTTTTGCAGCCAGTCGTCGTTAACTACACACCATGATATTGCGGCTGGGCACCTGCCTGTCAGCCTCATGTGAGCCATCGAAGACTGACGAAGATGTTCCGCATTCCGAAATTTAATGTTTGGTGTAATATCAGTTGTCCCCAATACTCTTTCGTCGACCTATTTTATGGTAATCCAAGAGTATTTTGATCAGACTGATAGCTTCGACATGGGTGGCCCCCTGTGTCCTTTAGTGGCCAACATTTTTACGGAGGACTTCGAGGACAGAGTGCTGGAATATATGGACGATATTCTCAGAGGGTGGTGTCATGGAGAAGATAAAGTAATGGAATATTTACATCAACTCAACCCCCATTGGTAAGAAGGTACGATTCACTATGGAGACAGAGGAAGATGATTGTCTGCCTTTCCTGAACGTTCTGGATACAGGGAAAACTCTCTAGAGCTTTCAGTTTATCTTAAGCCCACATAAAACGGGCTATATATAGCAGTCGTCGAGTTGTCGTCACCCGTCGCAAACTATGAGTGTGGTTACAACATATGCTCCTAATCTCATATAGTCTCAAATCCAGATAGTTCAGGTAAAGAGCTCGCTGAGCTAAAAACAATAAGGAAAATTGGATATTCTATACAGTAGATCAACAAGGCACTATCAGATAAAACAAAAAATCAGGAAGTGTATAAAGAGGAGAGCACGCCGGCATAATCTCTAGGTTTTCTTCCCTTTGTTAACAACATTTCTTTTAAGACAGAAAGAATCCTCCGTAATTTTAGGTGAAGGTGGCTTTTCGTGTGCCATCTAAGCAGGTTTTCTGAGATCAGCGAAGGGCAAATTTTTGTTGCAGAAGCTTGAACTTAATAAGTGCCTAGCCAGTGTCGGATGGCATATATAGGCCAGTCCAAGCGTACAGTGGAAGAACGTTGGCACCTTAGATTAACGCTGCACTCGTCTTCTGTAACGAAGCAAAACTGCTATCGCCGAACATTGAATATATACTGGCCATTCAATGGAGTATGATAAAACGCTATTTGGTACACAGCAACATGTTTTTGAGACTTCATTATTAAAGAATCCGTGGAAGTACGCATGGCGGAAAATCTGATGAAGCTGCGGGATGATGCGTAGAACCATATCATGTCCTCGATTTGCTGAAGTCGAAGACGACACAGTAGGCCGATGTCAGCGGCGAGTGGCAACCCTGAGAATAACTGAGTTGCGCTATTCCACCAGCGAGGGCGTTGCCGTCGGGTAGTGTGGTCAGTCTGTCAGTACGATCTTAACGCTTGCGCAAAATACTTATAGCGCGCTGGTAAATTTCGGAACGTGCGACCTCTTCGATGTCTCAGCTGAGGATGACTGGCAGGCGCCCAATCGAAATGTCGTAGAGTGTAATTAACGACGACCGGTTCCTGCGGGAACAAAATTTCTTCAAGCAATAATAATATAATTATAATAATAATTACATAATAAGGTTAGATTAAGACATGACCGGATACTCTTCCCGTCAACCACCCCACCCGCATCCCACCCGCAGAGAGGATATGTGCACCTCAACTGTCAGTGTTATTCATGTTAATGTGGGCGAAAGTTTTCTAAATGTTTGCGAACCGTGTAAGTGAGGTGGGACTTGGATACAAGCCTGGAAATCTGGCAATCACTTAGTGGGATGTGGGAAACCGCCTAAAACCACATCCAGGCAGCTGGCACATCTTCCGTCGTCGTCAACCCGCTGAGCACTTTCAATCCGGCGACGGCGCACCTCTCCATTCCGGAAGCGGCGCTTTAACGTGTACGGCTATCCGTGCAGTAGTAGTAATAATAATAGTAATAATAATAATAACTGAGAGAATCCCAAAATTTTTTGAATAATAATAATAATGATAATATTTATATTTATGAATATGTGGAATTTAAGTAATGTCAGTCTCATTAAAATTAAGCAATTTCGTCATCGCGTTCTTGAATTTGAGTAGTAACATCTAACAGAAATGTGTGGTAGCAGTACAGAAGGTATCAGTATGAAGAAGAAGTTGACTGCCTATGGGAAGAGCGAGAAGTAAGAGTGCAAGAAAAGCAGACGAGGTGGAAAGAAGTAAACTGAAACAGAAAGGGATGAAAAAAGTCACAGGTAGTTCACAATGTGACACGGATATGGTTCGCTGTTAGACGGAGGGAAACATGGAATCTTCTTAGGGAGAAGCTACGCCCATGATAATAGTTAAAGCTTTAATGCATGTTACAATGTAGTTGTTTTCAGGGACGCATTGCTGAAATTGAGGAGGAGACGGAGATTTAGCGTTGTACAGAGGAACAGACAAGATGCTGGACGTATCTGGTAGGGAAGTAGTGGAATGATAGTAGCTATTTGATATGTAGGAGAGGTATTGAGGACACTAGTGACCCAGAAACCGTTGACTTAAACAGAGTGTGTGAAAAATCAGGCTGGCTACCCGGTCGCATCCTACCTGGGTATAAGAAGGAAAGATACGATTAAACAATTGGAAGTTGCACCCATACCTTACGCAAGTACTTAAAGCTAGCTCGAGTCGTATGGAGTTTTCACTGTTCGTACAGCGTTGAACTTGACAAAACGGTCACATACCGCTTTGCAATAATAAGTTAATTTCGTAGCTGTATTTTCCTAATGTGGCTGAAGGGAAATACATAGCTAGTGGCCTCTGGAGTAAGATTTTTGAATTTGTCTTCGCTGAGGTAGGCCAGAGCGGATGAGTTGTAAGAGGCCTGGGTGGTCTTGGCGCTTTGAATACGGAATGGTTCATAGCCCACTGTTGGGCTGTGGGTTCACAGAAATGCTCGGGTGAGGACTGTTCGGGTTCCGTTGTCTGTGAGTCGCCATGTGATTTTGAAATCAGAGTAAAGCGACCGCAAGTCCGCTGCTTATTGCTGGCGTGACGAATCTGCCTAGCTTGTAGACCGATGCAAACAAGCGAAACTGACAATTAGCCGTCTCCAATGTGGGAAAATTTCTGAGTTTTACATTCCGGATGTTGTAAGCCAATCATGTTGGTCAGCGGCATAAGCGCTGTGGCGAAAATGTCTGAGCCAACGAGTGACGACGCAGAAAATACAGTGCGCCAGCTCCGGTTAGTCAACTGGCTTACAGTAAGTAATGGTGAAAAAGTTTCAGCAGGCTTCTCCTATTTTTGGTGTATTCAGGGAAATTCTTGCTCGTCATTGAGGCGAAAGCCGTGTATCTTCTTTCCAAGTTGTCGGTTTTTGGGTAGAGAGGGGAACGTAGAGCAGACAGTGTGTTGGCTTGGGGTCGTGTAAGGTCATACCGAGAAAGAGGTGCCCGTCGCAGCCTGGTGTACTTTCCTGAGTCCCTTGAATAACTCGCTTTTAGCGTTAGCGCTGCCTTTGCTGTGAGCAACTCACATTTTGGGATGTCTATTCCGCAACTAGTATTGCTTCTTTAGGGATTTAACTCATTCGGATCTTCGATCCGTTTCTAACTTGCATTTGCAAGCTGCACATAGTCGGAGATCCAATCGCAGTTCTGTAGCAATCTTTCATTTAGTCTGAGGTACCTCCCAGTTGTTAACAGTGCATCCTACACCAACTGAGCTCCATTCAAGCACTCATTTACCGTATTTTTGCGCACATTGGCGTATAGAACTGACTTTATTAAACTCCTTTTGAGACACAGAACATATTTTGAGCTTCAGATAAGCAGTCATCCTTGTCATAATTAAGTGAATTGATATTCACTGTTTGGTTGAAATAAGTAATTACAAATCATTTACCTGTGATGCGAACTTGAGGAAAAATTCGTACGTTAAAGCTCAGGATTGTATTTTCTTTCGTTCTACAACAGTCCACGTCAGGTGACCCTAGTTAAAAAATTAATGTGATTGATTTCTTTTGCATAGCTGGATTGTGCTCTCACTGTGGTGGCGTTCCACTGTAAAACAGGCGCATCTCCTTGCAAAATTTAATGTGTGCTGTACGAAATGTACTTCATTTGCATCGCTAATTATTAATGACAATTGCTCTCATTTGTATTTACCACAGTGTTGAGATCATAGGGAGTTTGTTACTATAACTATCAGTTTGTTGGTTTAGTCTTATACAAGGCGAGCACTTCGGCTGTATAACGTATCTGTGTTAAGTATTCAAGTGTAGTAGGCAGTTTTTACGCTCCACTGTCGAACCCAACCACGTCACAGCGGCACTGAAACAATAAGCATTAACATTTCAAATTATGTTACAGTAGTAATGATTTGGCTGGGCTAAAGACTGGACTCATTTTTGTTTAATATACGATGAAAAATATTTTTCAAGTTTCTAGATTACATGAAGGCAAGAGACGGACCTGCAGCATGCTGCAACAGTCTGTTCGTTCCAGTTTCACTGTTCATCTAAGATTTACATCGCAGCAGGAATACCGTTTGTCTGTTCCTAATTGCTACCTGACCAGAAGATTTGTAATGAAAACTACAACAATTGGAACGCGCGTTCACCACGCACATAATTCAACGAATGATTCGAATACGGCTGCAAAGCGACGGGTTTCAAATGCGAGAATCTAAAATCAATACAGCACCGCTTCCCACCTGCTGATGGAACATCTGTTACCAGCCAAACAGAGCGGCTAAAAAAACGAGGTCGCTTCACCACAGTGCGCAAATGGGGGGCAAAAACACCGCGCATAACTCACTGTCTCACAGAAATGTACTACCATTGTAGGTGTACCGACGCACAAATGGCCTCACGCACGCAGTTTAGCGTAAATGGTGAAACGCTGTAGAACAGATCCGCACTCAACGAAGCAAGGAAAACATTCATCTCAATAAGAGCTATCAAAATTTGTACTGCATACTTTAATTTCGTTATCATTATTATCACTCTCAGACAGGAAACAGCTAATCTGAAAATAGTTTATTTCCTCTCCGATAGTCTTCGAGGATGGAAAAGTACAGTCGCGTGAAATCTCATTTATTCGTCGTTCATTAATCTTGATCTCTGGTTCATGTTGATCGTTTTCTTTTCTTACAATAAGTCCACAGTAATTGATAATTCGAAGACAACAGTGGCAAAATCGACGACAATTACTAAATTTCATTTCAACCAACTGCCATTCGTTGATCATGGCACGGCGTCAGTCAACAAGCTACCACTGATTTGAGTTGTACAGAACTTATTGCCTCCTTCTGTTGCGAATGTGAAATGACATAAAAGAGAAAGACGACGAGACAATGGTTACGTCCTTCGACAAAAAAGAATAGAGCCCTGCATATGATGGATAAAGAATTGTTGAAAAACGATTTACGGAGGCAACAACGCAAGTGGGCAAAATAATCGTTTATTTTTAACACAAGGCGGAAACATCTTCGACCTATATAATGTTACTAATACGCCTGCGTGATCGTGCTGCACGCAAGTGAGATACGACTTTGACTCAAAACAAACTCACTGGTAGCCGGCCGTGGTGGTCGAGCGGTTCTAGGCGCTTCAGTCCGGAACCGCGCGACTGCTACAGTCGCAGGTTCGAATCCTGCCTCGGGCATGGATGTGTGTGATGTCCTTAGGTTTAAGTAGTTCTAAGTTCTCGGGGACTGATGACCTCAGATGTTAAGTCCCATAGTGCTCAGAGCCATTTGAACAAACTCACTGGTACTTTTGGTGTATGAAACTCACTGTACTTCTTTAAATATCTGCTCAAAGTTTATGCGAAAATAATGTATAATTTGAGTATCATGCGTAAATAAATGTAACTTACATTTTTATAGTATTTGTTGCATGCCATGCTATTTTTTTCTAAATTTAAGGATTATATGGATTTTTGATATTCCGGATAAATTTTCTTGTTCAGCAAGTCGAACAAAAGAAAGAATGCAGCTGTGTATCTAGAACATTCATGACGTCTTAAATTATTTTTCGCCGTTATCGGAGATGAAGTTTGTGACATGTCAGTAAACTATGTGCTGAATCGTGGCTCAAACTCGGAGGCATGCTTTCGGAGGACTGTATCCTTATCATACAAACACTCACAGACCGTCTCAGTGAGACAACTACCGGCTAATTCCTATCCATATGTCTGAAAATACATAGAAAGAGCGGAAGAAGACGATGCCTATAGTGAACACTTTGACGTAACTACAGACGCGTGTGCTTTACTACGTTTTCCACCAAGGATGTTATTCGCACAGTATCAAAACATGGTGGATTTTAGAACAAGCGAAGTTATTTGGGTTATAACAGAAGGAACAGTAAATATTTTAGGAGTTCATTGTATAGACGAATTTGAATCAAACGTCCAATACAACAGTACTAAAATTTTTATTATTTACAAATTTACAGGCACTAAGCAAAGGCAAATAGTTAAGCATAAGTTCATTTTCTTACATTATACCTCAGAGTTCAATGCACTTTCGTATTCTATGAGGTCGTCCTGGGGTTCTTTTATGAGACCAAACCTTTTCATAATCCGAACGATCAATTCGTCTCTTGTATTTAATTTTTCTTCGTAGGCATTGCCTTTCAGCCATCATCACAGGCAAAATCTAAAGGAGGAAAGTCCGGGGACCTTTACGGACAAGAAACGCGACCAATTCTGCCGATTGATCCTCCGATGAATGTTATGTTTAGATGTTGTGTCACTGACGACTAAAATGTGCAGGGACCCTGTCATTCTGGAAGAACATGCACATCCTTGAAGCGAAAGTAACTTGTTACAATAAGGCTATAAGCCCTGTCAAACGATGCCGTAACACAAAAGTCCTAGTCATCTGATTGTCTGTCAAATGACACTACACATTTACAGAGAAGCCTTTTTCAAAATGTGTCTCCATAAAGGCTTGTGAATTTTCATCAGATCACCGATGTGAGTTACGAGTGTTGTTAGCACTTCACGAATAAAAATGGTTTCGTCACTAAACGATGTTAATAGGATTACTGGGCGATTTGCAATTACAAAGCAACAAAATTGCAATCTCTTACCGTTATGTATTATACAGCACTTAAATATGTAGAACACAAAATGCTATGGTTGGATGAAAGGAAGTGGCAACACCGCCGTAACATGAAGGGTGTGTATCCTATGGCATGCCCGCTGTCTGTAACTGATAGGAGGAAGTCAGGTGAAGTAGTTTCAGTGAGCGGCAATGGCTGTGTTTGAGTCAGATGCAGTATGTACTGTCGCCGAGGAGGTTGCTTTCAGGGGGGCGACAGTTCAAGCCCACGTCCGGCCATCCTGATTTAGGTTTCTGTGATTTCCCTAAATCGCCGAAATGGTCCCTTCGAAAGTGCATGGCTGACCACCTTTCCCATCCTTGCCGAATCCGCAGGGGCCGATTACCTTGCTATTTGGTCACCTCCCCCAAATTAGCCAACCATCCAGCGTGTACTGTCAAAGTAGGGAGGCCAGCGCCCTA
Source organism: Schistocerca piceifrons (assembly GCF_021461385.2). Lineage (NCBI taxonomy): Eukaryota > Metazoa > Arthropoda > Insecta > Orthoptera > Acrididae > Schistocerca > Schistocerca piceifrons. Next base: position 296,846,022 of record NC_060143.1, on the reverse strand, counting down.
ACAGCATGCATGAATCAAGATTGTAGTGGCACGTCATTGGAGTACACAACAATGTTTTCGGGGACTGCGTGAGGCGTGTGGTGATGCGGCATAGTAGTATTGTCCGATGGCGGGATAGGTGAAAGTGTATCGGGATGACAAAGATGCCATTCAAGCTCGACCCCTTTTCAGGATGCCGACCGCGGTGGCCGTGCGCTTCTAGGCGCTCCAGTCCGGAGCCGCGCTGCTGCTACGGTCGCAGGTTCGAATCCTGCCTCGGGCATGCGTGTGTGTGATGTCCTTAGGTTAGTTAGGTTTAAGAAGTTATAAGTTCTAGGGGACTAATGACCACAGCAGTTGAGTCCCATAGTGCTCAGAGCCTTTTCAGGATGCCCCCCCCCCCGGCCCCCACTCCACCCATGGAAATTGAGTATTGAGCCCCTTGCCTGCATGCTGTATGTAGATCGCCGATGGACTACATCCTATCTTCCTTCATGACAATGTACGATGTCACACGGCGAATCCCGAGCATGATCAGCTGCGTATGTGGGGATGGGGCACTGGAACATCCACCGTATTCACGTGATATGAATCCTTGCGATTACGATCTTTTCTCCAAAATGGAGCTCTTCGTGGCATGCACTACAACGCAAGACACATCATCCGTGCCATATGGCAGTCCTACGAAACTTCAACGGGGATGGACGCGCTGACAGTATAAGACGCCTTCCATCTCTGTGAGGGAAGGTGATCGAGATGCAGGGCGATTATATTCAGGGCATGTAAAATGGTGAACGTCTGTCAGTGAAGTCTGGTATGAACTATAACAGTGTTGCCACTAGTTTTTATCGAACCCATGTATTTACAAATGCTGTACAAAGGAAGTCCAGCAACAACAAAAACTGCAGAAAATGGCGGAGACTGCTCATGGCGGTCTCTAGTGCGTATTCCTTCATGGAATTCTAAAATCAGTCACTAGATTGAAGTGCCGACCAAAATGCGTCGTGAGTTTCTAGGTATATTATCCTCTACGTACAGTAGTTGCCCTTACCATATCGCCCAAGGACGTCGCACGTTATTTATAGATACCGGGAGTGCCGATATGGTATCTGTGTACAGGTTTTTCGACGGAGACGCTGCTTCTGCCTGTAGACGATACCATAAACTCTGAGTATCAGAGTCAACAGTATTTACTCTGTTCTGACGAAACGCTATGTGAATGGTGCAGTGCCCAGCAGACACACCTCATCTGAACGTTGGGATGAACAGAGTGTGGTTGAAGTACAAGACATTATTCGGCTGACAGAACATAGTCCTTCACCAAGCATACGCAGAATTTCAACTCGTATCGCTGGTGTTCTATATAAAAAGATAATATATAAAAGGACATTATGACTGACATTACGTATGCACAACCTCTATCCCCTGACAAGGAGATACATTGTTAATTCTTCAGGTACAGAATTTTATAGTGAGTAAAATGCCGTTTTTTTTATAGTACCATTTATATAACATGTGAACATTTAAGCCATACTATTTAGGTCGTGCACCGTTTGTACCTTGATACAGGAGGAGGTCTTTTGCTATGGAACATGTGATACTTTCAAATGTGCTGAGCTTCTTTAATGTCCTAACAATTTTACCTGTCCCGAAAATGGAAGTTTGTGTTAGTTTCCAAAAGTTTCTGTTTCAAAATGTTTTTAGCTTGTAACTGGTTTTTGATAATACTTCCGCCTAATTTTTTCTCTGAATGATTATTGGTGTGCAGTAAAGTAGTAATGTAACAGCTACAGTTAAATACGATATTGACAAGATTTTCTCGATTGCAAGGCTTTAAAATTTGAATCTAATATTTCTTCCTAGATACTTGACCAATTGTACACTGGTACATGTTTTCACATATGGAAAAACCTTCATCTGCCAGTGTTATTTTTGTGATTCCAGAAAAAGTGAATGCCCTCATTTAAAAATGGAATAAGAAAGTACACTAAACTTTTATTACAGAACTAGCTTGAAGCGGAAGTCTCGAAAGTGTACAAAGCTGCAACTCTCTCACCTGTAACTGGTTAACAAATCGTAATCACAGTCACAGTTGAAAGATTTAGTTATGTTAGCTCAAGTACGGTTTCACAACTTCAACTACCAAACAGAAATGACAATCGAGAAATAAACCTACAGCATCTGGAAAAGCAACCATGGAACGCAAACATATCCCTGTAACCCATAAAAACTGGACATACTTTGTATGTAATGTTTTATTCAAATTATTCTATACTGTCACCCTTCTAAAACACTTGCTATTTCTCCTGAAAGATACCGTATATAGTCGCTGAACAAAATAATGTGAACACAAGTAGAGCTACCTTTGGCTGAATCCCAGAGGACTCAATGCATCCAAATTCTGAATGGGGGTGGTGAGAGTTTTATAATCTCTCGAGGAACACTACTGGTGTTTCTGTAAAGTTTTTGAAGGAGAATGATGCGTAATTAATTATTTTTTCATGTATAGCACTGTACCTAAGTAATTGTTAAATCGAGGATAGGAGAATTACAACAGCCTTCTTAACAGGCGAAAGGCAACTTTTAATCACCCAGTTAACGATAAGTTTCTTTTATGTAATGTCATTTGTGATAACTTTTTTGCAGTATGGGGTTTTAAGTTTTATGGCAACAAAAAAGTGTGAAAACCAGGAACTTCGAAAGTCTAAAACGAGTAGTGTGGGAAGGATGGGCGTGGGTGGAGGAACGTCTAAAAATTCTTGGTCTAGTGTGCACACTATAATCCATGGGGAAGTCTACAGGCAGCCCTTATCAAAAATGTGTGTGAATTTCTAAGGGACCAAACTGCTGAGGTCATCGGTCCCTAGTCTTACACACTGCTTAAACTAACTTATGCTAAGAACAACGCACACACCCATGGCCGAGAGATGACTCGAACCTCCGGCCAGTGAAGCCGCGCTGTTCGTGACATGGCGCCTCAAACCACGCGGCCACTCCGCGAAGCGGGCTCTTATCCCGGAGTTTGTCACATGGCTGCAGCTGCTGCTGTTAATAATGATATGACGACCATGACCTACTTTCTGGACGGGCACTACATTTACAGCTGTCAGCTAAAATTCCCGTATCTACCCGGGAGTGGTCAGCAAACGTTTACATTGTTGATAAATTAAAGTAAGTCTGTGTTGTGTACATAGTTCCGTGTAGTCAGCGCGTACGCAACTTTCCCACTAGAGCGCGCCCCGCTAAGCACAACAGCGCAGGCGCAGCGCTCGTCCGTCTCCGCACTACGAGATGGCGCTGTCTTAGAGACGGACCAAATTCTGCTTCCGCCGATCCGCGTATTAATATGTAACGCAGCCAATGACATTGCTGCTAACGTAGAACATTTTCTGCTCGCGGATCACACTCGCGCAGTGATACCTGAACGCTCGAGGTATTATAACGAGTGTACAGACCTCCGATTAGTTAGTCTGCATTAGTCTGTAGTCGAGTTTCAGTCTGCGCCTAATAAGATTATCGTATTCCTTTACATAGCCATGAAGAGAAATGTATAAACACTTTGCCAAGTATCAGAGATATGTGAGAATAAGATTAACGTACCAAGACCAAAGGAACTTCAGATTGTCAATTGTGAACAGCATCCAGAATCAAGTTACGTAATATCTATGCCTTTTTATTATTTTAATAAATGTGTGTGAAAATTAACCAAGTTCTGTTTAAAGCTGGTCACCACAATCTGCCACGCTAAGCGTGCAAGTGGCATTTCTATCGTCTGACCTAACGGCAGAAGATAAACACGCCACGATAAGACCACGAGACATATTGCTGACACTCGCCTACTTCGTTAGAGCGACAAGTCAAATAATCTGATGGTGTGTGTACCGAAGGTCTTACAGTAGGCACACCACAGTCTGGAAAATTATTTCTTGCATCTTAGGATAGGCAGCCCAACTTACATCAGTACTCTAAGGGACAGTTGATGTAATTTGTGTTTAGTGCTTTACGTTGCCTGAAGTATTTTCAAGGCCAGCCTCGTTTTTCCCTCCCTATACATTTATAAGCTACGACGTCGAAATATCTCGGACAGTCCTTAAGTTCTTGCTGAATAGCCCAAGGAAAGAACTTCGTGAGGGAGAGTTATGTAGAGGGGAGCAGCTGACAGACGGTCGCCGTCTCGAGCACTTCCGCTGAAGGATGGGAATCCTCCCCCGCCATAAGCCGCTGCCTTTCTCAATGGCCCGGACACTTCATCTCCCAGACCTCTCAGGAAGCGAAACTCATATTCCTCAGCGGAACCATCAATCAGCTGAACGATTGATTCTCTTGCAAAGGAGGGGGATGACTGCAGTATCCACGCCTACATGTACGTATATACTATGCAAACCACGTCATGGTGTGTGGCGGTGGGTACTTCGTGCATCAGGTCGCTTTCCCCACTTTCCTGTTCCAGTCGCGAATAGTTCGCGGGAAGAGCGATTGACGGTAAGCATCTGTTTTTGCTCGAAACTACGTAATTTTATCTTCATAGGATTTTCGCGAGGTATGCATAGGAAGAAGCAGTATATACATTTAATCTTCTAGGAATGTACACTCTAGGAGCTATAACAGTAAACCACAACGTGATGCAGAACGCCGCGCTTGCAGCACTGGCACTGGAGTTGGATCATCTTCTCTGTGACGTTTTCATGTTTACTAAAGGAATATCCTGATCTTCTTTCGATCTTCACTATTTCCTCTTTCAGTCCTATTTGGTTCATATGGCTCTGAGCACTATGGGACTTAACTTCTGAGGTCATCAGGGGTAGAACTTAGAACTACTTAAACCTAACTAACCTAAGGACAGCACACACATCCACCCCGAGGCAGGATTCGAACCTGCGACCGTAGCAGTCGCGCGGTTCCGGACTGAAGCGCCTAGAACCGCTCGGCCACTGCGGCCGGCGTCCTATTTGGTACGTATCCCACATTGATAAGCAATATACAAGTATTGGTCGAACGACTGTTTTGTAAGCTACCTTCTTTGTTGACAGTCAGTATTTCCTTAGGATTCTTGCAGTGAATCCGCCTGGCATTGCTGTGCCTGCTATTAGTTTTATAGGGTTGTTCCACTTCAAATCGCCCCGTACGCATACTGCTGGGTTTTTATGGCAGTAACTGCGTCCAGTAATCGTTCTGCAGTCGGTGTAATCATGCAATAATACATCTTTCGTCTATGTGTATGAAATACGTTACATTTGCTTATGTTGAGGGTCAGTTACCGCTCCCTGTGCCAAACGTCGCTACCCTGTAGGTCGTCTTGCATTTCGACATAATTTACATTTGTTGCAACAACTCTGTATACAACACCACAATTAACGAAAAGCCTCATGAAACTTCCCACTTTATCTACTAGATGATTTACGTATATGTTCTGAAGGGTAATGGTCCTTTAAGATTCCCTTGGGGTGCGCCCGAAATACTTCTACGCGTGAATGACGTTGTGTGTTCTGTTTCCCAGGAGCTCTAGAATCCAGTCACTCACGTGTCTGATATTCCGTACACTTGTATTTTGTTCATTAGGCAGTAGTGCGAAACTGTATGGAACGCCTTCCAGAAGTCAAGGAACAACGCATCAACCTGGACAGCGTTATCTACTGCTTTCTGGGTCTCGTGGACGAACACAGCGAGCTGGGCTTCATGTGGTCTTTGTTTGCAGAACAAGTCGAAAGGTCTTCAAACACTTTGCGAAACTAACAAAAATGGATGTAAAGGTCCAAGGAAGGCGACACCTTTCAAGGGCGGCATACAGATAACAGTTCACCGATTCTGCTCATCTTCCGTACGACTGTAGTATATACTTCGGTGTAATGATTCATATTCTAGTACTATGAGATTCTCAAGCTTTCTGAGAAATCGAGGTTCAAAGGTTTACGAACCTGACGGTTACTATACCAGAGCGCCAGCGGTTCATAATAATTTTATCACTGTTTCTTCTGACATCTTGATGAAACGCGTACTTTTAATAACGGGAATGTTAAACTACCACATCGGTATGGTCGGGTTGTCTCTGACAATCCAGTTTCGAGTTGTGCCAGACAAAACAGACAGTACAAAACTTAATTTACAGTTTTTTTCCCTTTACAAGGAAAAGAAGGAGAAGTTAGGAAAGGAATAGGATGAAACCAACAATCAGGGAAGCGAATGATAAATATACAGTTCCAAGACATACTGTAAGAAGTAGACTTAAATTCTTACGAGAAACAAAGAGGTGGCCTTGAAACCTGCATTAGTTTTTTTTTCCCCGAGAACGTTCAGTGATGAACAGGAAACAGTGCTGAACGATCATATTAAAAATTTAGATAGCCAGGTAAGATGGGTTCTTGCCCGCCCGGCTAGCCGTGCGATCTAACTCACCGTTTCTCGAGGGAAGTCGTGCCGGTCCCCGGCACGAATCCGCCCGGCGGTTTAGTGTCTAGGTCCGGTGTGCCGGCCTGTCTGTGGATGGTTTTTAAGGCGGTTTTCCATCTGCCTCGGCGAATGCGGGCTGGTTCCCCTTATTCCGCCTCAGTTGCACTATGTCAGCGATTGCTGCGCAAACGCTGTCTCCACCTACGCGTACAACATATTACTCTACCACGCAAACATTTGTGGTTACACTCGTCTGGTGTGAGACGGTCCCAGGGTGACCACTAGGGACCGAACCGTACAACTACCCTGGGTTCGGTGTGAGGCGGCTGTGGGGTGAGTGGACTGCTGTAGCCTGTTGTGGCGTTGTGTACAACTGAGGGCTATGGCGGGGACGAAGGCACTCCGTCGTTTCTAGGTCCTCAGTTCAATACATACATGCATACAAAATGGGTTCTTACATCTAGATTAAAAATATGTAGAGCAGCTGAAAATAGCGCATCTGTCAGAATGAAAACAGGTAAAGATTTTTGCTATGAATTTATGAAAAGACATGGACACGTAAGGCTGACTACAGCAGAATGCACGAGTTTGCGGAGTGCATCAAGTTTCACAATGGAAAAAGTTCACAAATTCTTTGTCAAACTACCAAACTACGTGAGATGATGGACAAGTTCAAATTTATAACCATTTACGATCCAGTTAAAACTTTTTTTCAACAAACTTACTTTTTTTCCACTTTTTCATTCAAACGAATAAAATGCAAAGGAAAATTATTAAGAAAAAGCAACAACCGTATTTTCCCACGACATTGAGTTTTATAATTGCATTAAGTAATGTACCGTAATGTTATACGGTTCAGTCGCTTTAATTTGATCACCCGTCAAGAGCCTAAATGAAGATATTTTGCAGCGCGCATGTACAGGAAGTGTATCAGTCATGTTCTGGAAGGTTCCGACAGAGATATGCAGCCAGGTCTACTCCAGTACCGTGGCCAGATGCGACAGGTTTCTTCGTTGAGCACCCATGACGCAAAACTGCCCGATCGAGGTGGTCCCACAGACCCTGTATTGGGTTTAAATCTGGGAAGTTTGTGGGCATCGGAGCACGGTAAACTCACCTGGTGTTCTTTGAACCGTGCACCTATACTGCGAGCTATGTCACACGTCGCATTGTCCTGCTGGTAGATGCAGAGGAAAAAACAAACTGAATAAGCGGAGGACATGGTCCGCAAGGATAGATGCATACTTGTGTCGAGCCATTGTACCTTCCAGAATGTTGAGATCACCCAAGGAATGGCACGAAAACATTTCCCAGACCTCAGCGTTCCCTCCTGGTTGCAGGGTGTTCGCTTTCGGACGTTTGACGCCGTACACGCCAACGGCCATCTCTATGATGGAGCATAACACGCGGTTCGCCACCTTTCGCCAATCAGTGGACGTCCAGTTGCGGTAATGGCGTGCAAATTTCAGCATTCGACGCCAGTGAACAGCAGTCGGCATGCGTGCATGGATCAGGCACCTGCTGTAGAGGCCTTAACACGCATCGTTTACTGAATAGTCGTCGAGGAGACACTGTTCTTAGCCCTTGATTCATGTGGGCGATCAGTTGCTCAACAGTTGCACGGCTATTCGCCTGTACGTATCTCCGCAATAACCGTTCAGCCCTATCATCGGTCCCCGGTGCTCCACAGTTGACTTGTCACCTGTTTTCGATAGCGCCATTTTGCCATGTACGGTATGGTTTAACCACGGCGGCACAACACCAGTTTACAATCTTAGACGTTCGGGAAATGCTTCCACCCTTGGCTTGAAAGCCACTGACCATGACGTTCTGGACGTCAGATAAACCGCTCCGTTTCCGCACGACGACTGCGACTACGACTGCACTGTTCCTCAAGTTCCCCCGACACGTTTTATGTATTCTCCACTGCTAGTGCTGCTACCTCTCGTGGTTATTGCACGTTGACGCGGAACATACGCTCTGCTCGCATTAATTTTACTTGACTGTGTATTTAGTATAATGAATGTTCCAATAAAACCTAAAAAAAAAAGTAATGGAGAAAGCTGACATTTACAATACAGACTGACCTTCCCCTACCACTGTATCTCTTTGTGCGATGTGCATTCTACTGTGTTTCTTTGCGCAAATTTCCGTTCAGATAGTCTCTTCGACGGCCAACTCCCAACTGGCAGATGTGTAGTGAGCCATAACCTTGAGGTCAGTTATAAGCTCATTATTGGACATTAACAGGCACAGGCATTAAATAATGCTGCACAGCGGCCAGTGACTGACGGCCTTTGCGACTGTTGAAGCGCCCTCAGCGTGTTACATGCAGCATCTGTTCGACCGGATACTGAAAAAGAAAAAGACAGGTCCCACCGGTCATTAAAGTTCGGCGTCGCTAGCGAAAGTGCTTAATAGCATCTAACCGCCTTCTGGTAACTGCACTTTCCGGAGCAGAAAGCTGGCTTTCACGATGCCGACACACGAAACAAGAGCGCGCCTGTTTTCAGAACTTGATAAACTGAAAATAGTACGGTGGCGATAGATGTGGCGCAGTGGCTGAGGGGGTGTCACCTGGCCACCCACATTCAGGCCGAGTGTAGTAAGTGAGACTCGGACACATTTAAACGGATTTCGTTTCCGATTTTTAAAAAATTTTTGGTTAATTTTATCATGTTTAAAACTGCTGAATTTTATAACGTGGTTGAATTTCGTTACTAGAGTATAACTTGCTATATATACTTCTAACTCAACATTACATGTAAGAGAAAAAAATAATTTCAGATAGGCTCAAGTGCAAATATGTAAATGTGCCCCAGGTACGATGCAGCTTTATACACCTCCAGAGGTATGTTTAGACATAATGTAGAAGACAGTAATGAGTAAACAAAACACCATTAAAATTTTGAAAATACGTTGTAATGACAGAAAAAAATTACATGCATGCTTACACCAATTAGCAGGGCGAAACACAACAATTTTAATCGCAGTAAATAGACATTTTGGTGAACTTCCGCCAGCTAGCATAATACAGCCTACATAGAAGTTAAAGTAAAAACCTATTCATCATTACTGTCCGAGTGGCAATTTATGCACACACACACAAAAAGTGTTTCTGTGGCACAACCGTCGTGAGCCCACGTTTTACACCTAAATCACTGGACCCATTCCTGATTTCTTTTTGATTGGTTATATCATTTCAAGCGGTAAATACAAAGCAATTTTCCATCATCAGACTACTGCGGATTATAAGAGAAAGGAAGAAAAACTGGAGAGGATATTCGTTGGGACCGGAGTGCTTTCGGAAGGACTAGTTTGTGAGAGGAGATTGTGAGAATACAAAATGATATAAGACATAAAGGGAAGCGGAAATTATGTGGACTGGGAGGATGGCAGAAGGCAGGAGAGCATGGAGTGTTCCCATGTGAAAATTTGCCTTTGGGCGGAAAACTAATGTTATCGGAAGTACGATGTATTCACAATTTTCCTTGCTCCTTGCTCTCACTTCTAGCTACACTCCTGGAAATGGAAAAAAGAACACATTGACACCGGTGTGTCAGAACCACCATACTTGCTCCGGACACTGCGAGAGGGCTGTACAAGCAATGATCACACGCACGGCACAGCGGACACACCAGGAACCGCGGTGTTGGCCGTCGAATGGCGCTAGCTGCGCAGCATTTGTGCACCGCCGCCGTCAGTGTCAGCCAGTTTGCCGTGGCATACGGAGCTCCATCGCAGTCTTTAACACTGGTAGCATGCCGCGACAGCGTGGACGTGAACCGTATGTGCAGTTGACGGACTTTGAGCGAGGGCGTATAGTGGGCATGCGGGAGGCCGGGTGGACGTACCGCCGAATTGCTCAACACGTGGGGCGTGAGGTCTCCACAGTACATCGATGTTGTCGCCAGTGGTCGGCGGAAGGTGCACGTGCCCGTCGACCTGGGACCGGACCGCAGCGACGCACGAATGCACGCCAAGACCGTAGGATCCTACGCAGTGCCGTAGGGGACCGCACCGCCACTTCCCAGCAAATTAGGGACACTGTTGCTCCTGGGGTATCATTCGCAACCGTCTCCATGAAGCTGGGCTACGGTCCCGCACACCGTTAGGCCGTCTTCCGCTCACGCCCCAACATCGTGCAGCCCGCCTCCAGTGGTGTCGCGACAGGCGTGAATGGAGGGACGAATGGAGACGTGTCGTCTTCAGCGATGAGAGTCGCTTCTGCCTTGGTGCCAATGATGGTCGTATGCGTGTTTGGCGCCGTGCAGGTGAGCGCCACAATCAGGACTGCATACGACCGAGGCACACAGGGCCAACACCCGGCATCATGGTGTGGGGAGCGATCTCCTACACTGGCCGTACACCACTGGTGATCGTCGAGGGGACACTGAATAGTGCACGGTACATCCAAACCGTCATCGAACCCATCGTTCTACCATTCCTAGACCGGCAAGGGAACTTGCTGTTCCAACAGGACAATGCACGTCCGCGAGTATCCCGTGCCACCCAACGTGCTCTAGAAGGTGTAAGTCAACTACCCTGGCCAGCAAGATCTCCGGATCTGTCCCCCATTGAGCATGTTTGGGACTGGATGAAGCGTCGTCTCACGCGGTCTGCACGTCCAGCACGAACGCTGGTCCAACTGAGGCGCCAGGTGGAAATGGCATGGCAAGCCGTTCCACAGGACTACATCCAGCATCTCTACGATCGTCTCTATGGGAGAATAGCAGCCTGCATTGCTGCGAAAGGTGGATATACACTGTACTAGTGCCGACATTGTGCATGCTCTGTTGCCTGTGTCTATGTGCCTGTGGTTCTGTCAGTGTGATCATGTGATGTATCTGACCCCAGGAATGTGTCAATAAAGTTTCCCCTTCCTGGGACAATGAATTCACGGTGTTCTTATTTCAATTTCCAGGAGTGTATTTCCTGCACATGTCAGGTCTCGCTCTATTAGAATTCTTTTCGTTTGAGATTCATTACGTTCAAATATACTTTTATCAGTTTCTATGTTATATTGTTTTGTTCCTTCATTTTTTTAAAATTTCGTTTCCAACTGGTGTTGTCTCAAAATTTAGTAGGCAGATTTTTTTAGTTAGGATGGAAACGCAAAATAGTGTGTAAACTTGCTCCAACAGAACAGTGTAAACGTTTTACATCGCCATATCTGAACCAGTTTCGAAACTACAATATTAACCTTTCAAATTATACGGATGTACATTGTAAACTAGCTTAAAATCCTCTAAACCCACATATGTTTATCTATTCTCAATTCTAAAAGATATGCTACCTAGGAGCTTCGATATTTGAGTAACAAAATTTAGTCACCTCGCTAAGGACACAAATGCATCCTTCGTCGCTCCAGGAAAATGCCGAGATGGTTCCTTTGAAAGGGCACGGCCGACTTCCTTGCCCGTCCTTCACTAATCCGATGGGACCGATGACATCGCTGTCTGGTCTCCTCCCCCAAACAACCCACCCAACACCCTTCGCGCTAAGATGTTTACTCAACTGGCGCCGTGAAGTTTGTGAGAGCCCTCACTAAACGGCCGTACCAACCTGCAATCTAACAAGAATGAGTTCGAGAAAAGTGCTTTGCATAAACGTGCTCCGGTCTCCCGTGTTATTAAATAAGAGAGACGAGTGCTGTGCTTTCGAAGAAGTTTGGCGTTGCAGCCGCTCATTGTTTGCTACACTCCACAATATTTCGATGGGGCACCTGCCAGTAGTCGTACACGCACGGGTAACCGCGCCCTTTAGCACACTGCATCCGAGGTTGGGGGAATCGCGCCAGCCCCTTTCGAATACGCCTTGCAGATTAACGACGAGCGCCGGTGTATTAAGTGAGTTGAGCATCGGGCTGTTACCCAGATTCCGCCTCAGGTACACGATTTGTAAACGTTTGGAAAACGTTCGCACACTTTCACATGGATAACGTAGACGCAGACAGTTGGAGAACATGTTCCGTCGCGGCGCGTGGAGGGGGGGGGGGGGGGCGGCGCTAGAGATACTGACCGGAATGGCATTTGGCACCTCTACCACTACTACCAGTAAGATTGCCAGATCCAATAATTAACATGTTCCGACCCTGTGATGATACGGGATAAACGTCAGGAAGAGGAAGGGCGATCTGAGAGTCATCCTAAGGTGGGCTGATTGATGCGACAAGTTTGTGTCCGAATCATTCTCTCGTCCTTCCCAGACTAAAGTGATCAACTTGTCCATTACACTGCGATGGTTTTATAAAGGTAGTAATTATTATTTGTTAGTTTAGAAGTGAAAGTGGAGTAATGGTTGTCGGGTGAGAGCATCGCAGTACAGGCCCGCTGTTAATTTCTAACCATAATAACTTTCTATCTGCATATTTTGCCACTGTATACACGGTAATGTCCACATTTGTGCTGAAACTGCAGGACGTACAGTGGTCTCGGTTGGATGTTAAAGTGTCGAAAAAGATTGAAAAAGTTTTGTAATCTGCACTGATGTAGCGTCTTCACTCCAAGTAGTTGTCAGACAGTAGTGAAAGGTGAGGCACCAGTACTTCAGGGCACAATGTTCAGCACACGGTCTTGAACACGAAGTCCGCAGCAAACAACCCCTATGTGTCGCATTGTTGACCCAACTACGTCATCAATTACGAGTGCAGTGGGAACCGAATCATTCCTACTGGCGTATCGATGAAAAGGATTCGCCTTACTGGATGAATCACGTTTTTCGTTACGTCAGGAACCTGTGGAATACCATGATTTGATTGCCCAAATTATCACCGAACTTACGCCATGTTTTACTCTTAGGACATAAACTCGACCAGAAGTTGGAAACACTGCGAGCCAAGACTCATCCAATCAAATGACTTTTTCCATCATACTCCGTCCTCTATGGCTTCGGCATCACGTTTCCAGTTACGGGCATGTTACAAAATCGATGAGTAGTTTTGGAATTCCAGTTCGCTCTGCAGTTCACTGATGCTGAGGCTCCTTCGTACTGTTTAGGTGTTAGCAGGGTTCGCGTGTGCGACATGCAGTTCTGCAATGACTTTTATTTTTTTCGTCACAATCTTTTTCTATGACTGTCGGTCACGATCAGTGAACACACATTTTCGTCCGCGCTGTGACGTAACGGAGATGTTCCTCCGTTTTCCCTGTATATTGTATAAATCTTCCATTCAGCGCGTCTTGAAACACCAAACACTTAACCTATCTTGTTTACCGGAGCACGGACCATTGTCACCAAAAATGCACTTAGCTCCGACATAATGCACTCAATACAGAGCACTGCAGCGTAATGAGAAGGTTGTACAGTGCTGTTCATGGTCAAATACAGCAGCGCAACCTGCAAGCTTGGCAAGCAACTGCATTTATGTTCAAACGTGCATTTCTTGCGGTGCCTGTATTTTTCCCCAACCTCTGTACGTCTCCGCTCTGTTAATATAGAGTGTAGCGGTGTGTTAACTGAGCACAGAAGGTATTAAATACATTAAACCTTCTGCGATAGTAGTCGATTACGTACAGCGAAATGTGCATGTCACCTGGACTAAGCCAGTATGCCTGTATCGATTTCTTAATGCCGTGAACCATTCTGCACACATCCGTTGCACTGCCGAAACACATCGTCTGACACGAGCAGCAATTTCGCGATGGCTGGATTACATTCTCTCATGCCAATAATGCGCCCTCTTTCATACTCACTGATTTGACTGAACGGTTCTCGCGTAATTCTGCGAGGCATGCTGCACGTCTTCTCAAGTCTCACTGATCCATTACATTCGGTTTATAGTGACAAAGAGAGCCCCAGGCACATTTTAGATGTAGGTTGTGTTGCGCCGCGATATGGATGTTGACGTTGAGCTCTAGGTCCGACGTCGTTCAAACGGTAATCATTTCTGCAGTGCCAGTGTTGTCGACATTCTGTGATGTCTTTGCTCTACTGAACTTGTTTTCGTGTGTCGTTCACTCCCCCTATCACGTCTGCAACCCTAAAAGAAGCAGACAATATAGCAGAGTCAGTGCTGCCTACTGAGGACGTCACGGTAGACTGGCAGCGAGGGAAAGCTATATGTGGCGGTCGAGTACCTCCGATTTGTATCGCTTCAGCCCGGCCCCGTCAGCTACCGTGTTGAATATGTTGTTGTTGTTGTGGTCTTCAGTCCTGAGACTGGTTTGATGCAGCTCTCCATGCTACTCTATCCTGTGCAAGCTTTTTCATCTCCCAGTACCTACTGCAACCTACATCCTTCTGAATCTGCTTAGTGTATTCATCTCTTGGTCTCCCTCTACGATTTTTACCCTCCACGCTGCCCTCCAATACTAAATTGGTGATCCCTTGATGCCTCAGAACATGTCCTACCAACCGATCACTTCTTCTGGTCAAGTTGTGCCACAAACTTCTCTTCTCCCCAATCCTATTCAATACTTCCTCATTAGTTATGTGATCTACCCATCTAATCTTCAGCATTCTTCTGTAGCACCACATTTCGAAAGCTTCTATTCTCTTCTTGTCCAAACTATTTATCGTCCATGTTTCACTTCCATACATGGCTACACTCCATACGAATACTTTCAGAAATGACTTCCTGACACTTAAATCAATACTGGATGTTAACAAATTTCTCTTCTTCAGAAACGCTTTCCTTGCCATTGCCAGCCTACATTTTATATCCTCTCTACTTCGACCATCATCAGTTATTTTGCTCCCCAAATAGCAAAACTCCTTTACTACTTTAAGTGTCTCATTTCCTAATCTAATTCCCTCAGCATCACCCGACTTAATTCGACCGCATTCCATTAACCTCGTTTTGCTTTTGTTGATGTTCATCTTATATCCTCCTTTCAAGACACTGTCCATTCCGTTCAATTGCTCTTCCAAGTCCTTTGCTGTCTCTGACAGAATTACAATGTCATTGGCGAACCTCAAAGTTTTTATTTCTTCTCCATGGATTTTAATACGTACTCCGAATTTTTCTTTTGTTTCCTTTACTGCTTGCTCAATATACAGATTGAATAACATCGGGGAGAGGCTACAACCCTGTCTTACTCCCTTCCCAACCACTGCTTCCCTTTCATGTCGCTCGACTCTTATAACTGCCATCTGGTTTCTGTACAAGTTGTAAATAGCCTTTCGCTCCCTGTATTTTACCCCTGCCACCTTTAGAATTTGAAAGAGAGTATTCCAGTCAACATTGTCAAAAGCTTTCTCTAAGTCTACAAATGCTAGAAACGTAGGTTTGCTTTTCCTTAATCTTTCTTCTAAGATAAGTCGTAAGGTCAGTATTGCCTCACGTGTTCCAGTGTTTCTACGGAATCCAAACTGATCTTCCCCGAGGTTGGCTTCTACTAGTTTTTCCATTCGTCTGTAAGGAATTCGTGTTAGTATTTTGCAGCTGTGACTTATTAAGCTGATAGTTCGGTAATTTTCACACCTGTCAACACCTGCTTTCTTTGGGTTTGGAATTATTATATTCTTCTTGAAGTCTGAGGGTATTTCGCCTGTTTCATACATCTTGCTCACCAGATGGTAGAGTTTTGTCAGGACTGGCTCTCCCACGGCCGTCAGTAGTTCCAATGGAATATTGTCTACTCCGGGGGCCTTGTTTCGACTCATGTCTTTCAGTGCTCTGTCAAACTCTTCACGCAGTATCTTATCTCCCATTTCATCTTCATCTACATCCTCTTCCATTTCCATAATATTGTCCTCAAGTACATCGCCCTTGTATAGACCCTCTATATACTCCTTCCACCTTTCTGCTTTCCCTTCTTTGCTTAGAACTGGGTTTCCATCTGAGCTCTTGATATTCATACAAGTCGTTCTCTTATCTCCAAAGGTCTCTTTAATTTTCCTGTAGGCGGTATCTATCTTACCCCTAGTGAGATAGGCCTCTACATCCTTACATTTGTCCTCTAGCCATCCCTGCTTAGCCATTTTGCACTTCCTGTCGATCTCATTTTTGAGACGTTTGTATTCCTTTTTGCCTGTTTCACTTCCTGCATTTTTATATTTTCTCCTTTCATCAATTAAATTCAATATTTCTTCTGTTACCCAAGGATTTCTACTAGCCCTCTTCTTTTTACCTACTTGATCCTCTGCTGCCTTCACTACTTCATCCCTCAAAGCTACCCATTCTTCTTCTACTGTATTTATTTCCCCCATTCCTGTCAATTGCTCCCTTATGCTCTCCCTGAATCTCTGTACAATCTCTGGTTCTTTCAGTTTATCCAGGTCCCATCTCCTTAAATTCCCACGTTTTTGCAGTTTCTTCAGTTTTAATCTACAGTTCATAACCAATAGATTGTGGTCAGAGTCCACATCTGCCCCTGGAAATGTCTTAAAATTTAAAACCTGGTTCCTAAATCTCTGTCTTACCATTATATAATCTATCTGATACCTTTTAGTATCTCCAGGGTTCTTCCATGTATACAACCTTCTTTCATGATTCTTAAACCAAGTGTTAGTTATGATTATGTTGTGCTCTGCGCAAAATTCGACCAGGCGGCTTCCTCTTTCACTTCTATCCCCCAATCCATATTCACCTACTATGTTTCCTTCTCTCCCTTTTCCTACTCTCGAATTCCAGTCACCCATGACTATTAAATTTTCGTCTCCCTTCACAATCTGAATAATTTCTTTTATTTCATCATACATTTCTTCAATTTCTTCGTCATCTGCAGAGCTAGTTGGCATATAAACTTGTACTACTGTAGTAGGCGTGGGCTTCGTATCTATCTTGGCCACAATAATGCGTTCACTATGCTGTTTGTAGTAGCTTACCCGCATTCCTATTTTCCTATTCATTATTAAACCTACTCCTGCTTTACCTCTATTTGATTTTGTGTTTATAACCCTGTAGTCACCTGACCAGAAGTGTGTTGAATATACGATTTACGAAAGAGTGCTAAAAATGCCTCCGCATTTTTATGTGAAAATTGCAGTGATTTTTTAAATAAAACAAATGTCATAAACATTCTACACCTTCATTCTTCATGTCTACATATTCAATTCTTAACATAGTCACCCGGCGATAAAAACATTTCTCCCAACGAGAGACCAGTTTGTTGGTATCGTCAGTGTAGCATACTTAACCTTGTTGACGAAGCCACAACCTCACCTGTGCTTGCAACGCTTCATCGCTCTCAAAGTGAGATTGTCGAAGTCGAAGGTATTCTATAAGTTTAGGAAACAGATGAAAATCGGATGGACATAGTCGGGACTGTAGGCACGATAACCGTGGACTCATGTCGTCGGATTGTTGCAGTTGTCACAGCGGTCGTATGTTTCCTGGCACTGTTGTAATGAAAGAGAGGGTGCTCGATTTGTGGACGAACTCTTAGAATTCGAAATTCGATTACAGCATTCTGTTTCTCACGCATCAACATAGTTAGGTTTCACATCGTCATGTTACACGCTACAATTCGGATCCCTCGAGGTGCAGATGGCAAATATAAAGGTGTACAATGTCAAAAACGTCTGTTTTATTAAAAAAGCTTTGAGTTTTCTCGTAAAAAGTTAGCAAGCATTACTTTTCAGCTGGCCTTCGTCATAGACCCTCACCCACTTCTCAAAAAGTCATCAGAAGTGAAGCGTTGGAGCTAAAGGGAAATTCTCCAAGTGCAGTTGGCACGGAATTCATAGTTGAAGTGGACTGCAAAGTGAGTACGATGAAGAGGTTCTGACTAGGATCTTTTAGTCTCGTTTGACGGGCTGCGTTGCTGTCGTCTGCGTGCTAAACTGTTCATTTCATATATTTTATGAACAGATGCCGTAACAGTGTGTTCACCCAGATAAAATGCGAGAAAATCTTCACTAATCGGCGTGCAGGTGCTTTTTATAGCGTTATTCCACTCTCCAGTCACATTGTGACCACCTGTCAGAACGTTGAACCATCTTTTGCAGCACGGACCACTGCGAGACGCGCAGGAAGAGAGACAATAAGGTTCTCGAGGATACCGCAAGCATGTGGAGCCACGCCAACTCCGGTGCCATTGTCAGCTGCGCTGTGTTTCTCGGTTGAAAATCCATGGTACCAACAACCCGCTCCAGATGATCCCACAGATTCTCGATTGGCTTTAAATCCGTGATTTTAGTGGCCAGGGGAGTACGGTAAAATCATGCTGGTGCTCTTCAAACCACGCATGTACACTCGCTTACGATGGGACATTGGGTTCAAATGGTTCAAATGGCTCTGAGCACTATGGAACAACTTCTGAGGTCATCAGTCCCCTAGAACTTAGAACTACTTAAACCTAACTAACCTAAGGACACCACACACACATCCATGCCCGAGGCAGGATTCGAACCTGCGACCGTAGCGGTCGCGCGGTTCCATACAGTAGCGCCTAGAACCGCTCGGCCACCCCGGCCGGCGGACATTAGGTACTATCTTTAGAACATTCTATTTACCTTTATCTTTACATAACATGGAAAGCTAAATGTAAGAAATCCTAAGTTGTAGATATTCTAACTGCTCCGAAAACAGCAACCGTATTTTGAAAAAAACGAAATGGCATTGAATTCGTCTCTTTTGGAACCACGATGCTAGCAGCAGAAATTACTATAGTTCTGATGGAAAAAACGAAGTTGATACTGATGCCTCTTCGATTAATACAGACATGACAAAGGGCTGAATCAGTTTGTGCATACAGGCATGCGGAAGCGCCATGCTGTCGTAGTCGGAGTACTGATAATAATTCGCGAGTTGTGACTCATTGCTATTTTATTCAGAGGGTATTATGTTCTTTACCGTTTGTGTAGTGCAAATTTTTGTTTGTGTGATTATCTGAAGCAAGTTGCAAAGCTTTGCAGCCCTATCAAATCTTATCATTATCTTAGTGAATTATGTAAATTGAGGGTGGAGGTGGGAGAAAGGAAAGGGAAGGAACTGATGGCCAGCCGCGGTGGCCGAGTGGTTCTAGGCGCTTCAGTCCGGAACCGCGCGACTGCTACGGTCGTAGGTTCGAATCCTGCCCCGGGCATGGATGTGCATGATGTCCTTAGGTTAGTTAGGTTTAAGTAGTTCTAAGTTCTAGGGGACTGATGACCACAGATGTTAAGTCCCATAGTGCTCAGATCCATTTGAACCAAGGAACTGATGATATAAGCTGCATCGAGACTTTACGCCGAATCAGCAGCGACGAGCGAAAATGTATGCCAGGCCGGGACAGGAAACCGGGATCTCCTACTTACGGGCAGCCGGACACAGTGTTAATCACAAATGCACGGACTATCTCGGCACGCTCCTCAGCCGACTACCGCTTCCACCTAGCGCCACCATTTATCCGCAGCCTCTGTCCATGACCTCTTCCGGACGTGGCTGAACGAACAGACACCACACATTCACATGAGGGCAATGAATCCACAACCATTACTGCAGATACACATTTGCGTTCGACCTCCAGTGGGAATCCAAATTAGCTAGCATGGACGGCACGGATGGGGACTGCAGATAAGCGGAGACAGGTGGGAATGTGAGGCAGCGGGGAAGCGTGCCGAGATACCCCGGGTATTTGCGATAAACACTGTGTGCGGATGGTGCCGTGTTCAACGGAACTGTCCAGTAAACAGGAGGTTTCAGGTCCTAGTCCCGGTCCGGCACACAATTTCACCCGTCGGCGCTGTTCTGCATAAAGGAACGATGCAGCTGATATCATCAGTGCCTTCCAATTTCTTTCCTTTCTCCCTCATACAGCTTCAGTTTACATAATAGGCTATCTGTATCACATCCGAAAGAACGGAAACAATGCTTTCATATATAAGACTGAATATTTATGTATCTCTTTCAGACAGTAGTTCATTATACACTGAAGCGCCAAAGAAACTGGTATAGGTGTGCGTATTCAAATAGAGAGATATGTGAACATGCAGAAAATAGCGCTACGGTCGGCAGCGTCTATATATATATAAGACAACAAGTGTCTGACGCAGTTGTTAAATCGGTTGCTGCTGCTACAATGGCAGGTTATCAACATTTAAGTGAGTTTGCACGTGGTGTTACAGTCGGCGCACGAGCGATGGGACACAGCATCTCCGAGGTAGCGATGAAGTGTGAATTTTCTCGTACGCCCATTTCATGAGTGTACCGTGAATATCAGGAAAGCCAGCCGGTGTGGCCGTGCGGTTCTAGGCGCTTCAGTCTGGAACCGTGTGACCGCTACGGTCGCAGGTTCGAATCCTGCCTCGGGCATGGATATGTGTGATGTCCTTAGGTTAGTTAGGTTTAAGTAGTTCTAAGTTCTAGGGGACTGATGACCACAGATGTTAAGTCCCATAGTGCTCAGAGCCATTAGCCAATATCAGGAAGCCCTTAAAACATCAAATCTCTGACACCGCTTCGGCTGGAAGAATATCCTGCAAGAACGTGACCAACGGCGACTGAAGAGAATCGTTCAAAGTGACGGAAGTGACACTCTTCCGCAAATTGCTGCAGATTTTAGTACTGGGCCATCAACAAATCTCAGCGTGCGAACCATTCAACGAAACATCATCGATATAGGCTTTCGAAGCCTAAGGCCCACTTGTGTACCCGTGATGACTGCACGACACAAAGCTTTACGCCTCACCTCGAGCTGTCAACACCGACATTGGACTGTTGATGACTGGAAAGATGTCGCCCGGTCGGACGAGTTTCGTTTCAAATGGTATCGAGTGGATGGACGTGTACAGGTGTGGAGACAACCTCATGAATCCATGGACCCTGAATGTCACCAGGAGACTGTTCAAGCTACTGGGGGCTCTGTAATGGTGTGGGCCGTGTGTAGTTGGAGTGACACGGGACCTCTGATACGTTTAGATATGATTTTGACAAATGACACATAAGTAAACATCCTGTCTGATCACCTGCATCCATTCATGTCCATTGTGCATTCCGACGGACTTTGGCAATACCAACAGGACAATGCGACACCTCACACTCCAGAATTGCTACAGAGTGGCTCCAGGAACACTCTTCTGAGTTTAAACACTTACGCTGGCCACCATACTCCCCAGACATGAACATTATTGAGTATATATGGGATGCCTTGTAACGTGCTGTTCACAAGAAATCTCCACCCCGTCGTACTTCTACGGATTTATGGACAGCCCTGCAGGATTCATGGTGTCAATTCCCTCTAGCACTACTTCAGACATTAGTCCATGCCACGTCATACTACGGCACTTCTGCGTGCTCGCGGGAGCCCTTCACGATATTAGGCAGGTGTCCCAGTTTCTTTGGCTCTTCAGTGTAAATAATCGCGTCATTTGTAAAACATATGCAAACATTAATGTGCGTGAACAGCAAGGGTCCCAACATGCAATTTAAATTAACCGTCAGTTGTCAACTACTTTAAATCAGACTGCAGCGCCGCCATGGCAAGCAATGTGTGATGATTAAGCTTTTCACTATCACTGCGACGTATTATGTCCCTCGATACGTTATCAGAGAATCAGTGGGAGTTTCCTGGATATTACTGCAAAGTAACAATAATCCGCTGGTAGAGCGGACGCTGTTAATGGTTTTCAGAATTCTTATTGGGTTGGTGCATAAGTTCGTAGCGTTTCACCGTAAGTTTAATAAAAACAACAGATACACACAACGAGATACTTTAGTCATCAATAATACGTTGTCCTTCAGTATATTCAACAGTCTGCCAACGGTGGGGTAACCTTCCGGTTCCACGATTGTAGCACGTGGTTGTGAGAACAACAACTCGTCGAGCCTTGTTCGGAATGCATTTTCACCTGGAAAGGAAGTCTCCTCAAGGTTGTTCGATAGAGAACGGAAAAGTGATAATTTGAAGTCGCAAGACGAGGTGAATAAGGTGGGTGCGGAATGACTGATCATCCCAATTCCTGTATAGTGCCTTTTGTCAATCTAGCAGAATGAGGGTGGGCATTACCGTGGAGTAGAATCACTTTTCGCAGGCGTCCTGGCTGCTGTTCGTGGATTACGACTGCAAGGTGTCTGTTATTGACAAAAAATGTCAGCAGTGATGGTTACATTTCGAGGAGGCAATTCGTAGTACAGCACACTGCCGCTGTTCCACAAGGTGCATAACATTAGCTTTTGTCGCTGCGCGCAGGTATTTGTATGGATAGTTGCCGCTTTATTTGGACTCAGTCATTCCTTCTTTTCCGTATGTTAGCACAAAGGCACCCTTTCGCATCAACAGTAACGATACAGAGTAAGAATGGTCGGTATTGTTCAGGAGGCAATTTATGATGTGCAATCAGACATGCACATTTGGTCCTCGCTGATTTTTGTGATTTAGGCTTACAGTGTGTGATACCAATGCACTCGGTTGCTGAACCTTCCCGCTGCATGGAAATGTCGTACGGTGGTGGAATGATCAAAGTTCATTACGTTTGTCAGTCCTCGAGTACACTGACTTGATCATTGTGCGTTAATGCGTTTAAACGATTTTCATTAAACCCCGAAGGTCTTCTTGAACTTGGAGTCATTGATGTCAACGCAACCCTTAAAACGACAAAACCATTTTCTTGCTGTGCTGTGTCCTGTGGTATTATCCCCATACAAGGCGCAAATGTTTCTGGCTGCCTCGATTGCTGTTACCCCTCTGCTGAGCTCAAACACAAGAATGCGTCGGAAATGTTTCGATTCCTCCACTTACCGTCCACAGCTCCACTCACTATCTTCAGATTCGAAAATGATAATATGTAAACTCAAATAGTCACAGTAAACTACAAATAAAAAATGAAAATCGATAAATAAACCTTAAACAACCGGAACACCAACATCCAAAAGAAAACTCTACGAACGTATGCACCGACCTAGTAATTACATCGTGTCCCGGTAGGTTTTGCTGTCTTCTAGTTTCATTGTTAACCTTCTGTTCTGCTGCCGCTTCGCTCCGTAACTTCGCAGAGTTGGTCCGCAACTGGAATTACGCAACCTCAGACATTTCTTTTCCACTGAAGTGCACGCACGTAATAATGGTTGCCAATATTGAACAACTGTAATGTGAATTAAAAACTTTGAGACAGGTTCCATCCACTGATATGTTTTTCTTTTCTTTATATCTTGTAGCCGTTGCGTAGTGTGTTCTGAAGCACCGAAGTCAGTTAAGAGTGGCTGTGTATGTCTCACTCCTACCCGCGACAGAAAACGGAAGTGTAATATTTTTATACGGCGTTAATTAAAATATTCATAAATTATTATTTTTCTCCCCGAAAAAAACTGGTGGAGATAGGCTTAAGCCACTCTCTACGGGTAGTGGAGATTATGACTGGCTGGCCGGTGTGGCCAAGCGGTTTTAGGCGCTTCAGTCTCGAACCGCGTGACCGCTACGGTCGCAGGTTCGAATCCTGCCTTGGGCATGGATGTGTGTGATGTCCTTAGGTTAGTTAGGTTTAACTAGTTCTAAGTTATAGGGGACTGATGACCTCAGAAGTTAAGTCCCATAATGCTCAGAGCCATTTGAACCATTTTTGATTATGACTACACAACCTAACAATACTGAAAACTTTTAACGTATATGTATCTACGACAGAACCCTTGGCTCCGGTAGTAGACAATGACTACTTTACCTGTAGAGAAATCAGAGCCGAAATACTCCGTAATTTGAATAAACAAGACCGGTACGACGGTTAGAATTTTTATTGGAGAACACGACCGATCTCGCAAATTAAATTTGCATCTTCTGTATACAAAGGGATAAAAGAACTTATTAGAAATTTAGCCGTGCGAAGAAACGGACAAATAAAAGCGATAAGGTCTGTCTCTACTAACAGTCAAAAAATTAAACGTTCTGTTTAAGCCGGATAGAGCCATTCCCAATATTTTTGTCCAGGTATTTAAAACTTCTGACTCATGAGTCCGCCCCCGGTAGCTGGGTGGTCAGCGCGACAGACTGTCAATCCAAAGGGCCCGGGTTCGATTCCCGCCTGGGTCGGAGATTTTCTCCGCTGAGGGACTGGGTGTTGTGTTGTCCTAATCATCATTATTTCATCCCCATCGACGCGCAAGTCGCCGAAGTGGCGTCAAATCGAAAGACTTGCACCAGGCGAATGGTCTACCCGAGGGGAGGCCCTCGTCACAAGACATTTCATTTCATTTCTGACTCATGAATGTGCGAGCGTCTATTACAAAATGTATTGGGGACTAAGGCCATCCCCAACCTAGAAAAGAACCCAGTAAAAATGTCAAAGTAAGAATATAGTGGCTATTAAAATAATTTATAATAAAATAATTAAAATAATTAGTAAGATCGCCGCGTTTGTAACATTGAAAGAAAAACAGTTTTCAATAGTGTCACACTTTACCTCTGTTGTAGACAACCTGGGAGGAAGCGTTGCTGTTGCCGGCACCAACTAACCGCTACCTGTGGCGAGGCCTACGCGGAAAGCCGCGCATGCGCAGATCGCAAACATTAAGTAACCAAATACCATGATTAAAATGATGGGGGCTGGCTGTACATTTTGAATTACCAAACCGCAATAATCAGATATAATATTCTTTTTATGAATCGCGTAAGTCGGAATTACTGTTACAACTAACTTCAAAGGACTTCTTGATAGTATCTAGCGTTCTGTATGTCAGCACTATCCAGTGCAGTGTTCTTACAATTAATAAAATTGTTTTCTCAAATATAAACAATGGTAGAGCTGGAAGACGTCATTCACTTACATAATCAAAATTGTCTAGGACGTTTCTGTCACGTAAATTTGTCTGGGAATTGAGAGTTTTTTCTGGGGCTCTTTTCAATGCTTGAAAAATCTCAAATTCTTCTAAAATATTTAGAACCTTATTCTTTTTCTCCCCGTGAAGTATTTGAAGATTGGTGGCAACATCAGAGTCTGAGTCCTGTCTTCTGCAAGTGAACAATCAAAGCTGACTCTCTACTGAAATTAGCAGTATGCTCCCTGAATTTTACCTTAAATTTCTCCCCGTTTGGCATATGTATTTTGAAGGGTAGCTGTCTCGCGAGGTACTATACATTCCCGGAGCCTTAAATAACTCTTTTTGATTTCTCTCTCTGTCTAAATCTTTGTTCTTTATTTTTGGGGATAAAGTAGACTTGTGTTATTCCCTTCGCAGCCAGCTGTTGAACTATTTGCTTGTTATGTTTCCATAATAAGGAAACTTACAGTAATTCATATTTTTAACAACACTATCACGTAGAGGGACCAGGGTAGTATACTCGCCGTGTAATCTTTATGCTACATTTGAGGGAAACTCGTTTTTCTTTTTTATAAAACTACTAATTGTTATATTGGCGACATTTGCTTCATAGCCACTGGAGTTAGCTATGTGCTTAATTATGCTTAACTCACGCTCAAAAGCTACGCTGGACATTGCGACACTATGTAACCCATGCAACATAGAGTGAAATGCTGCCACCTTCTGTTGCCATGGGTGGTCAAAGAACTATGAATTACTATGTCTGAAGTTGTGGGTCTCCTGTAAATATGATAATTGAAGGATCCCCTATGCAACGAAATTGACAAGTTTAGGAACGGCCGGTTTAAATAGACCTTTTAATTTTGTGATTGTAAGTAGACACAGACCTTACCTCTTTTATTTGTCCGTTTCTTGGCATGGCTAAATTTCTGATAAGTTCTTTTATCCCTTTGCCTACGGTGAAGCACCTGAGGATGCAAATTTAATTTGCGAGATCGGTCGTGTTCTCCGTTACAGAATTCTACCGGACGCAGTTGTCTTATCTATTCAAATCACTATTTTTCGGTCCCTGAGGGACACACAATGTAGAGTGGTCAGAAACAATGTAAAAACAAGTTCGTTTGTGTGGCCATCCTCCGCAGCAAGCATACAAATACTTGGTTTGTGCCGGCCGAAGTGGCCGAGCGGTTCTGGGCGCTACAGTCTGGAACCGCGCGACCGCTACGGTCGCAGGTTCGAATCCTGCCTCGGGCATGGATGTGTGTGATGTCCTTAGGTTAGTTGGGTTTAAGTAGTTCTAAGTTCTAGGGGACTGATCACCTCAGAAGTTAAGTCCCATAGTGCTCAGAGCCATTGAACCATTTTTGAACTTGTTTTGTACATAAAACTGCCTTTTCCTGCTGCTAGTTACTTTATTTATCCCATAAGCGTTTCGCCTTCTCCTGTCCTAAGGCATCATCAGTGGTATCTATAACGATACAGTTTTGTTTGTTATGTATCATCAAACAGTTCACTTTGCGATTTTTTTTTAAAAAAAGGTTAATTACTTACGATTTGCTTATCTGCGTTTCCTCACATCTGGTCCGGAGGTTGCACTATCATTTTTATCACTACTACACAATCACATATTTGTGTTCTCGACTTCAAAAATGGCTCTGAGCACTATGGGAATTAACTTCTGAGGTCATCAGTCCCCTAGACTTAGAACTACTTAAACCTAGCTAACCTAAGGACATAACACACATCCATGCCCGAGGCAGGATTCGATCCTGCGGACGTAGCGGTCACGCGGTTCCAGACTGAAGCGCCTAGAACCACTCGGCCACAATGGCCGGCTTTCTCGACTTCCCCACGACAAAAATGAGTGAGAAACATGGTGAACAGTGTGGGGAAGGTTAGAACACAAATATGTGATTGTGTGATAGTGATAAAAATGGTAGTGCGACCTCCACACCAGATGTGAGGAAACGCAGATCAGCAAATCGTAAGTAATTAATGTTTTTTACAAAAAATCGCGAAGTGAACTGTTTGATAATCTAAAACTAACAAAACTGTACCGTTATAGATCCCACTGATGATGCCTTCGAACAGGAGAAGGCGAAACGCTTATGGGATACGTAAAGTAACTAGCAGCAGGAAAAGGCAGTTTTATTTAAAAAACAATGTAAAAAGCTTGTAACGGCGTTGCAGGGTAGGTTGTGCTGAGGAATAATTGTTAAGAAAGAAGTTCCGTAGGGGCGTTGCGCCTTTTCCGAGTGAATAAGCATTGAAGTAAGCCAATCACGCCGTTGCGCGCACAAACTCAAGTGGCACCCCAGAGACGGTGTCGCCATACGTGTTCTTCGCTTGGTTTCCTAAAACCGAACAAGAGTGTGAGGCAAAAACTGGACATCAAAATCGAGCCAAAGGCTTACCAGTCTCGTGCGCTATCATCTACACTATGAGAACAAGTGACACTAATTGCATCCGGCGGTCCCCTTGAACTTGTGCACGCAAGATCAATGCTAATTAACTCAGAAACGGTACAACATATCAAATTTGTTTTTTAACAATTATTTCTCTGCACAGCCTATCCTACAACCTCAAATGCTTCTTATACTGATTTCCCTAAATCGTTTCAGGCAAATGCCGGGATGGTTCCTTTGAAAGGGCACGGCCGATTTCCTTCCCAATCCTTCCCTGACCCGAGCTTGCGCTCCGTCTCTAATGACCTCGTTGTCGACGGGACGTTAAACACTAACCATCACCACCACCATCTTATACTGTTTCTGGCCACTCTGTATATCCTGACATTCATAGAAATATTCGTAGCTGGACAGTGCCAGCCAACTACCTAATCCTGAACAGTGTTCGTGGACTAGGTGGTTCACGATGCTGGCTGTTCATTTCGAAACGATATTTACCAACGTTCGCCGATAACCGTGACGTAGAACGGCGCCACACTAAATCTAGATTGGTTTCTTAATCTGCTCGACGCTGTGAGTGATTTATGGTCCAAGTCTTGTGCGTTGCTTCCCTGCCGATAAGATACCGGCGTTCCGCTGTGCGTTTCTGTTCTCACGTGGAGCGATACAGTGCGATGGTGCAAAGTCTCTCCTCTAACAGAAAGGCAGACGCTGCAAAGGCAAGCGTCTCATTCGCCCTTGACATTCTTGAAAAATTGTAGGGAGGAGATATCAAGAATCGTGCCACGACTGTTGCAGCAGGCGGTCTATCTATACCTTTCGCAATGTTCTGTGTGAAAATAGCCATTTTACGCCATGAACCGGAGCCACGATACACAGGATGAACACTAAACCTAGCGACAACACTTCCGAGGTTATTCTGAGAGTCCTGGTTGTAGAGTGAACGACATATGAACCGTCTCCCTCCTACTACAAACAGCTGTATACTTGGCCAATACAGCCGGCCGGGGTGGCCGAGCGATTCTAGGCGCTGCAGTCTGGAACCGCGCGACCGCTACGGTCGCAGGTTCGAATCATGCTTCGGGCATGGATGTGTGTGATGTCCCTAGGTTAGTTAGGTTTAAGTAGTTCTAGGGGACTGATGACCTCAGAAGTTAAGTCCCATAGTGAAACTTCCTTGCAGATTAAAACTGTGTGCCCGACCGAGACTCGAACTCGGGACCTTTGCCTTTCGCGGGCAAGTGCTCTAGCATCTGAGCTACCGAAGCACGACTCACGCCCGGTCCTCACAGCTTTACTTCTGCCAGTATCTCGTCTCCTACCTTCCAAACTTTACAGAAGCTCTCCTGCGAACCTGTTCGCAGGGGAGCTTCTGTAAAGTTTGGAAGGTAGGAGACGAGATACTGGCAGAAGTAAAGCTGTGAGGACCGGGCGTGAGTCGTGCTTCGGTAGCTCAGATGCTAGAGCACTTGCCCGCGAAAGGCAAAGGTCCCGAGTTCGAGTCTCGGTCGGGCACACAGTTTTAATCTGCCAGGAAGTTTCATATCAGCGCACACTCCGCTGCAGAGTTAAAATCTCATTCTGGAAACATCCCCATGGCTGTGGCTAAGCCATGTCCCCGCAGTATCCTTCCTTTCAGGAGTGCTAGTTCCGCAAGTTTCGCAGGGGATCTTCTGTAAAGTTTGGAAGGTAGGAGACGAGATACTGGCAGAAGTAAAGCTGTGAGGACCGGGCGTGAGTCGTGCTTCGGTAGCTCAGTTGGTAGAGCACTTGCCCGCGAAAGCCAAAGGTCCCGAGTTCGAGTCTCGGTCGGGCACACAGTTTTAATCTGCCAGGAAGTTTCATATCAGCGCACACTCCGCTGCAGAGTTAAAATCTCATTCTGGAAACATCCCCATGGCTGTGGCTAAGCCATGTCCCCGCAATATCCTTCCTTTCAGGAGTGCTAGTTCCGCAAGTTTCGCAGGGGAGCTTCTGTAAAGTTTGGAAGGTAGGAGACGAGATACTGGCAGAAGTAAAGCTGTGAGGACCGGGCGTGAGTCGTGCTTCGGTAGCTCAGATGCTAGAGCACTTGCCCGCGAAAGGCAAAGGTCCCGAGTTCGAGTCTCGGTCGGGCACACAGTTTTAATCTGCCAGGAAGTTTCATATCAGCGCACACTCCGCTGCAGAGTTAAAATCTCATTCTGGAAACATCCCCATGGCTGTGGCTAAGCCATGTCCCCGCAATATCCTTCCTTTCAGGAGTGCTAGTTCCGCAAGTTTCGCAGGGGATCTTCTGTAAAGTTTGGAAGGTAGGAGACGAGATACTGGCAGAAGTAAAGCTGTGAGGACCGGGCGTGAGTCGTGCTTCGGTAGCTCAGATGCTAGAGCACTTGCCCGCGAAAGGCAAAGGTCCCGAGTTCGAGGTTCGGTCGGGCACACAGTTTTAATCTGCCAGGAAGTTTCATATCAGCGCACACTCTGCTGCAGAGTTAAAATCTCATTCTGGAAACATCCCCATGGCTGTGGCTAAGCCATGTCCCCGCAATATCCTTCCTTTCAGGAGTGCTAGTTCCGCAAGTTTCGCAGGGGATCTTCTGTAAAGTTTGGAAGGTAGGAGACGAGATACTGGCAGAAGTAAAGCTGTGAGGACCGGGCGTGAGTCGTGCTTCGGTAGCTCAGATGCTAGAGCACTTGCCCGCGAAAGGCAAAGGTCCCGAGTTAGAGTCTCGGTCGGGCACACAGTTTTAATCTGCCAGGAAGTTTCATATCAGCGCACACTCCGCTGCAGAGTTAAAATCTCATTCTGGAAACATCCCCATGGCTGTGGCTAAGCCATGTCCCCGCAGTATCCTTCCTTTCAGGAGTGCTAGTTCCGCAAGTTTCGCAGGGGATCTTCTGTAAAGTTTGGAAGGTAGGAGATGAGATACTGGCAGAAGTAAAGCTGTGAGGACCGGGCGTGAGTCGTGCTTCGGTAGCTCAGTTGGTAGAGCACTTGCCCGCGAAAGCCAAAGGTCCCGAGTTCGAGTCTCGGTCGGGCACACAGTTTTAATCTGCCAGGAAGTTTCATATCAGCGCACACTCCGCTGCAGAGTTAAAATCTCATTCTGGAAACATCCCCATGGCTGTGGCTAAGCCATGTCCCCGCAATATCCTTCCTTTCAGGAGTGCTAGTTCCGCAAGTTTCGCAGGGGAGCTTCTGTAAAGTTTGGAAGGTAGGAGACGAGATACTGGCAGAAGTAAAGCTGTGAGGACCGGGCGTGAGTCGTGCTTCGGTAGCTCAGATGCTAGAGCACTTGCCCGCGAAAGGCAAAGGTCCCGAGTTCGAGTCTCGGTCGGGCACACAGTTTTAATCTGCCAGGAAGTTTCATATCAGCGCACACTCCGCTGCAGAGTTAAAATCTCATTCTGGAAACATCCCCATGGCTGTGGCTAAGCCATGTCCCCGCAATATCCTTCCTTTCAGGAGTGCTAGTTCCGCAAGTTTCGCAGGGGATCTTCTGTAAAGTTTGGAAGGTAGGAGACGAGATACTGGCAGAAGTAAAGCTGTGAGGACCGGGCGTGAGTCGTGCTTCGGTAGCTCAGATGCTAGAGCACTTGCCCGCGAAAGGCAAAGGTCCCGAGTTCGAGTCTCGGTCGGGCACACAGTTTTAATCTGCCAGGAAGTTTCATATCAGCGCACACTCCGCTGCAGAGTTAAAATCTCATTCTGGAAACATCCCCATGGCTGTGGCTAAGCCATGTCCCCGCAGTATCCTTCCTTTCAGGAGTGCTAGTTCCGCAAGTTTTGCAGGGGATCTTCTGTAAAGTTTGGAAGGTAGGAGACGAGATACTGGCAGAAGTAAAGCTGTGAGGACCGGGCGTGAGTCGTGCTTCGGTAGCTCAGTTGGTAGAGCACTTGCCCGCGAAAGCCAAAGGTCCCGAGTTCGAGTCTCGGTCGGGCACACAGTTTTAATCTGCCAGGAAGTTTCATATCAGCGCACACTCCGCTGCAGAGTTAAAATCTCATTCTGGAAACATCCCCATGGCTGTGGCTAAGCCATGTCCCCGCAATATCCTTCCTTTCAGGAGTGCTAGTTCCGCAAGTTTCGCAGGGGAGCTTCTGTAAAGTTTGGAAGGTAGGAGACGAGATACTGGCAGAAGTAAAGCTGTGAGGACCGGGCGTGAGTCGTGCTTCGGTAGCTCAGATGCTAGAGCACTTGCCCGCGAAAGGCAAAGGTCCCGAGTTCGAGTCTCGGTCGGGCACACAGTTTTAATCTGCCAGGAAGTTTCATATCAGCGCACACTCCGCTGCAGAGTTAAAATCTCATTCTGGAAACATCCCCATGGCTGTGGCTAAGCCATGTCCCCGCAATATCCTTCCTTTCAGGAGTGCTAGTTCCGCAAGTTTCGCAGGGGATCTTCTGTAAAGTTTGGAAGGTAGGAGACGAGATACTGGCAGAAGTAAAGCTGTGAGGACCGGGCGTGAGTCGTGCTTCGGTAGCTCAGATGCTAGAGCACTTGCCCGCGAAAGGCAAAGGTCCCGAGTTCGAGGTTCGGTCGGGCACACAGTTTTAATCTGCCAGGAAGTTTCATATCAGCGCACACTCCGCTGCAGAGTTAAAATCTCATTCTGGAAACATCCCCATGGCTGTGGCTAAGCCATGTCCCCGCAATATCCTTCCTTTCAGGAGTGCTAGTTCCGCAAGTTTCGCAGGGGATCTTCTGTAAAGTTTGGAAGGTAGGAGACGAGATACTGGCAGAAGTAAAGCTGTGAGGACCGGGCGTGAGTCGTGCTTCGGTAGCTCAGATGCTAGAGCACTTGCCCGCGAAAGGCAAAGGTCCCGAGTTCGAGTCTCGGTCGGGCACACAGTTTTAATCTGCCAGGAAGTTTCATATCAGCGCACACTCCGCTGCAGAGTTAAAATCTCATTCTGGAAACATCCCCATGGCTGTGGCTAAGCCATGTCCCCGCAGTATCCTTCCTTTCAGGAGTGCTAGTTCCGCAAGTTTCGCAGGGGATCTTCTGTAAAGTTTGGAAGGTAGGAGATGAGATACTGGCAGAAGTAAAGCTGTGAGGACCGGGCGTGAGTCGTGCTTTGGTAGCTCAGTTGGTAGAGCACTTGCCCGCGAAAGCCAAAGGTCCCGAGTTCGAGTCTCGGTCGGGCACACAGTTTTAATCTGCCAGGAAGTTTCATATCAGCGCACACTCCGCTGCAGAGTTAAAATCTCATTCTGGAAACATCCCCATGGCTGTGGCTAAGCCATGTCCCCGCAATATCCTTCCTTTCAGGAGTGCTAGTTCCGCAAGTTTCGCAGGGGAGCTTCTGTAAAGTTTGGAAGGTAGGAGACGAGATACTGGCAGAAGTAAAGCTGTGAGGACCGGGCGTGAGTCGTGCTTCGGTAGCTCAGATGCTAGAGCACTTGCCCGCGAAAGGCAAAGGTCCCGAGTTCGAGTCTCGGTCGGGCACACAGTTTTAATCTGCCAGGAAGTTTCATATCAGCGCACACTCCGCTGCAGAGTTAAAATCTCATTCTGGAAACATCCCCATGGCTGTGGCTAAGCCATGTCCCCGCAGTATCCTTCCTTTCAGGAGTGCTAGTTCCGCAAGTTTCGCAGGGGATCTTCTGTAAAGTTTGGAAGGTAGGAGACGAGATACTGGCAGAAGTAAAGCTGTGAGGACCGGGCGTGAGTCGTGCTTCGGTAGCTCAGATGCTAGAGCACTTGCCCGCGAAAGGCAAAGGTCCCGAGTTCGAGTCTCGGTCGGGCACACAGTTTTAATCTGCCAGGAAGTTTCATATCAGCGCACACTTCGCTGCAGAGTGAAAATCTCATTCTGGAAGTCCCATAGTGTTCAGAGCCATTTGCACCATTTTTGCCAATACAAAAACGTCCGTCTCGCCTAGGTCATCTTGCACTCCGTTCTTCAAATTTCTCAGCAAAATGAGACTTCACGC
The DNA here is from genome assembly GCF_021461385.2 of Schistocerca piceifrons. Classification (NCBI taxonomy): domain Eukaryota; kingdom Metazoa; phylum Arthropoda; class Insecta; order Orthoptera; family Acrididae; genus Schistocerca; species Schistocerca piceifrons. Next base: position 296,812,722 of record NC_060143.1, on the reverse strand, counting down.
ACTGAGGATGAGTGCATGGCGATCGAGACAAGTATGACTTCCGCATATATTTAATATAACGGTTAGTAGCTGTTTGTGGAGTTGTTGTGGTGGCCTTCATTTCGGAAACTGCTTTGATGCAGGTGTCCACACTACTCTATCCTCTCTAAGCCTCTCATTCTCTGAATAACTGTTGCATCCTATATGCATTCATCCATTGGCCTTCCTCTAGGCTTATTATCCCCACACTTCCCTCCATTATCAAATTGACTATTCAGTGAGGCCTCAGAATGTGCCCTATCGACCAAGCCTTTCTTTTGGTTAAGTTGTGCCATAAAGTCTTCTTCGCATTTCGTTTCAGTACCTCCTGATTAGTTACACGATCTACTCCTCTAATTTCCAGCATTCTTATATAGCACCAAATTTCAAAAGCTTATATTGTTACCAGACTTCAACTGCCTATCGTTCGGTTTTAAATCCGTACAAAGCTACACTGCAGACAAATACCTTCAGAAAAGAACAAAATTCCTAAAGCCTAGTTTACACGTCAACACTAGGTTGCAGGCAACTGCGCTACAGGCCATTGCACTTGCGCACCGCGCGTTTGCGCAACTCGTTGGTGAAACTAAACACTTTCGGCGCGTTCCAACTTTGCCGACACTAGTTGCATGAGTTTTGAGGTTATGTGTGTTCGTAGAGTGTAGACAAACTGAAATGTGAAGTGGGGAATGGAGAATAATTTTCGCTTTTTGGATATCTGTGCTTTGATAGGTGTTTGTGGGATTTCAGTAATGCTGATTACAAAAATAAGCAACATACTGCTGCTCCTGAGACGGTCATGTACGATCATAACATAGATAGTTTCACAATATCTGAGCTGCAGGGCAAAATTTGTTGAATTAGGAGCACATATACAACTGAATTATGAAAAATACAACAAAAGTAATTCTAGCTGTAGAAAGCTCTTGTCTACAAGACTAAAATGCCATCGTTCGAGTTGGCCCTCTCTTTTTTTAAGGAAAATTGTTGAGAGGAGGGAAGGCTATGCAATCAAGAAGCTGCATTCTTAAATCAATATTCATCTATTTAAAACGACGCAGCAGTGCTCCCCATTCACAAATGTTTGTATTTTGAAATATGCCACTGAACAGGTCTATCTTCAAGAGAGTAGTTTGCAAATCATTCTCTTCTTAATGCGGCCTGCTTCGAATAGTTACTGTTGTTTATGTTAATAATTATTACTGTTAATACTTATTGGTGTTGATGAAAAGGCGCAATCACCAACTAAAACCGCATATTATAACATGCTGAATGTTCCCGATTGTAATGCATGCAATGTGATATGTAATTTCAGTTCTGGCGACAGTGTTTCCTGCATTACAATATCTTTATTCCTTATAGCATAATAAACTCTATTTAGAAGAAACGTTAACAGCTCTGGTGACATTCGAAGATAATTAAAAGAACTTCTTGGATCTTTTGTTATAAATTATTTCAGCAAGGATGCTGAGCAACGGAACTGACGTATTTTCTTCATCCAGTCACGTATCCAAACACGTTTCTCATTTTTTTCTTATGCAGCGAATCCACGCAACAAGCTTTAACTCTATCACAACTCGTGCGACGTGCATCTGTCAGACTTTCATTTCAGACACGACTCAGGAACCCACAAAACGACGAAACTGAAGTATATACTGTTTTCGCCGTGTCTACAGTCAAATATGAAACCATTTGCGTGAAACTCATTCACACAATGAGTGGCGCAACCCAATGTCGGCGTGTAAGCTAGGCTTAACACTTAACTTTGTATTACATGTGACAATTCCTCTTTCTCAGAAATGCTCTCCTTGTTATGACCAGTCTGCATTTTATATCCTCTCTTCTTCGGCCAACATCAGTTGTTTTACTGCCCAAATAGCAACATTCAGTTACAAGTTTTAGAGTCTCTAGGCTACAACTCTACCTCGCTCGCCTCTCGAGAACTGCTTTCTTTTCATGTAACGGCACCCTGGTTTGTGTGTAAGCTGTACACATAATGTTTCGCACCGTGTGTTTTATGCCTATTACGTTCAGAATTTCGAAGAGTGCACTCCAGAAAAAATTTCAAACACTTTCTCCAGGTCTCCAAATAGCACAAACGTTTGCCTTTCCTTAACCTATTTTGTAAGATGAGTCGTAGGGTCAATAATGCCTCGCGTGTTCTTACATTTCTCCTGAACCCAGTCTCATTCCCCCAAGGCTGCTTCTGCATTTTTCCATTCTTATGCAAACAATTCGCGTCATTATTTTGCAACAATGACTTATTAAACTGATGGTTCTGCTTTAAAATTGGAATTACCATATTGCTCTTGAAGTACAATGAGATTGCGGCTGTCTCATATACTCGTATGTTGCCCACCTGGTGGGATATTTCTTTCTTTTCCAAGGATATCAGTAATTCTGAGGGTACAGCGTCTACTCTATAGGCCCTCTTTCGACTTAGTCAAAATCTTCACGTCTGGCAACACATCTTCATCAACTTCCTCCTCCTTTTTTGTAATATTGTACTCTGATTTATTTACCTTGTAGAATCCCTACATTTTCTCCTTCCACCTCTCAGCTTTCACTTCTTTACTTAGTACTGACTTGCCATCTTGGCACTTGACATTCGTAAAGCGGCTTGAATTTTCTTCAAAGGTCTCCTTAATCTTTCTATAGCGGTACCTACCTTTTCCATAAGAAAACATGCTTCTACAGCCGTGCACTTGTCCTCTAGCCATACCTGTTTAGTTTAGTAACCAGCATCAAAATAAGAACGGCCCATTTCGTTAGAGGTAAGTTCATATGCAGGTCATGCAGTATAGTAACACGAGGGATAAGAGCCAACGTGGTTGCCATCCCTTCTCATCTGTCTCTGTTGGTGAAAATCAGTTCTGACTCGCAACGACCCACACACCGGCGCTCCGCGTCCATGCTAAGCGTAGGATTACACGCCAGCAAGTGAGCGTAGATTACTCCCATTTGGTTTCCCGGGCGGTGGAGCTATTTGCATGTTCGCCGTGTACCGAATCCTCGCTTCGTGGTCACCCGCAAGTCGCTATCACAACTTGCCGAGTTAAATTCACAGCTTAGCGTTCGTCTGCATACACTCTGTTATCTGTGCAAGTTACGTAGCACCTTGGACGTACTATTCCTTACCGCGTTTTTGAAGATTCTTCCAAGACTAACGCCGGCAGCCAACAGTAAATGAGATTCTGCTGCGGAAAGCTTTTTGTAGCTTAGTGAAGCATAAATATTTAGCAGAACACTGCCTCTTAAAGCTTGCTATGCGTCTACACTCAACGACAAAAAAAAAAAAAATCTCCTGCAAGGAATAGTCCGATGTAGACGCAGTATCGAGCACGTACAGGGTGAATACAACGTTCTCGGTTTTCCAGCCGCGTCAATTCGAATAAAATCCTCGAGCATTCGATGGTCATCTCCGCCATCTTCGTCAGGAGTTCACTGACTGCCGGGGCTGCTACGGTTTCTCGCTTATAAAGGCATGATGACATCATCAGCAGCCAATCAGATCGATCCAATGTGGCGCGCGCGCGTAAGTCAATCCGGGCAGCTAGCGGAGCTATTGCCCGTGGCAGCACCGGTGACGTCAGGTGGCGCCAGGGGCAGGCGCCACGTTTGAAACTGTTGCTCCCGCGTCGCGCATCTGTCTCTGCTTTCTTTCGATGTCCAAACGCCCGTCCCCATGCCCTGCTGAGTGTGTATCCCTGGTCTCTCTTGTAATTGTTGTTGTTTAAACGAACCTCGGCCGCTTCGTTTATAACGGCGTCCCATATGTAGACGCATGAGCCAACAATTTTGTATTGTCGAACGGTATTTTATGTCCGTTTTGTAGGCAATGCTCCGCTATGGTCGATTTGTCAAGCTCCCTTTGTTTTATGTGGCGCTTGTGCTCAGTACAACGCTCCACAACCGTGCGAATTGTTTGTCCGATATTCATGCTGCCTCATTCACATGGTACACCATACACGCCGGACACTCGAAGAGCAATGTCGTCTTTAACGTGGCGCAATATATGTCGTATCTTGGGGGCTGGCCGGAACACTGGTCTTAGCCCATGTTTCTGCAGCGGACGTCCTAACTTACTGCAAGTTGCTCCACTGTATGGCAGGAATACATTCCGTTTAACCTCTTCTATTGGTTCACCAGGTGTCTTTCGTCGGCGGCCCTTGAAAGCGTTTGCGATGTCTCTTTTGCTGTATCCATTTTCCCCGAAAACACGTTTTAAGTTCTGCAATTGGGACTGTAGGTGCTTGTCGTCAGAGATAATCTTGGCTCTATGAACCAACCTCTTCAGGACAGCTTTCTTGTGTACAGGGTGGTGGAAACTATTGGCGTTCAAGTACCGATCAGTGTGTGTTGGTTTCCGGTACACTGAGTGACTAAGCTGGCCTCCTGCCTTACGCTCAACCAAAACATCCAAGAATGGTAGGTTGCCGTGCTTCTCCATCTCGACAGTAAATTTAATGTTGGGATGGACACCATTCATATGATCGACGAACTGTTGTAATTTTATTCATGTATGCCGTCGCGAAAGACTCAGAGGACACGTACAGGGTGGTCATAAATTAACTTTCGCTACTTGAGAGGGCCCCCCAATGAAAAAGGAATGCTCGTAGGACAATGAAACTTCGTGGAAGCATTTATAAGGTCATGCGAAAGAGAAATAACGAATAAACCAATGAAAGAAATAGATTTTAATTTCTACATGAGAGGGTAACATTTGATAACTGCGTGCCATGTTTACGTTTCAGGTTAGGATCGTTGCTCAATGCGACGACCATCTGCATCCTCGACGGGTTGGAACCGCACAAGAGATAGTATTTCGCAGGACTTTGCGAATGGTGGACCACGGAATGTTCAGCTGTCGTGGCACAGCTTGTGCACTGCTTGAAGGTCGTACATTGCGTCCAGTATTCTCAGCCATGGCAACAGAAACTTCAACAATTTTTTGCGCAAGTGGCCGTCGGCCCCTCCCAGGAGCAGTTCCGAAATCGCCAGTTAATTTGAACTTCCGAAACATGTTCTCTAACCCCGGTGCTGAAAGAGGACCATTCGGCGTTCCTTCAATGCGTCGATACTCGCCAAGAGTAGCAGCACTATTGCTGTTGTTTTGATGAAATGGGTTTATGAGTGAAGCCCTGGTCGCCTCATCCACTCTAATGCTGACTGACCGGGACTGTGGTGCACACTGATGCTTGTGTTTCAGCCCTACATCGCTGTATCACTACGGCGCCTAAAGGCAAGTCCTGACACTAACACTGTTCACAACGCAAATCCTGTCTCACACGGTCAGAACATCATTCCCATAAAGTTCGGCACCCATACGGTAAGTAGTTTTCCATCTACGTCGGCTCAAGTAGTGAAGGGTTAATTATAATCACGTTGTGCATTGTGAGTAAGGCAGTCATCAGAAATCCGAGGCGATACACAAGTTTACGGAAGGGCCATGAGCCTGTGAGGTATATGTTACATTTGGATTTAGAATTCCATCCTTACAAAATTCTGGTGGTTCAGACATCAAAAGGACGGGTAGAGAATATTTCACGGCGTATATGCAAGTGATGTTTGAGGACGAAGAGCTATCGTCAAATATTTGTCAAACAACAGACCTCTTCTAGAAGGGTTAGAAGAAGAACGATGGTGTAAAAGGCACTGCTCATGGAAATTACGAGAAATAGATTTCCTGCACGCCTCATTTGTCGTTTCGGTGACGTGCCGCGGCCATCAGGATCACCAGCTCTGTTCCGCTTGTTACTTTTTCTTGTGGTGGTAACTGAAAGCGCGTGTTTAAGTTAAGACACCCGAAATTTTAAGAGTAGAATGCTGTCATTAAACAAGAGTGGTTTTGTTTAGATAATAACTGTCGGACCGAGTTACAGGTACTGGCAGAGAGCTGAAAATTGGATTGGAGAGAATCATGGGCTGTCAGATGGCGCAATGTATCTTAAGCAACCATGTAATTCAAACATAAGTCGCTGACCATTGGTTTTGTGCAAATAACAATTTTTCCTTAAATATTAATGCACCACAGTTCTGGTGCTGTTTTAAGGAAAGAATGCAGAACATAATACTTTCATTAAAATTTTGAATACTACTTTAATTAAAATTTCGTAAAAATCGATAGGCTAATTTCGTAGTCAGTTAAGAAAGTCAGAATTCCAATGGCATCATTATGATACAGAGATTCTGGAGAACTGTCTTGCCGCTTTCTGTACAGTTGTAATTTGTCATCAAATTATTTAAGAGATTAACTAGTAGTGCGACTGATTTTAAAAGATCTTTTTTTTACTTTTTGGAGACGCCAGAGACGGTTGCTGCGCCGAGGTGCCACCTGTCGCGATTTCCGTTAAAAGTGGCGTGAGGTCCCCTAACAAACAGGCCTCCGCTGGCAGCCAGTCTATTTTTTTTTTTTCTTCTACGAACCGAGGAAAGCATGCCCCCCCCCCCCCCCCCACTTTCCCCGCAGTCCTTATAGAAAGAAACAAGAGTGCCGTCAGTTACGACGCTGAAGTAGCAGTTGTAGCTAGAAACGATCGTCAGAACTAAATGAGAATGCTTTCCGACATCTCACCACTGTTCCACTGGGTGCTGTTCCAGATGATGGACGCCAGGCTTTGGCCACCACATGGGAAACCTTAGCACAGGAATCTTCGTGAGGTACTGGTTACCAGCTTCCGTTTCCCTGATAAATCTGTCTGCGCCATCTTTATGCGACAATCATTACATTGCTCTTGTGGCTAGAAACTACAATACTGAGAATTACTTTCAATTACCCATTGTTTATATTACTGAACAGTAGGAGACCTACGTAATAGCCGGTATGTCCACCTTTGACGCCGATAACAGCGGCGACGCATCGTACCATGGAAGCAGTGAGGACTTGGTAGTTCACTGGAGGGAGTAGGTACCTCATCTGCACGCACAAGTCACCTAATTCCCGTACATTCCGGGGAGGGGGGCGATGAACTCGGGCGTCACGTTCAATCACGTCCCACAAGTGTTCGATTGGGTTCAGATGTGGTAAGCTGAGGGGCCAGCACATCAATTTGAACACTCCACTGTGTTCCTCGAACCACTCCATCACACTCCTGCCCTTGTGACGTGGCGCGTTATCTTGTTGAAAAATGCCGTTTCTATTGGGAAACATTATCGTCATGAAGGTGTGTACGTGATCTGGAATCAGTGTACGATACTCCATGGCCGTCATGGTGCCTTGCACGAGCTCCACTTGTCCCTCGGATGCCCACGTGAGTGTTCCCCAGAGCATAATGGAGCCGCCGCCAGCTTGTCTCCGTTCCGCAGTACAGGTGTCAAGGAGCTGTTCTCTGGAAGACGAAGGATTCGCGTCCTCCCATCGGCATGATGCGGAAGGTATCGGGATTCATCAGACTATGCAACGCTCTGCCATTGCGCCAACCTCTAGTGCGGATGTTCATCCGCCCATTTCAGTCTTAGTTGCCGATGCGGCGGTGTTAATATTAGCACATGCATGGTTCGCTGGCTGCGGAGGCCCATCGTTACAAATGATCGATGCCCTGTGTGTTCAGACACACTTGTACTCTGCTCAGAATTAAAGCCTGATGTTAGTTGTGGCACAGTTCGCAGCCTGCCCTGTTTTACCAGTCTGCCCAGCGTTCGACGTCCGACATCAGTAATGAGGGATGGCCGCCCAACACCACCGCGTCTGGCCGTGGTTTCCCCTTGGTTTCGCTACGTGTTAAAGACAGTCACCACAGCACTCCTCGAACACCCGACAAGACGGGCCATACAATCTGGCCTCGACCAAACTCAGATAGATAGCGCTTATTCCCCTTTCTACAAAAATGGCTCAAATGGCCCTAAGCAGTATGGTACGTAACATCTGAGGTCATCAGTCCCCTACACTTAGAACTACTTAAACCTGACTAACATAAGGACATCGCCGGCCGGAGTGGCCGAGCGGTTCTAGGCGCTACAGTCTGGAACCGGGCGACCGCTACAGTCGCAGGTTCGAATCCTGCCTCGGGCATGGATGTGTGTGATGTCGTTAGGTTTAATTAGTTCTAAGTTCTAGGCGACTGATGACCTCAGAAGTTAAGTCGCATAGTGCTCAGAGCCATTTGAGCTATAAGGACATCACACACATCCATGCCCGAGGCAGGATTCGAACCTGCGATCGTAGTAGCAGCGCGGTTCCGGACTGAAGCGCCTAGAACCGCTCGGCCACAACGGTCGGCCCCCTTTCTACAAAGGGACAGCACGTTCACTGATACTACATGCTCCGTGCGAGTATCTGCCTAGCTGTCATTACTGATCAGGTGACGCTGCTATCGCCTGGACGGGCTTAAATCGTTAGTAGGTCTGCGATCATAAAGTTCTGGCTGATCAGTTTAATTATTGACCGAATTTAGAAGTTTTAAATGCCGTCATAACTCAACCATTAAGAGGTACAACTCACGTTAAAGGTTTAATACGATAACTCAAATGTTAAAGTTAGAAACAGTGTAGATATCTTGAGGCATCGTAACTCATGGCGCGCAAATTTTCCAGACTACATACCTTCATTTCAGAATGAGAGCACTTGGCTACTGCCAATAAACTATAAACACAATCTGAAATATTTTCGAAACTTTTTTTCACTGACACCACCCACAAAACGATGAAAGGGAAACAACTTATCGATCAAGTATTTTGTAATGCAGTCAGACGTTTGTAGTTGCTTTATGCATGGGAGTTCAGTTCTTAAATGGGTTGGGTTGGGGATTATTGGTCACACTCTAACCGGCAAAATTTGCGATGTACAGGACATAGCAGTTGTCATTAGCGTCCACGTGTTAAACTTCCAACTGTGTAGCGCATGATGTGATACCTGCTTATCTGTCAGCAACTACCATTGTCATACTTTAGCAAACGGTCTGGCCGATAACCTGAGAAAATTCTGGTCCTAAGCAGGTGAGGTTTCCATCAAGCCACTCGGTGACCAGTTCGGTGTGGCAGCAGAAGATAGCAAAATGATAACCGACATATTAAATCTCGGGTTTAACAAATCGTTCACGCCTGAGAATCGTACAAACATACCGTCGTTTGAACATCGAACGGACTTCCGTACGGACGACGTAGTAATAATAGTCCCTCGCGTAGAGAAACAACAGAAATAGGTGAAAACAAATAAGTCGCTAGGTCCGGATCGAATCCCAGTTCGGTTTTACATAGAGTACTGTACAGCACTGGTACTTTAATTAGCTTTCATTTATCGCGAATCTCTCGCCCAGCACAAAGTCCCAAGCTACTAGAAAAGAGTGCGGTTGGCTCTTCCACATAAGAAGCGTAAAGGAACAAACTGGCCAAATCGCAGACCAATATCCGTAACAAAGGGTTACGGCAGAGTTACTGAACATACTCTAATTTCGAATACAGTAAATTTCCCAGAGACGGAAAAGCTGCTGTCAACGAGTCAGAAAGGATTTAGAAAGCATCGCTCGTGTGAGACTCAGCATGCCCTTCTTTCACACGATATCTCGCGAACTGTGGATAAAGGGCAACAGGCAAATTCCATATTCCTAGATTTTCGAAAAGCATTTCACACGGCGCCACTCTGTTCACCGTTAACGAAGGTACGAGCATACGGAATAGATTCCCAAATATCTGAGTGCCTAGAAGACTTCTTAAGTAACATAACTCAATATGTAGTCCACGAGTATTCATTAGAGACAAGGGTATTGTCAGCAGCGCTCCAGGGAAGTGTAACAGGACCGTTATAGTTTTCTATATACATAAATGATCCGGCGGACTGGGTAAGCAGCAATCTATGGTTGTTTGCTGATGATGCTGTGATGTAAGGGAAAGTGTCGCCGTTAGGCGAGTGCGGGAGGATATATGATTATTTACAAGTTAGACAAAATGTCCAGTTGATGTGATGAACGGAATCTAGCTCTGAATGTAGAAAAATGTAAGTCAGTGCAGATGAGTAGGGATAACAGATCGATAATGTTCGAATACAGCATTATTTGTGTCCTACTTGACAGACTCTCGTCCATTAAATGTCTAGGCGTGTAGTTGCAAAGCAATATGAAATGGAACAGCATGAAAGGATTGTAGTACGGAAGGTGAATGGTCTACTTTAGTATATTAGGAGAATTTTAGAAGAGTATGGTTCATCTGTAAGGGACAATAATCCGACCCATTCTTAAATACTGCTAGAGCTTTCAGGATCCGCATCAGGTTGGATTAAAGGAAGACATCGAAGCAATTCAGATATAGGCTGCTAGATTTGTTACCGGTAGTTTCGAACAACAAGTAGTTGTTGCGGAGATGCTTCTGGAACTCAAATGGGAATCCCTGGAGGGAAGACGACGTTCCTTCCGGGGAACACTACTGAAAAAATTTAGAGAACCGGCAATTGAAGCTGACTGCAGAACGATTTTAGTGCCGCCAAAGTACGTTTCGTGTAAGGAGCAACAAGATAAGAGAAATTAGAGCTCGTATGGACGCTTATAGACGGTCGTTTCTCTCTCACTCTATTTTCGAATGGAACAGAAAAGGAAATGACCCATAGTGGTATAAGGTACCCTCTGCCACGTATCATAAGTTGGCTTGAAGAGTATGGTTCAAATGGCTCTGAGCACTATGGGACTTAACATCTGAGGCCATCAGTCCCCTAGAACTTAGAACTACTTAAACCTAACTAACCTAAGGACATCACACACATCCATGCCAGAAGCAGGATTCGAACCTGCGACCGTAGCGGTCGCGCGGTTCCAGACTGAAGCGCCTAGAACAGCTCGGCCACACTGGCCGGCGCAGAATATGATGTAGATATTCCAGGACGCAAGCAGAACCGACAGCCCATTTGTCTGCTTTCGTGGCACGTGAGCTCTGATCGCAGAGGCGAGTTAGACGAACATTGAGCAAGTGTCGAACACAGCAGGAGCGAATTGCCACATCCGAAGTTCCCTTATCGGCTTCTAATCTGTCGATGCATGACGGACGAGATGGACATACAGCGATCACGTGCAACACTATCACTCACATTTCTCTTCGACAAACGTCTTAGCTGCCAGAAATACATACCACAAACAGCAGCTAAAGAAAATTCTGCGACATCTGATTTATGTGTAACAAACGCATCGCACCAAAACGGAACAAAACTCATGTATTCACAAATCCATAGCTTTGTTGTTGTTGTTCCCCTTCTGCTGCTGCCGCCGCCGCTGTTTCTTCAATCCAAAGAATAGTTCGATGCGCCTCTCCGTGCCTGTTTATCCTGCGCAACTCTCTTCGTCTCTGCACAAATACTGCAACCTACATCCACTTGAAACCCCTGACTGTAGTAAAGCCTTGGTCTCCCTCTACAGTTCTGAGCCCCCACACTTCCCTTTAGTACCAGATTTACTAGGTATTCCTTGATGTCTGTGGGTGTGCCCCCTGAACCCTTCGTCTCTCTTTTAGTCCAAGTGGTACCATAAATTTCTTTTCTCCATAATTCCAATCAGTACCTCCTCATTACGTGATCTAACCATCTAAAGTTCAGCACTGTTCTGCAGCCCCACATTTCAAAAACTTCTGTTCTCTTCCTGTCTTAACTGTTTATAGTTCTCGTTTCACTTCAGGGCTACACTCCAAATAGATACCTTCAGAAATGATTTCCCAACGCTTCAGTTTATGTTCGATGATAACAGATTTGTTTTTCAGAAACGTTTTTCTCACTATTGCCAACTTTAACTCTCTTACCTTTTTCTCCTTTGTTTCCTTTACTGCTTGATGAATGTATAGATTGAATAATACAAGCAGTATGTTACAACGGTATCTCACTGCCTTCCTACCTATTGTTCTGCTTTCATGTCGTCCTACCCGTGGAATTGCAGTCTGATTCCTGTACTAACTTGTCCAGCAATCAAACTGCAATTCTACGAGCACTGTACCAACTTGTACAGAAATCAGACTGCAGTCCTACGAGTCGATGGATATGAAAGGGAAACAATAGCTGAGAAGGCACTGAACCAGCGTTGTATCATAGTCTTATTCAAACATTTTGCTCCCTGTATATTATCCCTGCTGTCTTCAGAATTTCAAAGACTGTCAGTCAGTCATAATTGTTAAAAGCTTTCTAGGATCTAAAAATACTATATATGTAGTTTTTCCTTCCTTCAACCTGTTTTCTAGTATAAATCGTTTGGTTACGCGTTCCTCTATTCATCCGGTACCCAAACGGGACTCTACTCCGAGCGGGCTTGTGCCAGAGTTTTCATTCTTTCTGTAAATAATGAAATGAGTGATGCTATATGTCTATGCTATAGGAGAACATATTTCGCTTACACAGACTAACGAATTCAAAAATGACAAAAAAAAAGAAACTGTGTAAAATGGTAAATGATCCATTGTTTATTCGTAACTCCTCTATCCATAATAAGCTAAAAATTAAGATTCAAAACACGTTTGCTGCTTACAGCAAGCTACCTTACTCAGCCAAAACACGACTTAGTTGGTTTGGTTGTTTGGGGAAGGAGACCAGACAGCGTGGTCATCGATCTCATCGGATTAGGGAAGGATGGGGAAGGAAGTCGGCCGTGCCCTTTCGGAGGAACCATCCCGGCATTTGCATGGATTGATTTAGGGAAATCACGGAAAACCTAAATCAGGATGGCCGGACGCTGGATTGAACCGTCGTCCTCCCGAATGCGGGTCCACTTAGTCATGCACATATGACGGTCTCAAGAATAAAAGTTCATAGTTGAAACTGTTAACACTACAATAAAGTTTTTCTCGGTGCGACGAATCACGAGGTACGAGGGGCCCTCGGCGGTAGTGTTCCTCCTGTCACTGCTTGCTTATGCCGCATTCCGATGGCTCAACCCTCAGTGTTCACCGATTACTGACTCTAGTCTTACGATTTGTTTGTTTGGCTAGTCTTTTTATTACTTATTTCTATCACTTTTACGTAAACTTGTTAGCTCCTTAAACTTTCTACATGCGTATGTTATTACGGTTTTCTAAATTTACCTTCATTGTTTTACAGCGTCACATATTGTCACTCAACCACTTCCCCCTAAAAAAAATTAAATTTTATGTTCTTTTATTTACCTATTTTTGACGTATTTCATTTTATGCGATAAAAAGTTCTAATTCGTTTTAGTTCCAAAATAGATGTGTACTTAATTGAAGGTTTTTGCTTAGTTGTATATGCATTTTTAATTGGACGCGGAGTAGCTATAACTCACGAATTTACGTCACAAACATATTTTTCGTGCCGCAACTGTACCTAAGTGGCTGCGAACAACGCCGTTCAGATTACAAATCTACCGGCAGTGTGACCTGGCTGCACAGTACCACAGGGTCTCCATTTACAAGAAAGGAAGATGGATATTACCAGATGGGAAACAGCTGGTACTTATTGTGAACTCTACCATTACTAGGAAAACCTCACCGATGCCATTAGAGAAAGACAGCTACCGATCTATGGCCATCTGTACAGAATGGACTTTCATAGATTGTCTTGTAAGATATTCAAAGTAGACAACAATGGCAAAGCACTGGATCACTGTGGATCAAGTAAATAGGAACCTTGCAGAACTTGATATTAGGTAAGATTTAATAATTAAGAGGGGTGATAATCGTTTAGTTGTTGAAACCAGACCCGTCTCAACATCAGTTGTAGAAGCTTACTACAATGAAATCAGGAAATGCTCCATGGAATGCAAGACAGAGTTCTGCAGGAAAGTGAAGGAATACTGCGCCAATTTTCTCAAGGCACTAACAAGAAAATAGCTACTAACAAGAAAACACCAGAATGAGATACAGCAGAACAGCAAAAACACAAGCACTGTGGTGCACAGGTGACCCAAATTAGTTAGGGAGGAGGAAAAAAGGCCATTCTCTGATCCGTTGTTGCTATTGTAGCAGTCCCGTAAGCCACTAGTTGTTAAACACTTTGTTATTCACATCTGACTACAAGCGGTGGAAGCTGCTCCTCGGGGTTTCCCAGCCAACAATGCAGTGCGACTCTCTGTTGTCTTTAGTAGGCGCCGGTGTTGCGAGTCGCTGTCGGTATCGGTGTAGATAAGCGTACCTTGGGGACAGCTCCTGGTGCAGCGGTAGCGGTGGCGGCCGTGTAGCAGGTGAGGCACCGGCTGCCTGTATCGGAGTACGTGAAGAGAGGGGCCCGGCGGAGCTTGGAGGCCATGGCGGCGGTACAGCTGGTGTGGAGCGATGGTCCGTGGGTAAGCGTGAACGCGAGACTGGGGCCGCGGACCCGCTCTCTGCCAACAGCTGGTACGGAAGGTGGAGAAGGGGGGGGGCGGATAGGGGCCCCTCCTCCTGCTCGCCTAGCGGGCCGCAGCCGCCTCGTCTTGCCACAGGCGCCCATCACCTGCTGCCACGCGCAACGCGTCGTCCTAGACTCGCCGCGCCACATCCTGCCGTCTGTCTCCGACGGGGGCATTGTACTGTGACTCGTGCCGGGACTGGGTAGAGTGGTAAAGTGCGATCCTCCAAACCGTAAGGGCAGAGGGTTCGGATCCCCGTCAGACAACGAAGTATTTCAGCCTGCCTTCACGCTAGGACTCACCTCTCAATGATGTGAAGATATGCCAGGAGCGACATATGGTTCCGATTCCACGTCGAAGTGTAGGTCCCCCTCCTCGTACTGGATTACACGGGGAGGTTAAGGGCGCCGAAGTGGAGTACGGTTGAAAGAAATATCTCTGCAGGCTGGCAGCTGAACGTCTTTCATGAGGGACTCCAAGTCAAGTGTGCCAAATGAATTTACTTTAAGGGGAGGTTTACTATCTTTGGCCCAAAAAAAGCATGTTCTTTGAGAATTTTTTTCTCGGGATGTGTTATAGATATCACCGTCAAATTTGGTCAAAATGTTGAGTGATATTTCCTCTACAAACTGGAATTTTTTCGACTGGATGTGTCGAAGAGCAAAGGCAGAAGTGCCGTCGGAACGAAACTACATTTCGATGTAAACCTTCTCGAGCGGTATGTCGCAGGTCAGCCGGCTCGTCTGAAATCAAAATTGAGTTGACGTTAGCGAAGTATATAAGATTTTTTAGAAGTTGTACCTCGTTTAAGTTATTTGGACCATAGGAAACAAAATGGTGGCCATTTAAAAAAAATAAGGTTTTCTCATCGATTTTTCGACTTCGTCGGCCAAGTAAAAATATTTATAATTGATGGATCGGAATAAAAGTGGTACAACTCCTAGGCAATTTACTTAGCTTCGTCGGAAACAAAGAATCATGCCAATCGGTTCAGTAGATTTGAAGTTACCGCGCGATAAAGAAAACGCCATTTCGAGAAAAACGCGTTTGAAGTTTTGACTACAAATAAATGCAATATTATGCAAATTACGTTCAACCTGATATTCCAGGTCCATAAACTGGTCCTTCCTCTTCCTCATAGAGGGCGTTCTGCTCGATCTGGGCCATCCAGCGCTGCTCCAGAGCCGCTCGTACGGCCGGTGACAAGCGGTGTTCGGCCCCTTGAATCCGGTGGTTGTCCGAATGCTTGGCGAACTGCGTCAAATAGAGTCCCAGGGTAATTTCCATCGTTGTCGTGGTCTTCAGAATTGCTGAATAGCCTTCGTTGAAGCAGCTCAGCCGGCCGGGGTGGCCGAGCGGTTCTAGGCGCTAAAGTCTGGAACCGCGCGACCGCTACGGTCGCAGGTTCGAATCCTGCCTCGGGCATGGATGTGAATGTCCTTAGGTTAGTTAGCCTTAAGTAGTTCTAAGTCTAGGGGACTGATGACCTCAGATGTTAAGTCCCATAGTGCTCAGAGCCATTTGCACCATTTGAAGCAGCTCACTGCCAGGAAAGTCGCAATCTGCACAGTCTTCTCACCAGAATGCAAATGCTTGGGGGCTAAGTTCCAAACACACGCGTTCAAATTTTCATTTGAATTTTGTGTTTCCTCCCAAGTACCGGTACAATAACTCGTCCTCCGAAAGGAAAAAACTGGTGCGTGTAAAAGGCCGATTTCAGGAATGTGCATTTTTTTTCTTCAACCGCGAATAACAAACATTTCCGTCCCGTATTCGGAAAAACCTTTTCAGGAGTGGATTCTAAACACTTTTATGGACCCAAAAATGCAATTTTAAAAAATCGATTTTTTGAACCAAAACAGAGTAAACCTCCCCTTAAACCATTGGCTTACACAGCCGGCTCACAGAAGGTCGCAGGATTCGAGTGCGATATTACATTGTCGGCTCAGGGACCGGTCGAGCAGTTACAGCTTGTTCTTAGTGTTTGTTCTCCTCTGTCAATAGACGGCATGTCATGTTGTAAACCATTGGCAAGTTGAGAAATCAATCTATTTAGCGGTGTACGACACACTTTATTTCTTTCGATATTTTGCGAATTATAAGCAATCGTTTTCAGGTTTTGTTAGGTTTATCCCGCTAATCCCATCAAGAAAACACCCTCCAGGAAATGTGTAATGTGCAAAGCAAGTAAGAAGAATGGTGTCAATATGAGAAGTGTCAGGTGGCGCCGCTCATACCTCTGTTTTCAGGTACACCTCACCGAGAAACAGTATTATCTGCACTGCTCAGTGCGTCAATAAATAATCAGAATAGGTTTATAAACTCCTATAACAAAATTAAGTAATTTAGAGAAAAGTGTCTACGACAAAATATGCATATTTTTGTAAATTTAAATAGTAAATATAGGATCGTCTATAGGGAAACATATTAGTAAGTCAATGATTAATAAGACTCGTGAGCAGCCTTCTGTTACAACGGCAGTTTTAATGATGCAATAAACAAGACAGCAGAAGACTTGGAAGAGTGACTGAAGGTAATGGATCGTGTATTGAAAAAAAGACAATAAGAAGAACATCTACAGACTAAAAGAAAGTGTAATGGATGTAGTCGAGCTAAACCAAGCCACGCTGAGGGAATTAGATTAAGAATTGAGACGCTAAAAGTATGCAGTGAGTTTTGCTATTTGGGCAGCAAAATAACTAACGACGCCGAAGTAGAGAGGATGCAGAATGCAGACGGCCTATAGTTAGGAAAGAATTTCTGACTACGAGGAATTTCGTAACATCTGATATAAAGCTGAAGTGATGGTTACATGGAATAACTAATGATGAGGTACTAATAAAATTGGTAAAAACTGAAATCTATAGCAGAAACTGATCAAAATGAGGGTTCAGTCGAGAAGGTACATTCTATGGCATCGAAGAATCTTCAATTTGATAATGTTCGAATGTGCGGTGAATAGGTGCATGTGTGGGAGAATGGCACTGGGAGATCAATAGCTAATCACAGTAAGCAGGTTCAAATGGATATAAGTTGCAATAGTCATCTAGAGATTAAGAATCTTATATAATGTAGAGTAGCACGGAGAGCTGCAGCAGACCAGTACCTATACTGAAAACAACAGCAATAATAATAATAATAATAATAATAATAATAATAAGCCCAGATGGTTTTGATGAAGTTTCTCCATGTATTATGGAGTTACATTGAAACTTTCATGTATGCATTTAAGGATTATATAGATAGACTTTTGCTTAGATATATGCATTATCTTCACTTAGCCATACATAATGCAAGCTGGCAATGACTATATCAAATGCAAAATTTTTTTCCTTCATGCTTGCCTCGTTGCAGTTACTCAGTGGTCGCACTGATTTTTTTTCTGTCTTACATCTGTAATCGACATGCATAAGCTTTCTAACGCTGCGTTTTCCTCTTTCGCAGGTGAGTACAGCTGCCGATGTTCAAGAGAGCGCCGCTAGCGTCGTAAGTAGCTCAGTGCATGCAGACGTAGCTCTTTGCTTGCCGCCTGCTCTCAGTATGTGAGACATTTTCAGGGGCTCTACACACGTCACAGTTTCTGCTGGAGCGGCTACATGCAAAGGATAAAAAAAGAAACTTTCATCGTAGTCTTATTTAGTTCGCCCCAAAAGTAAAATATCTGCTCGGCCTTTAGACACAAACTTAACTTACATTAGAACTTAAATTTATCGTGTGGTGACCTCATGAAGCGAGGGGTGTGCTAATGCCATTGTAATCTCTGTCAGTATGGATTCTTACGATATTGCAGTGCCTGTTGTAAGTAGGCTGTTCAGGTTTTTATGTTGGTAACGCCACGTAGCGCTCTATATAAAAATCACTGACTGTGCTGTGTGCAGTCTGTGGCTGGTTTGCATTGTTGGAATTTGCTATTGTAGTGTTGGGCAGTTGGCTGTTAACAGCACGTAGCGTTGGAGGTGAGCCGCCAGCAGTGGTGGATGAGGGGAGTGAGGTGGCGGAGTTTTGAGAGCGGATGATCTGGACGTGTGCCCATCAGAGAGGGTAAATTTGTAACTGGATGTCATGAACCGATATATATATATATATATATATATATAAATGACTTTTGAACACTATTAAGGTAAATACATTGTTTGTCCTCTATCTAAATCTTTCATTTGCTAACTATGCCTTTCAGTAGTTAGTGCCTACAGTAGTTAGAATCTTTTATTTAGCTGGAAGTATGGGCGCTTGCTGTATTGCAGCAGTTCGAGTGACGAAGATTTTTGTGAGGTAAGTGATTCGTGAAAGGTATAGGTTATTGTTAGTCAGGGCCATTCTTTTGTAGGGATTATTGAAAGTCAGATTGCGTTGTGCTAAAAATATTGTGTGTCAGTTTAGTGTTGACCAGAATAGGTAAAGAGCGAAATGTCTGAGTATGTTCAGTTCTGCTCAGCGTATTGAAAATCAAATAATGTAAGAGGTTTACCAGCACAGTAATTCATTTATAATTTTTTTTAAGGGGACGTTTCATATGTCGACCCTTAGCCGAGGATACCTCACTGGAATCTTCTGATTTTTTCTTGTAGTTTGTGTAATTAGTGTAGCTATTGTTTATTGCTAGCGCGTAATTTTAGAGAGAATTTCCTTTGTAGTTGTAGTTTTTCATTGTTGTACAGTAAAACAGTTGTGGCATGCATGTAGATTTGCACCAAGTATTTCGCAGATGCGATTGCAATTAACTAGATATTATTTTCAGTGCTATGTTAATGTTTTTTCTTATTTTTGCTCTTCAGATTGTGCTTTTCTTGTTATCGTGTGAAATACGTGATAATTATGGCGTCTGAAAAACGTAACACTAGGCTCCAAAGTAAATTGAGAAATGATAGTGACGACGAGCGTAGCTTATCAGCACCACCGTTTAATGAATTAACAGACATTCAAAGTAGTAATTTGGTAATTGTGCATAGGGAAATGGAGCGGGCGGCAAATAATGGTGTAGACAGTGAAACAATTAGTGAACAGGGAAGCATTATCGATCGATCGGTCGGCAACAGCTCGTCTCAGGAATCCGAAATGACAGGACACAATCTTGCAAATACTACAGATTCAGGTTTTGTGCCTTCACCATTTTCTCAAATAAGTCAAGACACATTTTCTCCTCTTCAAAATGCGAAAATTGCTGGTTCAAATGCACTGCCGAATAGCGCTGTGAAACATGTTGCAGACACCAGTGCATTGTTATTACAATTAATGCAACAAATGGCACAAAAGCTTCAAAAGTTAGACACAATGGAACAAAATCAGAGACAAACACAGCAACAGCTTCAAAAGTTAGACTCAAGGGAACAAACGCTTGAAAAACACGTGAAGGTTTAACTGCTGAGTTACTTAAAAACGAATCGAAATGTCAGAATGTCTGTAATGACATTAAAACACAAATTTGTGAGCATTTTCAACCTATTTTTTTCGCGTGATGAAAATGCATTACAGAATCACGAAGCAGCCATAAAAGAACTACGAACTCTTGTTCATGAAAGTCACGACACCTTGCAAGCTAAAATTGACTCTGTTGCATCTACCGATTCGGTTACGCAACTTGCAAAAACTCAGGAAAACTTAAAGGACACAGTAGATACGTTTTCAACACAAATGGATACTCTGAAACTTGGTTCAGAAAAACACATTGAGGAAATCAGATCACTATCGGAGAAAGTAGCCGAACTTTCGGATAAGGTCACTAACTTACCTACAAAGGTAGATGATGATATGAATGACACAAGACCCGTAGCCTTCACTAACACAGAAGAGTATGAGCAAATTAGAAAATTCAAACAAAATCAATATCAAATCAATACACAGTACAAAACAGAAATCCGGGAAGTACAAGATCAGTTGACGCAGGTAATATAAGAATTACATATTTCAGAGGACACTAGCGCTCCAATATGGGAAGAGGGACATAGAAATACGGAACAGCCACAAAATAATAACACAGGGCACTTCGGAAATTATGAAAGAAATTGGCAACGTACACCGAATTTTGAGATGGAACCGCCGAAACGAAGTAACAGTGACTGATATGCGACTCGCCGATATGATGATTTTGACTATAAGCTGTTCATCACTACATGTAAATTCAAAAGATTTAAGAATTCTGGCAACGACATTCACCCACAAGCATGGCTTCATTAATTCTCTCATTGTTTTCCTCCCAACTGGTCATTAGAGCACAGGTTACAATTTATGTGTGGCTACTTAGAGAATGAATCAGCTGTAAGAATGCGATCGGTCATTCACGATTGTCACAACGAAGGAGAATTTTATCATGCCTTCCTCTCAGCATATTGGTCTCAAACTACTCAAGACCGAGTAAAACATAGCATCATAATGATTAAACATTTCGAACAATCTGAATTTTCCAGCCTTGTCAAATATTTAGAAGACATGTTACATAAGAATCAGTATCTTTCAAACCCAAACAGCCTCTCAGAACTCATCCGCATTTGCTTAATCAAATTGCCTGAACATTTACGACATATTATTTTGGCAAAGACGACATTGAAGCTTTTCAGGGACTATTACAAGAATTGGAAATTGACACTGACAATCGCGGAATGCGAAAACAGGAGCACAACAATTACAGGTCACATCCGTCACAATTCCGCGATGACAGAAGTAATAACTGGACACGACAAGGCTATTCTTACAACGTAAATCGTGACCAAAACAGACACCACCCGTATGACAACCGTTGGCAGAGTAGTAATAATTACAGGGAAAGATTACCTCTCCGCGGTAATGACTATCACAGAGACCATTAGAGAAACAGACAACATGGGAACCAAAATAATTATTATCAAGTGAGACAGAATAACTTCAGACGCAACGCTCCACCACGCAGTTACGATTCCGGGAGAAATTCTCCACCACATGACCGACAAAAAAGAAACTATGTAAACTACCGACAAAACGACAGACCTGAATTTCATCAGAACTGGCGGGATTCAAACAGGGCAGGGCCCTCTCGACAAGGTGAATTTGTAGATGTTAGGTCTCCTAATCCCAATAACGACGCACGCGCCAACAAAGAGACAGACAATGACTCGCACCGCAGGAGCCACGTGCGCCGGCTGGCTCGGAGAAAAATAACATAGACTCTAACCTTGAGAAAAATTTTAGCATTCTTTACGGACGTATACCACGTGATAATTGCTTTGAACTTGCGCACTATGAAGAGTAAAGGATTGCACCACATTTCACACGTAAAACCGTTTATTGAGAGATAATCTGTTTTTTAACTTAGTCTTTGCTATAAAATTTTTCACTTCACGTTACTAGTACTCTTTGTCACACTTAGAAACTGTTAACATGCAACTATGTTTTAAAGTTAACTATCCAGTCAAGAACCTAGGGAACTTATTTAGACAAGTAATTACTAATGCATTGTTATAGTGAACAGAGGACACAGTGTTATTGTGTGTGTACATTCTTGCTTGTTAGTTGCACGATTACGTAACGACTATAAGGCTTACATACTTAGAACATATACTGCTAATGAGATTTTAATGCAACATTTTGGTTTACTTGAAAAGCCATTCTTTATTTGAAGTACTTTCTGTGAGATTAAAGATGACTTAGTATTTGGGTTCTTTGACAGCTACACGATTACATCACGACGCTACTAATGTGTGACACAATCTACATTGTTGCTTTTGTGCTGTATCTGTTTTATATCTGCACAGTTTTTCTGAATTCTTCTGGAAAGGGAAACATATTTTAGTAGTAACTTTGGTGTCATAGCTACAATGAGACAGCCTTTTTCATAGCACAACAATACGGTACAGTATAGTACTTTCTTGGTCACGGTAATGTACATAATAACTACGATGTCTATAAGCATAGCATTTCACTTTTGTTTATGATGAGGTAAGTATATTGACTTCTGCAGCACTTAGCTTACAGAGGACGATAACTACGACTTTTCACAGAATTATCTTACAGCAAGACGCACATTTAGCGCTAAAGGACACGTATTTGAGTGATTAATTTTGTACTTAAAATATTTATTTTTGAAGATTTTTGAATTACAATGATACAAAGGTTTTCCGTGATACATTTCATTCCATTGCTGTAATCTGTAACACCTGAGGGTATAATTACATTAATCCTCAGGGGGGTACACGCTTACTTTATGTACCATGTGTTTGGCAATCAAAAGGAGAACAAACAATGTACTTAACTTAATAATGTTCAAAAGACAAATTTACCCTCTCTGATGGACACACGTCCAGATCATCCGCTCCCAAAACTTCGCCATCTCACTCCCCACTTCCACCACTGCTGGCGGCTCACCTCCAACCGCGCAACGCTACATGCTGTTAACAGCCAACTGCCCAACACTACAATAGCAAATTCCAACAATGCAAACCAGCCACAGACTGCACACAGCACAGTCAGTGATTCTCATATAGAGCGCT
Source organism: Schistocerca piceifrons (assembly GCF_021461385.2). Lineage (NCBI taxonomy): Eukaryota > Metazoa > Arthropoda > Insecta > Orthoptera > Acrididae > Schistocerca > Schistocerca piceifrons. Next base: position 296,790,002 of record NC_060143.1, on the reverse strand, counting down.
ACGTGGCGTTACCAACATAAAAACCTAAACAGCCGACTTACACTGTGTTTGTAAGAAGTAGGATGCCATGTTCCTTCGGTCATGGATGCGTGCATGCATCTCGGAAGAAACAGGCACTGCTGCGAGTACAGCTGTTACGGAATTCAGGAAAAGCGTTCTCAGTTGTGAATGCGGGCAACTCCAGCTATAGAATGGAATGACGCCAGTGAAAATTTGAACCGGACCGAGACTCGAACCCAGTTTGACGCTAGCAATCCCGTTAACCATTCCGGCTATCCGTGCAAGCTTCACAGGCAGGCCCAAACTGCCATATGTCGTCAACCGTATGTCACTAATCCGCACTCGTACACTTTCTGCAATTCCTCTACAGGGGAGACATTTTTAACCGTATGTTGCTAGCCTGGTATATAAGTACGATATTGCACTGCCTGTGTTCGTAAGAAGTACAATGCAATGTTTATTCGGACATACATGTGTGTTAGTGGTTGCTCGTATTCTTTCCTTTATGTAGTAAGGGGTTTGTGCGTGCGATTTCGTATTGTATGAAAAGGTCGGAAAGTAATAGAATGTCTAGCGACGTAACGAGAAAACTTTATTTAGGAGTCTTGTTACGGCTCGGCAAATGACAGTGCGCGATTAATCTCATCCACCCATCATCGAAGTCCAAGCCAGTGTTCCACTCTTAACAATTACGGAAAGAAACAACGATATGCTCTGCGACAATTTTCGGGCTCAGTGAGACTGATGTAATAAAGATACACCTTCAAGAAGTTTCATTTATGATTATTTGGAAGTCTTCTGACTCTGAATGTCGCGTTCTGGTGGAGGACTTTGTTATTGCATCAAACAGTTGTGAATGTCTCGCTGGCAAGCGGACTGATAGACAGCAGAGAGTATTCCAGATCGGTACAGGCACTCACTCACAAGTTGACCGTACTGCTGTGAACAAGAAATCACCCTCGGTTTGCGGGTGCACAAGTAGCAGCAGCAAACCACAAAAGGTTGAGTAAGAATGGGAGCAGAAAGCCGGTGGTCTTCGCGCGGCCGAACACAGTCGTGCGCACTTGGAGGCACACACTAGATGCTTGCAAATGTGGTATTTTGTTCGATCATACTCGATCGAGCACACACCGGCCCGTTCAGTAGCAGCTTTGTGTTGCTGTAGACTTGTGTTGCTTCTCACATACTCCCACAGCCGACGGAACTACACTCGCATCAATTTAATTATGTAGCAGCCGGATATTCCTGGATGATACTATTGATCGTTGTATCCCATAGAAAATAGCCTCCCTTATGTAATAACGACAATTTGTAAAAATTTGGAGTTTCCTGTAAAACTATGTAACCACCAACTTTTGTCATTATGGTGATAAAATACCATATTGCTGTTTTTTATAACACCATTTGTTTTATTGGTTTAAATGTGCATATTTGAACTTGACCACCAAAGAAATGAGAACTCCAATGGGAACAAAATTAGCTCCTAATTATTCCCTGTTGCCGTAATTACAATGAATCGATTCGTTTCGGATTGTGAGTTAACGAGCATTTCGCTCTCATTCAAGTTTATGTCCGAAAGAGTCAGCCTTCAGGAATTGAGAAACGAACGCTGTCGTCCAGGACCGTGTGCCACAAGGAGCGCAGCTTCGCCACGAGATGGGGAAATTCACAGGCGTCTATTGTGCTGAATGAGGCCTAAGCGCTGTAGTGTGCGAGTGAGACAGACTAGAACCTGTTTATTGCCAATGAGACGTAGCGTTGTTAAATATGGCGGACCTAAGATCGGCCATATAGGGAAACATGTAAGAAAAGTATTTAGTTGTCTTTAATTTAGGGAATGAAGCCACAGTAATTTTCAGGGCAATGCTCAGCTATGAATGACTTGTCAAGCTCCCTTTGTTTCATATTTTGCTCTGTAACTATGCGGAGCAGAAAGCAGAATGGTGGAAGGGGTACATAGAGGGTCTATACAAGGGCGGTGTACTGGAGGGCAATATTATGGAAATGGACGTAGATGTAGATGAAATGGGGCATATGCTGTTCCGTGACGGAGCTCTGGAAGACCTGAGTCAAAACAAGACCCCAGGAGTAGACAACATTCCATCAGAACTACTGATAGCCTTGGGAGAGCCAGCCCTGACAAAACTCTTCCATCTGGTAAGCAAGATGTATGAGACAGGCGAAGTACCCTCAGACTTCAAGAAGAATATAATTATTCCAATCCCAAGGAAGGTAGGTGTTTGCAGGTATGAAAATTACCGAACTATCAGCTTAATAAGCCACGGCAGCAAAATAATAACACGAATTCTTTGCAGACGAATGAAAAAACTGGTAGAAGCCGACCTTGAGCAAGATCAGTTTGGATTCCGTAGAAATGATTGGAACACGTGAGGCAATACTGACCCTACGACTTATCTTAGAAGATAGATTAAGGAACGGCAAACCCATGTTTCTGGCATTTGTAGACTTAGAGAAAGCTTTTGACAGTGTTGACTGGAATACTCTCTTTCAAATTCTGAAGCTGGCAGGGGTAAAATACAGAGAGCAAAAGGCTATTTACAATTTGTGCAGAAACCAGATGGCAGTTATAAGAGTCGAGGGACATGAAAGGGAAGCAGTGGTTGGGAAGGGAGTGGGACAGGGTTGTGGCCTCTTGCCAATGTTATTCAATCTGTATATTGAGCAAGCAGTAAAAGAAACAAAAGAAAAATTCAGAGTAGGAATTAAAATCCATGGAGAAGAAATAAAAACTTTGAGGTTCGCCAATCACATTGTAATTCTGTCAGAAACAGCAAAGGACTTGGAAGAGCAGCTGAACGGAATGGACAGTGTCATGAAAGGAGGGTATAAGATGAACATCAACAAAAGCAAAACGAGGATAATGGAATGCAGTCGAATTAAGTTGGGTGATGCTGACGGAATTAAACTAGGAAATGAAACCCTCAACTAGGAGGCGTTGCAGGTCTCCTGCATCGTTCCCCTACGCTCCGTAACGGAGTATGGGACTTCATCGTCATTTGTAGGAGCTGTAGACATGTATGAAAGTGAAACATGGACGATAAATAGTTTAGACAAGAATAGAATAGAGGCTACAGAAGAATGCTGAAGATTAGATGGATAGATGACGTAACTAATGAGGAAATTCTGAATAGAATTGGGGAGAAGAGGAATTTGTGGCACAACTTGACTAGAAGAACGGACCGGTTGGTAGGACGTGTTGTGAGGCATCAAGGGATCACCGAACTAGTGTTGGAGGGCAGTGTGGAGAGTAAAAATTGTAGAGGGAGACCAAGAGATGACTACACGAAGCAGATTCAGAAGGATGTAGATTGCAGTAGGTACTTAGAGATGAAGAAGCTTGCACAGGATAGAGTAACGTGAAGAGCTGCATCAAACCAGTCTCTGGAATGAAGACCGCAACAACTACTGTGCAAATTGTCTGACCTATATAGATGCTGCCGTATTCGGAAGGGATACTATACACACCAGGCACACGAAGAACTAAGTCATCTTTAACAGGCAACATATCTCATATCTAGGGGGCGGGCTATAACACTGGTCTCAGTCCACGGCTCTGCAGTACACGTCCTGTCGTCCCACAGTATGGCAGGAAAGCAACCGGCTTGGCCTCTTCGACCGATTCACAAGGCGTCCTTCTTCACTGGCACCTGAAAGCGTTCGCACCGTCTCTCTTGTTATAACCATTTTCTCTGAACAGAAGTTTCAAGTGCTGCAATTCAGACTGCGAGTGGTCGTCGTCAGTAATAACTTTTGCTCTGTGTATTAACCGTGTTAAAGACCGCTTTCCTGTACAGGGTGGTGAAAACTAACGGCGTTCAAGTATTGATTAGTGTGCTGACCAGGCCGGCATCCTACCTTCCGCTCAACTAAAACATCCAAAAACGGTAACTTGACATCCTTGTCGATCTCGATGGTAACTTTAATGTGGAGATGGACACCGCTCATGTGATCGACGAGTTGCTACAGTATATTTTCAACGTGAGGTTAAATCAGGAACATTTTATCGACGTACCTTACGAAGCACGATGAATGCAACGCCTCCGAGTTCAGAGCCTGTTCCTAAAGTGCTCTGCGACGACGTTCGAGACTGCCGGGGACATTGGTGAGCCCATTGATGGGTCCTTGTTAAAATTGTTGCTGATCATTTTAATTTCAGACGCCTCTTTTATAACGGAATTCCAGTATGTAGATGCATGAACCAAGACTCTCCTATTTTCAAACGCACAGTTGCAGAATGTTGCATAGAGCACAAGCGAAATATTAAACAAAGGGAGCTTGCGAAATTGCCCACACCTGAGCATTGCCTTTAAAACGGTCACAAAATACAGTCTGAAAACACGAGAGTCTTGGCTCATGCGTCAACGTACTGGGACTCGGTTATAAAAAAAAGCGTCTGAGATTTGAATGAACAGCAACAGAGGCCAGGGGTACACACTTGGTAGGGAATGGGGATGGGATTTGGATGTCGAAAGTAAGCAAGGACGAATGCTTGTAGGGAGGAGGGAGCGACAGTTTGAAATGTGTCACCGGCCCCATCACGCCACCTGACGTCACTCGGTGTCGCCTTGGGCCGGTGCGAGAGGCTACAATCGCGGCTACAGAAGCGGAAAACCGTGCTCCCGTCCAGTCAGTAGTTTTACCCCCGACGACGATGGCGGGGATGGCCATTGAAAACTCTAGAATTTTATTCGAACTGACGCGGCTTGAAAACCGAGAAGATTTTATTCGTGTGTCGCGCGCTGTGTGGGCGGGTATATGTGTGGGTGTATATGTGTGAGTGTGGTTGTATGTGAGTGTGCCTGTTTAAAATCTGATTACGAAAGTGGCAGTCAGATGAAAACGAGACGCATGGAAAAAATGTACGTAAACTGTTCCATTTCAAAAGCAATCGTCATAAGCGTTGATACGTTTATCCCACCGTGACACAAGTCGGTCAATGCCTTCACTGAAAAATGTTTGCTGTTGTCTACGAAACCATGATTGTACCCATGGTGCACCTCTTTGTCCGAAGCAAATTGACGGCCACGAATGTCTTTCTTCAGGACAGCCAAAATATGAGAATCTCATGGGGAGAGGGGGGAAACTTCTGCAGCCTACTCGAAACAATCTTGCAACAAAATACCCGCCATGTTTACTACCTTTTCCCGTCTGCCTCGTTTGCATTTGGCTGGTACATACATTACTTTGTTTTAGCTTTCCCTGACTTTATACTTTCGGATTTATGTACTATTAATCTGTTTGTTAGGGCGGTCTGTATGGGGACAACTGAAGAAAAACTTTGCAAAAACACTCTATTCAGCACTGCACAACAAATAAATTCATACCAACAACGGATGTAGTGATGTGAAGAGAAGTCCCTAAACAGGTTAGAATGTCCCAATTTTTTTATTATATACACTGATGAAAACTTGAAGTGGAAGAAACACGTTAATTTGCTGCTCTTCGTATAATTGGTGATCTTGGGAAATAGAGAATAAGCCTTCTAACATTTTTTGCGTATTTCCACTCATTAAAATCCTGTACATTACACCCAGGAAACTGGGGTTGTAAAACGATGACGATGATGAAAGTCTTATGTAAAAAATTGGGTAGCTTATCATTTGGAAATAAAGTTCTGACTGCACAAAATCGAGCAGAAAGGAAATGTGTGGTATTCACTTACAGCCATCTTCTAGGTACCTCTTCAAGGATTTAGGTATTTTAATTGCACCAATATACTCATTCGCTAGTAAAAATCGTCATACAAATAATCTCTATAGATAAAAGGAAATGTCCTCATTGACTGACTCATCATAATCCATCACAAACCGCTAAGGATAGAAGCATGACATTTGGGAAGGGCGTTGATCTTGTACTGTAGGCGTCGTTTAAGGAGGGATTTTTTGAAATTACGCCCCTAAGGGCGTGAAGTAGGAGACGAAAAGATTTTTGAAAATATGCTGCTTTGAGAGCTACTTTGAAGCTGCATCTACGAAAATTGATATTGGGTTTCTTGGTCAGAAATAAAGAAATATGTGATTCAGCATTTTTGGAAATGTATCCTGTATGAGGGAGAAATGATAGGTAGAAGTTTTTTAAAATAAATTGTATTAGAAAACCACTAAAGCATTCTTAAATCTACGCCTATGAAAATTGGTATTTGACTTCTTGGTTAGAAATAAAAAAAATACATGTTTTATTATATTTGGAAAATGGATTCATAAGCGAGTGAAATAGGAGATGAAACTTTTTACGAAAATATTTCACACTGAAAGGACTTCTCAAACTAAGTCTACAAAAATATGAATTTGGCTTCTCTGTTAAAAATAAAAAATACGCGTGTCATTTTTTTTTGGGAAGTCAACCGCCAAGGGGAATGAAATAGGGGCTGAAAACATTTCATTATGAAAAGCATTGTTAAAGCTAAATCTAAGGAAATTTGTATTTGGCATCTCACTTGGAAAAAAATGTGTCCCAGTGGTTCTGGAAATCCTACCCCTAAGGAGGTGAAATAGGGGATACAATTTCTTATGAAAATATTTCGTTATAATAGAACATTTTTAAATCTAAATCTATGAAAATTGATATTTTACATCTCAAGAAATGTGCAGTTTTCTATGGAAATATCACTACGGGTACCCAAAAAGCAGGATTATTAACAAGGACCTCAGACTCCAGCTATCAGAATCGTATTTTGGTCAGAAGTACCTCTGGAAAACAGCGTGCCTGTATGGTTTTAATTAGAGTGAAAAGTTTAGATTATGTTGCAGTTTGTAAACAACATAAAAATTCGGTCATAGAAAAACAATACAGTCTATGCGAGCGAAGCAGCGGGCGCTAAAATAGTCTGATAATTTGCGGACGATAATGTTGTCCGTACTTATATCTTCAGAAGGAAAGCATTATCACCACTAGTCACTATTACAGCTGTCAGTGACAGAAAGTAGTTCAGACACATCAACAAAAATATTTGATTATTTATCGAATAGCGGTAAAATCTCTGACAGGAAGAAAAACAAGTTTCTAAATCTAACCTAAAGTCATTTAACATGGACAAATCCTATTTCAGAGACGATTTTCATTTCAGAACTGGTAGTTGGCATAAGGAAATCTAATTTTTAATGTAACTGCATAAATAAAATAAAAAAATGTGTTCATTAATGCTAAAATTAGAGCGGCATTCATTAAATAACTTGCAAATGGCCAGCATACAGTCATAGACTGAAACTAATCATGTATACTGCGCCGTTCCACGCCACTTCAATAAATAAATCGTTCAAATGATCTATGGAACATGTAACCAACTAACTAACTGTCCACCCGTCACAATATTGCCAGTCCCGCCAGTAGAATCGAGCTGTAGTTCTTGACCCATAGCATGTCTATAGGTAATATTTTGATTACGATGAGCGAGCTTTCTCGCTACGGTATCGATGAATAACACATTTGAATGTATCTCTTCTCTTGTATACAGTGTATGTAATACTCTTGCCCCACTGCTGAGTTATTTTCCCTTCATCCCATAGCGAAATTACTAGCCTTAGTTGGAACTGTACTGACTGTCGCATCGCTTAAACAGCTTCGCTGAATTAGTATCTGTACCCGGTAATTTGCTGCTCTTCAGTCTATTCAAAGCACTTATTACTACTTCCAGAATTACTGGGCCACTATTTTCGTCTCAATAATTTATTGTCTATGGCGGTCTGTTGGTATCATACTGGAGTTGAGAAGCACCGGTGTCATCTTTCACAGATCACTTTCTCCTCGCTTAACGATTTTCTCTGTATCATCCTTTACCAAGGTAGTGTAACCATTGAAGGGTTTCTGGGCATCATTTACTTTCGTACAAAATTCCTCGCCTCATTCTGGTTCCTCAGAAGCTCCTGTTCTTTGACATTTGCTCTCATCTACTCTTACTTTTTTCGTTGATGTTCCGATGTAAAATAAAGTTGTTCATTTTAAAAGTTTCCTTCCTGACGAGGTTCGTCTGGTCTGCATCGATAGCTGCGCGGCCAACGAGGCTGATTGGTAAGCCAAATGGCCCTGGTTCGATTCCTTACCGGGTCGGAGCTTTTTCCCCGCTAAGGGACTGGATGATGCCTTGTCCTTACTTTAGTATCGTCATAATTGACATTACCATTGAGGTAGCTGATTGGGCACAACACCAAAGCCAATGGAAAAAGGGACGTACGTTTCACAGCCAACAGTGGTTCAGGGTCCTCGCTGATCTGTTTAATATCTCAATAACTGACTGGGTAAGACAATTCGAAGCTTGAAGGAAGACAACGGCATACCAGCTATTCAGAAAGCAAGATCCGACCGATCGAAAAATGGAAACTACAGCGAAAAACAAAAATGTTTCATTTGCAACAGTTTGCTACACCTTGCCGCTATTTCTCTATTAGTCGCCACCCCGACTTAGACAGACATCTGTCGTAGCGTTTTATCAATTTTAAAATGCCCTCGTCACAGAAGGCTTTCCGCCACTTCTCTACGCTGGTCTGCAGTTCGCTGTCTGTGCCAAAATATTGTCTTCATAGCCAGCGATTCGTATGGGTAGAAATGAACCTACTGGACCTTGATTTCCGAATAGCCATCGTATTATAGGGCCATGCCTAGTTAAGCATTGCAATTTTCAAACCAACTTCGGGATGAGGACAGCTTTATCTTTTTGCTGTGTAAGGAGGTAATACCCATGTGTCGACCTTTGGAAACAGTTTGTCGTCGAAGTCCGTTTGCTGCGAGTGTAAGAAGAGGTGTACAGAGACAATCTGAAACATTATCCTGGTGGCGCCGTCCAGTAGCTACGTGGGTACGGAGAGGGAAAGCGCAATGTCGTATGGAAAGTGTGAGAACAAGTGTCTGCGCCGGCGCGGGAAACTCCTCTGTGAAGCGAGCTTTCAGTCTGCGCGATTTTATAAAACTGTTCCAGCCAGATATTCACAACACTCGCTGCGAATTTTGCGGTTTTAACAAAGGACATAAAAAGAAGAAGAACGTGTTGATCTTGCAACATGCATGTCTCTGTTTATTTGTCCAATACTGAGACTACCACAAACGTCTACTCTGTTTGCTGCACTGAGTGACTGCTTTCACTAACAAGTAAGAGCGGCTATATGTAGTTTTATTTTAGATGGGTAGGACCAACATTCCCGTTATGTTCGAATATAGTACTACTGATATGCTGCTTGATTTAGTCACTTCCATTAAATATCTAGACGTAACATTGCGAAATGACCTGATGCGGGAAGAGCACATGCATTGTCTGATGGAAAGTACCATGACAGCTATTAGTGAACATCAATACGGGGTGTGTCTACCCTCCGGGTTTACAACGGCCTGATCCCTGCCGGGTATGCTTGCAAAGAGTTCTGTGTATGTTTTCCGGGGAATAGAAGCCCATTTTTCGCCAAGAACCAAAACTATTGATGACAGTGATGTTGGACTCTGGGGTCTGAAGCGAAGTCGACGTTATAACTCATCCGAAAGGTTTCAGCTGGAGTCAAGTCGGGACACCGGGCAGGTCAGTCCATTTCAGGAATGCTATTGTCCACAAACCGGTGCCTTGCAGATTCTGCTTTATGACAGTGCATAGTGATGCTGATATAAGAAGCTATCAAATGAAAGCGAGACACCTGCAGAATAAAGTAAATAAACTGTTTATTGTTTCAAAAGTAATGGCCATAACTTTTAATCAGTCTATCTCACTGAGAGACAAGGCAGTCAGTGCCCGCATGGAAAAATGTTTGCAGTTGCCTACGGAACCATGATTGTACCCAGACACTCAGGTCTTCATCTAAAGCAAATCTACGGCCAAGAATGTCTTTCTTCAGGGTTCTAAAAATACGGAAATCGTATGAGGAGAGATGGGGACTGTATCAAGTATGTGTAAGGGTTTTCCAGCGAAACTTTTGCACCGTAGTTGGAACAAACTTGGTAACCTGTGGACGGAAATCGTCGGCAGGTTGTGTGGGCTATGGTGCAGAAGTTTTGTTGGGAAGCCTCCCGCATTTAGTTTTTTTTTTTTTTTTTTTTAAGCGCAGTAAGAGAACTACATCTTAACCACAAAAAGCACCCCCATACCATAACGCCAACTACTCCGTACTTCCCTTTTGGCAGTACACACGTCGCCTGGCAACGTTCTCCATGCAGTGTCTCTCATGAGGAGCTGTTCAACTATTGTACCCTTTCCGTTTTAACTCATTACGCACAGTCATTGCGACAGCTGGACTGCTGGTAGCATTTTGGAACTCACGAGTGATTCCTTCCGCTGATTTCAAGCAATTTTTATACCCAGGTTTCCGCAACGTTTGACGGTCCCTGTTCGTCAATTCATGATGTCTGACTGGTCTTGATTTAGCTGTGGTTGTTTCTTTGCGTTTCCACTTTCCAGTCACAACACCAACAGTCGACTTGGTCAGCTTCAGAAGGGCTGAAATTTTGTGTCAGATTCGTTATTCAGGTGGAAATCAGAGGCTAGTTTACGTTCGAAGTCCCTGACCTCTCCTGACCGACCTACTCTGCTGTTACTGGTTCCCCCCGACAACTCAGCACGCCCCGCCTCCTTTTATACTGATGCGCCCGTCTCTCGTGACGTCTGTTGGTCAGTTCCGCTTTGCATCGGGTTTCCCGGGTGGCTTTGATCAGACAGTGTACGATCAGCCATAGGAAAGCTCTTTGTTCAGCAACGGTTTATTGGGAAATCCGTGTGAAAATGTAGCACAACTATAAAGCAGACTACATACAGTACGCTTTCGCGACCTATTCCTGAGTAGTACAGAAATGTTTAGGATTTCCGCCAGGAGAGATCAATTCGAAAAAAATACCACTAGATTCTTTAATGGTTCGTTCGATCATTACGAGAGAGTTGCTTAAATGCTTCAGTAGATGAGAGGTCTTCAAGGATGGGAGGCCATTTTCTCGGTAAACTTTGTTGATTAAATTTAGAGAATCAGAATTTGCGATAGGCTGCAGAAATGTTGTAGTCAGATTGTTAGACGATTTCTTAACGCCATGATTTTTGCGAAACTGAACATATACTGGCGAACCTAAACATTATTACTACCGCCCACTGCGATATTCAGTGCCGCCTGATGGCGTTGCGGCATAAAGAGCAGCAGAAACGAATGGCGAATCACTCTAGCAACTATAAGGTTCACAAGTAAAGTGACACTAGCGACTTCGGGAAACTGCAGATAGTTAAGGCCCGGCGCAAACGGTGACTTTGGCCAGCAATTCGCGTGTTACTACAGTGAGCTTCTATGGCAAGTGGCTGAATGACGGTGGAAGCACAAGGAGTCGACAAGCTGTTGGAGATCCACGCCTCGTCACAGACCGTAGAAGTCGCTTCCCCGCTCTGTAAACCAGGATTAGCAGCCGCGCGGGATTAGCCGAGCGGTGCCGGCACGGTAGCTCAGCGTGTTCGGTCAGAGGGCTAGCTGCTCTCTGTAATAAAAAACTGAGTTAGTGGATCAACAACGAACTGGAACGGGTGTCTTTCGACGTCCGCCCAGAGCAGATACAACGAACGAAAACGAACAAAATGAGATTTGTTTTTTTTTAAAAAAAAGCTCTCTAAGGCGCTACAGTCACGGGCTGTGCAGCTGGTCCCGGCGGAGGTTCGAGTCCTCCCTCGGTCATGGATGTGTGTGTTTGTCCTTAGGATAATTTAGGTTAAGTAGTGTGTAAGCTTAGGGACTGATGACTTTAGCAGTTAAGTCCCATAAGGTTTCACACACATTTAAACATTTTTTTTGAAAGCAGGATTAGCGGCGATCTGTGGCGAGTCTAACGACAGGATACGATGCTGACGCAGGCACAAGTGTTTCGGAGCACACCATCCACCGGACAGTATTGATCATGGGGCTCCGCGGCAAACAACCTCTACATGTTCCCACGTAGACCCAACAACATCACCCATTACAATAGTGATCACCGTGATTGGACTGTGGATCAGTGAAAACGTGTAACCTTGTGTGATAAATCACGTTTCTTGTTACACCAGGTCAGTAGTCGTGCCCGGAAAAGGCGACATCCAGGCTTCTCGAAACAATCACCGCGCCACCAACACAGGACGGTGGGGACATTATTGTGCCACGAGGGGGGGGGGATTCACATAGGCTTTCATGCGATCTGTGGTAGTAGTAGAAGGCACAGTGGGAGCTAAGGTCTAAGCTAACATAATTGCGACCCATCTGGGGTTTCATGTTTGACGTCTTCGTCGAAGATGATGCCATCTTCCAGCAGGACAACTGCCCGTGCTACAAGTCGAGAATCGTGCTACGACGATTTGAGGAGCATGTCAGTGAGGCGGTGTCTTTGCCACCAGATTCGCCTGATCTGAACCCGTTGGAACACGTCTGGGTCTCTGTCGAACCCCAGCTCCGCCTCGTAAACCACCGGCCCATAGTTCACAGGAATTGCGTGGCTCTTGCGTAGGTACCTGGCGCCACATACCTCTGGAAACCCTGAAATGACTTGTTGAACCCATGCCAGGCAGAATCTCTGCATTGTTTCGTTCCCGGTGGGTACCAACACGCTTTTAAGCAGGTGGCAGATGCTCATAATGTTTTGCTCTTCAGTGCGTATGTATGACTTTATGACAGTCAAAGACAAGTTCGAAATTTTAAGTCTAAGGTTGATTATACAGCCCATACGTTTTGGATTTTGGGAAACACGGTTATGTTAACAAGCTATAATCCTTAAGCCGGCCGGTGTGGCCGTGCGGTTCTAGGCGCGTCAGTCTGGAACCGAGTGACCGCTACGGTCGCAGGTTCGAATCCTGCCTCGGGCATGGATGTCTGTGATGTCCGTACGTTAGTTAGGTTTAAGTAGTTCTAAGTTCTAGGGGACTGATGACATCAGATGTTAAGTCCCATAGAGCTCAGAGCCATTTGAACCATTTTTTTATAATCCTTAATATGTGTAAAGAGTAGTGTTGCGCACAGATCACAGATGTAGACATTTGTTGCTGCTTTGTAAACCCATTCCTCGCACTGAGTATATGTCGGGCTAAAATTCATTTCAAAGAGTCGTCGGGGAAAAAATAATGGCTTGAGAAGCTACTCTAGCTTCGTGATTTCATTCGGTAAATACGTACATTTAACAGCCTTACAGTAAGGACAGGCCACATACCCGTCGATGTAATATACAGTTGGGAAAAAGGGACAGCATTGCCGATATTGAGGCAAAGCATGAACAAAAGAAAAAAAAAAAAAGAAACATCACACCGTGTGAACGGCTTAGAGCCTCAAAGGAACTCTGAGTTACATTTGAGAACAACAGAGAGAAACGTCCTACGAAAGCTACTGCGATGAAGATCGTACAGAGTGCAGATGGTATGGGAACTGGAACCTAATAGTCGTTCAGAAAGGCAGTGCTCAAGTGGAGACCTCAGAAACGGTATCGAACCGGATGTGACTTCACCGATACTAATCATTACACGTGAGAAATCGAGATTTCTGTGGTCGAGAAAGTCATACGGTATAATGAGCAATAGACCCCGCCCTGTCGTTGAGATCGATTGCGGCAGCACAAAAGAAGACGTGATTTTTTTGCCTTGTTAAACGGCGTGTGAGAGCACTTTTATATTCACAATGCTTATATAGTAGATCTTCCTTTCAGAGGTTTACAGTATAATATATTTACGTTACTTGTAACGAAATATTACCTCATGAAATTAGCCGATGAATTGTAATCACGTACTGAAGTGCGCCATTACTAAGCACTAAAAAGCTGCTGCAGGTTCTGTTATTTATTGCTTACACTAATTTAGATGAGAGGTCACCTTTAGTCGGCTTATACATAAACAGAAGCACGTAAATTAACAGTACCCGATAGGTTGTGCAAATATATCCTCGGTAACAAGAATATTCCCGAAAGTTATCTTTACAAAAAATGCCTACAAGGAAGATTCCTTAGTGCCAAAGTCGTAAAAAAAGCATACTGTTGTGAACGTAAAAACTTGCCATGTTTGTTTCTGACATGTTTGCGTAGTACCGTGGCGCGTCACCAATTGTAAACAGCCCCGCAGCAGTAGATCTGTCAAACGTGTGCTGGCAGTGGCCGCAGTCGCAACCAATCAGCTAATGTCTGTTTACGCAAGAACTTCAGCGGTTACCGTTTTGCGATGCCACAAACATTCAGGTATTCGATTAAACATGGAAGCTAGCCAAAGATACAAACATGTTAGGTCTGTGTACGAGCTTATGAATATAGAACAGTGCTCTTATAAATGGATGTATTGACATAAGGGTCTTCAAAAATTGGGCGTAGCAATCATGCAAGGAGGAACATTATCTTTCGAAGCGAAACATGTTTCATATTTATTACACGCAACTGTTTTTTGACATACGCTTGAAGTGTATCTAACAATATGAACAGGTTACAGTGGCCAATACCACTGCAACGTACTCGCAGTACAATGACAGCGTATGAAATTCTGTGGATCAATTATTTATTTTGTTCATTTATTTATTTGTCATGTTGCGACAATCGAGCCAGTGCTACTTCGTCATGGAACAAATCAGTACATAACATAGAAAGTGATGATTTCAAAATGTAAGGAATTAATAAAACAAAAAATTGTGATGAAGTATATGGATAAATAACACACTTTAGGGAAATTTTTTCAAATGCTGCCAGGAACTCCTGTACGGAGTACAAGGAGAGTGCCACAAGGAAGTTCTTCAACTTGGATTCGAACACTGGGGTGTATCACTCAATTTCTTCAATTCTGCTGGAAGCCAGTTGAAATTAAAAACTGATGAATATTGTACACGTTTCTGTACAGTGCTTAAGGAAGTGTTCTCTAAGTGAAATATATATCCAGACTGAAGCGACGAATGAAAATGTGTACCAAATTTTGGTACTATATGGTTCCATAGGCATTTTCAAGTCTCAAACGTCTGTGATGTATATTCGCAGACTGAAGCGACGAATGATGGTTTGTACTAAAATTTGGTACTACGTGGTTCCAGAGCCGTTTTCAAGTCGCATACATCTATGTTGGTACAAATTTCCATTCGTCACATCAATCTGCATTTATGCATCACAAATGTTTGAAATGTTTGAAAAGGTCTCTGGAACCATATACTTTCATTTGCCTCTGCCTGGGTTTCAGGCAGAATCCCCCGTTTCGTTCGACGGTCAGGTGCTGTTCCAAGACAGTTGGAGAGACTCTGCAATCCTGTTATAGTTTAGGGGGAATACCAGTGGGCCGAGGCGTGAATGAGAATTTGGACTGAGGAGGGAGGCAACTAGGGTGGTCCGTCTAGTTGGGCAAAGCCACTGCGCCAGGGTGGTAGTGTGGTTGGCGCGTCGGCCTAGTGAACAGGAAACCTGGTTTCGGATCACGACCTGGGTACAAAGTTTCATTCATCACTTCTGTCTGCATACAGGGTGTTACAAAAAGGTACGGCCTAACTTTCAGGAAACATTCCTCGCCGTCCGGTGTGGCCGTGCGGTTCTAGGCGCTTCAGTCTGGAACCGCGTGACCGCTACGGTCGCAGGTTCGAATCCTGCCTCAGGCATGGATGTGTGTGATGTCTTTAGGTTAGTTAGGTTTAAGTAGTTCTAAGTTCTAGGGGACTGATGAGCTCAGATGTTAAGTCCCATAGTGCTCAGAGACATTTGAACCATTTGAAACATTCCTCACACACGAAGAAAGAAAATATGTTATGTGGACATGTGTCCGGAAACGCTTACTTTCCATGTTAGAGCTCATTTTATTACTTCTCTTCAAATCACATTAATCATGGAATGGAAACACACAGCAACAGAACGTACCAGCGTGACTTCAAACACTTTGTTACAGGAAATGTTCAAAATGTCCTCCGTCGCATGGAATCCCTGATGCGCTGATGCAGCCCTGGAGAATGGCGTATTGTATCACAGCCGTCCACAATACGAGCACGAAGAGCCTCTACATTTGGTACCGGGGTTGCGTAGACAAGAGCTTTCAAATGCCCCATAAATGAAAGTCAAGAGGGTTAAGGTCAGGAGAGCGTGGAGGTCATGGAATTGGTCCGCCTCTACCAATCCATCGGTCACCGAATCTGTTGTTGAGAAGCGTACGAACACTTCGACTGAAATCTGCAGGAGCTCCATCGTGCATGAATCACATGTTGTGTCGTACTTGTAAAGGCACATGTTCTAGCAGCACAGGTAGAGTATCTCGTACGAAATCATGGCGGTGAATCGAGGAAGTACAGTACATACTGACGAAACTAAAATGAGCTATAACATGGAAATTAAGCGTTTCCGGACACATGTCCACATAACATCTTTTCTTTATTTGTGTGTGAGGAATGTTTCCTGAAAGTTTGGCCGTACCTTTTTGTAACACCCTGTATTTACATTACAGATATGACTTGAAAAGGTCTCTGCAACAATATAGTTTCATTTGACTACATCGATTTTCCGTCTGTTCTTCACTGAATGGATGTTGCAGGTTCTTCTGAATGAGTCAGTATTGGCAGCAACAAATCTCATGATGTAATGTATGTAAAGGAATCGCAGAGGTAGAATTCCGAAACACTGAACAGTGGCCTACGTGAAGTTCGCGAAATGACACCGCAAATCTCTCAGGCCGCCTGCTTCTAGGGTGAGAATATTGTTGGCGAGAACGCAGATTCTCTCGAAAATATAACACAATAGGAGATAAAAGAGTGAAAATAAGAGTAAAGAAGCCTTCGTATTTCAGTGTAAGAGACTGTGAAAATCATTCTTACAGTAAAGATAGCAGCAAAAGATCTTGGATATGATAGGCCCTACTGTCAAGTAAGGCTTCCATCTACCCTCAACCCTAAGAATTAAAAATAGTTTACTTCACTGACTGTTGGCCAACCTGAGACAGTAAAACTTTCCTTTTACAAGACTACCGTGTCAGAAACTGTATGTGTTGCGTTTGTCGCAGTTAAGCGTTAATCTTTTCTGTAGAAGCCACGTGCTGATGTTAACTGAATACAATATTAGCTACATCATTTATATTACGATCCACCTCTTTGATAATAACATTTGTGTCACCTGCGAAGAGAAAATATGTTTCAGTCATCTGCCATGTTTAGTAAAGATCATTGATACATTCGAGAAAAGCAGCGAACCAGAACCCCACACCGCACTTCAGATGCCCCCAGTCAGGTTCAAATCTCTGCCCCATTTGTTGACTCCAGTGGACTAATTTCTGCTTCTTACGTTCCTATATCAAGTGCACGATTGTTGTACTATTCTCGTAAGCCCATAACGTTCTATCTTAAGAAAAAGTATTGCACAGTCCACACAAACAGATGAAGCGCTGAGACCCATAAGCGCCTAAAGCACACCGTTATCGATTTTGAGAATGTAGCGTGTATGGATAGTTCTGACATCAGTTGGTCTTATGGTCGACCAGTTTTACGTATTGTTTATATGATGATTTACGAAAAGCTGCGTCACCGATTTCTCGTATACTCCTTTCCAAATGAGCCCCAAAACACGAAGCACAAGTGTGTCGCTCTGCGCTGCTCAATTTTTATCTAGGGGCCCAGCATAATTTAGTGTCTACATCACGTACCTAGTAGTGACACTTGGTGATCGTAGGTATATCGGCAGTTTTATACGAACCTCAAGCCACAGAATTTACTTTATGAAAATGATGATAAGGAGGGCTATGTCGTGTTGGAATAGCTGCATCTAGTATCTGTTCTTTATTTTCTGATTCTAATTTCACATTAATTACCATCTTTACAACTGTCAAGACTCCATTGTCATTAGACTATACACGGAAATTTTGTGAACCAACATTAATAATAAATACAATCCTAAATATTAATTAGTATTTCATAACTCAAAGTGGGTATATTATTTTTTCATGGGAGACACAGGATGATGAGACTCTGGTAAAAACAATTCAGACGTATGAGACTGGTGGTTTGTCTCCAAATTTGATTTTCACCAACATCTATTTTCTCAAAACTTTGTGTCTGTGTTTTGGGCCCTTACGATTCTCAGTGCCTCAAATGCTTAAGTTAAATCAAAGAAAATACCTTCTGTCCTCAAGTTAACGTGTAGTGTCTGACGCAGAAAAGAATTATTTGCATTTTCTGTGGGTGCTCCTTTGTTGAAGCCAAACTGCGAGTCTCACAGCAAATTTAGTGTACTGAGATGTGCCTCTACTTTCCTTCACTTTGCTTTCTCGAAAACTTTCGAAAATACTTGTAGCAAAAAAGCTGGACAAAAATGGTGTACGTGATCTCTCTCACCTTTTTTATAAAGTGGTTTCATTGTCGAGTATTTCAGTCTCTCAGGAAATTGACTCCATTTGAAAGACACACTGCACAGGTGACTGATTGCAGAACTATATGTAGCGCACTGGTCTTTATAATCATACTTGAAATTTCATCGTACTTACGGGTCTGTCTACTTTTTAATGATGTAATAACTGAATAATTATTTCAGTATCATGTTTTCTTGTTTCCTATAGCGGCATGTGCGTAGTTATCTCGGAACATCAGCTTTCAAGGTTTCTGCGTATTTACGTGCACAAGTAAAAGTATAATTTAACTTCGCGGTTATTAGCAACAAGTGATCATTAAATATTTTGCACAACTGTGGTGGATTACTAACAATTCTATCTCACTCAAGAGAAGTTAATACGTTGGGCGCCCTTTTTCTGACCTGATATCTCTTCCACACTCATCATGTATTAGGTCTACAACTTTGCTTTAGCCACTCTCTTCGAATTTCGATACTTTATTAAGAACTTAAAAAAATTTGTGGTCAATGTATTGGCCATCGATGTCCACTACTTTCTCTCATATTTCGGGTAGCATACGAATCCCGCAGCCGACGAACTAGGCGTCTTTTGAGGAGACACATGAATCGATCCAATATTACAGATGTTCGTATGACCAGAAGTGCTGGTCAGCCAGCCCGTGTGCCACTCATAGAAAAAGATGTTAGCAGTAGTCAGGGAGCAGTATTTGGAGAATACTGTGGGTGGGGTAGAACTTCCGATTTCAACGCTTCCAAGTATGTTTTGACGGGTTTGGCGACATGGGTTCGACCATTATCATGTTGCAAAATCACCTTTTCGTGACTATCGCTGTGCTGTGGCCGTTTGTCTTTCAGTGCTTGGCCCAAATGCATCAAATGCTTTCGATAACGATCTTCTGTGATCGTTTCCGCCGATTTCAGTAGTTTCGAAAACCTTCTGTCTTCCCCCACCAAGTGGCCGTGCGGTTAAAGGCGCTGCAGTCTGAAACAGCAAGACCGCTACGGTCGCAGGTTCGAATCCTGCCTCGGGCATGGATGTTTGTGATGTCCTTAGGTTAGTTAGGTTTAACTAGTTCTAAGTTCTAGGGGACTAATGACCTCAGCAGTTGAGTCCCATAGTGCTCAGAGCCATTTGAACCATTTTTTCCCCCACCATGTCGGTCTTCGACGTCAAAATCTCTTTCCTGAAGCGTTGAAACCATTCTCTGTATATGCTTTCTCTAATAGGTGCCTCAGCATACTTCTTAAGCAACATTTTATGAGCGTCAGCCACAAATGTTTTGATGTTAAAACAGGGAATTAAAACTACCGCGAATGACGAGAATTCGGCTCCTAAACTGACATATTTAATTTGTAATAACTTTCTGATGCAATCACAAATCGACTAATATATTGATGGCTTTATGTTTACAAATGCTGCAGCTTATTGTAGGACATTTAGGATCTACAACCGGCACCGCTACTTGCCGCTGCTGCCATCTATTGCAATACGACGGAAGCGAAATTATAGACATAATTTTAATTTTGTTCCGAGAGTTTTCTATTCTTTTGACATAATAAACTTATTTAGCCTGTCTGATGGCATTCCTCAGTACTTTGCAGTATAGTCTGTAGTTAAATTATCTTATCGGGCTCTGACTGCCCTTAGTATGATACAGCTCCCGTTTCCCCCTACATGAAATTACTACGACACTAGTTATTCAAATCGGTTACTTATTAATGCTTCATATATACCTGCAATTTTTAATGGTAATGAACAGTCAAACAACATGATAAAGATTTGAAGAACTGTATTATCTTTATCATAAAAGTTGTCTGTATTATAGACCTAGCCCCATGTTTTTTTTTTTCAAGGATGGCTGTAAATCTCTGCACTGCAAGTGGACTCATATCCGCAAATCTTTTGTTTCATACCCTGGCACATGACTCTGCCTTGATTCCTTTCAGTACTATTGTCTGTGCATCATAGTCTGACACACTTTTACTAATTTTTCTCATGCTGTGTCCTTCAGCTAGAGAACAATCCGTGGAGATATTCTTTATGATCGTGCTGCTGTTTCCTGAAACTCTGGTTGGAAAGTATGCTGTCTACCATGCTGCCCGATTCAAGTAAATAAATTAATATTTTTTTGTCTGAAGAATCGGTCAGAAATTTGTATTTAAATACTCACACAAAATCAACCCAATGGGTGCCTTAAGAACCAAGCCTGGCAAAGCATCAAGCCTGAAAAGGAAAACCCTGTAGTCTGAACGGGAGAATATGCAGGTACCTATAATGAAAAGATTTTTCCGTGAAAATTCTAACTGTTCTGCACAACCTTCAAATATTTAGTTTTTACGATGTTTTGATATGTCAACTCTTTTTAATGAAAGATTACACTTGACATAAAGTGCTATTCCTCCCTTCTACAACGGACTTACTGCGGAGACATCATGTAAGGCGTAGTCCTCCAAAAGAATCCTTTGTTCTTTCTTCGCTACATAAGTGATGCTCTGAGAGACAAATGATGACAAGACGTGTTAGCAGTGAATCTACTTTATCTTCAATTCCCCTACTATTTTTATGTAATAAGCTTACCGCAGCTTCTGACCTGCATTCCCAAGTTATTGAAATAACTTACAGCGTTAAAGAAACCTGACAATCCTAAAAAAAAGGTCTAGTCCTTCTACACGTAGTCATCAGAATTTGTCCTTGAGTGAGGCCAGATACGCCTACTTCACTGTCACCTGTCACTTACAAGATTCACCAACCATCCCTGCTCAATCCTTTTCAGGTATACGCCGTCTCCAGTATAGTTCGATCTATGAATATTCTCAACTGGCACCAACGAAATTTGTACCTTGTCAACAGTAGCAAGCGCCCTGCCAACACCCATATTATCTCACGTGATAGTACAATCCAGACTAGGTTGAACCTAACGCCGGAACAGTTGTACGAAGTGAACATCAGCGGTCCAAGTTCGAGCAGCAATCCCGTCCAAGTACCCGCCTACGTCATAAGCCCTGTCCCTATGAAGATTGTTCCATTACCTCTCCTATAATTATCCGAACGTCTTTAATAAAATCCGCACACAAAGCCCTCTGTCACTTTATTGAGCCCACATTTGGTTTAAAAATGCTGAAATGCTTAACTAACGTTTCCTGAAACTGTGGCCTACACCAAACCCATGACTGCTGCCTAGTGTCAGAATCCTCCTCTTCCTAATATTCCAGTCTAAGATTTCCTACCAACGTTGGATATAAAATTACATGGTAAAACAGACAACAGTTATTACTTTTCGCTTCTGTGTCACAGTTAAAGATAGTGAACAACAGTTTCCACTTGTACCCTCCACATAATGAGGGATCCAACGGTAATAATACAGTGGCAGTCAAATAACATTTATTATGAGAAAGCATACGACGCGCGAACTCAGAATCATTTATAACTGTAGGTCTAACTTAGTAAAACATTGTTGTGAATCTCTAGAAGGAGCACAAAAAGTTATCGTGCGCTTGGGAAGGTTATCACTGTAACGGTAAAATAAAGATGTGGCTGGTAGAATTGTCAGTAGCATCACGACGTGATTTTTAGAGAGCATATGAACTAACGTTTAAGAGAGACAAAACACAATGCACTTAGTTTATGAGGCGGAACTGTTATAAAAGCCGCACGGGATTAGCCGAGTGGTCTATGGCGCTGCAGTCATGCACTGTGCGGCTGGTCCCGGCGGAGGTTTGAGTCCTCCCTCGGGCATGGGTGTGTGTGTTTGTCCTTAGGATAATTTAGGTTAAGTAGTGTGTAAGCTTAGGGACTGATGACCTTAGCAGTTAAGTCCCATAAGGTTTCACACACATTTGAACATTTTGTTATAAAAGCGAAATTATATTGTCACAAGGTGGTCAAAGAGACAGTAACTTACCCATTTTAAATTGTAAAAACTGAAGGTAGATGGAGCCTTTCTTGGTAGAACGACGTTTCAGATCTTGTGCCCCCACTCAAACACGAAGGCTTGTTGAATTTTCTTACTTTCGCTCTACTATCCCTTATGGTGTTATACAGAACGTTTCTACCAAGAGTCGTCAGGTGAATCTCTGGTGTTTCAGCAGAGATTCACAGTTTTGTTCTTGCATTGTGTAGCTCACCCCAAACGAATAGTGCTCATAACATTTTTCATACGACACCCTGTGTCAACGGAAGGCGTCGGTCTATTTGCCATCACAAACAAAATGATTTTTAAAGCAGAATTTTACGTGCCCATTCGTTAGAGCGGTCCCAGATTAGTCTAGTGTTAAAATAGTTTAATCGATATGTATTAAGAGGGACAGTAAAACTCGAAGAACAATCACTAGCCGCGCGGGCAGGCTGCGCGGTTTGAGGCGACGTGTTACGGACTGCGCGGCCCCTCCCGCCGAGGGTTCGAGTCCTCCCGCGGGCATGAGTGTGTGTGTTGTTCATAGCATAAGTTAGTTTAAGTTAGTATAAATAGTGTGTAGGTCTAGGGACTGATGCCCTTAGCAGTTTGGTCCCTTAGGAATTCACACACATTTCAACATTTTTTTGAGCAATCAGTACTCCAACTACTACAGCACTTCCCCGGCCCGCGCAGACTGCTACCGCCAAGAATCTAGTGCTACTGACGAAGAGAACACGGCAAGTGCCACAACCAAATTTCCCGGTAACTATGCTCAGTGGAGGGGGGGAAGAATAAAAGAACACGTGTCTCGGTTTATCCGTAGATAGCCATTTCTGAGAAAACGGCGGTTATTCTTCAAAATTTGCACTGAAGCGCCAAAGAAACTGGTATAGGCTTGCACATTCAAATACAGAGATACATAAATAGACAGAATACGGCACTGCGTTCAGCAACGCCTATATAAGGCGATAAGTGTCTGGCGCAGATGTTCGGTTACTGCTGCTACAATGGCGGGTTATAAAGATTTAAGAGAGTTTGAATGTGATGTTACATGCGGCGCACGACCAATGGGATACAGCATCTCTGAGACAGCGATGAAGTAGAGATTTTCCAGTATGACTATTTCATGAGTGAGTGTACCGTGAATATCAGGAATCCGATAAAACATCAAATCTCCGACATCGCTGCGGCCGGACAAAGATCTTGCAAGAACAGAACGAACGATGACTGAAGAGAGTCGTTCAGAAGTGCAACCCTTCCTCAAATTGCTGCAGATTTCAATGCTGGGCCATCAACAAATGTCAGCGTGCGAACCATTTAACGGAACATCATCGATATGAGCTTCCGTAGCTGAAGATCCACTCGTATACCCTCGATGACTGCCAGACACAAAGCTTTACGCCTCGCCTGGGCCCGTCAACACTGACATCGGACTGATAATGACTGGAAATATATTCCCTGGTCGGACGAGTCTCTTTTCAAATTGTATCCAGTTGACGGATGTGAACGGGTATGGAGACAACCTCATGAATCCATGGACACTGCGTGTCAGCAGGGGTATGTTCAAGCTGGTGGAGGCACTGTATTGGTATGGGGCGTGTCGAGCTGGAGTGATATGGGACCCCCTGATACGCCTAGATACGACTCTGAGAGGTGACACGTCCGTAAGCATCATGCCTGATCACCAGGATCCATTCATGTCCATTGAGCATTCCGAAGGACGTGGGCAATTCCAGCAGGACAATGCGATACCCCACACATCCAGAATTCCTACACAGTGGCTCCAGGAACACTCTTCTGAGCTTAAACACTTCCGCTGGCCTCTAAACTCCCCAGACATGGACATTAATGAGCATATCTGTTACGCCTTGCAACGTGCTGTTGAGAAGATATCTCCACCTTCTCGTATCCTTACGGGATACGAGGAGGATTCATAGTTTCAATTGCCCCCAGCGCTTTAGGTATCATTCGAGTCCGTGCCACGTCGTGTTGTGACACTTCGGCATACTCGCGGGGGCTCTACACGATATTAGGGAGATGTACCAGTTTCTTTGGCTCTGCAGTGTATATACCTTTTAGAACGATGTAAGTTCAACTGAAGCGGTGGCACAGTGCCTAGCGTCGCAGCTTCGAAAATTTGCACCGCGTTTTCAAGACCCAATTCCTTTTAATTTTATTTCATTTATCTACCCATTTTCTAGACTGTTACTACACATATGTTCCATATCAAATTAGGGGATATAAGGGCGTTCCATTAACGGTAAAATTACAACTGGGTTCACAATAGGTGTCATAAATATGTTACGTAATATACACTGAAGAGCCAAAGAAACTAGTATACCTGTCTATATCGGGCAGGGGCCCCGCGAGCTCGCAGAAGTTGGTTCAAATGGCTCTGAGCACTACGGGACTTAACTTCCAAGGTCATCAGTCCCCTAGAACTTAGAACTACTTAAGCCTAACCAACCTAAGGCTATCACACACATCCATGCCAGAGGCAGGATTGGAACCTGCGACCGTAGCGGTCGTGCGGTTCCAGACTGTAGCGCCTAGAACCGCTCGGACACCCCGGCCGGCCTCGCAGAAGTGCCGCAGCGCGACGTGGCGTGGACTCGACCAATGTCTTAAGTATTGCTGGAGGGAGTTGACACCATGAATCCTCAGGGTAATCCATAAATCCGTAAGAGTGCGAGGGGGCGGAGATGTCTTCTGAACAAAAATTGCAAGGCATCCAAGATACCCTCAATAATGTTCATGTCTGGGGAGTTTGTTGGAAGTGTTTAAACTCGGAAGAGTGATTCTGGAGCCACTCTGTAGCAACTTTGGACTTGTGTGGTGTCACATCGTCCTGCTGGAATTGCCCAAGTCTGTCGGAATGCACAATGGACATGAATGGATGCAGGTGATCCGACAGGATGCCTACGTACGTGTCACCTGACTGACTCGTATCTAGATGTATCGGTGTTGACATGTTTCCAGTGATCAACAGTCCAATATCGGTGTTGACGGGCGCAGGTGAGGCGTAAAGCTTTGTGTCGTGCAGTCATCAAGGGTACACGAGTGGGCCTTCTGCTCTGAAAGCCCATTTCGTTGATGTTTCGTTGAATGGTTCGCACGCTGACACTTGTTGATGGCCCAGCATTGAAATCTGCAGCAATTTGTGGAATGGTTGCACTTCTGTCACGTTGAACGACTCTCTTCAGTCGTCGTTGGTCCCTTTGTTGCAGAATATTTTTTCTGCCGCAGCGATGTCGGAGATTTGACGTTTTATCGGATTCCTGATATTCACGGTACACTCATGAAATGGTCGTACGGGAAAATCCTTACTTCATCGTCGCGGAGATGCTGAATCCCATCGCTCGTGCGCCGACTACAACGGCACGTTCAAACTCACTTAAATCTTGATAACCTGCGATTGTAGCAGCAATAACCGATCTAACAACTGCGCCAGACACTTGTTGTCTTATATAGGTGTTGCTGACCGCAGCGCCTTGTCTGCCTGTCTACATCTCTCTGTATTTGAATATGCTTGCTTGTACCAGTTTCTTTGGCGCTTCAGCGTATGTTTGGATGGTATGTTAGGGGTTACAATACTTTTAAATCCTCATATTCATAATTAATTCTTGTATCAATTCTTACATTTATTCTTTCCTTTTTATCTTACGTTTATTCTTCATCAATGTTTGGTTCATTCCCCTGGATGATACCGATCGTAGAAGTTTCGAACGCAAGAACATCACGCGAAGGCATGTTTGTCGTAGGGACTTTACTTCGTATGAATCTCGCTTGGGAAAGAAAATCCGTTAAAATTACTGTCGATTTCACGCGTTAGCAGTAACTCCGCGTCAAACCACGGGTAACGGATGATTTTTTCCGAAAACTGGCGCTTGCAGTTGTTTATGAATCATGATACAGTACAGGAGTTCCGTCGAAATCAGTTACAAATATTTTTCCTCATTCCCTTACTTTTTAATTCATTCACTAGACACACAATTACGAGATGACAGTAAGCGCCTGTGTTCTTTAGAATTAATGTGCGAAGTACCTTCGGTCACAGATTGCATCGCACTTCTGAACAACACAAAAGACTGCAATATCGTTTTTATCTGCCAACACTGGCAAGCTACTTTCAATTAAAATGTCTCCCGAAAGGGATATACATGATGGATGTGCGAGTATAGAGTGTAGGCTCACGGTTTTCGATGTAAGGAAGTTTGGACCTGCCCTTCGAGCGTGCTCGGATAGCGTAATAATGCAACCGCTCGCGTTACGCGGGAAATTCGGGTTCCAGTCTCTGTGCGACACAAATTTTAACCGTCGTCATTACTTTGTACAGCTAATGATTGTCCATATTTGCAAATGTCAATACATTTCATGTAGACAGACAGTTAGTAGACGAATAAAGACTACGCTATTTCAACATACATTGGCAAACAATCGTACAATAATCTTGTACATGTATAGGTAGACAAAAACAAAAATAAAAATAATAATTGAGTTGTGAACAGAGGATTTAGAACTGTGAAGGCGTGACACTGGCAACTTACCGTGCACTGAAAGGCGTATAAAGTACCTCGAAATCTTGACCGTCGTTTCCAGAGAAACGGCCGAATATCTACGAATAAACAGACACACTTTTTCGGTTACCTTGATCCCTCTTCCACTGAGCGAAATTTCTAGGTGATGGGGTTATGGTACTTGCGTTGTTCTCCTCGCGATTCGCTGCTGGATTGCTGTTTATTCTTCGTGTTTTACTGTACCTGTTAATACGCACAGATAAAACAGATATATGACTAGACTAACTTGGGACGGCTCTGTCGAATAGGTGCGTAAGATTGCGATTTAGAGATAATTACATTTGTAATAGAAAACAAATCGACGCTTTTTGTTGACAATGGGCGTCACGTGAAAGACGAGACAAGCAGTAATTGTTTGCGCTGTCACCAGCCATGCAATGTAAAAGCGAAATTGCAAATATCTACCGAAACACCAGAGAAAATTAGCGTTACGACTCCTAAGGAGAGACAGTCGCTGTAGGGGTGATCAAGATGTTTGCATTTGTAGCCGTTGCTGCAGCCTACATGCATCGTAAAGTGATTCCGACGCGGGTATATAAGCACCGAAATGTAAGGAAGGGATTAGTACGGCATTCTTGTCTTTTCCACGTGCATGCGGTAAATGCGGAAACGTGAGCTACGGTGACGTTGCTACCAAACAGGACCAACACACATTCTTTCTTGGCTGCCGTATGACAAACACCGGTAGACATCCATCGAATAGTGAACAATGTATATGGGGCAGCACGTCTGTCGAAAACAACTCCTGGCAAAACTGCGGTGAGGGGTGCTGTTGCTTTGTGATAACGCACGTTCCCAAACACGAATGTTGTAATACAGAGGTTACGCCGACTGATGTAGGAGACAATCGAGCACCCGTCTTCCAGTCGTGATTTCGCCCCATGGAATTATCACAACTTTAATCCCTTACAAAACTCGCTGGAGGTTCGACGATTCCTTCGGACGAAGATGTGCAGCAGGCATTCACGGACATTTTCACGCAGCGCGGCGCGTTGTTTTACCAACCTTTGTCTTCCATTTGGTGCGTCGGTGGGATGATTGCCTCAACGCTCACGGTGATTTCACGTGACTGACATACCGATTCTAGACTGTATGGCTTTCGAACAGAAACTTTTTGATCGTCCCTTAGTTTTGGGCCAACTCTGTCCACTCGCCAAAAATATTCTTAGCTCAGAAACGGGCTGTCAGACTGATCTGCGATGTGAGTTCGCACCCTTCGTGTATGCCGTTTTTCAGGTGCCGCGGAATATTAACTCTGCCGTCTCTATACATACATCGTCCGTCCGAATACTTCAGCGATTAATATTATTCCTGGTGTATAGGCGACATCAGCGCAGTGGCAGCTTGAACTAACGAACGTAAACAACACACGTGCATTCGGCCAGTCAGTTGTGAGCAGGCAGTTTCGAAGTAGAGGACGTGTGGCTGCAGTGTGTCAACTTTGCTGTGCCACTAATGGCAGTGAAGCAAGGAGCTGAACATCTCTAAATCAAGTGTTCAACGTATTTGCCAGAATGTTCAGAAGTTTTGGCCCGCACACCTTGACTTCCGATCAAAAACAATGACTCGTGGACGCCTGCCGTGACTTGATTAGAATGTAAAAAAATGTAAATTATCACGGGTGGAGAGAGTTGGTGTTATCAGTACCACAAAACGATGAAGTGTAGAAATTCCCATGAAGGATTAACACCTTGACAACGTAACAGACATTAGAGCTAAAGTGATGCCCTAGTGGAACACCATGCCAAAGAAGGACCACTTTTGACAGTTTCATGCAGTTGTATGAACGTTCTTTGTGTTGTACTCAAGTGGGGGGAGAGACTACGTACTGCACCTGAAGCATCTACATCACTATTTTGCAATTCACACTTAAGTGCGTGGCAGAGGGTTCATCTAACCACTTTCGGACTATTTCTCTAACGTTCCACTCTCGAACAGCGGGCGGGAAAAACGAGAACCTAAATTTTTCCGTGTGAACTCTGATATCTATTACCTTATACGATGATCATTTCTCATTACGTAGTTGAGTATCAACAAAATATTTTCGCATACGGTGAAGAACGTTGGTGATTGAAATTTCGTGAAAAGATCTCGCTGCAACGACAAACGCCTTTGTTTTATGATTGCCGTTCCGATTCGCGTATCATTTCCGTGATACTTCCCCTCTCTGTAGTTTTTCGATATCCTCTGTCAGTCTTGTCTGGTAAGGATCCCATGCCGAGCAGCAATATCCTACCAGAAGGACGGACAAGCGTAATGTAGGCGGTCTATTTAATGGATTTGTTGCATCTGTTCTGCCAATAAAATAGAATCTTTAATTCGACTTCCTCGCAACGTTGTCTGTGTGTTAGTAACAGTAATCCATAAGTATTTACTTGAACTCACAGCTTTGAGAACAAATGTTTTGTAAGACTGCTTGTCTCTCAAAAATTTTACTTCCTCCTCGTATGTAGCGTTGTCGACCGTGACCGAGCTTACAAGGCAAGCTTATCTGAAGTAACGCACACTCTTACCTTCACAGCTAACGATGTGCTTTTCCAAGCCAAAGGACAAGAACAATTGCGAAGAGCGACCTCACCACGAGCTGATGTATGCTCTTCTGCACACAGGCAGGCCGATCCTATGAACCCTCAAAGACTTGTCTATTTTTTGTGTGTGCGAAGTGCGGTTTACGCTCACGTATATTCAAGAGTTTGATGAGCTGCGGTGTAATGAAGCCATATCCACAGTTACGGCACGAAACGTATCACAACGTTCGACATTCTAGCAACAATTTTCATAGGTTTTTGGATGCAGTTTCTGTATTTTCCAAACAGTGAAAGTGAATTAGAAGTTCGATCCACCGGAAGTAACATCTTTAAGCAGCAAATTAACATGACATCTTCAAGGATGTCCGCCCCAATAGCTGAACGGTCAGCGCTTTGGAAAGCCACTCACGGGGGTTTGGTTCGATTCCCGGCTGGGATGGGAGATTTTCTCCCTCAGGGATTGGGTGTTGTGCTGTCCTCATCATCATTTCATCCCCATTGTCAACGCGCAAGTCGCCCAATGGGGCGTCGCACTCAGTAAGACTCTCACTTGGCGGCCGAACTTCCCGCCTGCGAACTCCCGGCCACAGACGCCATACGATCATTTACATCTTTAAGAATAAATACAGGGTCTTTAAGAAGGAATGGTAAATATTTTAGGGGGTGGTAATATAGATTAATTCGAATAAAACATTCGATTAGCGTGTGTCCAATTTTATTGGTTCTAGTTGTACAGCAAGTCACGCGGATACATTTTCATTTCGCGTGTTGGCACTCCAGTTGCTGTGGGTTTATCGACTGTCATTTTTGTTTGGAAATTCAAGTTGTTGAGGTGTGCTTGAATTTTGCGACAATGATAGTGATTTGTAGTTGAATTGTACTATGCCACCGAACCGACGATTCCGTAAAGAGTTGAAGTCCTATGTATAGAACAGCTGCAAACGTACGATTACTTTGCTAATGAGTTATTTTGTTAAATGTTTGACGTTAAGCTTGTAACCGAGAAAAAATTCAGGGAAGGTTTTAAATTATGCTTAAAATTTGTTGGAAGTTGCTAATCTGATATTGTTACGATGAATGTGGTCTGGATAACTCGTGCTCTATTATAAGCAAAAGCAAATTTTGCACGAACCTCAGTGTATATGACTTCATAATTCCTGAAATATGTTTCGTACAATTATATAGTTGTACAGGTACGTTCGGTGATATAAGTCGATACCGTCTGCAAAAAGTTTTGCCAGTAGAGCGAAGTAGTAAAGAAGTAATAAATTAAAACATCACGGCTGATGTTGAAGTTTGACTGCGCTCCATTTTAAGCAGAAGCCACTTTTTCACGCATGTGAGTGTCTATGCCGTCTTATCTCCTGAAATGAAAGTTGTTTAATGATCCAATTTTTCAGGTACGTTTTGGAGTATATGTAAATACATAGATACTGTATGCAAGTGTCGCGAATACAGTCGGTAGTAAAGAGGCAGTAATATTTAAAGAATATTCCTTCCGTTCTTGGAGGAATATAGACATATTAATAACTTGAAATCATAGTATTAATGTTCCATAATAATATTTAATAGTTTCTTCATGAACGGACCTTGGGCTACTTAGGCCATTGTCAGATAACTTAATATTAGACACATAGTCCACATAACTTCAGCGAAAATTCATAGCTGTACAAAGATTGCTATACAAAGATATGCGACATGTTATGACTGTATCAATACACACACAAGTATAATGTAATACATACTGACTGTGAACAGATAAACCTTATAATACAATATATCCAAATATTAAAAATATGTGACTGTGCAAGCCAATAATGTTGTACAAGTCAGAAATGGCACTTGCTACTATGTCGTATGGACGAACTGTTGAATGTGATAGATGAATAGACCGAAAAAGGAGGGGAGGGGGGCGAGAAAGAAGTCCATGGAATGTAGGTGCGAATCAGTTACAACAAGCTTATTATGTAATGGAGAGAGAAATTATAACTGGTTCAAAATGGTTCAAATGGCTCTGAGCACTATGCGACTTGACTTCTGTCGTCATGAGTCGCCTAGAACTCAGAACTAATTAAACCTAACTAAACTAAGGACATCACACACATCCATGCCCGAGGCAGGATTCGAACCTGCGACCGTAGCAGTCGTTCAGCCCCAGACTGAAGCGCCTCCGGCCGGCAATAATAACTGGGTGCTGACACTTTAATGGAACTGAGTTTGATCATTAAGGACCACGTGACGATTCTTTGATTGGTGTTTATTAATAGTCAGAATTTCCATTACATGGTGGACCGCCTACTACCTGTACCACAAATCAAAGCAGATTTTGAAAAGGAATTGAAAATAATTAAAGAAACAGTATACAGAAATGGTTATAGTCCTGCCGTAATTGACAACACACTCAGCAAAAAGAAGAGACAGAGTGTAACACCACTCCTTTATCCATCTCAGATAGCACAAAACCACACTGATAAAAAATGGGTCCACATCCTATATGTGGGTAGGACTTCACAAGTTCTTGCCAGGAAACTGAAATACAGTAAGTATATTCCAGTTTTTTACACTAGGAATACTGTTTCACAACTTCTGTTCAAAGGTGAAGATAAGATTCAACTCTTAAAATTACATATAGGTCAATCAGGTAGGGCTATAACTACTAGAGTGACTGAGCATGAAAGGAATTGGAGACTGAAAAAGAGAGATTCCGTCTTTGCTTCACATTCTCTGAATGAATGTCATTCATATGATGTGAAATGTGAAGTTCTCTATAAAAGGACTCCAGGCAGGATCTAACATTGCTTGAAATTCTGGCCATTAATAAACACCAGTAAGAGAATCCTGACCTGGTCCCGAAGGACCAAACACTTCCACTACTCACCCTTATTAAAGTAGCAATAACCAGTTATTATTTCTTCCACCAACTGATAAAAAGCTTGTTATAACTATTCCACACCCACATTCCATAGACTTCTTTTTGCCCGCCCCCCCCCCCTCCCCTTCGTCCTCTTTTTCGATCTATTCATATTCCAGTGTGACGCAGTAGCCTGTGCCATTACCCATTTGTACAACATTTTTGGCTTGTACGTTCATGTAGTTTTAATATTTGAATATACTGTATTATAAGATTATCTATTCTGAGTCTCTTTAGCTATCACATTATGCTTGTGCTTTGTATCGATGTAGTCATAAAATGTCACATATCTTTGTACAATAATCTTTGTACAGCTATGAATTATTGGCGAAGTTGTGTGGACTAGACGTTTAGTATTAAGTTACCTGACGGTGGTCTAAGAAGGCGAAAGGTGGTCCATAACGAAGTATTAAATACATATATATGGAATATTAATACTGTATATTCAAGTTACTGATGTTAAACAAGCAATAAATTAATACGCCATATCTGACACTGAAGGCTGACGGCATGAACAATGAAAATATGGTAGGCGATAAAGTTCTTTCCTTTCATCATTTTGTGGAGGTAATCAGCAAGAGAAATGTTCGTGAAGGTTTGAAATTATGTGTAAAGTTTGTTGGAAGTCGCTAAGTGCACTTGTTCTCAAATAGTGGATGAATGAATTGCGGATATTTGCGCGCCGTCAGTTACGCTTCCTCATGACAAAACTCAGAGTTTCTAACTGTTACGCTTGTCTCGTTGTGTTAAAATTTTAACCACAATTTTACCTCGGAATTAGTAGACATGACTGAATTTCAAGTTTTTAAATTTGATCGATAATGACGCGAAATATTGAAAATCAAATTTTTTTCTCCTGGGAAGCAACCAGATACACAACCTGCAACTATTAGTTTAGTAATGTATTTGAAAAAGCTGTGTGTATCAGTATCGTTTTTGGGTACTAGTTTTGCAACAGAAATTACGTATGCTGTTTGTAAAAAATACTGTAGACTATTTCCTGACCGCAGAGCAACAAATTCAAAACTGTATGCTTTTGTTGTCGCTAAACTACATGATACTGAGTCATTGAACAGCAGTAATACGAGTATTTCATGTCAATGGGCAAATGTAGCGAGTGCGGATGACGTAAAAAACATTACTCAGACCGCAGAACGTAGTCTTCAAGCAGCAGAAACAGAATTTCTACTCTTATCGATGTGGCACTTCGCAAGAATATGGCGGACGTGACGTCACGTATGCATGGCCGCCATCCTTACCGTTTACTTGGAATGCAACGCCTTCGAGTGGGAGATGTGGGTATACGATCGCAATTTTGTCGTTGGCTATGAAGATCGCCAAGTAATCCTATTAATACCGTTAATGATGGAGCCATTTTCACTCGTGACGGTATCAACAACACCTACATCTGTTGTCCAATGTGCAAACACTTTTGTCAAAAACGCATCTCTGTAAATTTTTGATAAGTTACGAGACGCATTCAGTGGATTGAGGCTGATGTGGTCTCTCGGCGCCCTCGTTCTTCTCGGTATCTCAGACGCAGGCCTAGCTCGCCTGTGAGAAAATCGGGCTCTGTTGTCGAGTTTCCTGGGTACGACATGAGGGGATGGGGTATGAAGTGCTAAAGCTCAGTTTCCTTCAAAAGGTCGTAAGCGAGGTCTAACTAATATATGTTGTGTCTGTTCTTTCGGACACGTCTGAAAAAAGAGACGCCATATACTCGTATATATAACTAGGGTGAGACGGCAAATGATCCTTTCTGCGCATCTGCACAAATAAGCTCCTACGGGAATCAGCGAATCGCTGTCAGTAGCGAGTATGATGGACGGAGACACTACGTCTCTAGTGGGTGGATAAATTGGAAATTTGAGTGAGTCAGGTACTGTGTCCGAATAACCGAGAAGGTCAAGGCGGTCGTTCGCTAGGAACGGAAAAAATTGGGTTCGATTCCAGCTCAGACACAAAATTTCAATTTTCCCCATTCATTAATTTCAGTGCTCAGTATCATCTAATGTCGTTATTCTTTGATTAAAGGGCTCACTACTTCTGGTTCAAAATGGTTCAAATGGCTCTGAGCACTATGGGACTTAACTTCTGAGGTCATCAGTCCCCTAGAAGTTAGAACTACTTAAACCTAACTAACCTAATGGCATCACACACATCCATGCCGAAGGCAGGATTCGAACCTGCGAACGTAGCGGTCGCGCGGTTCCAGACTGTACTACTTCTGGATCGGCTGAAGCTGGTAGAAGTCGGTCGGTCCAATATGGCGCACGAGTATTTCGTGTCCGTCCGCTGCCAACATTTTAGGTATAAAATTGCAGTGTCTGTGTGTCCCGAAGCCACTATGAAGTGCTAGTCGTGCAGAAGAAATAAGCTCAGGTGTAGCACCAGCACTGCGTGACGTAATCGCATTTTGTTCGTCTCACACTGCCACTCTACACTCACCTGTCACTGTGCTGGGCTTCTGTAAGCAGAACTTGCTTCCTTCGGTACCCACAACTCCTCTCCTCCCCTGAAAACAAAGGCAGGACGTCCTGAAAAATCTGTACATGGTTCGCCGATGCTCTTGGAAGAGAACAACGTGTGGGAATTGGATGAGATGATAAAAATTCAGATTGCGCTAGACAGCCGAATGCGAAAGGCGAGGCGGATGCGTACCTGTCGAGGGTTACACGTCGTATACAAAATTCTAGAGGCGCAGAGATGTAGGGTTTGAGATAGCTTGTTCACTAGAATGAGTGAGCTATCGGCGAGACCGTGGTATCGCTAGAGATTAACTGGCTTGCGTAGAAGCAGCAGGAGGGCAGGCGGGAGAGGTGTGCAGGTTGTTGCTCCCCGTTAGCAGCAAGCCTGTAATTCGGAGGCGCGCACCGTTACGGCTGGCCATCGCCTCGCAGCGCACGCCCCGCGGCGGCGCACCGCTCCGCCTCTATAGTCGCCATCGCCCTCGCCTTCTGCAGGTTCGTGGCCCGAGCGCGAGGCAGCCGGACAGCCTGCACAGGGCGTCCCATCTTCTTACAAGAGACAGTACTGGTCAAAAATATGGGGAAGCGTCCTCTAAAGATACACTGCCTGACAATAAGAAGTGAAGTACACAAAGAGGACGAGGAACTGAAATGAAACCTTAATAGTTACGAGAGGATGTGATGTTATTTCAGTGATTACACATTCCAGTCGAAGTTACAAAGAACTTGGTAATATGAGCCCACTTGTATGTTGCACCACCACTGGTCTGGATGCATGCTCTGATTCTGTAATACAGCCGTTGTATCCTCTCCTGAGACAGGTCAGCCTACAGCTGTTGTAGATACTTGGTCTCCTGGCTACTGGCACAGGGGCAGAGTTGACACCATAGATGGTCTTACACGTGTTCTGTCGGGGACATACTTGCGCCTCTTGCTGGCTGTGTGGGTACCACATCATCACGGGTACTGTTCATGGAGACAGGTGTCATGTCTGGACGAGGACTGTCCTGTTGAGTAATGACGCCACGATACTGTAGCATTGGAGATAAGACATGAGGACACAGGATGTCCTTGACGTACCTTTGTACCATCAGAGTTCACTCAATCACAGCCAGCTGTGACCTGACTACATATCCAATGGCTCCCCACTCAACGTCGCCAGGAGTAATACTGCTGTGCCCCTCCAAACTATTTGGAAGCTTGTGACAAAAAATGGCTCTGAGCACTGTGGGACTTAACTTCGGAGGGCATCAGTCCCCTAGAACTTCGAACCACTTAAACATAACTAACCTAAGGACATCACACACATCCATGCCCGAGGGAGGATTCGAAACTGCGACCGTAGTGGTCGCGCGGTTCCAGACTGTAGCGCCTAGAACCGCCCGGCCACTCCAACCGGCAAGCTTGTGACATCTCCCTAGCTTGTCACCATACTCGCAGACGAGTGTTATCTCAGTTAACGAGATTCATCGCTGGAGACAGTGAGACGTCATTCATCAGCCGTCCATGTTTCCCGGTTACGACACCATTGGAAACTCAGCCGTTTGTCTTTTTCTGTAACAGCAGCCTACGTATGGGATGGTAATTCCCTAATTGGGGTCCTGCTAATCTCAGACCACTGGTGCGGGATGACACAGAATGTTGAACTCAGCCCGTTACTAGTTCTCGTGTGGCACGCGCAGATGTGAAGGTGTTACGATGTGCTTAGTGTAGAATACGGTGATCCTTCCCTATGGTTGTCAGATGTGGTCGACCAAAACCTTGACGGCAAGTATGCTGACCTCATGTTCCTATGCTTTCTCACTGTCACATCCGAATGATCCACAAACGTGGATACTGCACGATTCGACCAACCGGCCACAATGAGGTCCTTTTGAAACGCTGTCAGGTGCTGAGAACACTGTCTCACACAAGTATGCTACATGTTGGTCTTCTTCACAATGATCACCAACGGTGTTTACTTCTCTTATGTACTCTACCAGGCGTGGCAACGACGCGAAACACGAACAACACTAATGCACTCTGGTGGTCGTTCTACCTGTGACAGAGACTTTCAACTCTAACCGTGTACATACCCGCTCATGATGTGTAGGTGTACGACGTTTCATCGACTTCCGACCATATCTGCTGGGTACTTCATTTTTTTGTCAGACAGAGTACTTAGATGTGGGCCACACGTAAACTGCACGAGAGGAGTTAGTACACAGTGCTGGAGGCTTTCTTCGTAGTGATTTTCATTGTTCGCTTCTAATCGGTTGTGAATGTCCCTGTGTTAGTCCTGTGACTGATCCCCATAGCAGATGAATATCCATGGAGCGAGAATTCAGATGTGCGGAACAGAATTTCCGCTTACAAAATCACGTGACTGCGATGCGGCAAAACGTTTGCCCCTAACGTCCTTTCCGATTTTCATTGTCATTACGTGCCCATGCGACTACTTCCGTTCAAAAGTATCTTAGATTTTACCTACTCACTTCTCAGCGATCTTAACGGTTCTGGAATGAGCTGAGCTTAATCCTTTGATTAGATAACGTTAACACTACTCCCACGTAAGTGAAATTCCTTCACAGTTTACATGTAGTTTCATTTGTTATAGGAAAAGATGTGAGAGCCATCGATAACAACATAGAGATACTGCAGTGCGCGCCTAGCTGTTGGGACAGTGTTGTTGAGAAAGCAGTTGAGATTATTGTTAACTATAAAAGACGGATAATTGTGCTGTTGTGGCACATTTTATCATATTAACAGAATCTTCCGTCGGTTCTAGGTAGAACAACATTATAATACATGAAAAGCACCAGATTGTTAACAATAAAAGTAATATTGTAGAACAAAAGCAAACTGGTGCTTTTCATTTATTATAATGTTGGTCTACCAAGAACCGACAGAAGATTCTGTTAATACAGTTGAGATTAAATTAGCAAGTGACCTCATAAATAGGAACGAAGGTTTTGCTTGAATTCTCCTTGGTATCCTGTATCACCCCAGTCAAACAACAGGAGAACGGAGTTAATGCTGCTTGCTTACCCATTGTTAAATGACACTGGACATATTTGGTTGTGTGTGTGTGTGTGTGTGTGTGTGTGTGTGTATGCGCGCACGCACGCGCCGTATTATGGTTGTTGCTCGGCTAATCCCCTCCTACCGAAGCTTCAAATTTCCTTGCACAGCGCTCGTTGCTCGAAATACCGGCGGTTGTCGAAGACATCACCTGGCGTCATTGCGGTAATACGTTTGAAAATTCCCATAAAGTTTGATACAAATCGACCGGTCAGGTACTTCGTAGTGTAACGTTTTCAGTTTCCGTCCGTATTCGAGAACACGCGGGACAATATTCGCACGGTTCATAGGCAGACTTATCTATTTAGAACAACAGTCCAGCGTACGAACAGGAAGGACATCCGGGTACAGAACAAATATAACGAATAGTTTCCTTATCTTGGATGAGCAGCTCATTATTGAGGGGAAAAAAGGAGGGAGAGGTGCCAATGTTGAAATAAAAAAAAAAAAAAAAAAAAAAAAAAAACTCGAGTTCGGCGTAAGACGGTACTCCTGAGTGCCACCTCTCGATGACCGCGCAGCTGCAGCTGTGTGGGCCAATGAGGGGAAGCGAGGTGGCGCAAGGGGCAGCCAGCCGCGGCTAACAAGCGGGACAAGCGCCAGCCGGGGTGGTAAGCGAGGCTTCCGCCCACGCCTTACCGGCAGTTGCGGGATTTCTGTGCTGCCGTCTTGCGCTGCGTTGTGTCACTGCCGCACGCGAGCCGAAGTTGCGCAGGCTGTTCGCGCGTAAGAGACTGCCACCCTTAACACCTAGCTCGCAGCTCTGTCTCTCAATATTGACAGTCGGTGCGTGTAGCTGCAAGGTGTTGCGGTGGCCCGGTGTAATGTGAAGCTCTCTCTATACAGCTTAAGCGTTTTCATGGACTTACTTGTTTAAGAATGCTGGTCCTGCTTTCTTGCAGCGCCGATGTCTTCTGCTAGCACCGGACCCCTGCTGGGAAGGGGAAATTTTGACTCTCTCGCTCTCTCTCTCTTCTTATTTAAAAAATACGCTACTCTTGGAATATCATTCAATGCACCAGAACATATTTATTTTTACTTTGTACAAAAAACAACTAAACTTTATGACGTACGCCCACACATTACCGGGCACCCAGAATCAGTTAATTACACATTTTTGAACACAATTAATACATAGTCCACGTACTCTCAACAGCAGTTCAACGTCTACTAAACAGTCACTATCTCGAGTCATTCCATTTGTTTTTCAACAATACAAAGCTACATTACTCTTTGCAGACGGCCACGGAGCTTCCGGGCCGTATTTGATTATTCTTGGCAGGTCGCACTGAACCCTTGGCAGCGCCGACGAATTACCTCCCTTCCAGTTTCGCCTGCACAAACAATAAATGGGTGCAATATCCCATGCTCATTCTTACGCCCTGCTTTAAAATAACGCGTGTTCGAAACGGCTGGAACACAAGTGTCTCCAGATTTCCGTAAAATTCTGGGGGCACTACAGTGTATGTCAAAAGTTACTTTTCCCAACTAAGAACGTCGACAGGCCGAACTTGCTTCCATCCAAACTCTGTACACCACTGTGCAGTTTATCTGTACTTAAACACTGGTGAGCAGAACTTGAGGGTGAATACACTGCCCACTCATATTAATGTGGCCACCTGTCAAAAGACTAAATAACCACCTTTTGCAGCCCGGACTGCTCGACGCAGGAGAGTCAGTGACGTTCTGGAAGGTGCCGACAGAAATGAGGAGCCATGCCAACTCCAGCGCCGTGGCTACGTGCGCAAGGTTTCTCGGTTGAGGCGCGTACAGCCCGATCGAGGTGGCCCCACAGATTCTCAAAAATGGCTCGGAGCACTATGGGACTTAATTTCTGTGGTCATCAGTCCCCTAGAACTTAGAACTACTTAAACCTAACTAACCTAAGGACATCACACACATCCATGCCCGAGGCAGGATTCGAACTAGCGACCGTAGCGGTCACGCGCTTGCAGACTGTAGCGCCTAGAACTGCTCGGCCACCCCGGCCGGCCACAGATTCTCGATTGGGTTTAAATCCAGGGAGTATGGTAAACTCTTCCCGGTGCTCTTCGAACGGCAGACGTACACGACGAGCTGTGTGAGACGTTGCATTGTCCTGCTAGTAGATGCCACTGTATCGAGGAAAAAAAGTTGCATTTAGGGGTGGAAATGATCCCCACGGTTATATGCGTACTGTTGCTGATCCATTGTGGCTTTCAGAGAGACGATATCGTCTAGGAAATCCCCTC
Organism: Schistocerca piceifrons; assembly: GCF_021461385.2. Taxonomy (NCBI): domain Eukaryota; kingdom Metazoa; phylum Arthropoda; class Insecta; order Orthoptera; family Acrididae; genus Schistocerca; species Schistocerca piceifrons. The sequence goes on along the minus strand of NC_060143.1, from coordinate 296,750,079 downwards.
CAGCCTGGATCCTTCTAACGACTCTCGCAGGCTTTTGCATTCAGGCGTTTCACGCCGTACACGACAACGGCCGTCTCTGTGATGGAGCATAAAACGTGAGTGAAAAGGCCACCTGTCGCCTCTCAATGGACGTCCAGTTGCGCTATTGGCGTGCAAATTCCAGTCTTCTTCGCCAGTGAACAGCAGTCAGCATGGGTGGGTCCATGGATCAGGTGCCCGCTTCTGAGGCCCACACGCAACGACGTTCGCTGAACGGTCGTTGAGGAGACACTGTTGTTTGACGCTTTGTTCATCAGGACGGTCAGTCGCTCAACAGTAACACGTCTATTCGCCCGTACGTATCTCCGCAGCCGCTATTCACCCTGCCATCTACGGTCGGCGCCGTTTTTGGACAGCAGCATTTCACCATGCTCGGTCTACGTCACCACGGTGGTACGCTAACAATTTACGAACTTAGCCGTTTGGACAATAAATAGGGAGAAGAGCTTCAGTACAGTGCAGAAGGTACGTGAAAGTAATACGCAATCACACTTTTATTCAAAGGCAAAATTTACGCTGAAATTACCACTATTCATGGTGGTGTCTCGAATATTACGAAAGGTGGGATATAGTTCTTAATTGGGTGAGTGGCCAGGACGGACGGCAATTCGTGCTCTGCAACGTGTTCCGATACTGGCCACGAGGTTGATAAGAAATTCTTGTTGCAGGACGTTCAGCTCCTCCACCAGTGCGGTTGGTAACTGCTGCATGATGGTAGGTGCAAGTGGACGTGCTGCAGTATGGGGTAACCCGTAGGTGAACGCATTCCGCGAATATCGTCTCATTCCAATAGGTCTACCGCCTGCGTTGTTCGATGCGGTCGCACATTGCCGTCTGTCGAAATGAAGTTAGGGGCGAATGCACTCCTGAAGACAATATCATTGGCCGACGAACGCAACCGTGTTCAAAGATTTGGAGCTCAGCAGCCCATGCAACATAATACTTCCCCGGGTCACCAAAACAATCGCACATTGGACTCGCATTCGGGAGGATGACGGTTCAAACACGCGCCCGGCCATCCAGATTCAAGTTTTCTGTGATTTCCCTGAATCGCTTCAGGCAAATACCAGGATAGTTCCTTCGAAAAGGCACGGCCTATTTCCCTCCCCATCCCTCCCTGATCCGGGCTTGCGCTCCGTCTCCAATGACCTCGTTGTCCACAGGACGTTAAACAGTAATCTCCTCCTCCTCCTCCAAAACGATCGTCTTCTACAACGCTCATATGGCGAGAGGTGGGAACACTTAATCCACCCAGAAACATTCTCGAACCGGATCGTTTTGGTGGTCCAGGTGTTATGCTATGGAGGAGGCACAATATTACTTGACCGTTATTGTGACACTGTACTCCTTCACAGTGTGAATTTTTTCAGGAATGCATTCGGTCCTGACTTCATTTTTATAGGTGATCGCATTGAACAGCACAGGTGGAAGAGATCTTGGAACGAGAGGACATGTGACGAATGGACCGGCCTTCCCATCCCCCGACTTTACTCCCATCGAGCAACTGTGAGGTGTTTTGGTGAGATATACTGCAGCACGTCCACATGCACCAACAATCGTCCAACAGTTGTCAACCGCGCTAGTGGAGGCACGGAACGACCTACCACAAGAGCTCCTTACAAATCTAATGACCAGCATCCCTTATCATTTAGCTACAATATAGCAGGTCAGCAATTCCATAAATTTTCTGGGAGTACGCATTAGAAGTGATTTAAAATGGAATGACCATATAAAGTTGATCGTCGGTAAAGCAGATGCCAGACTGAGATTCATTGCAAGAATCCTAAAGAAATGCAGTCCGAAAACAAAGGAAGTAGGTTACAGTACACTTGGTCGCCCACTGCTTGAATACTGCTCAGCAGTGTGGAATCCGTACCAATAGAGTTGATAGAAGAGAGAGAGAAGATCCAACGGAGAGCAGCGCGCTTCGTTACAGGATCATTTAGTAATCGCGACAGCGTTACGGAGATGATAGATAAACTCCACTGGAAGACTCTGCAGGAGAGACGCTCAGTAGCTCGGTACGGGCTTTTGTTGAAGTTTCGAGAACACACCTTCACCGAGGAGTCAATCAGTATATTGCTTCCTCCCACGTATATCTCGCGAAGAGACCATGAGGATAAAATCAATGAGATTAGACCCACACAGAAGCATACCGACAATCTTTCTTTCCACAAACAATACGACACTGGAATAGGAGGGAGAACCGATAGAGGTACTCAAAGTACCCTCCGCCACACACTGTCAGATGGCTTGCGGAGTATGGATGTAGATGTAGATGTAGAAACACTTTGCAGAGCAGACATTATTGTCCGTGGTGATAAAACACGCTATTGAGAACCGTATCTTGCCGTTTATAATAAACAGTGGAACATCACATTCTTTAATGTATTTATTGTTTTTGAATAAAAGTGTCATTTCTGTTAGTCTCATTGCGTATTTCTTTGTTACATTCTGTAGCAGTTCTTTCTATGCATGGCCCAAGTTTCATCGAGCTATGTTACTTGGTAAGGACATAATGCGATAGTTACTTTCGTCCTTAAGTTTTGCTCAAAGTCTATTTGTAAAAATCATTGTACGTGTGTACGTTCGAAATATCTCCTAGACCGCTGGATGGATTTCAACCAAACTTTCCACACATGTAATTTACTATCTGGAAAGAAGGACTTTTGGTATAAATTCATGGGGAGGGGGGCGGGGAGGGTTTGTAAAGGGGTGACATAGAATCATAAATCACGAACGCCTGGAGCAGTCTCAAGCACATTTGGTAAATTATTTGAATAAAATGTTATGAGAGTAAGGAGCCCCTATTACCCCTAGGCGTGGGGGTTGATACGAGAAGGGGTAACACGCAAAAACGTTAGAATACGGCCAGTCCATTGGTGTTTCTTTCTTGCGTGTAGTTGACATGGAACACTTTCAAAACATGAAGCGCAATCTGTCTCTTACTTGTGCTGATCACTGCGTCTTCCAGGGTTCATACAAACACTTGCGATAAACAAAATTTAGAAATAGGGAAGAACGTGAGTGGGCGTGAAGAAATGTTTTCCATATTCTAGATACAAAACAGGTGTTCGTTCCAGTTTCAAATCTAAAAGCTGAACCGATTACACGAATTTTTGCATATTTCGTGCCCAGGCACAAATACTAGTTTACTCAGCATTCAGGTGAAACTGTGGGCGGAAATTCGCTGCAGATACAGATGCAGCATACGTGCAGAGATGTGTGAAATATATGTATGTAAGAAATATATGCGACCTTTGCGTAAGCGGTTGAAACCGCGAGCAAAGAGCCAGTCCTTAATAAAGTTAGCAGCTGCACCATACATTTCGAAAACAGGCGCGCAAAGAAAAGAAGCGTTAGCTCAGCGTCCAAATTGTGCTGGGTAGTGCTGTTGAAACGATGGTCTTGGGTAACTATGAGAGACCCACCCCTGGGAAGCACCCCTCCCCGTCGCGCCCGCATTGCGCATGGCAGAAATGAATAATTCTGCGTAATAATTTAATCACTGTTGATTTTATGGAATAATAATGATCACACAGTCGATCACAATATTGATCGGAGGAAACGGCTACGGATGTATGTTTTGAGGAAAATAACCACAGTTTTAAAGAATAAATACCATGAATTCAACTAAACTTTAGAGCACTTTGTTACTGCTGGATAAAGTTGGTTTAGTTGCTACTCTGCTAGCCGAAGCAGTGTTGGGAAATAAGTGTCATTGACAGACAAACTTCTTCCATGCTAATAAGTAAATAAAACAGTAAAACCCATCCTTGTTGTTGCTCCTTACGGTATCTGAATTCGTCATCAAGCCACCTCATTTACTGCAGAAAAATATCTATATTCATACTCGTGAAGTTACCACGCGATGCAGCTTGAATGGAGAGTACCACGTGCCACTGGCAGTCGTTACATTTTCTGTTCTACTCGCACATGGAGCGAGGGAAAACGACTGTCTATATGCTTCTGCACAAGACTTAAATTACCTTGTCTTCGTGTTCGTTACATTAGATGTACGTTGGTGGCAGTGGAATCGTTCTGCAGCCATAAATGCCGGTTCTATGAACTTTCTGGATAGTGTTTGGTGGAAAGAATGTCTTCTTCCCTCTGGGGATTCCCATTTGAGTTCACGTAGCATTTCCGTTGTACTCGCTTGTTGATCGAGCCTATGGTAACAAATCTATCGGAAAGTATCTGAATTCTTATCACGTTTTCCTTTGATACGGCGTGGTGGGGATCCCAGACAGTTGAGCAGTACTCAAGAATGGGTCTCATGTGTTCCACAGATCAGCTACACTTCATTAAATACTCTCCCAATAAACCTAAGTCGACCATTCGCCTCCCTTGCAGCCGAAGTTAAGTGGCTTGTTCCGCCTCAGCATCGCACTTACATATGTAATCGACTTGACGTGGATAGTAGCACACCATTAATACTCTGGTCGAACGTTAAATGACTGTCTTTCCTACTCATCTCCATTAACTTACATTTTTCTACATTTAGAGAAAACTGCAGTTCATGACACCAACTAGAAATTCTGTCTAAAATTAGATACCTCGGAATGGTGTTTTATTATAGAATGGTAAAATTATTAAGATTCTAATTTTCTGTCCTTGTACTGTCACTCAACGACAGCACCTTTCCGTACACCACAGCATGATTAACAAAAATCCGCAAATTGCTTCTCACTCTGTCCGTCAGATCATTTATGTGTACAGACAATGAGAGGGTGCCTATCACACTCCTTTGGGGCACTCGCGACGATACATTTGTCTCTGATCGACACTCGCCGTCTAGGACAACGTACTGGTTTCAGTCACTTAAAAAGTTTCCATGCCATTCATGTAACTGACTACTAATTCCGTATGTTCCTTCGTTAACTGCCTTCAGTGGGGTACCATATCAAACGCTTTTCAGAAATTGTTGCCCTTCATCCACGGTTCGTAGGATATTACGCGAGACGAGGGCATACCGAGTTCAGCACGAGTGCTGCTCTCTTTAAGTCCGTGCTGATTTCTGGACGGAAGCTTCTCGGCCTTTCATGGACATTTTTGATATTCAAACTGAGAGTATGCTCAAGAATTCTGCACCAACACAACGTTAAGGATACGGGGTACTTATAAATGGTGGAAAAATCGAAATCTTTTTACGACTTTATTGAGTTCTATAGTCTTTCCTGATTACGTTGATATATACATTGTAGGTCTTCAAATAAAAATTACCTATATATATCCAATTTTAAAATTACCGTCATGTATGCCGCCACGCCCACTTTATTTCTGTTACAGAAACCAGTAATATTTTGAAAAGAACTGTGAACTTTCTGTTTCCAGCTATTATACGTATGATACATTGTATATGTTCGTAACAGTGTAGGTTCCTTGTGTCTGTAAATGAATATCTTTGCTAGTATTTACTTTTGTTTCGCTGAAGCAGTTTGTTCACGTGTTACTGAAAGTTTGTTGCCCAAGTGCTATATATACTTGTTGAAGTACATATCCTTTAGTGTGCAATAACTACGAACTATGCCACGCATCAAGAAATTGAATAAAAGGAAATTCCGTGGTAACCAGTTCACAAACAACACAAGCCACACTGTTGAAAGTAACCTATGTATCAGTTCTTCAGGGGAGAAGCTCCCACATGGCACGCCACCTGGTGATTCAATTTTTTGTGTTAACAATGACGGTGTTTGTAGTGGATTTGTTGTTGTTGATGTGGGCATCTTATCTTCTTCGATGAAGGAAGTGACGAAATGTAAACAATGTGATGGTGTAGGCTGTCTGGAAATAACTGAACAACAAAGTAGCGGGAAGGGTTAAGCGTCAAAATTAGTTGTTCTGTGTAGATACTGCAATAAATCTACCTCGAAAATGACTTCCAGCTTTGTGCAGAATTCATATGATGTGAATTTGAGGTTAGTGTGTTCAGTGCAATAGGAAAAGGAGAAAAGGCTGCTCAAACGTTTTGTGGTTTGATGGACCTTTCTCCTGCTCCCACTAGGTTCAGCAAGTATATAAAAATACTTTTAGGTGCCTTGACGGTTGTTTCTAAAGCATCTATGAAACGTGCAGCAGAAGAAACTGTAAATATTAGTGGAACCATGGACATTGCTGTTCCACTTGATGGGACATGGTAACGTCGAGGACATCGTACCTTGAATGGTGGTGTAAGTGGTACTTCTCTGGAGAATGGAAAAGTTGATGTTGAGTGCTTATCTAAGTACTGTCACACCTGCCATGGTAACACTGAAGGACATATTGAACATCAGTGATCTAAGAATTATGATGATTACAGTGGAGGTATGAAATGCCCGTTTATAATGTTAGACATACGAAGTACCTAGGCGATGGGGACTCTAAAGCTTTCAATAAAATTAATGTGTTCAATGTTTATGGTTGGTAAAAGAACTGGAGTGTTGCGAACATGTGCAAAAGAGGATGGGTGCTAGATTGAGGAAGCTACGAAGAGAAATGAAAGGAAAGTTGCTATCTGATGGAAAATCACTGTCTGGCCGAGGCAGATTGACAGAAACTCAAAGAGACCTCCTTCAGAGTTATTTTGGACTGGCCATTACACGAACTGCCCTAAAGGAGCAAATTCTTGTTGAGGTTACCAAAAAGCAAAAGAAAGTGGTCAAGTATACCATCATAAGTATTCTCTTCCTGAGCCTGTTATGAATTAAATAAAACAAATTTTTAGAGACCTGAGTGGCCCTGTTTTTGCTTAGTAAATGTCTTCATGGGGGCCCTCAGAATACAAATGAAAATGCCAACCACTGCATATGGGAAAGATAACCCAAGAATGTTTTTGTAGGACGAAATACATTAAAAGTTGGTGTAGTAGATGCAGTGATATGTTTCAATGATGGAATGATAGGAAGGTTGGAAGTCCTGAGAAATTTAGGCATAAAATGTGTCTCCAATATGAAAGATCTATTACTTGCGCGTGTCAGACAACGGGTGCATGAAGCTGAAAGATTCGCTCTTCAAGTTACCAAAGAAGCAAGAAGTTCTAAAAGGAATGCCAAAAGGAAGTTTGAAGATGAAGAAATACTGCAGGATGAAGACTATGCTTCTGCAATGTTCTGAGGCCCAGTTTAATTGGACTAATATCTTCATTCGCAATTTCCCGCAAGTTGTGTTTTTCAGAATTGGCGTACAAATATTTCCTAAAGTTTATAAAGCATTGCTCTGATTTTTTTCTGTAACTTGCTATAGTCCATACTTACGTAGTAGACCTAAGCCCCATTTGCAGAATCAACTAAATTACAGAAAAAACAACATTTTTATTAGGAAAAAAATTATAAAAATTAAAATATTAAATGTGATATTTTTTTCTCCTTGTAATATACATGATAGACGAAATTAAATAGGTCTAGTACCTCAGCCATCGTGTCATGCATATCTGGTAAAAATTTGGGAAAGCACCCTGTATCCTTAAGAACATTGGTCTGTAATTGTGTGGGTTCGCTCTTTCACTCTCATTATATGCGAAAGACGTCTGTGGTTTTTTCCCCAGTGCTTTGGGCCTTTGCGCTATACAGAAATTGAAAGAACAAGGTTCTTCATGCGCTAAGAGTGCCAGGCAGGAACTGTTGCATTAGTCCACGGAAAGTTTACCAGTTCTCACATAATCACACCCGCAGAGAGCTCAGTGCAAAGTCCAGTATCAAAGTATAGATAATCCACATAGTACTTCCAGAAATCTTATCCAGCAGCAGCAGCAGCAGTCGAGAGGTGAACCTCAATCGAAACCCAAACCGAAGACCAGCAAGGCGCCCAACTTGGTAGGCGTCCAGAGAGCAACTTAATCACGTAGGCTCTCGTAGGCCCACCTTCCCCTTTATTGCGTCCAGAGCCCAGGGCGCATCCCTTTGACACGTAGCGCTAAGCGAGCGAGGTGTGTCAAACCACAGGAATTTGCATAGGCTCGATAGCGCTGCCGCGCGGAGGGGCTACCCACAGGGAACGTGGCTACTCGAGTTCTGCTGGGCCCCACAGAACGACTGGGCTTCATTTAGAGAACACAAATCCCAAATAGATGGTATACAGGGTGTTGTGCCACGAGTTTTACCGAGGCCTCCTCAAAACTAGTGGGCAGCAGAGTTTACTTTTAAAGTCAATTTGACAACTGGTGAACACACAGGATATTTCACAGTTCCTATTACAATATTTTGGGGGCTGTAGAGGGGACGGCACTATCGTCATTCCCTGCCGTAATTATGACAGCACATACCAATTTCGCCCAACTACGCCAACGGCTGTCACAAACTGGTACGTTCCTACTAGTAAGGTTGACTATGGTGCTCCACAGACCCACCGCACTCTGTACTTTGAAGAGGATTTCCTTCCTGACTTGGAAGAGTACCCAACGACGAGTACTCGAAACTGTCCATGCTATCGACTCTTGTAGACCATACAGATCAGAGCTTTTTGTCTCTGCGTGTGTACGGTGAAGCGGCAAATTTGAACGTTATTCTATCTCTAACTTATCTCACATCCAAACTTTAATCGCACCTGGTGGTTTAGCGGTAAAGCGCGTGATAGAAATGTGAGAGACCATGGTTCGAATCGCGATGTGAAAACGGAAATTTTCAGGCTGCCTTTAATCTGCCCTTCACCTCCGAACGATGGGGGAAGTCGCCAGGAACGTATTTCGGATTGTACGTTAAACTGTAGGTCCCATTTCCCCTGTTGAATAACTGGATTACATCTGGGTCACGAAAGTCCCCCTCTACAACGCCCAGACAGTTGTAATTAGAATTTTGAAACACCCTTCAAGCAAGTATGACTCAGCTTAGCTGTTTACTTCAGTTTTTTCCTGAACCATTTGAAAAATAAATCTGTTTTGTCCCACTGATCTGTGAAAATGCCATCGCTAAATACCGTGTAGTCTTGCTTCACAGCTATACTAACTACGGAGATATCGGCATCTACTTTCTCAAATGTAAATATAGTAATTTCTAACTTTAATATCTTAATTCTAAAAGAGAGGAATTCAGCGAAGTTTCACTTTTTATAATCCGATTAGTCGATGGGAGACATTAAAATATTTAGAAAGTGGGATTTATCTGAATTGAACATGATACTGATTGCTGTTTTATGCGGAAAGTTAGTACAGCAGAGTCCCGCTAATCCGAACACCGGTAATCCGAACGTTCGGTTAATCCGAACATGAAAACTGTTAATCTAAGAATGGAAAGTGTGTGATAAACGGCTGTACATACACACTACATTAATTTACACAGTAAGTAAACATTTATTAGAAAAAATTGGCAAGAAAACAATGAAAGAAAAGCTGTCAAACTTACTAAAATACAGCGGACATTTTATCCCTACTTTTTAGATGACAAAAACTCACTCATTGTTTTTTGGCGTAATGAAGACAGTCTGTTATATGACGCATAGTTTCGCCTTCGTCTCATAAACATCAAATCAGCAGGTGTAGCAGGGGGCTGTTTCTCCAAACAACGTAGCGGGAGGTGAAGGGCTTCTGCTGCGTCACAGTGTGGCACCAGCTCTCCTGTGTCGCTTTCAGGCTCATTGTCACTTCCGTCACTGCAGCCCACTTCTTCCTGGTCTTGAGTCACAGCACCAACTAAATCAGCGTCAGTAAGGTTCTCCACACATGCCCCATTCTCTGCCATCCAATCTTCTACGTCTCCTTCACTAGCCTCTTCACATCCAGGGATGGTCTGTATCATTTGTAGTAGATTTTCCTCTTCATTTTCAATTAGGATGTCCTGAAATTCGAGAGATGTCCACAGTTTTCTCCACGATTTTCTCAGAGAATTTTCTGAAATATTCTGCCATGCTCAGAGGCCGAATAAACAACATCCTTCACGTTGGTCTTTTTTATTTTGTCCACTAAAGGAATTCTATCATCTTGGATCAGCATTCTTAAAAATTGTTTTCTGTAAATTAGTTTTAACATTTGCAGTACGCTCTGGTCCATCGGCTGCAGAAGTGGTGTAACATTCCGCAGCAAAAACTTGGCCACAATTTCTCCATCACATGGCGCGTTATCAATCAAAAGGATTGCAAGGGGAGTCAAATGATTTTTCTTAGAAAACCGTCGAACAAAGGGAACAAACTGGCCGCAAAACCATTCTTTGAACAGCTTACCATCCATCCATCCTTTTCTTTTTGTTGCGATAATATACATACAGGGACTTCATGTTGCAGTTTTTAAAAGCTCTGGGCCTAGCAGATTTGGCGATCAGCATTAAATTCAGCTTGTGATTACCAGCAGCGTTGGTGCACGCTAATAAAGCCACACGATCTTCGCACATTTTAAAACCAGGAGCACGGTCGTCTGCTTTTGATTCCAGGCTTTTTGTTGGCAATGCCCCAAAATTAAGGCCAGTCTCGTCAGCGTTATAAATTTGTTGGAGATAATATTTTCCCTTTCTTATCATTTTTTCAAAGTCATCCAAGTATTCCTTCGAGGCATCACGGTCGGAAGAAAGCTTCTCTCCAGTAATTGGTAGCTGACGGATTCCATGACGTTTTTTGAATCTGTCCAACCAACCCATACTCGCACTAAAAGACTCATCACCATTCATTAACTTTTCAGGTAACCAGCCTTCTCCTGAACCAGTGCTCCACTCAAAGGAGTTCCCCTTTCTCTTTCCTGCGTAAACCGAAGGAAAAGAGGTTCATCCACTTTATCGTACTGGAATTGTTTCAAAGTCTGCCGAATTTCGAGTGTTTTTCCCGAAGACGTTGCACAGGACTGTTGACGCTTCACTCAATTCTTCTTCCAATCACAAATGGTTGCTTTACCAACACCCAGTTCCGTTGCCAGTTTAGATACATTCTCACGATTGTCTGTGCGCTTCAAAGCATTCAGTTTTTCGTTGAGAGTTAATGTTGTATGTTTACGTTCACTCATGACGAAATTACGTACACCACTACACCTGAATGAATACAATACAATTGTTACGCGTGCCAGCGATCGATAACCAACATAACCAAGCGTTTTGCGAGCCAAATAGCAGTGCACTGACCTCAGCCACTACAAAGCTCTCAAAATGCACAACAACAAGGCAGGGACTGAGAGTGAGCCATTGTTCCCACACTTGTTCCCATGGTGTACCTACTTACCTGCTTGGTATACTTCATTCTAGAAACTCGTCACCGTAATTCCGGCTAATCCGAACAAATTGGTAATCCGAACAAGGTCCAGTCCCAATTAGTTCAGATTAACGGGACTCTATTGTAATTTCATACCGACGTAGGGAAATGCGTCACGTAGGATAAGGAGGGAGCAGTGTGTTCCTCCGCCATTATACCGGTGCAAAAGGAGCATGGAGGAAATGTAGATTCCATTCTGTTGTGTCGTTGCTGGTTCGTTTGAAAAATGTCTTTTACAAACCTAGGTAAACGAGATGTCCTAATTCTCACCAGAGAATTCAGAACGAAGACGAAGAGAAAAATTGAGTTGTACGCAGAAATGTACACCAGCAGACCATGGATCAGCAGAAATTACTATTGTTGCATTCAAAAAAGCGAAGTTGATATAAATGACGGTGTAATTACGAGGGTTGATTGAAAAGTAACGCTTCCACCTTTTTAACTCAACAGTTGGCAGCATTGATATGCGGCAGGTACTGGCTTGTTCTGTAGCCTCTTCTCTACAGCTCCAGTTGGCAGGAAGCCTGAACACTGAACGGTAGTGTTGTTACAGTGTAAAGGATGGAACCCTGCGCTGACGATCGCTCAATGCGATTTAAGCAACGTGCTGTCATTGAATTCTTGACAGCAGAAGGTGTCACTCCAAAGGAGATTCATCAGAGAATGAAAGCAGTTTATGGTGAATGTGTTGATGTGAGGACTGTGCGTCGTTGGGCGAGAAAGTTTAAAGATGTTGAGGCGGGAACATTTGACCTGGGTGACGGACAAAAAGTTGGACGCCCTGGGACAGCAATCACCGAGTTCCACAATCAAAATGTTGACAAATTGATTCAGGACGATTGTCGCACACTCAGAGAGAAACTGCAGGCACAATCGGCAGTTCACAAGAATGTGTGGGTCACATTATTGCTTTGCTTGGTTATCGGAGGATTTGTGCACGATGGGTACCCCAGATGCTGACTCCTGAAATAAAAGCGAACAGACCTGAAATTAGCCAGTAACTCCTCTCGCGCTACGAGAATGAAGGTGACGCCTTTCTCCAGTCAATTGTGACAGGAGTTGATGAAGACTTTGAGAGAATTGTGAAACTGTGTTTGCGGAAACAGTGTGTCAACTTTTTCCGTGACGGCCTCAGAAAACTTGTTCGTCGTTGGCAGAAATGTATCCAGTTGTCTGGTGGTCACGTGGAAAAGTGAATAGTGGTAATTAAAGATCACATTCTAAGGATTATTTCTGCGTTTCATTTATTTCAATATTCCCATTCAAACTCAATTAACGAAGGTGGAGCTATTGCTTTTCATTCAACCCTCGTACAAACGTGCAGAACCTAAGGCCAAAAATAATTTTTACCTGATGTGTCATATCAAGTAACATAGTTCGATGAAACATAGAAAGAATTGATACAGTGTAGTACAGAAGATAACTGATAGAAATAGGCTATGACATTTTTATTCAAAGACAATAGCTACGCTGAAGTCACTACGATTCATGATGGTCCCGTGGACTTTACAAAACGCGGGGCATAGTTCTTAATAAAGTGTAGGGTCACGATGGACGACAGTCCATGCTCTGCAGCGTGCTGGCCACCAGCTCGATAAGTAGTTCTTGCGACAGGGCGTTCAGTTCCTCCACCTGTGCAGTTGACAACGGCTGGACTGTTGTTGGTGCGCGTGGACGTGCGGTAACATGTCTACCCAACGCATCCAGCACGTGCTGGATGACATTAAGGCGGGGGAATGGAGAGGCCAGTTCATTCGCCGAATATTGTCTCCTTTCAAGAGCTCCTCCAACTGCTCTCTTCGATGCGGTGTCACGCGTTGTCATCAATAAAAATGAACTGTGTGCCACATCCACCTCTGAAAAGACGCACGGGGGGAAGGAGTTTAGAGTAACAATAACGTTGACCGGTGGCTGTTCCGTGTTCAAAGATTTGGAGATCAGTATGCCCATGCGACTTGCACCTCTCCACACCAAACATCTGGACCGTCCAAACGATCATACTTGATAGTGCTAGACGGACCCTCATATGGCGACATATGAGAACAAGTAATGCATCCAAGAACAAAAGTCTTTGGTATCAGAATTAATGGCATCCGTCCATCCTTGAGGGATGATGGTGTAGCATGCTTGGTTCAGAGTCTGCAGCATCTGCTGTGGCTAAAAAATCCCACTCGAGAGTGGCAGTCCTTACTGCAGTTTGGACATGTGAAATTTGAGGGACTTCGAACAGAAGCCGCTCTGTCTCTTCGCTTTATCCTCTTCCTGATTTGTTCCTGTGTGCGTTCGTCCTCTGAGAGTTTGACGCCGTTGCGCACAGTTACTCGCCACTTGACACGGTCATCTGCAATGCTTTCCCAGCGACTTGGATTGATTCTGCTCTTGATCAGGTCTCTCTTGCAGACATCCTTGAAACGAAGATGCGGTCGTCCCACTGGCCTCACACCCTCCTGAAGTTCTCCGTACAGCAGTTGTTTCGGTATCCGTTCAGGATCCATGCGCCTGACATATCCCAACCATCTTAGACGTCGATGACTCAGGAGTGCAAAGATGCTGGTTGTGCTTGCACGATGAAAGACTTCGTTGTTGGGTACTCTATCTCTCCAAGAGATCTGAAGGATCTTCCGGAGACAGCGGAGATGGAAGCTGTTGAGTCGAGATTCATGCCTAGAAAGAGTTGTCCATGTCTCACAGCTGTAGAGAAGGGTGCTTATAACACAAGCGTTATAGACTTTTAATTTAGTTTTTGTGGTAAGCAGTCCGTTGTTCCACACTCTGTTTTTCAATCTAGCCATGACAGATGATGCCTTTGCGATTCTGTTAGTAATTTCAGTGTCAATGGACAAGTTGCTACATATTGTGGATCCCAAGTAGGTAAAGTCATCAATTACAAGAACAAAAGTCTTTGATATCAGAATACCTTATCAATTTTTTGTATACGAACCAATTATGTACAAACAGAGAGACATTGTTTTTTCATTCTCCTGACAAATACCAGACTTAGCACTTAGATTGTTTTCCATTTCCACTCCTCAAATGATTAATTTCAAAGCTGATTTTCGTAAATTCCCCCTCCCATTTCAACGCACTTTCAAATTTTCTTGACAACATCGCATGTAGCTTCTCTGATGTCGACTTGGCGTTCTTTTATGCGGGAAACACTTCATAACCAGAAAGATCAGTGCCTATTTTAAGTTTAGTTTTTATATGTGGACTTAGTCTTTCAATTAGTCCCACAGGCAAGATTCTAATGGTGTTAAGGTTGTGGACCTTTGTGGGCTAGAGACTTGACCGTTCACGCCAATCCATCTTCCGCCAAGCCCGACAGCGCCTAACTTCGGCTATCCGACGAGAACCGGTGTTACCACTGCGGCAAGGCCATTGGCTGTTCACGTATTACTTGTTGGATTTTGTCTCGGAACAGAAGCCAACAGGCAATACGTTACTATTAGCGTCACGTGTGAAAGTGGCTTCACAATATTAGTGGGTGTGCTACACGACTTCCAATTAGGCGAAGACAAAATTCTAATCGCCTACCATCATCTCCGTTTTGAAGTTTTTGCATCCGCTCTAAACGATACGGGTTGATGCCGAGCATGCGTAATGTCCGATATACGTGGAGTGGCTATAAAATAACGGGGCTGATGCTGTCATAGAGTGAGTCTGCATGCGTTAGAAATGAAGGACCGATAGCTGTGAACCGTGAAGCCTTCTCAGTCGAATGCGGCACACGCGTTGGTCGAATTCGCGCATTTGCTGCGTGCTGGTATCAGTACATAATTCATCGTGGCCTGGTTCTAAAATAAATGTATAGTAAAGACTGTTTATCTAGCACGCGAGTTTTTGAGCAGTTGAAGAGTTTCCAAGACGACCTAGAAGACCTAAAGATGACTCACTCTCTGGACACCCTACAACATCCAAAATCGATGCAAATATCGAAAAAGGAGGTAATCAGATTTATTGAGTATTCGATCGACTGCTGAAAGTGACTAAGAATGTGAAAGGCAAATTTTACGTAATCAATTTAGCATAACAAAAATGTGTGCGAAACTTATGGCGAAAATTCTCGCCAGAGAACAAAAAGGATCTCGAGAAAATGTTTGTACTGACAGTTTGAATACTATTGAAAATGATCTTAATTTTTTGGAAAGAGTGATAACATTTGACGAATCTTGGTTTCTCACTTATGATACAGAGATTAAGCACCAACCCATGCATCGGAGGGGCCGAATGTCAACGAGAGCAAAAACAGCTCGAATGAACAAATCTACAAATCTAGTTTCAAAGCGATGATGATTGTCTTCCACTATTCGTGGGACTGTATCTTCACTGGTTTCCTGACGGTGAAAATGTTAATCGACATTGCTACCTTGAGGATGTCGCTCTGCGAGAAAATAGGGAAAAAACAACCGTAATTGCGCAAGAACAAGTCATGGGTTCTGCATCAAGACAACACATCGGCCCAAAGAGCATTGTCTGTTAAGAGGTCAGCATCCCTTTGTCAGACCACCCACCTTATTCTACTGACCTAGCACCAACTTACTTTTATCTGTTCCCCGAGGTCAAACATGCATTAGGAGGAGCGAGATGCCAGACCGTTGAAGCAGTGAAACAAAAAGCAGCAAGGCTCATCAAGGAGATCGCGGAGGAAAACATCCAGTGCTATTTTCATCGCTGGATAATTCACAAGGAGGATAGTTACGATAAAGGAGGGAAGCATATCGAAGGTGACAGTGACCAAAAATGTATGTTTTCGAAATAAGAGGTTGACAGCATAAGTCCCATTATTTTCTAAAAATGGCTCTGAGCACTATGGGACTTAACTTCTGAGGTCATCAGTCCCCTAGAACTTAGAACTACTTAAACCTAACTAACCTAAGGATATCACGCACATCCATGCCCGAGGCAGGATTCGAACCTGCGACCGTAGCGATCGCGCGGTTCCAGACTGTAGCGCCTAAAACCGTTCGGCCATTATTTTATAGGCACGTCTTGCATTCTTGTATTTGCGACAAAAATACAGAAATTTTTAATTTGCTTGCTAAAAGTCTATGTTCTACCAAGTGAATAACGTCTTCTGCTTCATCCGCATTCTGTTCATTTGTACGTTCAAACAAGATAAGAATGCTGGACACTGCGTCAGTCTTACGCAGTTTAGTGAAAACACTTGCAAACATTCCTTGGAACTGTTACTCTATGTCTGAGAAATCTTCTGTCCTTACACAAATACCATATCGGCATACTCAGCATTTGTAAATATTTGAGTCGTGCATTAATAATACAGTAGACTTGCTCAACAAATAGCTTTAAATGGAAATCTTTGTTAACCAATAAAATTGGCACACATGCTCTATGGTATGTTTTATTCGAATTAGCCTATACTAGCAGCTCTTAAATACTTTCTATTCCTCTGGAAACGCCCTGTGTAGTCACGAACTAACGGGAGAACCCTAAACATAGCACTAAGGTACTAAAGCACATTGCAAAGCAGCAATGCCATGTTGTTTCAGTATACGATGTCGCAGGAGGAATGGTCCGTATTCAGAGATATGGCATGAACGCTCGTTTGAAGCAAAAACCTCATTTGTACATACGCTCTATTCCGAATCTTTTGCGAGGTGGAACACATTTAATGACACTTTTGCACGTTTTTGTTGAATAGACTGAGAAACCGCGGCCTCAACCGAAAACGTGTCGCAATGCAAAATTAGGCTACGTTAAATTTTCTGTAAAAAGTCGTATTCATTTTTTTTTCTCTAGGGCTCATAGTTGGTAGAGAGAGCGAGAGAATATCGAAAATCTGACGCGATGTGCATGAGCTGTAGCGTAGGTAGTTTTTGTAGGCTAATTTGAGGTATTTTCCCGACTCGACAGACCCCAACTGTCCAATATAAAATTGTTCGTCTCAACACCGCCTACTCTATTGTGGTACGTTGTGATCACTGACAATGTACTGAATAGTGCAGAAAATATGAAACAATGTACGTTAAATGTGTTCAACCTCGGAAGGCATTCGGAACAGGTCATATGTCCATTTGAAATTTTTTGCTTCAAATGATAATCCTGTCATTCCTGCTGACACACACTGTATTTTATACAACTTCTTTCTGACGGCAATTCTAGCTCACGGTTGTGGTCGTTTTGTGTTAATATGTACCGGTATTTATAGCAGTGATTCAGAAAAAACTGCTACGCTTTACTTACCGACACGTGATTTCCAGAGGCTTCGCTTCACTGCAGCGTTTGCAAATAGGTACACAGATTTACAGCCTTGTGTAACATAGGGCCATTTGATGCGATAATACACCTGATATACTACTAGGGATACTGACCGCACGATAACAGCGGTATACAGTACGCCGTCTTCCCTGGATCTGCATGTACGCCAGGTAGCAGATTCTCACCACTGTAGTTTGCGCAATATGTAGGTATTAAGAGTGATATTGTTTCACAACTTTCGAAAAGTT
Organism: Schistocerca piceifrons; assembly: GCF_021461385.2. Lineage (NCBI taxonomy): Eukaryota > Metazoa > Arthropoda > Insecta > Orthoptera > Acrididae > Schistocerca > Schistocerca piceifrons. The sequence goes on along the minus strand of NC_060143.1, from coordinate 296,732,437 downwards.
ACATTTTGTGGTCACAGAACATGATATCCTTATGTTTCTTGGGTCACAGAAACCGAAAATAAGCTTACAGGTATGTATTGGTTTTTAATTTTTAGGTAATTTTTTGTCAGTTTTGTTATTGTTGATGTTGCTGCTGCTTTTGATGCAGCTCTAAATGCTAGTCTATCTTGTGCAAGCCCATTCATCTCTACATAACTACTGAAACCTACATCCACTTGAATCTGCTTACTGCAGTCCAGCCGTGGTCTCCCTCTACGATTTTTGCCCCCCCCCCCCCCCCCACCATACTTGCCTCCATTAGCAAGTGGACGATTCCTTGCTGCCTCCGTATGTATCCTGTCAACCGATCCCTTCTTGTACTCAAGTTGTGCCACAAACTTCTTTTTTGCCCAATTCGATGCAGTAACTCCTCGTTAGTTATTCGACATACACATGTAATATTCAGCATTCTCCTGTAACACCACATTTCGGAAGCTTCTATTTCTTCTGGTCTGTTCTTTTTATCTTTCTTGTTTCTCTCCTGGACACAGTTACATTCATGAAGATGCCTTCAATGAAGATTTCCTAAGACTTAAATTTATATTTGATGTAAACAAATTTCTCTCACTCAGAAACGCTTTTGTTGTCATTGCCGATCTACATTTTATACCTTCTCTGTTTCGGCTGTTATCAGTTTTCTGTTCTAATAGTAAAATTCACCGACTACTGTTAGACTCACATTTCCTAATTTATGAGAAGAGTTCAATAAGTAAAGCAACACAGTTTTTCTCGACTAGTTTTGGTTGAAAAAAGTCGGAATTTGTTGAGGAACTTGATGAAATATTCTTGCTTCAACCCCTGAGTTTCATGAACTTTCGATAGGTGGCGGTGCTAAATTTATCCTTCAAAATGGCGTCTGTGACGGAGGTGCTAGCCAAGTAGAGAGCTGCAATTGTGTTCCTTTTGGCAGAAACCCAGACCATCATATACATTCATAGGCGCTTGCAGAAAGTCTACGGAGACCTCGCTCTGAACAAAAGCACGGTGAGTCGTTGAACGCGACGTCTGTCATCATCGCATCAAGGTGCCAGCAACCTGTCATACACTGAAGAGCCAAAGAAACTGGTTATGTTATGTTAACCGGGGACCTAGAAACGACGGAGAGGCTCCGTCCCCGCCGCAGCCGCAGTGGTCCGCAATCCCACGATGACTACCGCAGTCCACTTCTGTCGCAGGGTTACAGTGCGGTTCAGCCACCGGTGGACCCCCCCCCCCCTAGTCCAACCCCCCCCCCCCTCCCCCCCTTCCCCCCCCCCCCTCCCCCAGGGAACGTCTCACACCAGACGAGTGTAACCGCTATGTTTGCGTGGTAGAGTAATGGTGGTGTGCACGTACGTGGAGAACTTGTTTGCGCAGCAATCGCCGACATAGTGTAGCTGAGGCGGAACATGGGGAACCAGCCCGCATTTGCCGAGGCAGATGGAAAACCGCCTAAAAACCATCCACAGACTAGCCGGCACACCGGGCGGATTCGTGCCGGGACTGGCACGCCTTCTCGCCCGGAAAGCCGTGCGTTAGACCGCACGGCCCACCTAGCGGGCAAGAAACTGGTACACCTACCTAATATTGTGTAGGGCCCCCGCGAGCACGCAGAAGAACCGCAACACGGCGTGGCACGCACTCGACTAATGTCTGAAGTAGTGTTAGAGAGAACTGACACCATTAATTCTGCAGGGCTGCCCATAAATCCGTAAGAGTACGAGGGAGAGGAGATCTCTTCTCAACAGCACGTTGCAAGGCATCCCAAATATGCTCAATAATGTTCATGTATGGGGAGTTTGGCTGCTAGTAGTAGTGTTTAAACTAAGGAGAGTGTTCCTGGAGCCACTCTGTAGCAGCTCTGGACGTGTGGTGTGTCGCGTTGTCCTGCAAAAATTACCAGAGTCCGTCGGAATGCGCAATGGACGTGAATGGATGCAGGTGATCAGACAGGGTGCTTACGTACGTGTCACCTGTCAGAGTCGTACTTACATGTATCAGGGGTCCCATATCAATCCAACTGTACATGCCCCACACCATTACAGAGCCTCCAAATGCTTCAACAATTCCCTGCTGACATGCAGGGTCCATGGATTCATAAGGTTGACTCCTTTCCCGTTCACGTCCATCCGCTCGATACAATTTGAAACGAGACTCGTCCGACCAGGCAACATGTTTCAGGCATGAACAGTCCATTGTCGGTCTTGCCTGGCCCAGGTGAGGCATAAAGCTTTGTGTCGTGCAGTCATCAAGAGTACATGAATGGGCCTTCGGCTTCGAAAGCCCATATCGATGATGTTTCGTTGAACGTTTCCACGCTGACACTTGTTGATGGCCCAGCATTGAAATCTACAGCAAGTTGCGGAAGGGTTGCACAGTTGTCAAGTTGAACGATTCTCTTCATTTGTCGTTGTTTCCGTTCTTGCAGGATCTTTTTCCGGAGATACTAAGTTTCACCGGACTCCTGATATTCATAGTACGTTCGTGAAATGATCGTATGGGAAAATCCCCATTTCATCGCTACCTCGGAGATGCAGTGTCCCAGCGCTCGTTCCCCGAGTATAGGACCAAGAACAAACTCACTTAAATCTTGATAATCTGTCATTGTAGGAGCAGTAACCAACCTGAAATCTGCGCCAGACACTTGTTGTCTTACATAGGCGTTACCGACCGCGGCGCAGCATTCTGTCTGTTTACATACCTCTCTATTTGAATACGCATGCCGATGCCAGTTTCTTTGGCGCTTCAGCTTATGTTCCACGTGCCTGCTGGCTCGCACATAGCTATGACTCCTGCAATGTTAGTACTTCATTGGAGGTGATCGAAGATTCAGAAACACCTCGCTGCTCAGCTGGGCTTCTCCTTAGCAGTGCTGATACACTCGTCCACCAATTCGGGTACTCTAATATGTGTGCCCCTGATTCCTCAACGCTAACAGAAGAGCATAAAGAACAAAGAAGAACCATCTGTGTGGAATTGCTTCCGCTTTACGAGGCTGATCGTTACGGCTTTTTGTCGAGCATCGTCACAAGTGGTGATACATGTGTTCAGCATTTCGAATCGGAAACAAAACGGCAATCCAAGGAGTGGCGACACACCAACCGTCCTTCGAAGAAAAAGTTCATAGCCGCACCCTCAGCTGGTAGAGTCATGTCGACGGACTTCTGGGCTCTGAAGGGATTATTCTGTTCGATGTCCTGCGTCATGGAGCAACGACCAACTCTGAAGTGCGTTGTACTATTCTCAGGAAATTGAAAAAACGACTTCAGCATGTTCGCCACCACAAAAATGCAAACGAACTTCTCCTTCTCCATGACAACGCAAGGCGTCACACAAGTATGCGCACCAGAGAAGGGCTCACAAAACTTGATTCGACCTTTCTTCCTCATCCGTACTACAGCCCGCATCTCACACCTTCCATCTTTTTGGTCCGATGAACGAAGCACTCCGCGCGAAGTAGCGCATGGATGGTGGGGAGTTTATTGATGCAGCAAGACGTTGGCTTCAACCTCTACCAGTAGAGTTGTACCATACGCGCATACATCCCCTCTCAGTAAGTGGCGTATGGCCATCGTATTGAAATGAGATCATTTTGAAAAAGTAGGGTTTTGTAGCCATAAGACTGGGGAATAATACTGCGTATTGGAATCTTGAATAAAACCACCCTGATTTCAGAAAAAAGTGTTGCATTAATTATTTAACGCCCTTCGTATAAGGGCCAGTCAAATGAAAACGAGACACATGGGGAAAATAGTAAACTATTTATCATTTCAAAGGTAATCGCCGTTACTGTTAACACTTTCATCCCATTATGAAACAAGGCGGCCAGTGCCTTCATGGTTGCGGTTGCCTACGGAACCACGATTATACCCAAGTGTGCGCCTCTTCGTCCGAAGCAAATCAACGCCACTAACGTTTATCTTCAGTGCGCCAAGAATATGAAAATCGCATGGGGTGGACCGTGACTGTCTGGCCGATGTGTAAGGAGGGCTTCCCACCAAAACTTTTGCAGCGTAAGTCGTAACAGCATTGGCAACAGGTGGGCAATTCAGGTTTATACTTTCAAGAAACGCAATACATATCAAAAATATAGGCCAGTAGTAATGATACCCAGAGCCACTTGTCGTGAAGTCTCAAAACAAGTTCGCAGTTGGCCACTTTTCTCCTTGCAGTTGTAAATATGAAATAGTCTACCGTTTGAGAAGACACTTGTAGCGTTGTACGCTCAACTCACGATGTTCTGCTTCATGTTACTAGCGAATTCAAACCTTATTAAAAACCTGAATACACGGGGTGTTTATAAATTGTCCATAAATGTAGGGATGTGTTCGTGAAAAGGAAACATCACAAAGGGTCCACTTGCACTCGGGTCTACAAATCCTTTGATAGGGAGTCACGAAATGATTTCCTCGTAGTGACCCTTGATTGTAAACAGCACATCGGACATTGTTTTTTTACACATGGTTTTGGTATTTGTTTTTAGTTAGCATGGTTGTCTTCCGTTCGGCATTAACGTGTACCATGGAATATTTATAAAGTACCTATCTGTAGCCACAACGTATTACTGGACAAAAGTACCGACGATTACTGTAATAGGAGGTGCTCAATTCATTTGGCACTGTACCCCAAAACGTCATGCAAGGGTGTGGTTTGTACACGACGGTACTCTACTTTATTTTACTTCTCTGGCATCCTTGTTGTATTCAGCTGCTGTACCTAATGTCGATGTTATTAGGGAGTATATACAAACTTTGACCTGAGTACGGCAAAGCATGGACTGCAGACTCATGCAAGCATCGATGGTGGACGAGGTCACTTCAAACAATTTTTGTAAATACAGGTTGTGAGAGGTATAAGTGCAGACATTTTTACTGGTGACAGGGGACAGTGTACTGGACAATATGACATCGGTATTTACTTCATTTGTGGAATAATAATTCTAGCTATTAAGAGTAGTATGTTTTTGGGTTGGTTAGTAGTTTCAAGTGCATTTGGCAAGAGCAAGCCACTTTGCAGTAGGTCAGGTGTTGAATGTGGACATATGGACGCTAAATGGTTAGTCTATACTGACATTGTCCACTTAGTGGTGCAGTTAAGACAGTGCAGAAAGCATCAGGTCGTATAGTTCTGTGACGTGTTTGTGGGAAGACTATTCGACTTAGAGGAAAAAAAAAAAAAAACCAACACGTTGGTGTGTGTACATACCACATATAAAAATATCTGCGGGTATGCCCATTACACCCTATATATAATATGTAACACAGGCAATAAACTGGTGTAACTCTGTAATGCAGGATTTTTGGGCTCCATATTCATATGGACTTTTTGTATTACTCTTGTTCATTCATAGACGCCATTCTATAAACACAGTGTGTGTTGTATTCGCAAGTATCTGAACGTTATCTGACAGACAAAACATTAAGTGAAAATCTCTCACAAACTATGCTTTCTCGGTTAAGTCCATTGCAGATAGGAGGGACCTATTACACTGCCTGACAGAAAAAGTGAAGCACGCAGAAATGAGGGGAAGAAGGAGATGAAACTTCACCTTTTGTATGGGTATTTAATGATATTTAAGTGATTGCAAAATTGAGTGAAATTCACAACGTACTAGGCAGTATGAGCCCATTTATCAGTATACCGTTGCACTTCCACTGTCCTGGATGTACGTTCAGATTAGGTTAAGAACGATGTTATAAACACGTTCTATCCTCCCTTGAAGGAAGCTGGTCCACAACGTTATAACTGGTCCTTCGAAATCTGGAAACAGGCAATGGGAGGAAGTTGACATCCGAGCTGATGCCATACACATTCTGTCCGGGGCAGGTCTGGGGATATTCCTGGCCACGGAAGTACGTGCACATCACGCACACAGCGACAAATGACATATCTAGTCGACCATTGAAATGTATGAGATCTGTTCAAAAAATTCTGTAACTTCGTTCACAAAATTTTTCTACGCTTATCTTTTACTTACTGTGCATGGTCTCCTTCGAAATACTCTCCTCCCCAATTTATACCTCCCTCCTAATGCCATTTCCACTTCCGGAAGCGGTATTGGTACGCCTCTTCATGGATCGCGAAGCAATGTCTGCGAATTTTATTCTATCTCGTCTATCGTTGCAAGTCTTCGTCCTTTCAACGGTGTTTTCAACGTTGGAAATACAGGGGCGAAGTCTGGAGAGAACGGAGGATGAGGCAGCACAATGATTTCGTTTTTTGTGCGGTAGTCACGCACCAACAGGGATGAATGTGCTGGTGCGTTATCGTGACGCAAGAGCCATGAATTGTCTCACCACATTTCAGGCCATTTCCTTCTCTCATTTTCTCGCAGGCGTCGCAACACGCCACGATAGTAACATCGATTAACTGTGGCACGAATTGATGATGAATTAATCCTTCAAAGTCAAAGGAAACTATAAGCATGGGTTTGACACTTGACCTGAGCTGACGAGTTTTTTTGCTCTTGGAGAAGCTTTCCCGAACGATTGTGAAGGTTGAACCTTGGTCCCAATATCATAATCGTAGACGCATGTCCCATCCCCAGTTACGATTCTCTTACGGAACATTTCGTTCTTATTTGCGCGATCCAAATACTGTTCACAGATTGCGAGGCGAAGGTCTTTCTGGTTTTGACTCGTGAGCCATGCGACGAACTTCCCAACAATACGATGCGTTCCAAGATACTGTGTCAGGATTTCATGACATGGTGCAACTGAAACATTACTTTATTCTGCAATCTCTCAGACAGTCAGTATTCTATTGGCACGCACAGTTTGGTTGACGTTCTTGGCATGAGCATCGCTGGTAGACATCGAAGGGCGTCCTGCAAGAGGGTCATCTTTGACTTCCGTCCTGCCATTTTTAAACCAGGTGAACCTTATGCTTCCTGAATTATTTGCTGTCTCTCTGTAAATGTTTTCTTGAGTTTCACGAAAAATTTGATGCAGACGCGTTGGTCCTCTAACTCTGCCATCTCGAAGTTCGCAAACTGAATGATACAACGTTCTACTCAATACAGCAGTGAACAATAACTAACAGACATAAAACAATGAAACTTCTCGCAGTAACTCATTCAACGTAGGCGTGTGCAGGGATGCCAGCCGCATTCGCTCCAACACACCATTGGCGCGAAATTACGAATGTTCCGAAATTTTTTGAACAGACCTCGAAGCAAACTAGCCCTACAGTACATGAAAGGTAACACATGAGACCTTAGGATGTCGGTGATGTTCCGTTGCAGCATCAGAATTCCCTAAATCATTATCAGCCATAACCTGAAGTCATACCTGGTAGCTCCCCACATCATGATAACGCTGTGGCTCCATAAGACATTAGAAGAATAGAGCATCTCCCCAGGTCGCCACCTTACTCGTCAAATCGACTTTCGTGGTAGTATAGAACCATAAATCATCACTGAACACAATGAGATGCCATTCATCAGCATTCGGGACTCCTCAGTCACTGCACGACTCGAACAGCTGTTTGCGTTGTGGCGCTAATGGCAGCCCATGCACGGTCAGTAACTCCCTAATCTGGCTGCTGCTAGTCTCCAACCAATGGTGCAGGATGACACACAACTTGGGGAAGGGGTCCATTACTTGTTCTCGAATGGCAGGCGCAGCTGTGAAGGGGTTTCGATGTGAGTGGTGCACAATATGGCGGTATTCCCTTGCAGTGGTCGACCAGAACGTTGCAGACTTTAATGGTTTCCCTCACGTTGTCATGCAGTCGAACATCAGGCCATTGTCACATTCGAATGCTCTATAGATCTGGAGTATGGTTCGATCAGCCAACCAAATGGATTTCTCCAGTGAGGCTCCACTCAACCTCTGTCAGGTACTGATAACCCTGCCTACGCAGCATTTCCTTGTGCTTCAAAATGATGACTACAGCTGATGCTGTTCACGGACATTACATAGTCTACCAGCCCTGGCAACAACACTTAACACGAGTTGGGTTGTTTTGGGGAGGAGATCAGACAGCGAGGTCATCGGTCTCATCGGATTAGGGAAGAGCGGGGAAGGAAGTCAGCCGTGCCCTTTCAAACGAACCATCCCGGCATTTGCCTGGAGTGATTTAGGGAACTCGCGGAAAATCTAAATCAGGATGGCCGAACGCGGGATTGAACCGTTGTCCTCCCGAATGCGAGTCCAGTGTGCTAGCCACTGCGCCACCTCGCTCGATGACTTCACACGAACGAGCTATTGCAGCCTGGTGGCCATTCTACGTGTCACAGAGAATTAAAACTCTAAACGAGTACGTTTCCGCTGATGATATCTACGTGTACATACGAGGGTCGTTCAATAAGTAATGCCCCATATTTTTTTAAAAAGCCATTAATATACGTGGACAAACGTCCTTGTTGATGCTTCACATTTGATGTTTGTTTTGTGCGCTGGTGAAGTTTCGAACTGTTTTGGAAGATGGCAGAGCCGTAGCACAGCGTCAAAATGGCGTCTACATACGACTCATGTTGCAAGCAGTGAGCTGTTATTGAATTCATGTGTGCAGAAAAAGAAACAGTGGTGAATATCCATAAACGTTTGTTTCTAGTGTATGGCGATACTGCAGTTGACAGGAGTACGGTTGGGCGATGGGTAAAGAAAGTTACAACCTCAGGAAATGCAGAAACAGAGCTCCGTGATTAGCCTCGCTAGACATGTCCTGTCACAACCATTGCTCCAGACATGCTGAATCGTGCGGATGTCATTATTCGTGCCGACGGGCGCATCACAACTCGACAATTGGCTCTACAGTTGTCAATCAGCATTGGAAGTGCGCCTGAAATGATCGAGACTCTCGCATATTCAAAGGAGTACTTACGATGGATTCCACGAATGCTCACAGTGGACCACAAGATTCAAAGAAAGGCCGTTGCTGAATTGCTGGAGCGTTTTGACACCGACGTTACGGGGAACGAAATCTGGGTGCACTGCTTTGCTCCAGAAACAAAAAAGGCAGTAAATGGAGTGGCATCATTCACCACAGTTCAACACAACCGCCTTTGCCGGAAACGTCATGGTGACAGTCTTCTAGGATGCTGACGGCGTCATTCTAGTGGATGTGATGCGAAGAGGGTCAACCATCAATTCGGTGGCACACGTGAGGACTGACAGGAATCCAACAGAAATCTTGCTCCAACACGATAACGCTCACTCACACACAAGTTTGAGAACCCGGGAACACTTCGCCAAATTGGGTTGGACATCATTGCCTCATCCACCCTACAGTCCAGACCTGGCAACCTAGGACTTCCATTTCTTTGGGCCGCTTAAAGATTCTCTACGGGAAAAATACTTTGAAGACGACGAGAGTGTCAGTCATGCAGTGAGAACATGGCTACGCCTACAGGTTAAGAGCTTATACAAGCAGGGAATACATGCACTTCCACAAGACTACGTAGAAAAATAGGACATGGAAAAGACATGTTGATGTATATTGCCACCAATTTCTGACTCGTAACAATAAACATGTCATTAGAAAAAAAATGTACTTATTGAACGAGCTTCATAGTTACATTGACATTCGACCAAGTCTTCTGGGTGCTTCACTTTTTTGTTTGGTAATGTATAAAGTAGTAGCATCACTACGTTTGGTGATTAATAAACACAGGTTTTCTAGTAGTTGCAAGCGTTATCTTGTAAGAAATCGTGCTTCGTTTTCTCCACAGCTTCCCCTTCTACGAAAATAATGAGTTCCCCCGTCTCTCCATCCTCACCCTCGGCCGCTCACCAACTCATATCCTGGATAGAGTCCCGTCATTTTTTTAAAGCAGGAAACTGCCGTTAATTGACGTGGCTCGACTACTCACGTAATAAAATTTATGTCTCCTTGTACGTCTTGTAAAGGTCGTAACTCTCAAACTGCACTAATCAGAAAGCCTGCATTCATTTTAGCCTTCATATAACTTTATATTCGGCGCTCTCTGCAAGACTTTACAACTTTCAGAGTTGCGCTGGTATACTACAAGTATCTTTATGAGACACACTAGAGATATAAACCAGTTCCTACGGCTTCCTCCGAGGAGCTACACAGTTTGTGGGGCGCACATTTGCTCTGGTGTACTTCCATCACCTCCCTTCGTCAAACTATTTCCTCCCGCTCAGAAAGTAGTTATCCAACCAATACTGTTTCAGTAAGATACGTGAGCGTCTTTATATACAGACGTTTGTGAATATAGTACCAGCTAAGAGGATATGTGTAACTGAAATGCGGTTTATGCCACATGCTACATGGCAGGTCATTAGCGTCCTGTCGTCTGAAACTTTGTGCCGTTTCAACTAGTCACTCTGGGGTAGACTCCTTTGCTTAGTGCACTGGCCGTAACGAATGAATTTCCATCTCCATTCACAATGACTTAGCTCACGGCAATAGAAACGAAGTCAATAACTGCCGTTTCGGCCGTCTGCGAAATATACACGATAAAAGTGATGGCTAAATGGTTCAAATGGCTCTGAGCACTATGGGACTTAACTGCTGTGGTCATCAGTCCCATAGAACTTACAACTACTTAAACCTAACTAACCTAAGGCCATCATACACATCCATGCCCGAGGCAGGATTCGAACCTGCGGCCGCAGCGGTCGCGCGGTTCCAGACTGTAGCGCCTAGAACCGCTCGGCCACTGGGGCCGGCGATAAAAATGATGATGCGTCGGAAGTGCTCTGTTCAGTGGTTCGTGTATTTCAGGTGTGTATGAGAGATTGTGATGGTATGTAAGGAGTGGTCTGCGAGAAAACACTACCAAGCTGCAACAAGGGTATCCAGTGAAAAGCAGGCCATTTAGTCTCTCTTTCTAACGCCTATCTCGTCGTAGACTATCCGCTGTCTATTGTATTCATGACTTGGCACATTTATTTAACTTCGTGGTCGGATGCCCTTACAATGGCATGTGCTCCTGCTGCATGGGAATCGAGTAGGCCTAAACTTTGTTCTCTTGTGTTATTGCACTTCTGCTTACGTCAGTGATGTCTGTCTAAACTGGATGTCCAACTCCAGATATCTATGCGTGCAGGATAAAGATGCTCAAACTTAGTATCACGTCCAACCAGAATATGGTGGCCAAGATGTGACACTTAAATTACAAACAAAATACTTCCCTATTCTGCAGCGCTCACATGATGCTGTTGCATACATGTCCCTAATTTCTGAGGATACACAAGATGAACTATATAGTGAAGAAAAGTGGAGATTGGCGATAATTCGTGTGAAAGGGAAATTTAAAGTAGAATAGGATGTCAGTGAGAATTTGGGTCGAGGAGAGAATGCCAGGGTAATTCGTGCAGTCGTGTGAACCGCTCTGCCAAGCAGTCTGCCTTCGGCAGGGCTGCTGATCGGACGCCTTATTTACGTCCCTGCCGCGTTAGTGCGCGGGCGCGGTTTTGTGATTTACAGCCATTTTCGTGCAGCTTCGAAGCACTAAGACAGTTTTTACGGGATGATATTCACATCGATTATCGTGAACTAACAGAGATTCGCCTCTCGATCGTGAGCAGAGTGGTCTACTTGAAACTGGTGGACGACGCAACTCGTGAAAGTATTCTCAGAGACGAGCGACTTTCAGGTCAGACACATTGGCCCTGTGAAAGTAGAACATGCAGGGCTAGACCAGAGGACTGTCCATGTATTCGAGTTGCCGATTGAGATGCGAGCAGACATTGTGATCTCAGCATTGGGACGCCATGAAATTGTGAAAAATGGACACACTTTACCAAGTACCCAGTTCTGAGTGGTGTGCGCCACATCCGCATAGACCTTACTGAACATGTCCCGTCCTAGTTGAACATCGACGGATGCCGTGCGTTAGTAATTTATGACGGACAGCCAAACATCTGTTCAGGATGCGAGAAAGAGGGACATCTCATATCAGTTTGTACGTAACGGCGCACCACACAACTGCCACCAGCAGAGGAGATAATGTCGGCCAATCTAACGGTGCTCCCGTTGACGTACGTGAGGGACCTTCCAACTGTTTCTTCTGATCGACTGCCGACAGAAGCGTAACCTACAGTGACAGGGCACTACAGACGGACATCCTGCATTGCCAGACCAACTATGTCATCGGTTTTGCATTGCAAAGGGGGAATCACTCTGATGTAGAGGTTGGTCACCGCAGAATCGGTGGTGAGAACCGACGCTTTTATCCCTGACGACAAACACCTCCAGTCGTTGTCGGATACCGACACTCATGTTCAAAAGCAACGGGCTCCAAAGCGACGGAAGAAACTTGGACTGGCTCCAGCCGATACCTGCAGAACAAAATTAACAAAAGACGAAGATCCGACGGTGACGACCATTCCCAGCAGGAAGATACACATGATCGCCGGTTCCCCTGACGAAATTTGGTCAGCAGCGCATTCGAAGGAGACCTCTTACATTGCCATGCTTCTGGATGATGTATTCAGTACCTGACCCTGTCGCAGACGTACTGCAACTTTCAGCTGCCACATTAATTCCGGAGGATGATCGCAGCACAAGTTTGATTGTGCGGGCCGACGATGTCGAGGACGTGGCGTCTGCTGCCATAGCGAAAGCGGTTGTAGTTGCTTCACATCACGACAGTTGAATGACAGTGGACGTAGGAGGGAACCTGCTGGTGATGGCGGAGCCTTTTTCAGGTCTCCCACCTACACCTCTCCCAGCAGGCGCAAAGAATACCACATCCCTGTGAAAGGCTTACCAAATTACTGTTGCGTTGGCAGAAGAGCCAACACCGTGTTACGAATGGAGGCCGAAATGCACGCGTTTTAGCTCACGCAGGCTGGCGTGAGGAGGGAAGAGCTATACCGACGTGAGGTCTGGAACATGACAAGGAATTAGAACTCCGAAAGCGGACGTAATTAGTTTTATAGTTAACTTTAATCCATTAATGATGATCGTCGCTCTTGACGGTACATGATTCACAATATTATCTTTTCAGAATACATTCACACTAACTGAATCTGGCGCCTTGCTAGGTCGTAGCAAATGACGTAGCTGAAGGCTATGCTAAACTGTCGTCTCTGCAAATGAGAGCGTATGTAGACAGTGAACCATCGCTAGCAAAGTCGGCAGTACAACTGAGCGAGTGCTAGGGAGTATTTCTAGACTAGACTTGCCGTGCGGAGGCGCTCGGTCTGCAATCACTGATAGTGGCGACACGCAGGTCCGACGTATACTAACGGACCGCGGCCGATTTAAAGGCTACCACCTAGTAAGTGTGGTGTCTGGCGGTGACACCACAATTACCACCATCAACCTCTATGTATTAGTTCTGAGGTCAGTTGCAGATGTTTCGTGACCTGTTGCGGTTGCAGAGCCCGACGTCGCGCTCCTTCAGCAAGTGCGCCTCAGTCAGTTCCCGTCTATTTATGGATACAACCCTTACAAGGCGCCACCCACGTATAATGACAGTGGTTCTGCCATTCTTGTAAAAGAAGGCATCGTGATCGATGATGTGACTACTTTCTGTATGAAGATTTGGTATCACGCATCAGGGCGCTGGGATTGTGAATGTGTATGCCCCTCTGGTACAAACAAAAGGAGGGATCCTTCGAAATTTTATGGAGAGGAGGTCGCGCCCTTATTCGAGGGACGCCATGTCCTTATCATCCTGGGGGGGAGACTTCAGTTATGTCCTGTCACCACAGAATCAAATATCACACTTCAGCACATGCAGGGCAAAGCCTGCTGCAAGATCGTCGCCTCGTCGACACCTGACGTAGTAGTGGTGGTAAGATCCTATGGGACCAAACTGCTGAGGTCAAGCCGGTCGGAGTGGCCGAGCGGTTCTAGGCGCTTCAGTCTGGAACCGCGCGACCGCTACGGTCGCAGGTTCGAATCCTGCCTCGGGCGTGGATGTGTGTGATGTCCTTAGGTTAGTTAGGTTTAAGTAGTTCTAAGTTCTAGGGGACTGATGACCTCAGAAGTTAAGTCCCATAGTGCTCAGAGCCATTTGAACCATTTTTGCTGAGGTCATCGGTCCCTAGGCTTACACACTGCGTAATGTAACTTAAACTAACTTACGATAAGGACAAAACACAGACCCATGCCCGAAGGAGGACTCAACCTTCGACGGAGGGAGCCTCGCGAACCGTGGTAATGCGCCTCAGAACGCGCGACTACCCCACGCCGCTCCTGGCGTAGTATCTGTGACAACAAACAGGGATACACATACGTTACCGGGCATTCAGCGACTCGTCTTGACCATGTCTATGTCTGCCAGGGACTTGCAGCAGCAACACTTGATGCTAAGATGTGGCCGACAGCCGTTACAGATTATGATGCCTATCTCTGCACCATCTCCCTCTCACGACAGAGGGTGTGGCGGAGCAGGAGCACATGGAAGACGAATGTAGCGTTCCTCGAGGATCCAGTGTGTCGGCAGAGGATAGTGGAGACTTGGAGGAACTGTGAGAGGCGGCAATCGAAGTTTTCTTCCACGATTCATTGGTGGCTCAATGCGCAAAACTTGCACTGTGGCGTGTGATCGTGAATTGTGGTCGAGAGGCTATGTGTTGGCAACGTCACACCGTGGAATATCATTTTCTGCTACTGCGGGAGATATCCGCCCAATCACCGTCACCAGGCTGAAGTCGGTCGATTAGTGGGTTCGGGCGTGAACAGCCGGCCATTCATCACATTATCTGTGAACGTTGCAGATGTCGAAGAGAACTGGTGCTAGATATGCCGGACGGGTGGCGCCTTACGGCCTAAAAGGATGCTGTCATCGCCTTCTTGGATGATTATCGGCGGTTCTACGTTGCAGAAGACCAGTATGCTACGGCGATGGATGAAGTACTGCGCTTGCTGCCTTGGAACCTCGATGGAAACGCGGTGGACGTCACCAACGCTCTCAGCAAAGGGGCAACCAACAAGGCTCAGATGGTGTTGCGGTAGAGTTTTATGATATGTTTCGTGATGTCATGTTGCTCTGATGGATTACAGTGGACCATGAACTGATGAACCATGCTGTGCAGAGGCCAGCTTCGTTTGTCGACAGCATTCTTATATCGGTCCTCCCGTGTGCTGGAAGGGGAGCTGACTATTATTGGCCTCTTACGCCGCTCAACAGCGATTTCAAGATATTTACGGGACTTCTGGCTGACCATTCTAGGTTCATCAGTGTACTACTCAACTACAGTAAAACGTTAACACCAACATTTGATGCTTTAATCAATTCGTTGAGTCCTTCCACCTAAGCCTCGATAATGCCTTTTACCAAGAGCCACATCGATGAGACGTACGCCTAAACTTTCAAGAGGTACGAGTATATGAAACTTTTGTATGAGAGACCAGTAGCCAAATGTATATTATTTTTCAGTGACCTTTTTTTGTCGGCACACCATCTGTCCCAGATTACTTAATTAAAGTTAAATATTGTCAAATCATTTTAAAGATTCCTTTCCCACTAATGGCGAAAAATACACATATAATTTAAAGTTGTTGTTCAAAAGCTTTATTTTATCAAAACAATGTAGAAGGTGCCATATATTGACAATATGTGAAACTAACATGCACGACAGATCTTACAGTTGTTTCGATTATTTACGTAAACGTAGTGTCACGTGATTTCGGTCATGCACGTTGATCGAAAGAATTTAAGAAGCGCCGTTTATTGACAATTTAATTTTTCTATAATGCAGAGGAGTGATTGGAGTTGATTACTTTCAAAGAAGCGCTAAGCATTGTCGATTGAGTTTTAAGGGACATGGAAAACGATCTGCCTTACAGAGGAAAAATAATTCTCTTTAGTGGTGATTTTCGTCAAGTTTTACCCATCGTCAGAAATGCCAATAGGAGATCTGTTGTCGAAGCTACACTTACACGATCACCCTTTCGGTCTTGCGTTTTAATATACAAGTTGACTCAAAATATGAGATCAAATGGTGATTCCGCTTTCACTGAATGGTTACTTATTGTTTAATATTTATAAAATCAAACAGATTACTTCTGTGTAGAGATCAAAATTCCTAAATGCTGCTATTGTAATTACGATAGTTTTATTACCATCAAATTCAATGCCAGGGAGCCCAGTGAACAAAATGTTTCGCAATTCATTTCAGTGGCGACTCCATGTCCAAGGAAAGATGATTGTAGAACAATCAGTGAGCATGTGATTTACAGTTCGTTACCTGGAGAGACAAAGGTGTAAGAGTACATCAGTTCTGATTCTGTCCAATTTGAAGAAATAAACAACGTCCAGTTGTACGCCGTAGAATTCTTGAACTCTTTAAGTCTGTCTGGTTCTCCACCTTACCAACTGGTTTTAAAGTAAAATGCTATTATTACATTAATTAGAAACGTTAACGATAATCAGGGATTAATTAATGCTGCAATATTAGTGGTAACTCCTTTAGTTGAGTACATCATCTTTGCTAAAACCATTGACTCTGAAGAAACTGCGCCTATACCCCACGTTACCTTACGCATTCTGATCCAGCCATGGCTTTCCAAATGATATGAAAACAATTCCCAATAAAAATAGCCTTCGGTATAATTATTAATGAAGAACAAGTCAGACACTTCAAAGGCAGGGTTGTATCATCCAGAATCTGTTTTTTCGCATGGATAGTTATACATGGCTTTTTCAAGACTCCGCGCATTCAGTGGCGTGCTACACACACATGCAGCCAAAAAGTAAACGATCATCACCTTATATCTGCTAACAATGTTTTCAGAGACTTCTAGTAAAGTAAAGAAATTTTAAAAAATGAAATTAATCTTATAAAGGAAATATATTACTATTATACACTGTACGTTACAATTAACCAAACTGTATATAATGAGATCGATTTTTTACATCGAAATTAATATTTGCTGTCACTATTCAACATAGAATACCTTTTATTAACAGAAACTTGCACTTACTTACATCTCCATTTCTGTATCACCTGTCGGTGACTGATCAAAGTAGAGTTTAACTATTTGCACAGGTCAACTAGTTGTTCTTATTGGTGTTGATTTTATAATTTCTCCGACGAACTGCTTCTAAACGATAGTTCAAAATTGTGTTTGCACGTTCTGGAAACGCTATGCATCCAACATCAGTTCACGAGTTAAAGTTTCGGAAGCAATTCGGTTGCTTAAAAGAGACAGCAGTCACAACTTCTTCATGCAAACTTTTCACCCTAAGGAATGCAAAAGCTGTATTCACTCGTACTAAGTCGCTGTCGTCCATTTCGCGGCCACAGAGTGGCCCAAAAATGTATTGGCACAATATTTCCGGCCAACAGGTGGCCACCAGCGTTGCCAAACATGTGGCTTTAATTCGTATGGCCGGGCTATGTCGTCAGCCAGTATGCAACCTTATGGACTGTGTAAACGTACCTTCAGCTTCACTGACGGCGGTAGTGGCACGGAGGACATCAGGTCACAAAGTAAAATGAAATAAATTTGCCGAAATATGGAGACGGCGGACCCCTACGGTCTGATAATCTCTAGGAAAGCTTTATTCAATAATTTGAACAATCAGGTTTTTCAGCTATGTGAAACTAACTTTATATAGCCTTCTGAAGCAAAGAGTTGGTAGCTACATTTAGTGCATTTAGTACAACTCATCCAAACGTATGTTGCTTACGGTTTCCCTGGGTCACTGAAGGCGAATTTCAGAATCATTCCTTTGTTCAGGCCACAGTCGATTCCTTCCCTATCCTTGTAGAACGTAAGCTAACGTCCGGCCTCCAGCCATCTTGTCGATGATAGAAATGAACCTCTGAAATTCCGTTCTTCCCTTCTGGTGTAAGCTATCGTCGTGGGTATACGATGTCAGCTCACATGTATCATTCTTTACTGTAATGGCTAAAGAGGGCAGCGTATCAGCGTTAAAAAAAAGGGGATTTTTGGTCAGGACGTAACGGTATATCTGATGAGCAGCAGTCTTCACTCAATTCCTTGCGTGTCACTACTGTGTAAATATGACCTAAGCAGAAAGGTAGGACCACTGCACGTAACGAACGCAAAACCACGTGACAGAACTTGGTATTGATGGGGAAGGTAGCCCCACGGCATGCACAAGTGCATCCGATGTTCAACCGACGGGACACACCGTTAAAATATACAAACGGGGAAAATCGCAACACTAAAAAATGATCATTGTACAATAACGGAAGTTTGGGAATAAATTCGTCAAAGTAACCTATTAAAGCATTACAAGATATCAGGTTAACGTAAGCGAGAGATAAGCCATTCTAAATATGAAATGGTGGTGCACTGATAACTCGTGTATCCGCCATAATGTTGAATGCAGGCATACAAACGTAAGATGCATAGTGTTTAGAGGTGCCGGATGTCAGTGCGTGTGACGGAGCTCCACGCCTGTTGCATTTGGTTGGTCAAAAAAGGGACGGTTACCGCTGTTTGTGGATGACGCTGGAGTTGTTGCCCGATGATGTCCCATATGTGCTCGATTGGAGTCAGATTTCACGATGGAGCAGGCCAAAACTACATTTCGACACAATGCACAGCATGTTGGGATACGACAACGGTTTATGGGCGAGCGTTACTCTGTTGGTAAACACTTCCTTAAATGCTGTTCATGAATGGTAGCACAACAGATCGAATTACCAGGCTGACGGACAAGTTTGCAATGAGGGAATGTCGGATAACCACGGGAGTGCTCCTGCTGCCATACGAAATCGCACCCCACTCCATAACTCCGGGTGTAGATCCAGGGTGTACAGCATGCAAATAGGTTGGCTGCAGGCCTTCGACGTGTCTCCTTTTATCCAACACACGGCCATCACTGGTACCAAAGCAGAACCAGCTTCCATCAGAAAACACAACAGACTTCCATCGTGCCTCGAATGAGCTATTGCTTGATACCGTTGACGTCGCAAATGGCGGTACTTTGGGGTCAGTGCGACGCACGCTTCAGGGCATTTGTCTCGAAGCTGTCCTTGAAGTAACCGATTTGTAATAGTTTGTTGCGTCACTGAGGTGGGAGCTGCTGTTCACATTGCTGCTGCAGATGCAGTGCGATACGCCAGAGCCGCACGCCGAACACGATGGTCTTCCCTTTCGGTAGTGCGACGAGGCCTGTCTCCTTGCGACCGTACATTTTCCTGGACACCACTGCCAGCAGTCATCTACAGTGGCTACATGTCTTTCAATAGTATTGCGGAAAGAACATCCAGCTTCTTGCAGCCATATTACACGACCTCGTTCATATAGAATGATGCGTTGATAATGGTGTCTTGGTCGCCTTAAAGGCACCCTTGACTAACATCAACTCACCACGTTCAGTCTCAAAGGTCACTAACGCTCACGACCCTTACAGCGTATATTTAAAGCATACCTGATTTCCTGATTGGCATCCTCATAGTGGCGCTACGAGCTCACTCTCATGTGACTGCCGCGAAATTTGAATAATCATATTGCAGGCGTAGAAAAACTTCTTCTGTGCTGCAACTTTTCCGCTGTTATTGAACCAGCTCAAATGGTTCAAATGGCTCTGAGCACTATGGGACTCAACTGCTGAGGTCATTAGTCCCCTAGAACTTAGAACTACTTAAACCTAACTAACCTAAGGACATCACAAACATCCATGCCCGAGGCAGGATTCGAACCTGCGACCGTAGCGGCCTTGCGGTTCCAGACAGCAGCGCCTTTAATCGCACGGCCACTTCGGCCGGCTAAACCAGCTCAGCATGAGGCTATATTCTGGTTGTCGAACGAACGAACGAGCTTTTTATTTTTATGAACTGACTCTCAGAGGAAACATGTATTTTTAATAGTTTTTATTTTAAATACCCACTTACCCCACCCCTTCTAAAACACACACACACACACACACACACACACACACACACCAGCCATTGCCCAGATATTTATTATAGCAATTTTCTATTAGAAACAAAATGTCATATGTACTCCTGCAGTTCACTCGGTGTCAGATGATACCGGAGAGTTTTTGTGCGCTGGCCACTGCTGCTTCTACGTCTTCAACTATATGGCAATGCCTCTTTATAGCTCAATAGACGGCTACCGTTTTCGCCTAGAGGTGTTTTGCGTTTCGCAGTTGTAAGTTGTCAACAGCGCTGCCAGGTGTCAGTGATTTCCTTAAGTTGAGTCGACTGCAGGCGTGTCCTAGTAGTAAAGAATAAATGCATTAAAACAACGTGCATGATACGGCACATTTTACGCGTCTCAGTGACGATGACGTCATATCTCCTGAACTAGGAAAGGTAGCTGATTCTTGTCCTCACAGCGATTGCTACCTGCCAGTAAGGAATATCTGTGTCAAGTTTGGTTGAAATTGGTCCAGTGATTTAGGGGACATGAAACGTACATACACACATACATACATCCATTTTCATAATATGTATGGATTGCTTGTGGAATGTACTACAGGCACAACTGTGCTATTACTCTGAACCCATATAACACGCGAGTAACACTAGCATTCTGTTAAGAAAACAGTATTTAACTGAAAGTAGACAACAAACGATGCAGTTGCACTGAGGCTATCAGCAAAGATTTGATAAAGATGAAACGGTTAATGCAGCCAAAAACGAGGTGGTTAATATTCTCGTGTGGGATTACGTGAATGTTAGAGCTGCTTACGTTTTGGCTCCCTCGGAGCAGCTCCTTTGTTGATTTAGCATCTCTGTTTCTTATCCTAACAGTTTCGCAACCTAGCTACATTACGGATTAAATAAGGCCCAATTGCAAGTCAATTGATAACTTTGGGCTATGACATCAACAAATTAAATATTGCATAAGAGGGTCGCTACTAGGCTTTACACTTCGCAAAAAAGAAAAACATTAAGTGCTCAAAAGTATCTGGACACCCCTATGTACTTACGAAGAATGTGCTACAGTAGTCGGCAGTTGCTCATAAGCTACACATTTCTGTGGTCGGTGTTAAGCAACGCTTGAGGATGTATAAAGAAAGACGGCACTGGAGAGCGGATGAGCGGAAACGAGTGATTCGGAGCTAGGGCGTCCATTTGATATAAGGGGGGCGGGGGAATTGGAGTAATTTTAATATTCTGGAAGCTGAATGGAGACTTCTAAGTAGGCATAAAAAAGTTCCACGACTTTCAAATCATTTTCTTGAGAGATAAATATGTGACAACGCTTTTTTTTCCTTTTCTGTGAGCACTGGGCCATCACGGCTGCCCTTGCCCCCCAGCAAGGGCGCCTCTGTTTTTGAGACATGAATCACGCTATATCGTATGGAAATTCGATGGAATAATTTGTGTTTGGTAAATGCCCTGCCTTCAATCATGCGTAGTGCCCGCAATGAAGTACGAAAAAGGTGGTGTTACGGTGTGGGGGTGTTTGCCCTGGGTAAGGTGCGATCCCCTCATCGCACTTAAGAAAACGCTAAAGATGGAAGTTAATCAACACATTTTACAGCACTGTGTAATCGATGTATGTATGTGTGCATGTACGTTTCACATCTCCTAAGTCACTGGACCGATTTCACCCAAACTTGGTACGGACATCCCGTACTGCCAGGCAACAATCGCTGTGGGGACAAGAATCAGCTACCTATCCTAGTTCAGGAGATACGACGTCATAGACACTGAGACGCGTGAAACGTGCCGCATCATGCTCGTAGTTTAATGAAATTATTTTTTACTACTAGGGCACGCCTGCAGTCGACTCAACTTACGGAAATCCTTGACACCTGGCACTGCTGTTGACAGATTACAACTGCGAAACGCAAAACGCCTCTAGGCGAAAACAGTAGCCGCCTAAGAGGCATTGCCATACAGACGTTCACAAAATCCCATTGAAGACATAGACGCAGCAGTGCCCAGCGTACAGAAACTCTCCGGTATCATCTCACATCGAGTCAGCTGCAGGAGTACGTATAAGATTTTGTTTCTAATAGAAAACTGCTATAATGAATACCTGGGAATTATAGAGGAACAGTTACTAGGCGATAATTGTTTGCATCAGCGGGACAATGCACCTTGTCATAAAGCACCATCTGTGAGGCAATTGTATGTGGAAAATAACATTTCTGAAATAGACTACCCTGAACCGAATCGAACACGTCTGCGATGAGTCTGAACTTCGACCTCGATCCAGATACAATTGTCCAATATCAATACTTCCTCTGGATCCAAATCTTGAGGAGGAAGAATAGCCTCTCATTCCCTCAGACATACAGGAACCACACTGAGAATATCTTCAACAGACTTCCAGTCGTCATAAAGGACACACACACACACATACACATACACACACACACACACACACACACACACACACACACACACACACACACACACACACACTCTAATTTTCATTAATAGGTGTCTGGAAACTGTTGCTGCTCGTCACACACAAACCAGAGTCGCGAATCAATCTTCTTAAAAGCATATACTATCAACTGGAGCAAGTTCAGTACATGCCTTTATACTGACTATTATGCTGATTCTTTCATACCGTGAAAGACAGTAAACATTTTTGACATTTAATTTAAATTTGTTACATTAAGCGCATTGGAAATTGCTATTCTCCTAATAACACACTCGGACGGCAAAATAAGAACGAAAAATTCTCTGCTAAGTTTATTCTAGAAAATTTACTTTCACATAGATCGGTCCTGGCTAGAATTTGTTCTCCCAGAACAAGCTTGCACTCTGCTTGCTCTCCAAGTTCTGCGCTATCCCGAACAGGTGTGTGAGTGAGAGAGTTACATGCTTAAGGCTGCAGATGCAGGAAACTTAGGAAGACATCTTTGTAACACTGTGCGATTACTTCTAAGAGGTGAATTTTGCAGTATACTTACATAAGTGCCGGCCGGAGTGGCCAAGCGGTTCTAGGCACTACAGTCTGGAACCGCGCGACCGCTACGGTCGCAGGCTCGAATCCTGCCTCGGGCATGGATGTGTGTGATGTCCTTAAGTTAGTTAGGTTTAAGTAGTTCTAAGTCTAGGGGACTGATGACCTCAGATGTTAAGTCGCATAGTGCTTAAAGCCATTTGGACCTTGACGGTTTCCGAAATGGAATATCCCATGCGTCTAGCTCCAATTACTATTGGGCGTTCAAAGTCTGTTAATTCCCATCGTGCGACCATAATCACGTCGGAAACCTTTCCACAAATGACACCTCCGCAAATGCACTACCCTTCTATATCTTTTGCAGGCAATACTACCGCCATCTGTATACGTGCACATCGCTGTCCCATGACTCGTCACCTCATCGTATATAGACACGAAGAATAAAGATTTATCCAGAATGAGATTTTCACTCTGCAGCGGAGTGTGCGTTGATATGAAACTTCCTGGCAGATTAAAACTGTGTGCCCTACCGAGACTCGAACTCGGGACCTTTGCCTTTCGCGGGCAAGTGGTAGAGCACTTGCCCGCGACAGGCAAAGGTCCCGAGTTCGAGTCTCGGTCGGGCACACAGTTTTAATCTGCCAGGAAGTTTCAATAAAGATGTAGATTGTTAATAGCGTTTGTTTCACTTAAGAAGGTTTAAGGGTTTACGCATGAAAAAATTCAGAAGCATTACTTTTCTGCACGCCCTCATAATATGAGGAGATACAGAACAAGTAAGGAAGTTTTTGGCAGTTACTGTTTTTATCATATTTAGGAGTGGCACTGGAACGTAATGTTAAAAAATTGAAATTTCAATACCAGGTAGTAAATGAAATACTAATTATTGTTCATAGTTTGGATCACTTTCGCGTACGCCCCCACCCGCTCCCCTCCCTTAAGTAATACATGTAAACCGATTACCTGCAGTGTGCAGGTAAGATAATCGACCTCGCTGGAGGCGCTGCCGGCTCAGACGAAAGTTGCAGACGAGTCTGGACCCTGGAACCGGAAGGCTAAATGTGCTTCCTGCGGGCTGGAGAAACCCCGCGGCACGCCGCGCGGATCGCATCTCCAGCTCGTTAGGGCGAGGCCGCCTGCAGGCGGTGCCGATGGAGCCCGGAGCTTCCGTCCGCTGGATCGGGGCCAAGGAAGGCCGCAGAGGGCCACGAGGAAGCGCCTTTCCACCCCTGCGGACCAACACGCACGTCCGCCGCTTTTCACTCGTTTCTCCGCCTCTACTTTCGCTACTGTATTACTTGTCAGTGAAGCCGGCGCACCTTACGTAAACTAGAATCACACCTGGAAATAAGGATTCCGCCATGAAGAGAACTTGTAACACTCGGTTCACCCGCCCTATAAGAATATTCGACGAAAGCGTTTACACAGGGTGTTTAAAAAGTGACACTTAATCCTGCAGGAGATAATATTCATCAAAACTAGAAGAAAAGTTCCGACTTCTGTGTGTCTGGAAACCAATATTGTTGAGGTACACGCCATTTTACTCTTGACGAGTAATGTGTCGTATTTGGCGGTGTAGGCAGTCCTACTGTTGTAATTCGTCGTGCTAATGGTTAATAGAAAATTGGACAACTTTGAGTAGGACTCGCGCACAGAGCGTTTCGTGCAAATTTTATTATATATATAGTTCATCCATCCTGGGATTCGACAATCTCGATGATTTTTGCCTGTGTTCGACATAGATACTGCCAAGATATCGGTCCAGGAAACTCCAAGGCCGAATCGTACCCTCTGTAGTAGTTCCTCAGACTAGTCTGGACATACAAAATTAAGTGAGCAGGGAACTTCAATTTATGTGTGTAGATACAGAAGATTTAATATAATATTCTTTATTTACTTAGTATAAAATGACTGCAACTTACATTTTATATTTTAATGCAGTAATGTTAGTCTGTTGTGCTTATGACGAATGTAGTGCATGTTTCAATTGAAAACATATATATTTTATGTGATGTGATTTCAGTTTAACTATTTTCAGATCTTTTTACTTTACTTGCACTATGAAACCTCGCTTCTTCCCAAATTTCATGATTCTTCGTCGAAGGGAAGTACTGCGTATGTCAGGATCAGTGGATTTGTCAGTTTCAAAATGTGTGACGTAAATGGCCGAATCTTTTGATTACATTGACTTGCAAGCTTAAATATTTTACACCGCCGAGGAATCATAGACATAAATATTTGAGTTTGATTCACCAACCTGTTCACGAAAAAGCGGCCAGATAAACAGACAGACGGATAAAAAATGACAATATTTTATCGTGTCATATAATAATAAATTAACTATTTTCGTTTTTTCCCTTTATCTATTCTCTGAAACCTTGCTTCTTGCTGAATTTCATGGTTTCAGGTCAACGAGAAGTACTCGATAGGGTTTTATGAGTGGGTCTGTGAGTTTCAAAATATGTGACTTGAATGAGCGAGTCTTTTGATTGACTTGACGTAGAAGCTTAAATGTTTTACATCAGAAATGGATCATAGACTGAACTTTATACGCAACCGGTTCCAGAGAAGAAGGGGTCTTAATAGTCGGACAGACAGACAATAAACAGATACTGTAAGAGTTCCGTTTCTACAGATTAAGGTATGGAACCCTAAAATCGCCTCAGCAGTATTGTTACACATCGATTGTGTTACGACCGCCTTTCTTCTTTCAATATCTTCGGGTTGCCTGCAGTTAAAGAAATCAGGAAATTAGGCTAAGGGTAAGCATCTTAACAAATAAAGAGTGCAACTCATATTGGTAGCAGCCTTGCACTAAATCCTCAACAAGTTATGTTTAAGTCATTACATAAATAGTCTAGTTGTCTTAGGTAATGTTGAAGACCATATCCAGAAACACTGTTCATAAACATTCTGCCGACCATGTGGCGAAAGTATGGCGAGCAGATACGGTGTGCTGCGTACAGTAAACTGCTCACACACTGCCGCTCCACAAACAGATGTAAACATAGTATTTGGCCTCTATCGTGCGATCACAATCGTTGCAAGCTATGACGAAACTTGAAGTACAGGACTGACATTAAAGTACTGTACGTACCATGCCGTGTCTTCTCGCCATACTTCCGCCAGCCAGTCGACAGAATGTTTATGAGCAGTATTTTGGATTTGGTCTTTCACATTACCCACAACGACCAGGCCACATATGTCATGACTTCAGCACAACTCAGGGGGATTTAGTATAAGACTGTTGTCAGGGCGAGCTGCTGTAGCTTTAGCGTAACTTCCTATTTTGCTTCAGTGCAGGCAACCTGAAGGTGTTCAAAGAACGAAACCAATCATACACAATGAATGGGTAATAATACAACTAACCTGGTTTTTATTGATTATTAAGGGTACTATCAGCTTAGGTCTCAACAAGATCAACATTAGTTCGTTGTACGTTACTTTTGGGCAGATACAAATCCTCGAACAATCATGGAAGCGAGTCATCAGGATAGCTTTAGTATTAATGTATGGGATGGAATTGGTGGTCGCAGACTGATAGGGTCATACTCTTCACCGAACACATCAACAGGTGTTTTGTATCACCGATTTTTGTACCATGAATTGACAGCACTATTGGGGAAAGATTGTTGTTCGTGCGCGACAGTGCAGTACTCCATTTTCTACGGTTCGTGCAGTAGTATATCACCACAACGTTTCATGGGCGGCAGATAAGTCAAAAAAGTCCAGTACCATGGCATCCTTGTCCATCGGATCGGACCCGAATTCGTTGAATTTCTGGCAGTGCGAACATTTAAAGCCATTGACGTATACCCAATCCGTCGACAATGCGCATGCACCATAAGAGAGTGAGAACAATGCATTTGATGCAATGGAGCTTCGGGTATCTGAAACGGAATTTTGAATGGAATTTTTATGGATGACAATGCGCCATATCACAGGGCCACGATTGTACGCGATTGGTTTGCAGAACATTCTGGACAGTTCGAGCGTATGATTTGCCCACCCAGGTCCACCGACATGAATCCAATCGAACATTTATGGGACATAATCGAGAGATTAGTTAGTGCACAAAATCCTGCACCGGCAACACTTTCGCAATTATGGACGGCTGTAGAGGCAGCATGGCTCTATATTTCTGCCGGGGACTACTAACTACTTACTGAGTCCCTGCAAGCGTCTAGAAACTGCAGTACGCCAGGCAAAAGCAGTTCCGATGCGACATTACAAGGAATCTCATGAATTTTCTGACAGTGTATTTTTAAACGCACGGCTGAACAGTTCAGTGAGAGGTAAGTGTTGTGTTGGAGAGGGTGTTCACCTGTCGCGACGGCGGCTCGAATATTCCGACGCTTCTCGTGAATGTGATGTCGCAGGACATTACACCGACCGTCAGAGTGACAGCCAGATGTGGATTGGCAAAACCTCACCATATCAGCGCATTTGTACGCGGCCAACTTTGTGGTGCTTGGACAGTGGTATTATTCTCGGATTTGTCTGAATACATATACTGCAAATAATGAAGTCCTAGCATAGTCTGAAAAATGTTAATCGAGTGTTGGCAAATCAAAAAACTGGTAAGAAATTGGTAGGATACACCAAAATTTGACTAATAGCACGTATGATGAAGGGGGAGTCCAGAAACGCATTTGTCAGAAATAAGGTAGAAATATCGCGGGGCCGACGTGTCCGCTTCAGTGTCATTTGTCATGTTGGGTGGTATGACATGCGGATGCATATCGGTCGAGCGTACAGCAGTATCAAGATATGCCTAGCTTATTTCTGACAAATAAGTCTTCGGAATACAACTTCATCATACGTGATTTTAATTTGGTATTAACGACGCTATACATTTTGCTATTAGTTAAATGTCGAAATGAGAAACAAAATAGTAGTGGGGGCAGGATTTTGGAAATCTAGGTACAGCGTTGTAAAATACATTAAAGGCCATAGAGCTTTTATTTGAAGTTCTTTTTTTTCTTTTTATATCTGTTACCGTTCCCACGTTATTCATTCAGAAATACTAAACTCATTTTTTTTTCAAGTGGACGTTTCATCCCCTCGACGGCCGTATGGACAGGTGCAAAAAAAATGTCTCTCTTTTCTTTTGCTGTATTCTACGTCATATTCAAAGCCGATTAAAATCAAAGTGTATTCCTTGAGTACCTTTACCCATAAGTGTATGTCTTCGCCCAAAACTCGAGCAAGAGGAAAGTATCTACTAAGCTTGTTCCACATAACTTCTCCCCCGAAGGAAAACGACGTGTGGATACCTGTAGCGACTTGAGTGAAATACAAAATACGGATAATTAATTTCTGAAAAAAAATTCGACAGAGTGACGAGACTTCATGTTATCAATGTGAACCTAGCACAAAACGGCAAATTTGCGAAAGTCGCATCGAGGGGCAACGCTTTGACGACATAACCGACATTGAAGGCAATGTGACACTCGATTTGAGCTCCATTGAAAAGAAGGACTTTCCTGGCAGTTTCACAGGGCTGTATGAAATTTCTGTGCGTCGTATTCAAGTGGACGGAGTCTATATAGAACACCCGAAGCATTATAACCATTACCTTAACTTTTCTTTATTTTTGTTAATCCAGTCTCTAAACTTTTGTACTGACGTATGTTTACAGTCCAAAGGCCCGACAAGTGAGGGTAGTTCCGGCTGAAGTCAAAATCTCATGCGACGTCCAACCATTCTTCTCTAGATTCTGGATGCTGATGAAAAACAAGAATGGAATTAAATGTAAATATATAACGTATTATAGCTGCGGATTCTGCGTGGTGTTAGCAGACACCACGCATTCTTATTAATGATTCGCCTAGATGGGCAATGGATCCATCTAGGCTAATAATTTTTATATTATTTGGACCCTTCTTCAGTGCGGATGCACAAGTACGTCAGAGATCCTGCGGGAATGTCCCAGTAGCGGGCACGCAGGAAATGGACAGGGTCTGTGTGTAAGTGGCGCACGGTGGGGATGTGGGTCGTCCGTGAGGCGTGCCGAGATACTCCGCGCAGTTGCGATGACTCCGTGTTCCGATGACGTAGTGGTTAACGCACTTGCCTAGTAACCAGCAGCTCCTGGGTTCGAATCCCGGTCTGGCGTACATTTTTCACTCGTCGCCGCCGACTCCGCCTAATGTTCCAGTCCAGCTGACAGCAGTAACTCCTTCTCTTTCCATTCCTTTCTCCTCCCTCCTCCATCATTTTACATATAAGGAAACACGGCTCGGATCCCCTGAGGTTTCTGATCTTTCCGACATGTCCGAAAGAGCAGACACCGTGCATTCATATAAAATAATGGAACTGATGATTTTTGTTTTGGCTGCAGTTTCAGTCACGATAAGTTTTTTGAATGATGCTGTCGCCATTTGACTATAATAATTTTTATTGTATTATTTTACGATCCATATTTCGGCCTTACGCTATTTCCGAGTACAAAAACTTATTTATACGGCAAAAGACATCAGATAGGTATGAAATACAAGTCCTTGTCAAAAAAGCATGTCTTGTAATGTAGGCCAGCTCTTTCAATAGTAAAAGTGAGAAATTTCTGTACTCCAAAATATATTGCAGACTTTCATTTGTGGAAGCTATAGCAGAGCTGTTATGTGATGCTCAGCTATAAAACTCCAACCTTTAACTGACTTAATCGCTCTGCCTAAAATCTGTTTTTTTAATTAAATTTACAGTATTACTTTTTTACCTGTTTGGAGGATAAGGGTCCAAATAAGATTAACTCTTTTCCGTGTTCTCTTCAGTGAGATCTCTTCTTCTTTTTTTCAAAATGTCACCTATGTCACACTGATCAATGTCAGGTGGAACATTGGTGCAGGATTAGCCTTTGCACAGTTTTCAAACGATGGAGAGCTTAAGGGTCGTTTTTCCTGCAGGAACAACCTCCATGACATGCAGTGTCACACGTGCAGCATATGGTTTTCAACAGTTCCGCAGGTCCTGCTTCTTTGGTAGTGGGTACTGGCTAGAGGACGAAGTTCGAAGCCTTCCATCACTTTTGCAATGGGTCTGGTGGTTTGTTTTTCCAAGTTTGCACCTGCAATACGTCCCCAGGGATTACTGTCGAACACCTGATGATGTAGAAGGCGAAGAGACAAGGTTTAACGATATTTTTGAAATATGTTTTTCAAAAATTCGATAGCAAAACTCATTCTAATGACTTTGTTTCATCTTCGCAGCACATGGCTGCCGTGAACTTGTGCCCAGCCTCATCAGTGTCGTCTGAGTAGCACTGGAATTACTGAGTATATCTGTTGCTTCCTCAGGTCGTTTTCCATCTCCAGTGCCTTGAGCAGTCATTTTCCTTTGACGACAAACGTGAAGTCATGTCGTACTCGCTGAAGGTACGTAGGAACAGAATCTTACCTTTCGACACTTCATAGTACTTGAAATTTACGGGGCTGTAGACTACGTCACCTTGTCTTCCTTTGCAGAAGAATGTCGGGGGATAACGGGGATAAAGCGGACAGAATCAGAAATGGTCAGCGTCAACAACGACGACAGCTGAGCAACGTCGACAGTAACAGCTAAAATCACAGTATCCGCGTCTTCAGCAACCTGCTTGATATTGAAGTGCTCACCGTCAAGTTGTGCCATCAGTAAGGAAGTCAGGCGCTCTTTATTCTGCTTGTTCGTCAGAAACAAACCTTTTGCCGTGGTTACTGACGTTGTTTCATCAAACGTGTAGTTGGTGCACTCCTTTTGCTTGCTCTGTAAAGCCGCTCAGCTATCTTCGCGCTCCCGTCATTTGTCAAATCAGGCTATCCATCAAGTACAACCGTGACATTTCTGTCATACCAAAGCTTGATGTGCTCTACATACTATATAATTACGGTGAAAAATAGTTCTTTTGCGTCCCGTGCCGTTCTACGTGACATAAATCCTTCATATACGACGAACTCTGTCTTTTTTTCAGTCAGCTGGATCTAAAGACATCAAACAACTTGTAAAACACAGCTTTTTGTGTTTTCCTCATACCTAAGTCGCTAAACGTAGGTTGAGAATATGGAGCCAACTCGTACTCGGAATAGCGCTAAAGCTCTTCATTGGACATTTTGTGGAAAGCTATTCTGTGAAAAGTGGTTTCACCGTTGATATGTATGACCATGGTACTGCATTGTGATTTTACAAGTCATACACTTAAGAGAGAGGATCGATTTCTTCTTTGATACTTCACAATTTGAAGCTCTGATGGTATAATATTTTGCGTCATATTGCTCAAGTCTCAGATGTTGCACGTTTTATAGCAACGGAACGAGAGGTTTTTGAAAAGTGTGAAAAACTAGCGTTTTCTCATGTAGCTTTTCTATAGGAAAATTTAGTCAAATATCAAAGTTATGGCCTTCAGTCGATGCAGAGTTTAATGTTTTATATTTTCTGGTAACCTTGGCTTTTTCGATTAAAGCTTAGTGTGATGTGTGTTAATTCTAAATATATGTACTTACAACATTCCATTAGAACTACTGACAGCCTTGGGAGAGCCAGGCCTAACAAAGCTCTACCATCTAGTGAGCAAGATGTATCAGACAGACGAAATACCGTCAGACTTCAAGAAGAATATAATAATTCCAATCCCAAAGAAAGCAGGTGTTGAAAGATGTGAAAATTACTGAACTATCAGTTTAATAAGCCACGGCTGCAAAATACAAACACGAATTCTTTACAGACGAATGGAAAAACTGGTAGAAGCTGACCTCGGGGAAGATCAGTTTGGATTCCGTAGAAATGTTGGAATACTGACCCTACGACTTATCTTAGAAAATAGATCAAGGAAAGGCAAACCTACGCTTCTAGCATTTGTAGACTTAGAGAAAGCTTTTGACAATGTTGACTGGAATACTCTCTTTCAAATTCTGAAGGTGACAGGGATGAAATACAGGGTGCGAAAGGCTATTTAAAATTGGTACAGAAACCAGATGGCAGTTATAAGAGTCGAGGGGTATGAAAAGGAATCAGTGGTTGGGAAGGGAGTGAGACAGAGTTGTAGCCTATCCCCGATGTTATTCAATCTGTATATTGAGCAAGCAGTAAAGGAAACAAAAGAAAAATTCGGAGTAGGAATTAAAATCCATGGAGAACAAATAAAAACTTTGAGGTTCGCCGATGGCATTGTAATTCTGTCAGACACAGCAAAGGACCTGGAAGAGCAGCTGAACGGAATGGACGGTGTCTTGAATGGAGGATATAAGATCAACATGAACAAAAGCAAAACGATGATAATGGAATGTAGTCAAATTAAATCGGGTGATGCTGAGGGAATTAGATTAGGAAATGAGACGCTTAAAGTAGTAAATGAGTTTTGCTATTTGGGGAGCAAAATAACTGACGATGGTCGAAGTAGAGAGGATATGAAATGTAGACTGGCAATGGCAAAGAGAGCGTCTCTGAAGAAGAGAAATTTGTTAACATCGAGTATAGATTTAAGTGTCAGGAAGTCGTTTCTGAAAGTATTTGTATGGAGTGTAGCCATGTATGGAAGTGAAACATGGACGGTAAATAGTTTGGACAAGAAGAGAAAATAAGCTTACGAAATGTGCTGCTACAGAAGAATGCTGAAGATTGGATGGGTAGATCACATAACTAATGAGGAGGTATTGAATAGAATTGGAGAGAAGAGATATTTGTGGCACAACTTGTCTAGAAGAAGTTATCGGTTGGTAGAGCATATTCTGAGGCAACAAGGGATCACCAATTTAGTATTGGAGGGCAGCGTGGAGGGTAAAAATCGTAGAGGGAGACCAAGAGATGAATAAACTAAACAGATTCAGAGGGATGTAGGTTGCAGTAGGTACGGGGAGATGAAGAAGCTTGCACAGGATAGAATAGCATGGAGAGCTGCATCAAACCAGTCTCTGGACTGAAGACCTCCCCCTCCCCCCACGCATACACATGTAATTCTTACTGAAATACGAATTTTCGGTCTCGTGCCATTAAATATCAATTTCTTGTTGGTCTTAAAAGTTTAATATCTGCCGCGGCACTGTAGTCTTGTGAATATATAATTAAACAATTACTTTTTAACACATTTCCATTAGGTCGGATTCTTGTCTTTTTCTCAGTAAAAATTTTGCAATTGTTTTTAAACTAGCTTCCAGGTAAGCTAGAGACTTCAAACTTTCAACATAGCGCAGAACTGGATGATACTGTAAAATTAACACGCCTTCGAATGTCGTGTATGGCGGTGGGTACATTATTTTTCGTTCTGTCTCTCTCACTGTCTGTACTGGCCAATTTTTGCAATAGATTTGAAAGTTTCAGCTTAGCTCAGAACTGGCTGACAATGCAATATCAACGAGCCTTCTCTTCTGGTGCCTGGTGGAGAGAAGGTACGAGTACTTGGTGTACCACCGCTATTTCCCGGTTTTAATGTTCCAGTGACGAATGTTTCGCAGTTAAGAACGATTGCTGCTAATCTTCCAAGATTTTTTACATTCGCGGTCTTTCTTCGAGATACGCCTATGAAGAAGCAATATATTGGTTGACTCAGATGAAGAGAAATTGAAATAAACCTGAAGTTTACCACATCTCCCTGCTATAATCTTATCACAATGTATTAAATCATTTGAAAAATTTCACACACAAGATTCAATAGCGGAAATAATTATTTAAATAGAGAAACTTTTTGATATAAACCGTTTTAAAGCGGACTAATAAATATTAAAGAATCTCTCCTAGCCCCTTACAGATAGTCCTGAAAATTCGTGCTTGTGAATTTTTAATAGCTGTGACACGACCTGTGAAACTGAAAACGTCGGGCGACGTATGTAGCTTGTAATGTAATTTTCTGTACAAAATATGTACCTTAAGGACGAACAAATGGTTGAATATTCAAATTATTTTGCATTTGTGGACATCATCACACACACACCGCCTGTAAAATGGAATGCAAACTGTCGCTAAAACTAGGAAAGATTCCTTTCTTCTTCATATTTCATCAAGGGAGCCATTGGGCTCATCATTATACCCCAATTAGGGTTGCAATACGCCCAGATTACCCCGGATTGTTCCTGATTTTGAGGGAGTGCTGGAGGGGTTTTTATTCAATTGTCTAGGGTAAACCTGGAAGTAATCGAACCATAGATAGTTTCTTCGTATTAGCCTGTTAAAAGTGCAGCGACAAGCGCGCTTAGACGCTCTCCTATACACATACAATATGTTCCAAAATGATCTTTACAACTTTGATTACGTATATTTTGGAAATGGGAACAGGTAGAAAGATGCGGTTCACACACCCCTAAAACTATTCTTTTTCGTGTTTTCCCATGTTAGTTATTCACTGGCCACACTCTAGCAGTTAGCAATATGTGTGGAATGATTAGTACAGACCAGATCTGTCATCAAAGTACTGCAGAACCCCATTAAATGTTTTTCATCAAGTGGGACTTCCACGAACTGTAAGCTCGCATTGGAGCAGCAACAGCACACTTTAATAAGGACATCCTAGGCCAGACATGGAACTGGGATATTGCTTAGATAATCTGTGTGCTACAGACGGCGCACACATTTGTAGCGACCATCCGTCCCTTCGTCTCCCCTTTTTCCGTGACAGTCGAGATATTCCTACCTCTGTCCCGAATTTTTTCGAAAGTGATTCGGGACACGCATTATGGAACAATTTATCGCGAATTAAATGCTGAGTGTTGTCACAAGTGAGTAATATATGAAGCAGTGACAAAACACAGTTTATTGTAGAAACAACGAAAGCAGTATTAGTGACAAAGAGTGAATTGTGATGAAACTTGAGTGTAATGTTTTCATAATCTGTTGAAGAATACAGGCATGCTGAAGAAAATTTACAGCACTGATGAAAACTGTATGTCTGCTCGCACTCCTTCATCTTAGAAGGTACTAATAAAATAAAAATTAATGTAGTTTTTGTAACAAATTAAAGTGCATTTTTTACATTCAATTAAGGCTTTTTTTGTAATATCAAAATTTTATGATATGTCCTGAATTTGCCTCTAAAAATATGGCCACTTCAACACACTGCCGAAAACTGTACTTTTCTATCTATCCCCATTCCTGAAATATCTTTGATAAAAGTTGTTAAGATAATTTTGGAACACCCTGTTTTTTCCATACTTCTTTATTGAGACAATGAGAACCGCCTACAACGGGCGGCTGCATACACCGCAACGGCGTCCCGCCAGCCAGACAACTGAATATCTTAAATGTTATTTTCCTTCTACTCATTGAGCTGTATAAAACTGATTTCATTTACATTCATATTTCATACTATAGATTAGTACTACTTCGAAACATAACCGTCTCTTTAATGCGCTTTCATAAGCGACATGTTCCACACCCAGGAGGATTCCCTCTTTTATGGGTCTATGGAATGAATAATTAATGTAATCTAAAAAAAAAAAATCCTTGTCACTCTCATGTGTAATTTAATAATTTATGTCTGCCGATCGGATAGAGGCGTGCGCCCACTGGCGTTGTCGGCACTGAAACGCAAGCGAGAAAACATTCCCCTTCTCATACCCCCCTCCCTCTCACCGTCGAACATCGTGGCCATCGACCAACTTACAGCGTACAGTGTTGCGTCTGGGAAAATAATCCGACTTGACCCAGATGTCCCGGGTTTTCGAAATTTTTGTCTGAGGTCGGCAATTCAAGTGATGGCAGACGCAGCAGAACGATAGGATACGTCAGGTTAATTACTTACACATTAATGGCGCCTGGAACAGTTTAATCCACAACAGTACATGAATGAATTTTAAACATGAAAAGAAAAATTACTCCATTCAGTACATAATTAAATGAATATGTATACTGCTTACTTTAACTTTGGAATGCCACTGAGATACGTCTTCACTTCGGACCATTCTCTGTCGGTATAACGTAGCACTGCTTTAGTTCAGCTAATTAAATTATTGCAGGCTGGTTTCACTCATAAAACTAAATGGCTAGCTCTGTCATCTAAAACACTAGAAAGCAGTTTCAGTTAAAGAATGAACACGTAGTCCAATCAACAGAAAACTACCAATTATTTTAACTTGAAACAATGAAAAATTTAGTCAATATGCAAAGCTACAACGGCATCGAATCTTTACTCTCGATTGTTACCACTGACTGCTTTCACTCGAAAAAGTAAATTAATTATAATCTAACCGACAGATAAAACTACAGCAGACTGACACGACTGTTTTCATCCGGTTGTTCCCACAGACTAGTTTCACTCAAAAGAATGAATGACTAGTTCAACCGATACATGTAATTACAACCGAATGACTCGATTGTTTTCATTCGATTGTTCCCATCACTAAAATTTAGTTCTGGACCAGTAAACAGCCATGCCGTACAGAAGCACTTCCTGGCAATGTAAAATTTTGCTCCTCTCAAAACAAAACAAAGAAAAAACTGTGTATCCTGTGACTATAACACCAGTGTCATAATTGAAATCAGTCAAATAATACAAATACCCGAGTGTAACAATTTATAGGGCTAAGACATGGAATGATTACAAACATTCAGTTGTTGGTAAAGCAGGTGGCAGACTTACATTCATCTATAAAATATTGGGAAAGTGTAATGAGTCAATTAAGGAAATACCTTAGAAACTACTTACATGACCCGGCATCTGTTATTGCTCAAGAATGTTTGACCAGGTCTGGATTGGTTACAAAACATTTATAAAGAAGGACAATATATATGGTTACAAGTTTGTCTGATTCGTGGAAGAGCATGGGGATGCTGAAGAACCTGAACTCGCAGGCAGTAGAAGATAAACACTGCCCATCCCACAAAAGCCTAATTAAAAAGTTTCAACAACCAACATTAAATGATGAATCTAGAAATATATTTCAGCACTCTACATATCACTCCAATAGGGATCACAAAGATAAGATTAGAATAACTGTAGCATACTCGATGCAATTCGCGCAGTTACTCTTCGCACACTCCGAATGGGAATGGTACCAGAAGATGTCCCAATGAGTGGTTCAATGAGAAGTACCTCCTTCCATCCACTTCATAGTGGTTTGTAGAATATACAGGGCGTTAAAAAGTATACAGAGCGTTAAAAAGATCCATACCTTGTCAGTTAGTAGTATTGTTCGTGACCGTTTTCCCGGAAGCAGTCACTTAAAGTACATAAATTCATAATGAAAGACCCATTTGATTGGATCATTTAACCAACATCAAAGAATATGATAAGCCATAGTACTAGCGATTATTGGCTATTGACTGATGTAACATTACTCTTCATTTACTCTTGATTCATATTTGCATGCCATATATAAATGAGAGAACATTGAAAGCATTCTGGACAGTGCAGAAGCACACTGGCTGCTAGGTGAGTAGAAGTAGGCCACCGCCCTCTGAGTCATTTCGTGGAAGGATGCCCAAGGGAGGTGCAGGTCAGTAGCCCACCGGCTGGACAGTTCTTTATATCTGTTGCACCAAGCATAACGGACGAGCACAGACAAGAAAGATCTCCTGTGGCACAGGAGCCCTTGCCACAATGACACAGAAAAGTTTACAATCCTGGTGAGTAGGAGGGGGAGAAATGTTTTCGGAGAAGGTACTATTGTGCACAAAATTAATAAGCTGAGTTTTTCTCTGTAAATCACCAGACGCCACAGGTACACACCTCGAAAATGGAATGTGGACCTTCAGTTTTGGGCTTGGGAGATGCTGCTGGACTTGTTGACTTACAAAGCAACCAAACGAAATGTTTGCTTGAAATAGGAATAACAGGGAATGGCTCATGTAAATAAACAAGAGGTTAGACAGAGAAGTTTGGCTCTGCTAACGAGGACCACCTCGTTGATCAAGGAGAGAGATGGAGAGAGAGTGAGATGACCTTGTTCAGTATAAAATGCTCGAACGCATGTAATGGTTAACTGAAGAGAGAATAACCCAGGTAAAGGGACTAGCGTATTCTAAGGAGCAATTTGATCGGTCAGCACTTGGAAGAACCGAAACCCACCAAATCTGAAGTCAGTAAGAGACACGCAATGCGGCAGTGCAAGGGTTTCTGGGAGAAAACATTCGATCAGAGATCAGTTCATCTTCCACTTCGTCATCGGACTCCTCTCCAGCAATGTCTGCAGCTTCATCTACATTAGCCGAGCGGTCTAGGGCGCTGCAGTCATGGACTGAGCGGCTGGTCCCGGTGGAGATTCGAGTCCTCCCTCGGGCATGGGTATGTGTGTGTGTGTGTGTGTGTGTGTGTGTGTGTGTGTGTGTGTGTGTGTGTCGTTAGGATAATTTAGGTTAAGTAGTATGTAAGCTTAGGGACTGATGACCTTAGCAGTTAGGTCCCATGAAAATTAAAAAAAAAAGCTTCATCTACCAGAGATGCCGTCAGTCAGCCTCCTCCAGAACTGATGTAGGGACTTGGAGAAAAGTTTGGCTGATATGCACTTTGCCATTGGCGACGGTCATTGCTACCACCCATGACTGGTTCTGTAGCCTCATCAGCTTTCTTCTGCAACACTATGGTGACATTGAACTGCAGCTATGAGAATATACGTATATAAAGAAATTAAATAACATTTCGTCAGCCTCAAGATTCACTTTGAAGAGTTGCACTTTTAATTTAATGAACATTCTGCTTTCAGTTCAAACCATAGGTACTATTTATTTTTTGCCTTTCAATTAAAGTCGTAACAATCATTGGACGCTGTGCACTTGCAATTGATTTACTTGTGCGAATATAGAACTTTTCCTGGCTCTGAGCACTATGCGACTTAACTTCTGAGGTCATCAGTCGGCTAGAACTTAGAACTAATTAAACCTAACTAACCTAAGGACATCACACACATCCATGCCCGAGGCAGGATTCGAACCTGCGGCCGTAGCGGTCGCTCGGTTCCAGACTGTAGCGCCTAGAACCGCACGGCCACTTCGGCCGGCTAGAACCTTTCCTCCCAACCCCTTTGTCAGCTATGTCAAAGTGTTTTATGTCAGTATTGTCGTTTGTTGTTTACATCTACGTCTATATCTACAGAGAAACTTCGCATACCACCCTCCGGTGCGTGGCGTAGGGTACCCTTTACCAATACTTACCATTTCCCTTTCTGTTCCACTCGCAAATAGAGCGAGGGAGAAACGGCTGTCTATGTGCTTCTATATGAACCCTGATTTCTCGTATCTTATTTTCGTGGTTCTTACGCGCTAAGTATGTTGGCAGCAGTAGAACCGTTCGGCAGTCGGCTTCAAATGCCGGTTCTCTAAATTTTCTCAGTTGTGTTTCTCGAAAAGAAGTCTCCTTCCCTCCAGGAATTCTCTTTTGAGTTTCCGAAGCATCTCTGTAACATTTACGTGTTGCTCGAATGTGCCGATCTAGCAGCCCACCTCTGAATTGCTTTGATGACTTCCTTCAATCCGACCTGGTACAGAACCCAAACACTCGAGCGGTACTAAAAAAACATGTCGCACCAGTTTCCTATATATGCTCTCCTTTACAGGTGAACCACTATTTCCTAAAATTCTTCCAATAGACCGAAGTCGACCATTCGCCTTCCTAGCCACAGTTCTCATTCTCACATGCTCGTTCCACCTCGTATCGCTTTGTGACGTTACGACCAGATATTTAAACGACTTGGCTGTGTCAAGCTGGACACTAGTAATACTGTAACCGAACATTACAGGTTTGTTCTTCCTACTCATCCACGTTAACTTACATCTTCTCACATCTAGGGCTAGCTACCATTCATCACACCACGTGGAAATTTTATCTAAATCGTCTTGTGTCTTTCTACAGTTACTCAACTTGACGTATACCACGGCATCATCAGCAAACAACAGCAGATTGCTGCCCATCCCATTCGCCAAATCATTTATGTATGTAGAGAACTACAGCGGTCCTATCACACTGCCCTGGGGCGCTCCAGACGACACCCTTGTCTCTGATGAACACTCGCCGTCGAGGAACACATACTGGGTTATATTATTTAAGAAGTCTTCCAGCCACTCTTTTATCTGTGAACTTATTCCATATGCTCGAACTTTCTTGAAAGCCTGCAGTGGGGCGTCGTGTCAAATGCTTACTGGAAATCTAGAAATATGGGATCTGCCTGTTGCCCTTCATCCATAGTTCTCAGTACATCATGTGAGGAAAGGGCAAGCTGAGTTCCGCACGAGCGATGCTTTCTAAAATCATGCTGACTCGTGAACATAAGCTTTGCAGTTTCAAGAAATTTTATCATATTCAAACTGAGAATATGTTCAAGGGTTCTGCAGCAAATAGAAGTCAGGGATATTGGTCTGTGATTTTGCAGGTCCGTTCTTTTACCCTTGTTATATAATGGAGTCACCTGCGCTTTTTTTCCAATCGCTTGGTACTTTCTACTCGGTAAGAGATACACTGTAAATGGTAAGGGTAAGGTAAGGGGCCAATGCCGTAGAGTACTCTTCGTAAGATCGAACTGGGATTCCATCCGGACCTGGTGATATATTTGCTTTCAAATCTTTCAGTTGTTCCCCTACGCCAGGTATGGTTACTACTATGTCGTCCATACGGTAGTCTGTCAGATGGTCAAATGACTGTATGTTTGTATGGTCCTCCTGTGTGAGCGCTTTCTTGAATGTGAAATTTAAAACTTCGGCTTTCGTATTGCTCTCTTCAACTGCCACACCAGACTCGTCAACAAGGGACTGAATGGAAGTGTTAGACCCGCTTAGCGATTTTACATACAACCAGAATTTTCTTGGGGTCTCTGCCAGATCTTTAGCTAAGGTGTGACTGTAGTAGCTACAAGGTCTAAGATATTTCCACTGCGTGTGGGTTGCCGAGCTAGCTGCTGAAGACAATTTTCAGAAAACATGTTCAAAAGTATTTCGCATGATTGTCCCTCACGCCTGCCCCCCCCCCTCCCCCCTCCCACAATGAACCCATAGACATTCCAGTCTATACTCGACACGTTAAAGTCGCCTCCAGTTAGCATTGCATGTTTTGGATATTTACACGGTGCTGACCCAAGACTTTCTTTGAATGACTGTAGAACTGTCACAGCAGAATCTGGTTCCCGGTAAAAGCATCCAACAATTAACTTGGTTCCAACTATACCTGTTATAAGCGAAAGACGACTTCACTGTCACAGTGAACTTCGACCTCAATAGAGACATTATTTTTGCCAACTGCAACGAACATTCCCCCGTCTTATTGCCTCTACTCTGTCTTTCCGATAAATGTTCCATGACTCGCTAAATATCTCAGAGCTTTCTACTCCACGTTTCAGCCACCTCTCGGTCCCAACAATAATTTGAGCGCGTGAACTTTCCTGGAGGGCAGTAAATTAGGAAACTATATCACGAATGCTTTGACAGTTTACTGATGAAATTGTGAGGTCGTTTGACTTTCCTTGCTGCATATAGACTGGCGAATGTTCACCTGAGCACCTCAAACTACTGCATAGCCCAAAAAATTCTCATTTGCCCTCCACAAGTATCCTGCTACCAGAATAGCTGCTTCCTTTGTACAGTGCAGCCGTGACCTATCAAGGGGAGTCCTGCAAATCCCCACACGATAACACAGGTCAAGAAATCCGCAGCGAAGATCGTCGCAGAGTGAACGAAGTTTGTGATTCAAACCCTCAACTCGGGTCCAAACCAAGGGACCTCGATCAAGTCTGGGAACGTTGGAGCAAATTGCGACTTGCTTGCATCCCGCGCGCCAGGCCGGTAGTCTTAAGCCATCGGCACACGGACCGTGCATCGGAACGTTGAGCGTTGAGCGTGCCGAGTTTCTGACCTCATAACGGGGAATAGCAAGTTCGTGAGTCTTCCCGAACGTGCAGGGCAATATCTAGCAGGTCAGATATTCTGAGCGTGGGCCTGAGCGTTGACCAATGACATGGCACAACGCCAGCTACGTCACATGCACGACATCTCCTTGCAGCACAGAGTTGTGAGGATCCATAGTGTTATTCATTTCATACCCATACGTATATATGCCGTTTCTGAGCACCAGCAAATTGAGAATTACTCGAAAACCCGTTGTTAACTGTGCGATTCCTTGCAAAAAAGTAATGAGAAACATCTTATTCGTGGCAAAAGTATTATTGTACTTTAGGTGTTATGAGAGTATGCCATTTGAAGGCAACGACATATTGAGGATCCACCAAAAACGCATTTTTCTTGGTCCAATTTGTCATTATTAAATTTCAATTAGTAACATAACTATGATTAAAGCTTTTAGCAACTGGCAATACACTAAGTATGGCTATACGAGGTTTGTTGTCAGTTTAGCACAGTGAGTAGCGTTATCGACCTCTACCGATATGCATGAAATGTCGATGGTTCGCGTCTCGCCACGTCTAATTTTTTTTCCCCTAACATTCGCGCTCTGACGCATTATTAGTTTAATATAAGTATATACTATAGTAATTGATGTTATGTAAATATA
The DNA here is from genome assembly GCF_021461385.2 of Schistocerca piceifrons. Classification (NCBI taxonomy): domain Eukaryota; kingdom Metazoa; phylum Arthropoda; class Insecta; order Orthoptera; family Acrididae; genus Schistocerca; species Schistocerca piceifrons. The sequence continues at coordinate 296,690,310 of NC_060143.1, read as the reverse complement.
TGTTTACCTTTTTATGAAGAGTGAGTTTGTTCGATTTGCTTAATCTACAGCACAGCCTGCGCTACATGCATAAATATATTTTGCTCCTTTTTCTTTTACGTTTCGTAATTCACATGTTGCAAAAATTCTGCTACTGGGTAGGAACAGTGATCAAATAAGAATGACAAAATTAAAATGTGGGAATGATGAAATAGTGCTTATTTTATGTGGAGAACTACTGCAAATCTGTATCGCACTGTTGCTAATAGAACTTTTATAAGCCTGTGTCCTTACTTATTGGACATGGTACTTTCCTTTTCGTGTTAAAAAATGTACATGGATATTTAAGTTTTTATTTGTGTATATTACATATAGAACAACGTGACTAGCCTATGGGAAATGGAGGAAATGTGCGTTTTGATAGAGTTAAAGTGAGAATTTTACGCGCACTCGTTTAGTAAACAGTGTGGTTTACGAGCTAGAAACATCCCGCAACTGCCGCTGGAGTGCGTTGTGATCGCTTACACCACGCTGGTGCCCGCAAACCGTATGCACAAGTCGCATCGTCCCCGAGCGTTCAGCAGCACGTTGAACTCTGCACGCTCAACGTTGACGTTCGACAGGACGGTCCCTGTGCCGACGGCTTTAACCACCTCCGCCAGCCGCCTATGCGAACTGAAGATCGCCTCAGAACTCATGCGACAGGCGTCGCTGGTGCCGACGTGAACCAACTCTCAGACGACTGCACCCTGCACGCTCTATAGCCACAGGCAAGGTCGCCTCCACATCTCAAATGAAGCCCCCTGGCAGACATACCGAGTGCACATTGGCTTTCTTTCCAGCCCTGAACGCTATCTGACTAAGGGGCTCCATAACTCGCCTAACATTGGGGCTCCCACTAACCAGTAAACCTCTACCCCCGTGTTCCTGCCCGGACCGTGCTGGAGAAGCGGCCACCTGTCTACTCACAGAGTGAATGGCGAGACCAGGCGGCCAGTCTTCACATCGGTCGTACGCCTCGAGAGGCGCGACGCGTTACCACCTGCCACTCACCCTGCTGTGAGGGCCGATCCAGCACGTCGGGTGCACTAGGAGATGCCTCGGAAGCAGAGCCCGTGGGCAAAACAAGTGATACTTGAGGTGTCCCATGCGGCGCGCCAGATTCTTCGCCACCGCTAAACCCCGAGGCAGCAACCAGAAAGTGACTGACCGTAGCCAAAAGCACATTCAGCTGTTAGCGAATTGCGGCCAGCTCCTCCTGCGTTCGCACACAACATGAACACATCCTATCTACCTTAGCAAGAGTAACTGAAGAAATATACTATAAAAGCAGACAATCGTAGATAGGTAACTTGCAATCCTCCTGATGGTCACCAATGGACACTGATACGTTAATGAGCTACGTACCTGACCTTTCAGTGTGCAACTATTGCGTTACAGACTGAATGAAGTTATACATTCAAAAATGCGAGATTAAACCTCTTAAAAAGAGGTACACGCACGAAATTTAATAAATATACCAAGAGGAAAACAGGGGAAAATTTAACTTTCCGCTTGTAACATCACAATTGGTGTCATTACATGATGAAAAAAATGAGCGATGTAACTAATTAATCTCAGCCCCAACAACCGCATGCCTGTGGAAGTAATATGGGTCTACACATTTCTTTTTCATTCTTATGTAAACATCCTCTGTCCTGATTTCCATTTTTCACCCTTCCTGAAAGTGTGTGGTCAAGTGCGAATGATTTGAATGCAGTAGCAGACGAACCAGAGAAGTGGTGGGTTTCTTAATCTTCTACCAACCTAAACGGTGTCGGTAGAAGGCAGAGAGAGGGAACAGGATGGCTTGGCCAAAGATGAGTAAAGCAAAACGTTTTCCTAGCAGAGGTTGGTCATGGGCCTCTCCCACCACCTTGGGCGGTTCGGAGAGCTCTGCGCGACGGTTACAGGTTGAATTGTTCTGAAGACAGGTAAGCGACCAGACGTTCCCTCAGAACGTCTGCGTCGAACAAGGGACAAAGGTATTTGAATCTGTTAATAATAATTTGTTAATCTCAACAGTTTCTTCTCCTAGCCATTTTTTGAATTACCATTTAAGTTCTGTTTACAATTCTTGGTTCAGTTAATCAGTGTAATAATAGTGTGATTTCCGTTAGGTGTGACCACGCTGTCTGTAGATCCAAGGCGCAGCTCAAGCCTTAAAAGTTACTGTCTGCCATTTTATTTTATTTGTGCGATACATTTTAAATTATCAATCAAACTGTACCGAGCGTATATTCGGCAAGAAGAACCGATTTCATTCCAAGCGTTTTACGCAAAGATATGCAGCCACCAAAATCCTGCGCGATGCCAGCCACGAGGTGCATATAATTCTTCCCACTAATAAATGCTGTCGACATTTTGTTTGCCGTGTGAATTAGTGCATGTGAGTGTCTGTGTTTCAGACTTGAGCAGTGACCACGTGCTCCCCAGATTTTCCCACCCCTCAGGACTCTACAGATTAAGCCCAATGTGGCTTGTTATTCTCCTATGAGAAAGCCATAGGATCGTATATAAATGTACCACGAATGTTTTGTCCATCTATTAAATACAAAAAGATTACTGTTAACACGCGAAATATTAGTAAAAAAATAAATATTTTATCATTTCAAACTATTTCGGTGACCGTTAATTTATTTTCAATACATCTGAAAATAGTGTCACATTTGTAGTATTGATGACTACGCTCCTAAAATCCAAAGTGCTTGTCTCAAGTTTAGCTAACGGTATGTAGCTTTCTCTGACTGCCCCATAGAATACCACTGCACTATTCGTTGCGACCTTAATAAATTGAATCAGTGAAGGAATTGTTCCTAAAATTGTTTCAAATAACGGGGAAACTATTCAGAGAAGGTTACGTCGCCAAAGAAAAATAAGAGCAAATGTGGACAGGATATGCCATCATAGCAACCTGGAACAAAAGAGCCGGCCGAGTGGCCGAGCGGTTCTAGGCGCTACAGTCTGGAACCGCGCGACCGCTTCGGTCGCAGGTTCGAATCCTGCCTCGGGCATGGACGTGTGTGATGTCCTTAGGTTAGTTAGGTTTAATTAGTTCTAAGTTCTAGGGGACTGATGACCTTAGAAGTCCCATAGTGCTCAGAGCCATTTGAACCATTTTTTGGAACAAAAGAAGCTCCTGCTAGTGAAAGTAAGTAACCCTCCATAGGCTGCCACTCAATGAATAGTAAGATGCCAGTGGTGAGTTGCACGCTCTGTAGGGCTGGAGCCTGACGGACATAATAAACGGACTGGCAGTTGCTTTGAAAACAACAAATGAGCAGCTACTGTGCCACAGACTGCGTGAATTTACACTTACAAATTGTTTATGCGTAGCTTTACCATAACAAGTCAATACAGTTGCAATCATTTTCTTATTTGGTAGCTGTAGGGCTCCTAATTCATTATTTTGGAGAGTTATTAATTAATGTATGCCAGAGACATGACCCACATTCGTATTTTACCTCAAAACGGAGCTACCTCTATGAGTACGAAGCAGAACAAGGGAAAAAAGTTTAGTAAACATGGACTCCCAATTGCATACCTGAAGAGCTATGAGCACTTGTTCATCTTCACTACTGTGAAACACAGCTCTTCTACTGTTAGTTCTTTGCTGCTACAAACGACCTGCAGAATGCAGTAAATGAACGAGAACGTATTATTCTGTTACCGTCAAACAGCAGAGCTCCTAATGTAATCTACTTGCAATTACTTTTGCTAGGTCACAGCAGCTCATCATGTGTGCCATTTCCCGTGTGGAATAATAAGCTTCCATTATGCTGGTAAGTGCAAAATTAAAGCTACAGTGTAAAAGCATTTCCAAAACTTATCAGAACACAAATTGGTTCCATTTGAATTACCGTATGCGCTGCACTTTCACATTTGTGAATACGGTTTACAGTGACAACGCTAACAGATGTTTACTGCATACTGTATACACGGACAACAAAAGAGTAGTGAGTTCACATGTCCTTACTGCATTCTGTAGGTAGTTCGTATTAGCAAAGAGCTTGCATCAGAAGAGATGTGCTTCACAGTAGCGAAGATGGACAAGTCATCTTAGCCCTTAAGGTGCGCATTTCAGAGCCTATGTTTACTTGACATTTTTTTCCTGTTTTAGTCCTTACTACAATCTCTCAAAATATGGAATATTTAAATTTCTGACATCCTGTAGACGTAGATACAGACCAGTGGAAAAATTCTCGTATCGGAGCACAGAAAGGCGAATATGCTCCTGTTTAAAACTGACTAATAAGTGAGATACCAGCGGCCTCATTCTACCTTCCTCAGCACCTTAAAACATTTTGGTATTCGATTATAGTCGCGCTCTTTTTAACATGGGACCCACCTCTCACTTCCATACGCTCCCCTAACTGTAACTCCCTCACATCTTCTAGCCCACTGCTGTTAGTCGCTCATACCCATCCACTCCCATTCGCCCATTCTCACTCACTCATTCAGTACAATTCATTGCCATCATCTCTTAGTCTCCTGTCTCACAACAGCCATAGCCTCCTTCGTTCTGCCTCCTCTCACTGTCACTCTCTCCTTTTGTTCTCTCTTCCCGCTACTATCTCACTTATTCCTTTCCACTGCTGCTCTCTCTTGTCACTGTCCACTATCTCCCCTCCTCGGTGTCACTGTCATGGGTTCTGTCATTACAATGGCTCTCTCCCACTTCCATTTTCTCCTTCTCTTTACTCCTCTGCCACTGGCACTGTCCCTCCACGGCTTTCCTAGCACTGTTCTGTCACTGCCAACTATGTTCCACTGTCACTGTGCCCCTCCATTTCTCTCACACTGCCATTGTCTCCTTCGCTCTTTCTATACTTCAGCCGCTCTTTACTATCGTCGAGTATTTAGTACTTTTCCGTCTCCTACTCTCTCAGCATAAAAAAGTGCGAATACGTTCGCACGCCAAAATTTTTGAGATTATTTTTGAAGTTACTGAGGAAGGTAGAGTGAGGCAGCTGGTACTCCACTTTTCAGTCAGTCTATTAAACAAGAGCATATTTATCTTTTTTGTGCTCAAATAAGAGCATTTTCTCGCTGGTTCCCTTCTTATCCCTTCTACAGCAAGGCATGTCACTTCATGAATGAGTAAAATATTAATAGTTTACTTGCAAGGAGCTGAAATAACACAAAACTAATTTTAAACTTCGGACTCAGACGGTTCCTGCGTACACGAAAATTTTGCGTGTGCTTAGTACTACAAAAACCCTTCTGCTGATGACAAAGACACATTAAAGGCATTTTTCTCCGTGCTATACCTCTTTATAAACAATGTTTTCGCCTCACATTACTTATTACGTGCGTATTTTACGTGTACAAGTAGGGTAGCTTTGAAGTTTGTGAAAGATTTCAAGAAAATTTTCAGGTTTGTTAGAGGTCGGAATCCTAAAAATGCCAGCCATTAGCTGTAGGTAGGAGTCTTGGAATCCGCGGCTCGGGTTTGATACCCAAAAACGGTGCTTTCGCATTTTCTCGGGAACTACTAATGAACGAACTGGTGCCTCCATAAGCCCCTTAAGGCGCGTCGTAGACCACATACAGTGCAAAAAGTACGAACCAATCCACTTCATTTGCCTAAGCTGGAGGAAGTGTGTCATATTCAAACTTCAGCCCTGTAGTGTAGTACAGTTACAGTAAGACGATCTTTCCGTTAGGTATACAAGCCTTCCTATCACCAGCAGAGTCCGAGGTATGAACCCCGGAAAAATTCCGTTTTTATGTGCGTCGTTTTGGAACATATTGGTAGCGGATGCTGTCACATGCGTATCGATATGTCGATACGTATCTGCTACGGAAGCCACCACCCACTAACAGCTGCGCTCATCCCATGTGACAGAAGACCGTCATTAGTGTAGGTGCAGGAACATTGCCACTGGTTGCTGCAAGGGATGAGAAAGGGCACGTGGTCTAGTCATTTGCCCTACTCTCTGTTGCACGTCGACAGCTGCGAGAAATCGTGCGGATAAAATTAGTGTAACAGAGCTACAAGTAATACTTCTTCACACGCTCTGTCCGTGAAACGAATGGTAGCTACTCCTAGAATGCATTTTCTCGCCCGGCAAGTTGTCCTCGTCGGGTAAGTGTTGACATCCTGTGCCTTGTGGTCGTGTCCATTTGTCATGTCTGCTATTGACAATGGGCTTTACATCGGCAAACGTCTGCTTTCACTCCAGCCTGACAGTATGTATGTGTGTCCACGACCAGCCCGATACGTGTTGTGACATACAATAGAAGCTGGGTGAACGCTCTGTGGCGTCCCTCTGCGTGCGAATCTAAACTGCACAGGTGTTTGCCGGCCGCAGTGTCGTGGAGCTAGCTATTGTCTCTGGGCAGCAGGTAAAGCTTTCATCTGGCCGATGTGCAGTAATAACTACAACCTCTAACAGCCTCGTCGCCGACGTGACGTTAAACCACAAAGGTCGATTTCATGCTGGATTTCGTGGAATGGAGCGTTAAAACACCTCTCAGTACGTCTGAATAGGGATCGTCACACATGGCGTCAACAGAAGAGAATATCACCCTAAATCATTGTCGGGAATAAGGTTTCGGTGTTACGTCGCTCGGCAGTTAATGTATTCTCGCGATGCTAGCCCATGTTGTAATGATGAATTGTATGGTTTTGTATCTCCCTGATCTCTATTTCATTGCTTGCTTTGTTTTCCTAAAGTGCTGCGGAGGTTGCATGAAGGCATAATATTTTCCTTTCGGTGTTCTTCCACAAAAGAGATGCAGTACCTGAAAGTGAAATACTGTTTAGGTTTTACATTACCTGGAAAAGAAACAGCCTCGAACGTGCATAAATAGGAACATAAATTTATAAAAAAAACGTTTCTAATGAGAATCGTTTCAAACGCGGTACCGTCAGTTGCATCAAGGGCGAGAAATACAGACTTTTTATTGTTCTTGGCAACTAGAAGTAAACTATTATGCGAAGGATAAACTAAAAAGGTGCTATGTTCTGCCTTCTAAATGCTGTTCAACTAGCCTAGTACACTTTTATTAGTCTATCTCTTCCTCCGCCCTCTATCTGTCCATTGCCGTCTTCTCCATTCCCTGTCCACCTCCTCCGGCCTCTCTCTCTCTCTCTCTCTCAATCTGCTGCTCTGCCCTTTCTCCTTTCTCTGTCCATCTGCTCCTCTGCCCTCTCTCACCCCATTTCCTCCTCCCCTCTCTGTCTACCTCCTTTTCTTTCCTTTCTCTGTTTATTTCAATCTGTCCGCCACCTCCTTCCCATCTCTCAGTCCTTCTGCTCCTGTTTCCTCTCCCTATCCATCACCTCTTCTTTCAGCCCTTCGTCCATCTCCTCACCCCCCCCCCTCTCTCTCTCTCTGTCCAATTCCTCCTCTCCCCATCTGTAAGTAAATACTTCGATAACAAAATAAACCTAAGACGTTGCACTAATTTATATAGCAACTGCTGATGAGAATTACGTTCTTCTGTAAATAAGACAGGCAAGATCCGCCTTCTGTCTTTTGTCACTTCTTCTGCTATGGCCTTCTGTCTTTGTAAGCATCGCTGTAATTACATGTAAGTAGTTGGGTAATTATAACAGTAATCTCTACATTTGTCCGTGTTACATTTAAAGAGCACTTTTGTTGCCTCTTGTTACTAATGATGTAAAAAGTTTCTGTACTTCAGTGTAAATGGAGTTGGAAGATCAGTTTCGTGACGTGACGATTTGCGCGCCATTAAGCGCAGATTTGCACACTACAGAATAGTCAAAGCTTTGCAATCTAAATTTATTACATGAAGTTCGATCTGCCTTGTTGTTGTTGTGGTCTTCAGTCCTGAGACTGGTTTGATGCAGCTCTCCATGCCACTCTATCCTGTGCAAGCTTTTTCATCTCCCAATACCTACTGCAACCTACATCCTTCTGAATCTGCTTAGTGTATTCATCTCTTGGTCTCCCCCTACGATTTTTACCCTCCACGCTGCCCTCCAATACTAAATTGGTGATCCCTTGATGCCTCAGAACATGTCCTACCAACCGATCCCTTCTTCTGGTCAAGTTGTGCCACAAGCTCCTCTTCTCCCCAATTCTATTCAATACCTCCTCATTAGTTATGTGATCTACCCATCTAATCTTCAGCATTCTTCTGTAGCACCACATTTCGAAAGCTTCTATTCTCTTCTTGTCCAAACTATTTATCGTCCATGTTTCACTTCCATACATGGCTACACTCCATACGAATACTTTCAGAAATGACTTCCTGACACTTAAATCAATACTGGATGTTAACAAATTTCTCTTCTTCAGAAACGCTTTCCTTGCCATTGCCAGCCTACATTTTATATCCTCTCTACTTCGACCATCATCAGTTATTTTGCTCCCCAAATAGCAAAACTCCTTTACTACTTTAAGTGCCTCATTTCCTAATCTAATTCCCTCAGCATCACCCGACTTAATTAGACTACATTCCATTATCCTTGTTTTGCTTTTGTTGATGTTCATCTTATATCCTCCTTTCAAGACACTGTCCATTCCATTCAACTGCTCTTCCAAGTCCTTTGCTGTCTCTGACAGAATTACAATGTCATCGGCGAACCTCAAAGTTTTTATTTCTTCTCCCTGCCTTATTCATTGCAATACAGAATTATTTGTTGCACTGTATTTAATACAAAAATAATTCACCGTCACCAAACTTACCTGCTCGCCAACGATTCGGAGCATGAAAACCAGCAAATCGGGTCACAAAATTAATCATAACAAACTACACGCTGTGGAAATTGCTATACATCGTAATTTATTTAGTTCAGTTATGATTTTCCTATCCAGTACCTACAGTGGTCACGGGGACTCATCCCACCTTCCACATTTTAGATTTGGAAGAACGCTACAGCAGCAATTTTCTCTATTCTTAAAAAGATAAAAACAAGTTATTCTCCATATGCTCCCTCCTTTTTTTTGTCGGATGATTTACAATTTCTCTATTCAACTCCTTCTTCCACTCTCTCTGTCCATCTCCTTCCCGCTGTCTGCTGTCAGTCTCTGACTCTCATCCTACCCCCTTCTCCCGCCATGTTATCAACCGCATCCCAGTATGAGGTTGCGTGTCTTACGTTCAAAGTATTCCAGATATTAAGTAATATGTACCAAGTTTGGATTTGCCCGAATATGCACATGTCACACACACTGAAGTGGCAAAGATACTGGTACAGGCTTCCGTATTCAAATACAGAGATATTTAAACATGCAGAATTCGGCGCTGCGGTCGGCAGCGTGTATATAAGACAACAAATGTCTGGCGCAGTTGTTAGATCGGTTACTGCTGCTACAGTGGCATATTATCAAGGTTTAACTGAGTTTGAACGTAGTGTTACAGTCGGGGGACACAGCATCTCCGAGGTAGCGATGAAGTGGAGATTTTCCCGTAGGACCATTTGACGAATGTACCGTGGATATCTGGAAACTGGTAAAATATCAAATCTCCGACATCGCTACGGCCGGAAAAAGATCCTGTAAGAACGGGACCGACGACGACTGAAGAGAATCGCTCAACGTGACAGAACTGTAACCCTTCCACAAACTGCTGTAGATTTCAATGCTGAGCCATCATCGAGTGTCAGAATGTGAACCATTCAACGAAACATAATCGATATGGACTTTCGGAGCCGAACACTCACTCGGTATCCTTGATGACTGCACGACACAAAGCTTTACGCCTCGTCTGAACCCATCGACACCGACACCGACACTGGACTGCTGATGACTGGAAACACGTTGTTTCAAGTGGTATCGAGCGGATCGACGTGTACGGGTATGGAGACAACCTCATGAATCCATGGGCCCTCCATGTCATCAGGGAACTGTTCAAGCTTGTGGAGGCTCTGTTATGGTGTGGGACGTGTGCAGTTGGAGTGACCCCTGATATGTCTGGATACGACTCTGATAGGTGACACGTATGTAAGCATCCTGTCTGATCACCTACATCAATTCATGTCCACTGTGCACTCCGACGGACTTGAGCAATTATGGCAGGACAATGCTACACCCCACATGTTTAGAATTGGTACAGAGTGGCTCCAGGAACACCCCTCTGTGTTTAAACAATTTCGCTGGCCACCAAACTCGGCAGACATGAACATTATTGAGCATATCTGGGATGCCTTGCAACGTGCTCAGAAGAAATCACCACCCCCTTGTACTCCTACAGATGTATGGACAGCTCTGCAGGATTCCTGGTGTCAGTTCCCTCCAGCACCACTTCAGACATTAGTCGACTCCATGCCACGTTGTGTTGCGGCACTTCTGCATGCTCTCAAGGGTCTTACACGATATTGGGCAGTTGTACCCGTTTCTTTGGCCCTTCAGTGTGTATTTAACATATTTGACACACATTTGTAACCGAGCGAGGTGGTGCAGTAGTTAGCATACTGCACTCGCTTCCGAAGGACGGCTATTCAAACCTGATTCCGGCCATCCTGATTTAGGTTTTACACTTCAGGCAAATTCCGGGATGGTTCGTTCCTTTGAGAGGGCACGGCCGATTTCCTCCCCATCCTTCCCTCATCCGATGGGACTGATGTCCTCGCTGTTTGGTCTTTCTCCCCAAATCAACCAACCAACCAACCAACATAATTGTACACACATTTCAATTGTATCTCCAGCGAAATTCACCCTGCTTTTCCTTTTTACGCAACTTGGTGTTTATGACGTACAATGATGTATTTTTGCAGGTACATTCAGTAGTACGAGGGCTGGAACTTTAATAGTGACAACTATTTAATTACAGCTCGTAAAAAATAGATACCAGTTTCAAAGTCTTACTGACCTTCAAATTAGTCATCAGCAAGCACGTACGGTGCAAGCTGTTATTGATTTGGTTGACTGATTGGGTTACTAAGTGCTATAACACCTACTGCACTCTCCTGACTTAAGCCCTCGTAGGTTCAACTCGATTTCTAACCTGAAGGAAATACTTCACGGCATTCGCTTCAGAACTGCTACAAATTCGTCAGGCAATAGACCGCACCGCTCGAACTGTTCATACAACTGGCATTGCTGAGAGTATCCTACGACTTCCACGTCGCGGCAACGGGTTATGCCCAATGCTGGTGACTACTTTGAAGGTCAGTAAAACATTGAAACACGTACCTATTTTGTACGAGCTGTAAATAAATAGTTGCCCCTATTAAAGTTGCAACCCTCGTATATGTGAACACTGTCTGCAAAGTATGTTACGAATCTATTTATTAGCGAAGAACTAATAAATTAAAAAGTCCTATCTGCTTCGGCTGTTTTACTGGATCATCTTGGGGAGTGGGGGCGGGAGGGGGGGTGAGGGGGGGGGGGGAGTGGATGAGCTAGAAAAAGTCTCATAAAGGTTTAAAATTACTTGTAAAGTTTTTCGAGTCACTAAGTGCTCTCATTCTTGAGTATGGATGAATACAGCCTGGATATTTCCGCGTCTTTAGCAATGCTTGTTTTTCATCCCCACTCCTTTGAGAGGTAGGTGGTTTTTACAGCTATAGTGCTTCTTTCCACACAGTAAATGTCGTGTTCTGAGATTGACTGAAATCGATACAGTGGTTTAGGAGGAGATGTGGAACATACATAAGTACGCTTTTGACATGTGTGGATTTGTTTATATGTGCGTATTTTCTCAACTATGTAAACGTTGAAATAATGAAATGTTTACACGAGACTTTTTCTGTCATTTCATTTCCCAGCGACGTCTATAATTTACAATACGTCATTCCTCAAAAATATCATTTATGAATTGCGCTTTCGGCATTAATAAACTATTTTACCATCACCAGTTCCTTAAATTCTGAAGCTATATTCAAACTTTTTGTATGTGTAGTGTATTACTTAGTATTTTCCATTGCAAGATAAATACCGGGCGCGACACATTACTGCGTCAAGCATGCATAACACCTTAAGTTGTTGCATGTGTGAAGTTGCATGTGGTGGTCTTTGTCGGGTGAAATGCAATAGCAAAACCTAAGAGGTCTGCTTAACTAGCGTCTTCTACAGTCGTTACAATGTGTTATTGGCTATCTTCTCCATTGGTCATAGATTATTAGCCGACAGGTAGAGAGTGAAACCTAGAACGATAATCAGATTGTTATTTTTCTCTTGAACGATGAACTTTCAAGAGTTTTGTTTTAAGAGCAGGGATGCAATCTCATTTTTATTTGTGCATCGAGAAAATACATATCACACAGCAATCTGTTGTCAATCGACAGACAAAGAAGTCAAGAGCGTGATGTCTGTTCACAGTTCCGAACACCGTATCAAATGAAATGCTAACTACTCGTTCTATTATTCAGTCTTTCATTGCCACTTTAAATAACATCCGAGGCATTTCAGAACATAGTGATTTACTACAGTAGATAAATTGCGACGGTAAACCCCTTCAAACTGAAGCCTACAGCGGACTTCTTCGCCCGCGCAAACTACAGTTCCTCACCGCTGGATAATTACCGCCATATTCGCCATATTACTCTTCTTCACCATACTACATTATTTTATCAGAATTGTTCCACTGAGGTGGCAGAAGTCATGGGATACCTCCTTTTGCCAGGCGTAGTGTAGCAGCTCGACGTTGCATGGACTCGGCAAGTTGTCGGAAGCCCCCGGCTGCAATATTGAGCTATGCTGCCTCTACATCCGTCCATAATTGCGAAGTTGCCGCCGGTGCAAGATTTTTTGCACCAATTTAGCTCTTGATTATGTCCGATGGGATTCATGTCGGGCGATCTGAATGGCCAAATCATTCGCTCGAATGGTCCAAAATGTTCTTCAAACCAGTCGCGAACAATTGCGGGCTGGTGACAGAGCGCATTGTCCTCCACAAAAATTCCATCGTCGTTTGCGAACATGAAGTCCATCAATGGCTGCAAATGGTCTCAAAGTAGCTGAACGCAACTACGATCCCGTCCATTCCATGTAAACATAACCCACACCATTACAGAGCCACCACCAGTTTGCACAGTGCCTCGTCGACAACTTAGATCCATGGCTTTGTTGGGACTGCGAAACACTCGAACCCTACCATCAGCTCTTAAGAACTGAAATCGGGACTAATTTGACGAGGTCTCGGTTTTCCATTCTTCTAGGGTCCAACCGACGTGGTCACAAGCCCAGGAGAGGCGTCGGTCGTCTGCTGCCATAGCCCATTAACACCAAATTTCGACGCAGTGTCCTAACGGATACATTTGTCGTACGTCCCACATAGATTTCCGCTGTTACTTCACTCAGTGTTGCTTGTCTGTTAGCACTGACAACTCTACGCAAAGGCCGCTGTTCTCGGTAGTTAGTGAATGCCGTTGACTACTGCGTTGTCCGTGGTGAGAGGCAATGCCTGACAGTTTGTACTGTCGGCACACTCTTGACACTGTGGATCTCGGAAATTTGAATTCCCTATAGATTTCCGAAATTGCATGCCGAATGGTAGTTGGAGCTAGACATATGGGATAATTCAAGTCGTCAGTTTCCGACGGGCGGCATTAATTACGTCGGAAACCTTTTCAGCGAATCACCTGAGTACAAACGACATCCTCGTCAATGCACTGCCCTTTTATACCTTGTGTATCCGATACCACATATGCATATCGCTGTCCTATGACTTTTGTCACCTCAATGTATATAGATGAAATAATAGTAGGACTCTGTCTTCCAGCAAAGTCACCTCATGAATTAATAACTAATTATTAAGATTTAACTTTATCCGGCTTGTCAACAATTTTCTTACTTTTTTTCAATACATATTTCATTGCAGGGTCTCAGTCTTGATTCCACAGACTCATTCACACGCTCCTAGCGTCTCTGCCTGACCGTAGGCCATGCTGTAACATGTAATCTGTTCATCTCCTTTTGAGAATTGTGCCTGTAGCAATCGATATGTCTAAGTGATAAATAACATGATGATAGCAAAGTGGCATAAAAGCAAAACTCTCTTATACCTCACTTTCACCGTTCCGTAAAAGACAGTCCGATGCGAATATTTGTTCGCAAGAGAAAATATACAAATAGCTTCCAAATTAAACAACATGATGTTTAAAAACTCATACTGAAGCACAAACGGCGACCACTTTGCACACATGTGATCTATAGGTGACAGTTCAAAACCCTGCAGTTCATGTAGAGGTGTGGGCCAGCACCACTAGGATGACCTCACAAGTTAGTTGCTGGCCTGGACTTCTCGTGAGGCTCAGTGGTCTACTGTCGCGACTTCCACATTGTCGTCATAGATATAGGCCATCGCATGTGCTACACGCAAAAGTTTCACCAGAATGCAGATTGATCCGTTTCGGTATCTTTGTTACTCAGACTCCTTCAGCGACGGCGAAGCATAGTGATGTATTGTTCATCACATCGCATTAATCGTATCTCACGTAGAGGGCTCCTCGGGACGGGACTTGGAAATAAGTCAAGCATGTACATTGTACACAGGGTGATTTTTCCACTGTGTGCAAACTCTAGGGATTGACTTATGACAGGATACAGAACAAAAAAAATGTCTAATGAACTTACGTCCGCAAATGCATCGTTTTCAGGCTACGGACCATTTATTCAATCGTACTTTGTTACAGAGAATCCAGTCTAATCTTCGCTGTATCATACAGCCATAGTTACAGTATGCTTCATTTTCTCCTAGAGGGTGGTATTGTTCCTCATACGTCATGCTCTAACGCCCTCTCCTGCCATAGTAATTGGTAATGTTGTGTCACTTCTCTTGCTGACTCACCTTGTAGTGGATGCGATACGGTGTTGTACACAATGGTTCCCAGTTGAGAGCTTGCCGACAACGTCTTCACTCACGGGAAGGTAAATGGCGACGCGTCGCGGACAGCGAGTTTTTATCAGGAGACCTGTGTTTCATCGTTTGTCTCAGACAGGGTCGTTTCAAGAAGCAGAAAATCACAAAGGACGTATCCGAAATGTTCGGACACGAGGCTTGGAGGCCGCAAGTCGCCCAATGTGACGCCGACTGAAATAAGACTCGCACTTGGCGGCCGGACCCGAATGGGACATCCCGGCCAACAAAACCATACGATCATTTCATTTTTACCAGGCAGATGGCTCGCCAGTACGGGGTAAATCAGATGACCGTGACGAACATTTTCCATGGTAATTGTTACTACCCTTAAAACACAGCGTGTGCAGGCCTTCCTAGCGACAGACTTTCCACATCGGGAGCAGTTTTGTCTCTGGTTTCTTCACCAGGCAACCGCGATTCAACGATTTGTGTCATCCATCCTATTCACAGATGACGCCACCTTTACGTAGAGTGGTATCGTCAGCTTTCATAGCAGTCATCTGTTGGGTTGTATGCAGAACCCCCATGGTATGGTAACAGCAAATATGGGTGCAGCCGGAATGCGTGAGCCGGGATAATTGGCGACCGTATTTTGGAACCAGTCTTCCTCCCAAGGCCCCTAACAGGCCGGAACTATCGGCGCTTCTTGCAGGTGACTTTGCTTCCGCTGCTGGAAGAAGTGCCATTGATGATTCGAAGGGTTATGTGCCTGCTAAATGATGGTGCTCCAGCCAATTTCTGCGTTAACGTCCAGACGCATCTCAATCGTGTCTTCCCCGCTCGATGGATAGGACGAGGGGGTCCAGTCGAGTGGCCTGCTCATTCACCAGATCTCGACCCAAGCGATCGTGTATGCAGAGCCCCTTCCAGGTGTGGAGGCACTGGAGCAGCGTATTCATGCTGCCTTTGACACTGTTCGGATACAGCCTGGACGGTGTGAACATGTGGGACAGAACATGCCACGGTACGTACTCGCATGCATTGAGGCACATGGAAACCGTTTTCAACACATACTATAACTGTGGCTTCATGGTACTGCGAGTATTAGACCACAGTCTCTATAACAATGTATGACTGAATAAACAGCCTGTAGCCATTTCCGGACATCATTAGACGTTTTTTACTCCATGTCCTCTCATCGATCAGTCCCTAGAGTTTGTACACGGTGGAAAAAATCACCCTTTATATCTGCTATGCAGCAACATGACTTGACATTACGAAGTGTTATTGTGTTAAAGTGCTGATCTTATCTAGAAAATATCCGAAAACATTGGCTTTAGAGGCTTCTCTGAAGATGCTCTTTAGGAGACGTCAAAAAAAAAAAAAAAAAAAAAAAAGACGTTTAATGCTCCCTAACTATAAAAAGTAAGTAAACTGTTCATTATTTCAAAAGTTACCGCCATAATTGTTAATATATTTATCCCACTGTGAGTCAAGACGATCAGTACCTTCACGGAAAAATGTTCGCGGTTGGCTGCGGAAACATGATTGCACGCAGGCGTACACCTCTTCGTCCGAAACAAATCGACAGCCACGAATGTCTTTCTTCAGGGTTCCAAAAATATGGACATCGCATTGGGACACATCGAGACTGTATGCATGATGTGTAAGGGCTTCCCAACGAAACTTCGCAGCGTACTCGAAAGAACCTAGCCAACATATGGGCTGGCTGCGAAGAAAGACGTCCGTGACCGTCAATTTGTTTCGGACGAAGTGATGCACGCCGGGGTACAATCATGGTTCCATAGGCAATCGCAAACATTTTTTTCCGTGAAGGCACTGATAGTTTTGTCTTACAGTGAGATAAACGTATTAACACCTACGGCGATTACCTTTGGCATAGTAAACAGTTTAGTTACTCTTTTCCACCTGTTTCGTTTTCATTTGATGCCCCTTATACAAAACGACATACACTATGTGATCAAAACTGTGCGGATACCTGGCTGAAAATGACTTAAAAGTTCGTGGCGCCGTCCGTCGGTAATGCTGTAATCCAGTAGGATGTTGGCTCACCCTTAGCCTTGATGACAGCTTCCGCTCTCGCAGGCATACGTTCAATCAGGTACTAGAAAGTTTCTTTGGGAACGGCAGCCCATTCTTCACCAAGTGCTGCGCTGAGGAGAAGTATTGATGTCGGTAGGTGAGGCCTGGCATGAAGTCGGTATTCCAAAACGGCGCAAAGGTGTTCTATAGTATTCAGGTCAGGACTCGGTGCAGGCCAGTCCACTACAGGGATGTTATTTGCCGTCTAATCACTCCACCGCAAGCTGTGCATTATGAACAGATGCTTGATTGTGTTGAAAGATGAAACTGCCATCCTCGAATTGCTCTTCAACAGTGGGTGGCAAGTAGGTGCTTAAAACGTCAATGTAGGCCTGTGCTGTGATAGTGCCACCAAAACAAGGGGTGCAAGCCCCCTCCATGAAAAACACGACCACACCATAATACCACAGTCTCCGAATTTTACTGTTGGCACTACACACGCTGGCAGATGATGTTAACCGGGTATTCGCCATACACACACCCTGCCATCGAATCGCTACATTGTGCACCTTGATTCGTCATTCCACACAGCGTTTTTCCACTGTTCAATCGTCCAATGTTTATGCTCCTTAAACCAAGCGAGGCGTCGATGGCATTTACCAGCATGATATCTGGGTTATGAGCAGCCGCTCGACCATGAAATCCAACTGTCATAGTACTTGCAGTGGATCCCGATGCAGTTTGGAATTCCTGTGTGGTGATCTGGATAGATGTCTGCCTATCACACATTACGACCCTCTTCAACTGTCAGCGATTTCTGTCAGTCAACAGAAGAGGTCGGCCTGTATGCTTTAGTGCTGTACGAGACCCTTCACGTTTCCACTTCACTATCACATCGGAGACAGTGGACTTAGGTATGTTTAGGAATGTGGAAATCTCGCTTACAGACGTATGACACAAGTGACACCCACTCACCTGATCACGTTCGAAGTCCTTGAGTTCCACGGAGCGCCCCATTCTGCTCTCTCACGATGTGTAATGACTACTGAGGTCGCTGATATGGTGTACCTGGCAGAAAGTGGCAACACAATGCACCTAATACGAAAAACGTATGTTTCTGGGGTGTTTGTATACTTTTGATCACATAGTGTATCTCCCGAGCTACGAGTCGTACAATAACATAACTTCGTAGATACATATGTGGAGGATACGACTCCAAGTAGACTTACAAATAGAATTAGTAATATAGAAGTAGTAAATTAAAACTTCGTGTCTGGTGCATAAGTTTTACTGCATGAACAGCGTAACTGTACTAAGGGATCAACTTTTTTCCTTTCATTGTTTTGTAGGGGGGAGTCGGTGAGAAAAGGTTTAGAAAACGTCTGAAATTGTGTTTAAAGTTTGCTGGAAGTCGCTAAGCGCTCTCATCTCAATGCTAACTGAATACAATGTGGGTAATTTGGGCGTCGTGCGTGCCACTGCGTCAAGGCTTATACACAGTTTCTAATTCTAGCACTTGTCTTGCTGTGTTAAACATTCAACTTACGATAATATCTCAACATGAGTAGATTATGAGTGCATTTTAAATTTGTACATATCAAAAATCAGATTTTTGTTGGCTCTGGAAGCCATTAGACTGTCAGTCTGCAACTGGGAATGTGATCCATGAACCGTGAACCAGTTTAGTCGGTTACTATGAAGAGGTGAGAAAAGCACGTGTTGGGTTGCACACAGTTAATCTTTTGGTGCTAGTGGCAAGACTGATGGGAAAAAAAAATCCGCGTTTACCACTGGCAGATACAGATGGAGTGTGCCCAAAGCTCTTCTTCATCTTTTGTGTCTTAATGCCAAACAGGATACGAACTAGAAAGTAATAAAGGAGATGCTTTTACGTCTTAAGTTTCTCTGTCTGTTTCTAATAAAGTCCTGCCAAATAGTCCTTGCAGCCATGAAATGTAGATAGAGGTAAATTCGTTCCTCGGACGTCATTCAGTAACGAAAATGGCTGCTAGCGAACTTTATGATCAGCACGGGGAATGTGTGGCAAGTCAGACATACCAGCAAACATTACTCCCGCCATGGCTTTATAGATCGCGATGTAATATCTCTGTTTACAGGCCCTCAGCAATGCTGATAAGGCAGCTAACTTAACACCATTCTTGACCCCCTTAGCTACAGAAGCGATCTCCTTTATCGCGAAACAAGTCGGTCGCCGTCGTTCCGTTGCACGTGACTGTAATTGAGGGCAGAGAGAGATGCACAGAGATTGACATAGTTTGAGAATGCCTGCCCTGGTAACCTGAGTCATTTGACGCTTTAAGCTGCTGTTCAAACTGCAGCATACTCGTCCTCCATTACTTCAGCCGGGAAATCTGATTGCTGGAAACTAGAAAGAATTCAAACGCGGATTACCTCAAGCATCCGCGAGTGAGCACAGAGTTTAATTGATAGAATACGGTGATCTTCTGGAATTACAGAGTTCAAAATCTCGGACGACCACTTTCATGCCTCCACTTTCCACATAATTTTAGCGAGTTGCGTATTTCCGTTAGACTTCAGTGAACGCACGCACCAGCAGTGTCTACACTGTATCAGAGTTTCAAAGCTGCCTCTCAGATTAAAATAGTGTTCTGGACCGGGACTCGAACCCACAACCACGTCTTCCGCTTCAAACGGATCATTAGTAGTCCTAGACAGCTCACTCAGTAAGAGCTTAACACGTGAGCGTCAGTGTTCATCGTTGGGAGCTTACAAGGGAAACATCAGACCTGTTAATCACTGGTTTCGATGAGTCGTAGGTATGTTGTAGAGCGTTGGAAATTTAAGATCAAATAAGCGAGGCAGGATAGATAACATTCCATTGGAATTTCTACAATCACTGGAGGAAATGGCAAAAAATAACTATTGACGTTGATTTGTAGAAAGTATGATACAGGCATTGTACCATCAGACTTTTGGAAAAACATCATCCACACAATTCCGAAGAAAGGAACGGCCGACAGGTGCGAGAATTGTCGCATAACCAGCTTAATAGCTCTTGCATCCAATTTGCTGGTCGAATAATATACAGCAGAATGGGAAAGGTTCTGTTAGATGACGATCAATTTCGCTTTAGCAAAAGTAAAGGCACCAGAGAGACAGTTCTGACGCTGTGGTTGATAATGCAAGAAAGAGTGAAGATGGACCAAGATACGTCCATAGGACCTGTCGCCCTGGTAGAAAACTCTCGACAGTGTCAAATGGTGCAATATGTTCAAAAATTCCGGGAAAAGTAGGGGTAAGCTATAGGGAGAGACGGGTAATATATAATATGTTGGAAAGCCAAGAGGGAATAATAATAAGAGTGGACGACCAAGAACGAAGTGTTCGGATTAAAAAGGGCGTGAGACAGGGATGTCTTTCGTCCCTACCTATTCGACGTATACATTGAAGAAGCAATAGCGGAAAAAAAAGAAAAAAAAAGATTCAAGAATGTAATTGAAATTCAAGGTAAAAGAATACAATGATAAGATTTGCTGATGAGATTGCTATCTTCAGTATAAGTGAAGAAGAATCACAGGATCTGTTGCACGGAATGAACAGGTTAACGAGTACAGAAAATGGATTGAGAATAAATCAAAGAAAGGGGAAAGCAATGATGTTGTTGTGGTCTTCAGTCCTGAGACTGGTTTGATGCAGCTCTCCATGCTACTCTATCCTGTGCAAGCTTTTTCATCTCCCAGTACCTACTGCAACCTACATCCTTCTGAATCTGCTTAGAATATTCATCTCTTGGTCTCCCTCTGCGATTTTTACCCTCCACGCTGCCCTCCAATACTAAATTGGTGATCCCTTGATGCCTCAGAACATGTCCTACCAACCGATCCCTTCTTCTGGTCAAGTTGTGCCACAAACTTCTCTCCTCCCCAATCCTATTCAATACCTCCTCATTAGTTATGTGATCTACCCATCTAATCTTCAGCATTCTTCTGTAGCACCACATTTCGAAAGCTTCTATTTTCTTCTTGTCCAAACTATTTATCGTCCATGTTTCACTTCCATACATGGCTACACTCCATACGAATACTTTCAGAAATGACTTCCTGACACTTACATCAATACTGGATGTTAACAAATTTCTCTTCTTCAGAAACCCTTTCCTTGCCATTGCCAGCCTACATTTTATATCCTCTCTACTTCGACCATCATCAGTTATTTTGCTCCCCAAATAGCAAAACTCCTTTACTACTTTAAGTGCCTCATTTCCTAATCTAATTCCCTCAGCATCACCCGACTTAATTAGACTACATTCCATTATCCTTGTTTTGCTTTTGTTGATGTTCATCTTATATCCTCCTTTCAAGACACTGTCCATTCCATTCAACTGCTCTTCCAAGTCCTTTGCTGTCTCTGACAGAATTACAATGTCATCGGCGAACCTCAAAGTTTTTATTTCTTCTCCATGAATTTTAATACCTACCCCGAATTTTTCTTTTGTTTCCTTTACTGCTTGCTCAATATACAGATTGAACAACATCGGGGACAGGCTACAGCCCTGTCTTACTCCCTTCCCAACCACTGCTTCCCTTTCATGTCCTTCGACTCTTATAACTGCCATCTGGTTTCTGTACAAATTGTAAATAGCCTTTCGCTCCCTGTATTTTACCCCTGCCACCTTTAGAATTTGAAAGAGAGTATTCTAGTCAACATTGTCAAAAGCTTTCTCTAAGTCTACAAATGCTAGAAACGTAGGTTTGCCTTTCCTTAATCTTTCTTCTAAGATAAGTCGTAAGGTCAGTATTGCCTCACGTGTTCCAGTGTTTCTACGGAATCCAAACTGATCTTCCCCGAGGTTGGCTTCTACTAGTTTTTCCATTCGTCTGTAAAGAATTCGTGTTAGTATTTTGCAGCTGTGACTTATTAAGCTGATAGTTCGGTAATTTTCACATCTGTCAACACCTGCTTTCTTTGGGATTGGAATTATTATATTCTTCTTGAAGTCTGAGGGTATTTCGCCTGTTTCATACATCTTGCTCACCAGATGGTAGAGTTTTGTCATGCGTGGCTCTCCCACGGCCGTCAGTAGTTCCAATGGAATATTGTCTACTCCGGGGGCCTTGTTTCAACTCAGGTCTTTCAGTGCTCTGTCAAACTCTTCACGCAGTATCGTATCTCCCATTTCATCTTCATCTACATCCTCTTCCATTTCCATAATATTGTCCTCAAGTACATCGCCCTTGTATAGACCCTCTATATACTTCTTCCACCTTTCTGCTTTCCCTTCTTTGCTTAGAACTGGGTTTCCATCAGAGCTCTTGATATTCATACAAGTCGTTCTCTTATCTCGAAAGGTCTCTTTAATTTTCCTGTAGGCGGTATCTATCTTACCCCTAGTGAGATAGGCCTCTATATCCTTACATTTGTCCTCTAGCCATCCCTGCTTAGCCATTTTGCACTTCTTGTCGATCTCATTTTTGAGACGTTTGTATTCCTTTTTGCCTGTTTCTCTTACCCCTAGTGAGATAGGCCTCTACATCCTTACATTTGTCCTCTAGCCATCCCTGCTTAGCCATTTTGCACTTCCTGTCGATCTCATTTTTGAGACGTTTGTATTCCTTTTTGCTTGTTTCTCTTACCCCTAGTGAGATAGGCCTCTACATCCTTACATTTGTCCTCTAGCCATCCCTGCTTAGCCATTTTGCACTTCCTGTCGATCTCATTTTTGAGACGTTTGTATTCCTTTTTGCCTGCTTCACTTACTGCATTTTTATATTTTCTCCTTTCATCAATTAAATTCAATATTCCTTCTGTTACCCAAGGATTTCTACTAGCCCTCGTCTTTTTACCTACTTGATCTTCTGCTGCCTTTACTACTTCATCCCTCAAAGCTACCCATTCTTCTTCTACTGTATTTATTTCCCCCATTCCTGTCAATTGCTCCCTTATGCTCTCCCTGAATCTCTGTACAACCTCTGGTTCTTTTAGTTTATCCAGGTCCCATCTCCTTAAATTCCCACCTTTTTGCAATTTCTTCAGTTTTAATCTACAGGTCATAACCAATAGATTGTGGTCAGAGTCCACATCTGCCCCTGGAAATGTCTTACAATTTAAAACCTGGTTCCTAAATCTCTGTCTTACCATTATATAATCTATCTGAAACCTTTTAGTATCTCCAGGGTTCTTCCATGTATACAACCTTCTTTCATGATTCTTAAACCAAGTGTTAGTTATGATTTTGTTGTGCTCTGTGCAAAATTCTACCAGGCGGCTTCCTCTTTCATTTCTGTCCCCCAATCCATATTCACCTACTATGTTTCCCTCTCTCGCTTTTCCTACACTCGAATTCCAGTCACCCATGACTATTAAATTTTCGTCTCCCTTCACAATCTGAATAATTTCTTTTATTTCATCAAACATTTCTTCAATTTCTTCGTCATCTGCAGAGCTAGTTGGCATATAAACTTGTACTACTGTAGTAGGTGTGGGCTTCGTGTCTATCTTGGGCACAATAATGCGTTCACTATGCTGTTTGTAGTAGCTTACCCGCATTCCTATTTTCCTATTCATTATTAAACCTACTCCAGCATTACCCCTATTTGATTTTGTGTTTATAACCCTGTAGTCACTTGACCAGAAGTCTTGTTCCTCCTGCCACCGAACTTCACTAATTCCCACTATATCTAACTTCAACGTATCCATTTCCCTTTTTAAATTTTCTAACCTACCTGCCCGATTAAGGGATCTGACATTCCACGCTCCGATCCGTAGAACGCCAGTTTTCTTTCTCCTGATAACGACATCCTCTTGAGTAGTCCCCGCCCGGAGATCCGAATGGGGGACTATTTTACCTCCGGAATATTTTACCCAAGACGACGCCATCATCATGTAATCATACAGTAAAGCTGCATGCCCTCGGGAAAAATTACGGCTGTAGTTTCCCCTTGCTTTCAGCCGTTCGCAGTACCAGCACAGCAAGGCCGTTTTGGTTAATGTTACAAGGCCAGATCAGTCAATCATCCAGACTGTCGCCCTTGCAACTACTGAAAAGGCTGCTGCCCCTCTTCAGGAACCACACGTTTGTCTGGCCTCTCAACAGATACCCCTCCGTTGTGGTTGCACCTACGGTACGGCTATCTGTATCGCTGAGGCACGCAAGCCTCCCCACCAACGGCAAGGTCCATGGTTCTTGGGGGGAAGAAAAGCAATGATAAGCAGCAGAAATGAGAACAGCGAGAAACTTAACATCAGAATTGGCGATCACGAAGTAGATGAAGTTACGTAACTCCGCTACCTCGGCAGCAAAATAACCTATGACGGTCGGAGCAAGCACCACATAAAAAAAAACCGACTAGCATTCCTGGCCAAGAGAAGCCTGCTAGTATCAAACGTAGGACTTAATTTGAGAAAGAAATTTCTGAGAATGTATGGTCGTGAGGCATGGACTGTGGGAAAACCGGAACAGAAGGGAATCGAAGCATTTCAGATGTGGTGCTACAGAAGAATGTTGAAAATTAGGGGAAATGATAAAGTAAAGAATGAGGAAGTTCCTAGCAGAATCGGCAAGGAAAGGAATATATGGAAAACACTGACAAGAAAAAGGGACAGGATGATAGGATATCTCTTAAGAGACCAGGGAATAACTTCTGTGGTACTAAAGGGAACCGCAGAGAGTAGAAACTGTAGAGGAAGGCAGAGACCGGAATGCATCGAGCTAATGACTGACGACATAGGCTGCAAGTGCTACTCTGAGATGAAAAGGTCTGCACAGAAGAGGTATTCGGGGCTGGCTACATCAAACTAGTCACTAGACTGATGAATAAGACTTACTAAGAAAGAGAGAAAGAAAGAAAGAAAGACAAAGGGACTTGTTCTGAGTACCTGACTAGTGGCTTTTCTTGCGACGACCCGTAGTTTCCTAGAAAATCGACGTTGAAGTTTTGTGTGTATCTACTATACTCGTAACATTACTCATGTTTCAGCCAAGCGAACGTAGCGATGCAGCTAAGGTTCCGAGCTATTATGCTCGCGCATTCAGATTCAAATCGTGGTCGTATACTTTTCTTCCAATTTCATTGTACAAGGTTATGCAAAAGTATTCAAAAATTATACCACCCAGACGTACTCCACTTTGCCAACCCTGTGATGTTTATTTTTGGACACAGGTTAAAATTTTCACGGAAAAATACAGAATTCTCTCGAAATCCTGAAGATTAACAGTGAAATTGGTTCGATGGACGTTTCCATAATCATACGTTCTTTACTTCTGGGTCAATTTAGAGCTCCTGCTATCACAGAAATGATTAAATGCGCGTTATTCGCATCGCAGATAATCAGTGAAGGAACGTTCTTTTTGAATTCAAACGAACTGTACAACAAAGTTACGAAAGTCTTGGGGTAGCGAAATGCGCATACACAGATGGCATTAGCATCGCGTGTACAAGCTACGAAAGCGCGGTGCGTTAGCTGAGCTGTCATTTGTACTCAGATGACTTATGTGGAAGAGTTTCCGACGTTTACTGGCGCTCCACGGAAATCAACAGACTTTGAACGCGGAGTGTTATTTCGAATTACACGCATGGGACGTCCCTGTCTTACACCTATCTTAATCCCACCACTTCGTTCTTGGCCGTCCACTCGTATTATTCCTTCTTGGCTCTTGTACGTATTGTGTATTACCCGTCTCTCCCTATAACTTAACCCTATTTTTCTCAAAATTTCGAACATCTTGCACCATTTTACATTGTCGAACGCTTTTTTCAGGTCGACAAATCCTATGAAAGTGTATTGATTTTTCTTTAGTCTTGCCTCTATTATCAACCGCAACATCAGAAATGTCTCTCTGGTGCATTTACCTTCCTAATGCCAAACTGATCGTCATCTAACACCTCCTCAATTTTCTTCTCCATTCTTCTGTGTATTATTATTGTCAGCAACTTGAATGCATGAGCTGTTAAACTGATTGTGCGATAATTCTCGCACTTGTCAACTCTTAGAGTCTTCGGAATTGTGTGGATGATATTTCCCCTAAAGTCTCATTCTACGTCCCCAGGCTCATACATTCTACACACCAGCGTGAATAGTTTTATTGCCACTTCTCCCAATGATTTTAGAAATTCTAATGGAATGTTATCTATCCCTTCTGCCTTGTTTGATCTTAAGTCCTCGAAAGTTCTTTTATATTCTGATTCTAATAGTGGATCTCTTATCTCTTCTAAATCGACTCATGTTTCTTCCCCTATCACATCTGGCAAGCCTTCCCCTCATGGAGGTCTTCAATGTACTCCTTACAGCCACCCACTCTCTCCTCCGCATTTAACAGCGGAATTCCAGTACCATCCTTGCTTTCTACGTCACAGAAAGTATGCTGAGTCAGTACTTCCGACAATCATTTCCTTTTCGATTCCTTCACATTTTTCATGCAGCCATTTCGTCTTAGTTTCTCTGCGCTTCCTATTTATTTCCTTCTTCAGCGACTTGTATTTTTGTATTCCTGAATTTTCCTGAATATTTTTTACTTCCTTCTTTCATCGATAAACTAAAGTATTTCGTCTGTTATCCATGGTTTCTTCGCAGTTACCTTCTTTTTACCTTGATTTTTCTTTCCAACAATTGTGATTGCCCTTTTTAGAGATGTCCATTCCTCATCAAGTGTACTGCCTACTGATCTATTCCTTGCCGCTGTATCTATAGCCTTAGAGAGCTCCAAGCGTGTCTCGTCATCCCTTAGTACTTCTGTATCACACTACTTTGCGTATTGATTCTTCGTTACTAATCTCTTGAAGTTCAGTCTACTTTCTATCATTACTACATTGTGATCTGTATCTGATTTCAGAATCTATGTCTGACCATGATGAAATCTAACTGAAATCTTCCCGTAACACCCGTCTTTTCCAAGTACACCTGCTCCTTTTGTGATTCTTGAACAGAGTATTCGCTGTCACTAGCTGAAATTTATTACAGAACTCAATTAGTCTTTCTCCTCTCTTATTCCTTGTCCGAAGCCCATATTCTCCTGTAACCTTCTCTTCTACTCCTTCCCCTTCAACTGCATTCCAGTCTCCGATAACTATTAGTTTTCCATCTCCATCTATGTACTGTTTTACCCTTTCCATATCCTCAAATACTTCCTCTATCTCTTCATGTTCAAGTTGTGACGTCGCCATGTCTACCTGAACCACCGTTGTCGGTGTTGGTTTGCTGTCGATTCTGTCCAGAACAACCCTATCACTGAACTGTTCACTGTAACACACTCTCTGCCCTACTTTCCTACACCCGTTATCCCACTCTGTGCTGCTGTTGATATTACCCTATACTCCTCTGACCAGAAATCCTTGTCTTCTTTCTTTTCCTCACTGACCCCTACTGTATCTAGACTGAGCCTTTGCATTTCCCTTTTCAGATTTTCTAGTTTCCCTACCACGTCCAAGCTTTTTTGAAAAAAAATGGTTCAAATGGCTCTGAGCACTATGGGACTTAACATCTGAGGTCATGAGTCCCCTAGAACGTAGAACTACTTAAACCTAACTAACCTAAGGACATCACACACATCCATGCCCGAGACAGGATTCGAAACTACGACCGCAGCGGTCGCGCGGTTCCAGACTGTAACGCCTAGAACCGCTCGGCCACACCAGCCGGCCCATTTTTTTCATTAAATGTTTGTGTTGTTCCACGAATTTGTGTTTCGGTTGTTTCTGCGACAAATGCCATTTCTGCAAACATGTTCCAGCACAGCGAGTAAGACGATTTTGTGATCCATTCTGCAAGGAACGGAATATCTATTTGAAGAGAGTTTGATGATAGTGATTGATTTATTAATGAACTTACTACGAAGTAAATGAATATTTTTGAATAATTTTGCATAACATACACTATTCAATGATATTCTGTACGATGGAACTGAAAAAAAGGCACATAGTCAGGACTTGAACTTGCAGGGCTGTGACACCGGCGTGATAACTGTGAACTTGCGCTACGTTCGATTCCTCGAAACTGCGCTAATGTTACTAGTAATAGGAGATACGCATAAATTTTCAACACTGATTTCCTCGGAAACCACGGGCTGTTGCATCAAAATCCACAAGCCAGGCACTCAGGACAGGTAGTTCCACGACATGCCTAAAAGACACAAAGACTTTAATGACATTAGCTGCGAAAGGACATAGGTTTAAATCAATGGCGAAAGCCGAAAAATCGTGTCGGTCCGGAATTAGAAACCATGTCTCCTGCAAACCAGGCTGCGCTGACCACTGCGCCATCAGAACTGCAGAGACTACCCTAGCACACGTCCCATCAGAGGCAAATTCTCCATACACTTCTGATGTAGTGCCCCTTGCCTGTTATCGTCATTCCTCGCGGCATTTCATCGATTCCCCGTAAGTGTTCGAGCTTGTTGTGTATTTGCACTGAAGGCATCATTGGCCGTCCTCGTCTTAATTATATATGTGGTGTCTTTCTTTCTTTGCTAGGGTAGCCCATGCAGTTGCCATGACTGTCTGGACGGCGTAGTGGTCAGGGCATTTGCCTAGTAAGCAGGAGATCCGGGTTCGAGTCCCAGTGTGGCAAAAAATTTCAATTATCGCCATTGATTTAAATCAATGCCCACTAATAATTTCCTTTGTATCTGGACGCATAGTAGACATGTCCGAATGACCAGACACCACGTACACACCTAAGACTTAAGGAAATCTGTGATTAGTAGATCTGATGGCCTCCTTTTTAACATTACTGCTAAATACTGATACGGACTATAGACGTTCACCGCTATCCCAATAATTGGATGTTATCAATGTCTTTCCTTTTGTTATATGCAGTATCTTGCATTTATCCAAATTAAAAACCTACCATTCATAGCAGCAAATGTAAACTCGAGTCCTGGTGTGGCATACATGTTTAATGAGAGCAAATTTGAAATCGGTGTAATTGTTCCATATTATTTAGTATAAGTACCTAGCATGTCAGTGTATCTTTCGAACTCAATGCAGCAGCAATTCTGCGTAACATAGATTCGAAAGCTCCTGGTGCCTTTCTGGAGGTATGTGGCGCTAGATGTCTATGGACAGTTCACACAGTTCCCGCAAATTACGGGTCGATAGTTTGTGAGCGTGGTGTTGGAAATCCATTGCACCCCACGTGTGTTCAGTCGGCTTGCAGTCAAACTAATTACGTGATCAAGAGATCAATGTGAGTTCACAATAATGCTCCTCCAACTACTGTAGCACAATTGTAACCTTGTGACGCGGACAGATATCCTGCGGGAAGATCGCATGGCCGTCGGGGAAGACTTAGAGCTTGAAGGCATGCAGATGGTCCGCAGTAATGTCGACGTTGTCCACAGCTGTCATGGTGCCTTCGACTTCTGCCACAGTTCCGGAGGAAGTCTAGGTGAATGTTCCCAAAGCGTGAGACTGCCTCCACCGACC
This sequence comes from Schistocerca piceifrons, assembly GCF_021461385.2. Classification (NCBI taxonomy): domain Eukaryota; kingdom Metazoa; phylum Arthropoda; class Insecta; order Orthoptera; family Acrididae; genus Schistocerca; species Schistocerca piceifrons. The sequence continues at coordinate 296,661,130 of NC_060143.1, read as the reverse complement.
TGCATAAATGGTGCGGTTCGCGTTTCGAGCAGCTGTTTGCCTCGATGAAAGCGTACCCAGGCACGTCCGTCGACCTGGTGTAACCAGAAGAGAGACTTACCCGACCAGGTGACACGATTTCATTTTTGCTGGATATAATCTCGATTAGTGCCCACTGCGTTACTGACGCTGTCGTGACGCCAGTACGGGAACAAATAGAAGTCTTGGTTAGATGCTGAACCCCATGTTCAACAACGTGCCCTCAACGGTGTGCTTCGAAACACTGGGGGCTAAACCAGCATTGTACTCTGTCAACATCTACCACAGATCGTCGCCTATCCCGTATTACCGAACGGTCAATTCCTGAACCTCAACGTTCCGTAATGAGTCGTGGCCGTCCAACGCCTTGTTGCCTACTCGTGGTTTCACTGTCCTTCTACCACTTCCCACAGATACTCACGACAAAAGCACGTGAAAAACTGACCAGCTTCGCCGTTTCCGGGATGAATGGTTCCAGGCGCCAGTCCAGAACAATCTGCCGTGTGTCAAAAACACTTGTGTCAATGGAATTATCCACTGGTGGACCGTCTGTTCATTCTAATGATTCCCCGTGTACCTCTGCTCCGCTTATACAGTGTGAGGCAGCTAAGAAAGGTCATCCCAAGTACAGTGATGCGACAAAAGTCGTAGATACCGATATGCGCATATACAGATGGCGGTAGTTCGCGTTCACGAGGTATAAAAGGGCATTGGATTGGTGGATCTGTCATTTGTACTCAACTGATCCAAGTTAAAAGGTTTCCGATATGATTATAGTCGCACGAAGGGAATTAACAGGCTTTGAACCCGGAATGGTAGTTCCATCTAGGGGTAAAGGACATTCCATTTCGGAAATCGTTAGTGAATTCAACATACCGAGGTCCACATTGTCAGGAGTGTACCGAGAATACCAAAGTTCAGGCATTATCCCTCGCCGCTGACAACGCAGTGGCCGACGGTCTTGACTTAACGACCCAGAACAGCGGCGTTTGCGTAGAGTTGTCAGTGCTAACACACAAGCAACATTGTGTAAAATAATCGCAGAAATCAATGTGGGGCCCAAGATGAACTTCTCCGTTAGGACAATGCGGCGAAATTTGGAGTTACCAGGCTATCGCAGTAGACGGACCCCGCGAGTGCCTTTGCTAACAGCACGACATCACCTACAGCGCCTCTCGTGGGCTCCTGACCATATCCGTTGGACCTAGACAACTGGAAAACCGTGACCTGTTCTGATGAATACCGATTTCAGATCATAAGATTTGGTGGTGCGGTTCGTGTGTGGCGCAGACCCCATGAAGCTATGGACCCAAGTGGTCAACAAGGCACCGTACAAGCTGGTGGTAGCTCCATAAAGGTATGGGCTATGTTTATGTGGTATCTGTTAAGTCCTCCGGTGCAAATAGTTGCGTTAAGCTACCTGGATATCATCTGTAGCTATTCATGGACGTCATGTTTCCAAATAACGATGGAATTTTTATGGATGACAATGCACCATGCCAGCGGGCCACAATTGTTCGCGATTGGTTTGAAGAACATTCTGGACAATTTGAGCGAATGGTTTGGCCACCCAATTTACCCGAAACGAATCCCGTCGAACATTTATAGAGCATAATCGAGAAGTCAGTTCGTGCATAAAATCCCGCACCGGCAACAATTTCGCAATTACGGGCAGGTATAGAGGCAGCGAGGCTCAATATTTTTGCAGAGGACTGCCAACGGCTTGTTGAATCCACACCACGTCGGGTTACTGCACCGCGCTCGGCAAAAGGAGGCCCGACACGGTATTAAGAGGTACCCACTAGATTTTGTTACCTCACTGTATATTCAGGATGAATAAATACATCGAGGGGCGGTTTTCGTGCAGTGTAAGCGCTGCTCCCGGGAAGGAATTCTCGCATTATTATTGACCACATAGTGTTGCTGGCGTAATAACTGACATCACAGAAAAGGCTCTAACTCTATAACGACAGTAGAGTAGGCAACATAGCCAAAAAATGTTAAAAATTGCCTACACAATGGGTAACTCAATACTGAGAGCAATCAATACACAGATAGACAAAGACAACAATACATCTGGTATTTACTGACATGTCAGGGCTGCAAATCAATTTATATAGGACATACAAGCAGTAACTTTAATACTAGGTACACAGAAGAACATTAAAAAGTAACAGTTGTCATTCCTCATTTGTGTGGAGGAGCACCTTATGTACATGAAACACACACTAAAAGACAACGCTGCTAGGAAATTGTCAAACGGAGCAAACCTATCCTCACCACAAAAACTAATAGTAATTGAAGGATACTACCAAATGCAAAAAGCTGTAGTCGAAGGAAAGCAAATAATAAATGAACACACAGCTCTATGTCCTTAAAGAACTATCAGACAGCACCAACCTATAAACAAGCCGCCCCCCCCCCACAAAAATAAATAACTAAACAAAGCCCGAAAACCTTCACCTACGCGCGCGCGCGCGCCCACGCACACGCACACACACATGACACCACAGAGACAGAGAGAGAGAGAGAGAGAGAGAGAGAGAGAGAGAGAGAGAGAGAGAAGAGGTTCTTCCACTTAGATTAATTAATAACCAAAACATTCCCAGTCGAAAACTTCTGAAGTAAATAATCTTTTTACTTTAATTTCTATGTGGCTACAAATGAAAAACTGTGAAACGAAAGCAAGGAAAATGTGAAACATGAAAAAAGGAAAGCCACAGCAATTTGGTAATTAATGTATATATGAACTAAACTTTATGTGTTTTTCAATTTTATGAATACATTCTTAAGAACTCATATTTATATGTGTAGAAGTAGTAAAGAACATTTTTTACTGTTTAATAGAAAGAAAATAAATAACCAACTGATGAAGCTGAAATTTCACTAGATTTACAGGACAGTAGATCCCAACTACAACATACGTCCCACACTGTGAATGTTCCCAACCACCGATTCCACGCGCATCAGGGTAAAATGTCCCATCGATTGCTGGCTGCACTTAAAATCGAGCACGCAGCGACGGTACTTGTGATACGAAACTTTCCTGTCTTTCCTCGTCTTACCAAGGGCTTATCAAGGAGGTCTCTCGATGCCTGTTGTGGGATAAATAGTATAAATTTAGAGGTTGTCGAGTCAACTAAATACGTACGGATTACAATTTCGAACAAATTAAACTAGAATCATAGCACAGAAAATATTGTGGGGAACAAGCAAAGATAGCGCTTTATTGGCAGGACACTTAGAAGATACAGCAAATGTAGTAAAGAGGCTGCCTACACTACCCATGTCCGTCTTCCGCTAGAGTATTGCTGTGTGTTATAGGATCTTTATCTATGTGGATTGACAGAAGAAATCGAAAAAGTTCACAGAAGGGCAGGTCGTTTTGTACTATCGCGAAATAGGAGAAAGGGTGCCTCGGATATGACAAGGCATCTGGGGGGTAGCAATAATTGTAACAACGACGTTTTTCGTTGTTCCGTGATCTTTTCAAAAAATGTCAGTGACTAAGTTTCTCTTCTGAATGCGGAAATATTTTGTCTTCCGCCACCTATATTCGGAGTAATTACCACCCTAATAAAATACAGAAAACCAAAGCTCGCGCAGGAAGATTTAAGTGGTGGTATTTCCCGCGCGATGTTCGAGTGTGGAACGGCAGAGAAATAACTTGAACGTGGCTCGATGAATCCTCTGCTGGGCACTTACGTGTGAATTGCAGAGCAGACATGTAGATGTAGACAAATTACCAGCGCTACTGTCCGCCCCTGGTAGCTGAGTGGTCAGCGCGACGGACTGTCAATCCTAAGGGCCCGGGTTGGAGATTTTGTCCGCTCAGGGACTGGGTGTTGTGTTGTCCTAATCATCATCATTTCATCCCCATCGACGCGCAAGTCGCCGCAGTGGCGTCAAATGGAAAGACTTGTACGAGGCGAGCGGTCTACCCGACGGGAGGCCCTCGTCACACGCCATTATTATTATTATTATTATTATTATTATTATTATTACCAGCGCTACTGGAGAACGTTACCCTTGAAGAAAGACAACAACTGTGGTTCATTTTTCCACGTGTTGTTCGAAAGTGTGACGGTCTAGAATAGATCTGAGTATGGTTCTGTGAACCCACTGCAGAACACTTCCTTGTGATTTGCAGAGCAGTGATGTGGATGAACAAGGGGAAGGTCGGTGCCCCTCCTCCTCTTGAAAAAAGAGCATCATAAACAAAATAGCATTGTGCCTCTACTCCCTAGACAGACAGCTGTGTCACTTTACTTTCAGTTTGCAAAAGGAAGAACATTTAATGGATGTTGTACTCAGGGTCATGAAATCTCAAAACTATTTCGTCATTTCGACGAAACTAATATGATATTGGAGTGCCTGTGTTATTCCGAATTACGATGTAAAGTTCCTATGGACATGCAGGAATGCCTGAAGGCACAGGCACTGTAATGAAATGCATGAAATCATCAACTGTATAATGGAATGATGACAGTAAAAATTTGTATGATGCTAGGAAGAACTCCGCTTACAGCTTGTATAATTATTGTTTATTGTAAAACAACCGGTTTCGCGGGTTAAAGCCGCATCATCAGTTGTAACAAATTTCGAACAGGACCGGTGGGTGTGCCTATGGCCTTTTAAAGCTGTTGCACCTCATGATGCGGCTGTAAGCCGCGAAACCGGTTTTGTTTTAATAAACAACAATTTATCGATTGTAAGCGGAGGTCTTCCTAACATCGTGCCTTTCAACAGCTGCGGATGCCCGGAATATAAAATAGTTTGTGATGAAATTTTGTGCCGATCTGGCACTCGAACACGGATTCCCTGCTTATCTCGAGCAGTCGCCTTACCACTTGGCTATCCGTGTACGACTCACATTCATACTTCCCTGTGTCGTCAACCATGTGCCTACATCACGTACTCGAACATCTATTATGTATATTCCCCTACAGATGAGACTTTTTACTTGAAAAGTGAAACCCAATGGTAAGGCGACCGCTCGCGTTAAGCGGGAAATCAGGGTTCGAGTCCCGGTCTGGCACAAATTTTACTTGTCGTCATTATTATACAGCTGATGGTAGTCCATATTCGCAACTGCGAATACATTTCATGTAAACTAATATGAGTTGCTCTCATCTACATCTCAGGGCCTAAGTACGTTCGCACTTCGTTTTGTTCAGTGTTAAGTCTGTAGTCGTTTGGATGGTTCACGGAAGTTACTTGATTAATTCGTCCAGGGTCCAGCAAAGATTCACACCGAAATCCAATACACTGTGCTCCTCGAAATACCTCTATAACTTTCACACTGAGGTTCTAGAACGCAAGTATGCCCCCCAGTCGGCACGCCACTTCATTTTGCAGTGTGGCAGTCAATGTGCTGTAAATTGCTCATTATTACTTGCTCAATTATTCAAAAATGAAATTTTCACCCTGGAGCGGAGTGTGAGATGATGGACCACTTCCTGGCAGAAAATAAATAAATAAATAAAATGTGAGTCAGACACACAGCGAACATTCCGCTGCGGAGTAAAAATTCATTCCGGAAATATTTTCCAGGCTGTGGCTAAGCCAAGTCTCTGCAACATTTTTCTTCCAGGAGTAATAGTCATGCAAGTTGTGTAAGATAACTACTATGAATTTTTGAAGGTGGGAGATGACGTACTGGGAGAAGTAAGCTGTGTCGTGAGTCGTGCCGTAGTTAGTAAGAGGAGCACTTATCGCAAAAGGAAAAGGTCCTGATTTCGAATCTCCGGGCGTCACACAGTTTTAATCTGCAAGGAAGTTTCATATTAGCGGACATCCCACTGCAAAGTGAAAAATTCATTCTGGAATCACCACCCATGCCACGTCTGCGCAATATCCCTTCTTCCAGAAGTGCTAGTACCGTTAGCTATGCCAGAGAGCATCTGTGTAGTTGAGAAGGCAGGAAATAATGTACAAACGGAAGTAAAGCTGCGAGGATGTGTCGAGGATTGTGCTTGGGCAGCTTATTGGTAGAGCACTTGCCTGTGCAAGACAAAGGTACGAAGTTCGAAACTGGTACGACACGTAGTTTTAATTTGCCAGTTTCTGATCAGAAATTGCTTGTATTGTCAAGCAGGCGTACTAGTACAACTGTTTTCCATGTCTACACAGCACCGCGGCTTAAAACAAGGAGCTACAAACGCGGATATCTTGTAACACTGCTGCTCTGCGACCCATAGTTCGCTCTCAGCTATGTGCTTCATGTTGTTAGAATAGCGGAATACTATTTGAACCAGCGTTATTTATCCATGTAGGACATTACGGAATAGGAATCTCTATGGAGCGTGCATTCAAATGCGGAAAATAGAATTGACTCCAGATGTCACGTGATTGTCGTGTGGCGTAAAGTTTGCTCGTAAAAGGTTTACACGTTTTGAATGTCGTTACATCGGTAGTATAGAGAGGTACCGTTCAAACGTACCGTGGACTTTGAACACGCGTTTCGTAGGCATCCTAATAAAATGAATTCAGTATCTTGCATCCAAGCAGAGAATGCTTCAATGCCCAGACGTTTTGCCGGAGGTAGCAAATTTTCGTGCCCTCTATACCCTCAAATCACCAAGAAATTCAATCATGTATCATTTCTATTGCACTGTGCACACACATAAAAACAAAAATTTCTTTATTTACCATCCATTCTGGTGTTTATGTTTTAATGGACAGCAGTGCATTTAGCAAGAAGATCACACGCTGTGTTCCTGTTCACTTTATCAAGATACGTCTGTAATCCTATTGTGTCTCTCTCGTAAGAGTCGTCGAGGAAAATTGAGAAATTAGAACTAATACAGAGACTTACCGACAATCATTCTTCCCACGCGCTATTCGCGAGTGGAATACGGGAAGGGGGATCAGATAGCGGTACCAGAAGTACCCTCGATGCCTCACACCGTTAGGTGGCTTGCGGAGTATGAAGTGAATGCAAATGTAAATGATTTTCTCTGCTATTTCTGTAGATATTTGCAATTTAGTTTTTGCAATGTGCAGCTGGTTTCAATCCAAAAAATTGTCACATCGTTCCTGCAACGGGCAGTGTTAACAGCGAACGTTGATTCGCTCCCCGTTCCAAACAATATTATTTTTAAAACGGAATATTGCATACCCATTCGATAAAGCGATCCTAAATTAGTTCAGTACGATATTAATTTGAGTAACATTTACTGACAGGGTCAGTAAAAGACGAAAAACTTGTTCCGTCTGGTGTACCGCCGTGCCCTGTGGTGGCTGCTCAGTCGCTGCTGCAGTTGGACACAGTGGGGCTATTCCACTCAAGGGGATAATGCACCTGAAATAAATGTTGCAACAGTGCGCTAATACATCACACAGTCGAGACCGTTTTGCCTTCAGTGTGTGCCAGTATTTCTGTGTTGGCACGTTTAGTTGTAGTGAGTGTGTCTCCTATTACATTACTGACAGGACAGAACAACAAACTGTCGAGGTAAGTCAACTGTGTTGGACTGTTGCCACAGTTAAAGAATACAACTGAACAAATTAAGGTGTATAATCCACAATAACATGGAAATTTTTAGCTCTTATTGTTACTCGTATAAGAAAACAGGTAAAATAGTGGCCGGCCGCTGTAGCCGAGCGGTTCTAGGCACTTCAGTCCGGAACCGCGCTGCTGCTTCGGTCGGAGGTTCGAATCCTGTCTCGGACATGGATGTTTGTGATGTCCTTAGGTTAGTTAGGTTTAAGTAGTTCTAAGTCTAGGGGACTGATGACCTCAGATGTTAAGTCCCGTAGTGCTCAGAGCGATTTTTTTTTCTTTTTGTTACATACTGTGTGCATCGTAAGTCCAAATTGCCGCGTATTTCGACGTGTCTGCACATTCGGCTATTTCGCCCCGTACACGTGTGAATTTTTGAAAGAATTTTACTAAAGCGAATACCCCCTGCGGGTTCGGGGGTAAGAATAGGCCCGCGGTATTCCTGCCTGTCGTAAAAAGGGGACTAAAAGGGGTCTCAAACGTTTCGGCCTTCTGTGATGGTCCCCTCTTGGGTTTGACCTCCTTTTTTTTTCCCAAATTTCCATTGTTAGTGCGTGCCATTTGGGGAAGGACACCTTACGTGGTGTATTTCTATTGGTCCATCATGCTCCACAATCTTGCATGTTACCTATTGTCGTGTGGGGGGGGGGGGGGACTACGCCCAACATCTTCTGGGTTGTCTCCTTCTCGCCTTGTGCGCACTCTTCTTCTTAGCGCCCACGACAACTGTGGACCCTTTCAACATCTAAAACCCAGCACGGTAGGCAGTCCGTTGTGGTGGGGTCGTCATGTACCCTCTTGGTGGTAGCCCCCTGACCACGCAGGGATCGCACTACAGATGCCAGAGCTGTTTCCTCCCCGTGCATGCCAAGGAGTATGTGCCCATCTTGTCTGGGGCACGGGGACTCCGGGCAACGGGATATTGGCCAGGTACCCGTTGCTTTGGCTGGGTGGCGCCCTTGGGGAGAGCCCTCGTTCGGAGTAGGTGGCATCTGGGCGGATGTGGCGCAATGAAGCGCAATAAATCACACCAAGCTGGTGGTCGCACGGCCACCAGCTTCTCTAAGCGAGGTAGAGTAGACTTTGATGCTGCGCAATATGACCCTCAGTCATTCACCTCGTTGGCTGCGCCATGGGAAGGACGCCGATCTAGTGCCAAGCGGGAGCCTTACGTACCCCAATACCTTGTCTGCAGCAGGACTGATGGTGACTCCTTTCTTACGACAAAGCCTCTGTTTTTTGTGGAACACCTGGAGGATAAGTTTGGGGAAGTGGCGGGGTTGTCTAAAATGAGGAATGGGTCCATCCTCCTCAAGACGTCCTCCCCAGCCCAGTCACGAGCGATGCTCTTGTGTGATAAGCTGGGTGACGTCCCTGTTACCGTCACTCCCCACAGTAGCTTAAATATGGTCCAGGGGATTATTTACCATCGTGACCTCTTGTTACAATCCGATGACGAGCTGAGAGCCGACTTGGAACGACGTGGTGTCCATTTTGTCCGTCGTGTACATAGAGGACCCAAGACTAACAGGGTGGCCACCGGTGCCTTTATCTTGGCCTTCGAGGGTGATGTCTTGCCCGAGAAGGTCAAGGTGATGGTTTACCGTTGCGACGTCAAGCCATACGTCCCTCCCCCGATGCGGTGCTTCCAGTGCTGGAAGTTTGGGCATATGTCCTCCTGTTGCCCATCCAGCGCTACATGTCGAGATTGCAGACGCCCATCTCATCCCGATTCTCCATGTGCGCCTCCGCCTGTATGTGTCAACTGTGGGGAGCACCACTCTCCACGCTCGCCGGATTGCCCCGTTCTTCATAAGGAGCGGAAGATCATGGAATTTAAGACTCTGGACCGGCTTACTTATCGAGAGGCAAAACTGAAATATGAAAGGTTGTATCCTGCTTCCATTCGAACATCTTATACTGCAGCCACGTTATCGTCGCCCACGTGAGCAACGGTTGTCGCCCCATCTGTGCCGCCTTCAGTGGGCCCTCGGGGCCATGTATCTCTGTCTGCCCCCCTCATGCCTGGGGGCAAGCCTTCCTCTGTTGCCCCCTTAGCAGTTGGGGGCAAACCCTCTTCTGTCGCTCCCCCCACACTTACTTCGGGAGTGACATCTCCTCCAAAACCGGGGAGCTCGATCCCTCCCCCTCCTTCTCCGCCGGCGTTGCCTCTGCCGGTTCCTCTCTCATGGAAGGGGTCCCTCGGGGCTCTCCCTTCCTCCGTTTCTTCTCCTACCCAGCCGGATGTCAGCCAGTGGCTGAAGGTTCCGCCACCTGCTGGTCGTAGGGCTTCTGCGTCGTCGTCAGCCTCCGACGCTCCTTCAGAGCAGCTCTCCCAGCCCTCTCACCCTAAGGGCCGACGTGAGAAGAAGGAACGGAAGGTGTCCAAGAAGAAGGACGTTCCGGCGGTTTCAGTACCGCCTGCTGTACATAGTCCTGGCTCCGGGGATGAGGTGGAGATCCTCGCCTCTGCTGCAGATCTCGCCCTCACGGAACCCTTGGGGGCCTCTCCTATGGACTCAGCTGACTCTCCCCCGGTGGCGGCAGTTGGCTCTGAGGCGCTGTCTGCCTCTTAGTCGCATTCACACCCTCCCAGTCCCTTCCTGCTTCCGTTCTCCAGTGGAACTGCGGCGGTTATTTCCGCCACCTGCCTGAGCTCCGGATGCTTCTGAGTGTTTCCCCTGTTCTCTGCATTGCTCTGCAGGAAACTTGGTTTCCGGCAATGCGGACCCCCGCCCTTCGCGGTTATCGGGGATACTATAAGAACCGCACTGCCTGTCAACGAGCGTCAGGTGGGGTTTGCCTCTTTGTTCACCACTCTGTCTGTAGCTCGCCAGTACCCCTTCTGACGCCTTTAGAGGCAGTCGCTGCCAGGGTTGAGCTCTCGCCGGCTATTACTGTTTGCTCTGTTTACATTCCTCCAGATGGGGAGCTCCCCCGACATGTCTTGGCTGCACTGCTGGCTCAACTCCCGCCACCTTTGCTGCTTCTGGGCGATTTCAGTGCCCACAACCCTCTCTGGGGTGGGACTGTCTCCAATGACCGCGGTCAGGCTGTGGAGCATGTGTTGGCTCAGCTCGACCTTAGCCTCTTGAGCACCGGTGCTTCCACGCATTTCAGTGAGGCCCATGGCTCGTTCTGGGCCATTGATCTCTCTATTTGCAGCCCTGGACTTGTCCCATCCCTCCACTGGAGAGTGCATCCTGACCTGTGTGGTAGTGACCATTTTCCCATCTATTTGTCACTGCCCCAGTGTCATTCTTGTGGATGCCTGCCCCGCTGGGCTTCCCACAGGGCTGACTGCCCGGATTTTACTTCCGCTGCAACCATTGAGTCTCCCCCACAGGGTGACATTGACGAGGTGGTCCGTGATTTAACCACGTCCATCATTTCAGCGGCCGAGGCTGCCATCCCCCATTCTTCTGGCCTCCCTCGGAGGAAGGCTGTACCCTGGTGGTCGCCGGAGATTGCTGAGGCTATTCGCGACCGTCGGCAGGCTCTCCAGCGTCATAGGCGGCACCCGTCTCTCGAGACCCTCATCGCCTTTAAGAGGCTCCGTGCCTTGGCCCGTCGTCTTATTGCACGGCGTAAGCAGGAGTGCTGGGAGAGGTATGTCTCATCCTTGGGCTCCCATGTCTCCCCTCGCTCGTGTGGTCCCGGATCCGGCGGATTTATGGATACCAGACCCCTATGGGTGTCCCTGGGCTCTCCTTGGACGGCGCTGTCTGCACGGACGTTGCCGCCATTGCTGAACGGCTTGCCGCGCATTTTGCTAAGAGCTCTGCGACTGCATCTTATCCCCCCGCCTTTCGCTCTCTAAAGGAGCAAGCCGAGCGGACGCCGTTCTCATTCCACATGTGTCGTTCTGAAAAATACAATGCTCCTTTCAGCGAGAGGGAATTCCTCGCTGCCCTCGCCGATTGCCCTGATACAGCACCAGGACCAGACTGCATCCACGCGCAGATGCTGAAGCATCTCTCCAGGGACTGCCAGAGACACATTCTCGCGATATTTAATCGCATTTGGAGCGAAGGCGTGTTCCCGTCGCAATGGCGAGAGGGTGTTATTGTCCCCATCTTGAAGCCCGGTGCGGACCCATTGGTGGTGGACAGCTATCGTCCCATTACCCTCACCAACGTTTTGTGCAAATTGCTCGAACGTATGGTGGGGTGGCGTTTGTGTTGGGTCCTTGAGTCGCGCGGTCTCCTCGCTCCATCCCAGGGTGGCTTCCATCGGGGCCGGTCTGCCACGGACAATTTGGTGCGGCTGGAATCTGCTATTCATACGGCCTTTGCCCAACGTCAGCATCTCGTTGCTGTGTTTTTCGATCTGCGGAAGGCGTATGACACCACATGGAGGCATCACATCCTCGCCACGTTGCATGAGTGGGGTCTTCGTGGTCGGCTCCTGGCTTTTCTTCAAACCTTTTTATTGCGCCGCTCTTTCCGGGTGCAAGTGGGTGCCGCCTGTAGTTCATCTTATATACAGGAAAATGGGGTCCCGCAGGGCTCAGTGTTGAGCGTCTCCTTATTTCTCATGGCCATTAATGGTCTGGCTGCAGCCGTGGGGTCGTCGGTGTCTCCTTCTTTGTATGCCGACGACTTCTGCATCTCATTTAGCTCCACGACTACGGGAGTTGCCGACCGCAGGCTTCAAGTCGCCATTCGCAAGGCAGCATCATGGGCTCTGACTCATGGTTTTCAGTTCTCTGCAGCCAAGACTCGAGTTATGCACTTCTGCAGGCGTCAGAGGGTCCACCCTCATCTTGAACTTTACCTCGACGGCCACCTGCTTGGAATGGTGGACACTTGCCGCTTCTTGGGACTTGTGTTTGATGCCCGGCTCACATGGGTTACTCATATTACTCAGCTGAAGCAAAAATGCTGGCGGCACCTCAACACCCTCCACTGCCTTAGCCACACGTCTTGGGGTGCAGATCGCTGCACGCTGCTGAGATTGTACAGAGCCCTTGTGCAGTCCCAGCTCGATTATGGGAGCCTGGCCTATGGGTCTGCATCACCCTCAGTGTTGAAGTTGTTGGACCCCATACACCACTGTGGGGTTCGGCTTGCAACTGGCGCTTTCCGTATGAGCCCCGTGGATAGTCTACTGGTGGAGGCCAGGGTTCCCCCGCTGCGGATTCGCCGCCATCGACTGCTCGCCGACTATGCTGTCCACATGCATTGCTCGCCTGGCCATCCCAATCATCGCCTGCTTGTCCCTGCCGTGGTCCTCCATCTGCCCGAATGGCGACCTAGGTCTGGGCTTTCCATAGCTGTCCGCGTCCAGTCCCTGCTGTCGTAACTGGGGTCATTCCCTCTTCTGCCTCCCTTCCGGGTCCGTGCACCTACGCCTCCCTGGTGTTTGCCCCGGCCGTCCGTCCGTCTGGACTGGGCACAGGGACCCAAGGACTCGGTTCCGCCTGTGGCCCTCCGTCGCCGTTTTCTTGCGCTCCTCGCCTCATTTCCGGGCTGTGAGCCTGTCTACACTGATGGTTCCCTGGTTGATGGTCGCACTGCCTACGCTTTTGCTCACACTGCCCATGTTGAACAGCGCTCCTTGCCGGCTGGCTGCAGTATTTTTACTGCAGAGCTGGTGGCCATATTGCGCGCTCTTGAGCATATGCGTTCCTGATCAGGTCCATCCATCGTCATCTGCAGTGACTCCCTGAGCAGCCTCCAGGCCATCGACCGCTGCTATCGCTCTTCTCCTCTAGTGTCCTCTATTCGGGAGTCTGTTTCCACCATTACCCGCTCTGGTCGTTCGGTGGTCTTTGTTTGGACGCCAGGTCACATTGGCATCCCGGGGAACGAACGTGTTGACAGGCTGGCCAAAGGGGCGATCGACGCCCCAGCTTTGGAGATCGGCCTTACTGCTCGCGATCAGCAGCTGGTGTTGCGCCGTAAGGTGCTTGGGATGTGGTCTGTTGAGTGGCGTGGCATGACAGCCGCGAATAAATTGCGGGCTGTCAAGGAGACGACCGATGTGTGGCGCTCCTCCCTGCGGGCTTCTCGCAGGGACTCTGTAATCCTGTGTCGGCTGCGCATCGGCCATACCTACCTGACGCACGGCCATCTTTTGCGTCAGGGGGATCCCTCCCCTGTGTCGGTGTGGGTCCCGGCTGACGGTCGCCCACATTTTATTGGAGTGTCCCCGACTGCGCACCCTCCGGCAGTCTTTTAATCTCCCGGGCACTTTGCCTTTCATTTTATGCGACGATGCCTCCATGGCTGACAATGTTTTACATTTTATCCGTGGTAGTCCTTTTTATGGTTCCATTTAGGGAGGTCCTGCTCCTTTCCCTTTGTGTGTCTCTTGTCCTCGAGTCTCTCATATTTGGTTGCAGATTTTAGTGTGTAGTCGGTTGGTTGACTCTATCCCTTTTTTGTTGTTGTGGTCAGTCAACCAGTCTCGGGCCATCTTCTTTTCTTCTGATTCCTTTTGTCTGGTGTTCATCTGTACTCTTCGTGTCTGTAGTGTTCGTTACCGCATTTGTGTTCTTTTAGGGCCTGGGGGGGAGTCTCCTTCCCCTTGGGGTTTTACCTGCTTCGTGCATTTATGTCTCGCCTGTTTTTGGAATGGGGGACTGATGACCTTAGCTGCTTAGTCCCCCTTAAACATCCCAACAACAACCACCACCTAAAGTGAATAAGTGGAAGATAGAAAAGGAGCTGAGTGAAGAACAGCATGGGTTTAGGAAAGGAAGAAGCACGATCGACCTGATATTTTCCATCCGTCAACTGATGGAAAAAATTGGGACTATAACAAAAGGGTGATAATGGTTTTTATAGACATAGAAAAGGCATATGACTCAGTGGACAGGGAAAGACTCTGGGAAGAAAAGAAGAAGATAGATATAGAAGATGGATGCATTAATGTTATAAAGACAATGTACAGAGGACACAATTGTAGAATTAGAACACCATTGGGGAACTCTGAATACTTCGAAATAAGTCAACGACTTAAGCGACGAAGTACTGCCCTTTTTAATGTTGTGATGGAGGGAATGAATAGAGCAGTTAAAGATATAGTAAAAGAAAAAGACAAAAAGATGATTTTTGCAGATGATATGGTACTATGGGGTGATAAAGAGATAGATGTACATTTACAGCTTGATGCGTGGAAGGAAATGATGAAAAGGTATGGATTAAAAATAAATAAAGATAAGAGTGAAGTAATGGTATTCGGGAGAGAGAAAGGGATCAACGGAGGTATTACCTTGAGTGGAGAACCCCTCAAAATGGTAGAAAGTTTCACTTACTTAGGGAGTGAAATATCTAGAGATGGAAGAATAACTAACGAAATTAATAGGAGGTTACAGGAGGGAGGAAATTTCTACCAAACAATAAAACACCTGATTTGGAATAAGTAAGTTTCAGAAAAAGCAAAACTACTTATATGTAAGAATTATTACTTCCCTATTGTCACCTATGGTGGAGAAACATGGACAATGACATAAAGGGACTAGAGCAGACTGCAAGCATGGGAAATGAAATTTCTCAGAGCAGTTAAGGGAAAACAAGAATGGACAGAGTAAGGAATGTAGAGATTAGAAAGGACTTCAAACAAGAAAGTATGAGAGAAGATATTGAAAGAAAGAGATTAAGATGGTATGGCCATGTTAAGAGGATGCATGGGCAGAGACTCCCCAAAACAATGGAAGAACTAAAGATGGATGGAAAAAAGACCTAGAGGGCGCCCAAGAACACGGTGGAAAATGGGAGTGAGAATATCTGTAGAAAGGAGAGGTGTGACATGGCAGCAGGTGGAGGAAGAAAAGTGGTGGGAGGACCGGGCCAAATGGAGAGGACTCGTCAGCACCCAGACCTGGCAGTAGCTGGAGCGGGATTCGGATATAGATAGCAGGACACGTGTGGCTATTCCCGCTCACTCAAATTATTAGTTTAATTGATGTTTTACTGCGAAATTATAGAGAACACGTTTTCTTAGTTTCTTTTCACATGGCCCGTATATACTACAGAAAAGAGCCATGTGCTTCATGGTTTAAGGAAGATATGAAACGAGCAGTAACAAGTGTTATAGACAGCTTCCCTGGATAAACGTGCCAGCAATGTACTACATGGTTTTTACGAAATGTGTGTGGGTGCAAAAGGAGGAAGAGGAAAAATGTTTACTTGTGGTAAATGCTTGTGATTTTGACACTGAAATACACTGAGGGAAAACACCCTCTTGACTGGATGGAACAGGCCTACCGCTTTTATACAAGGTGAACATTAATAAAACCAACAAACTGCAGGGACGTATTGGTGACTGGAAATGGAGAAGAAAGGTCCTGTGAACATGTGCCCGGAAATGGACGGTGTGCATGCAACGACAACAAATCGTCCGGAACACAGTACAGAGCTGCATCACATCCACGTCACAACAGACGTTCAAAGTTGCCTACATGGGATTGCAGGCGATAGGGATAGTAGCGGTTGCGTGAGATGTCCTTAGGTTAGTTAGGTTTAAGTAGTTCTAGGGGACTGATGACCATAGATGTTAAGTCCCATAGTGCTCAGAGCCATTTGAACCATTTGATAGTAGCGGTTGTCTTGCAGTATACTCATTGTACTTCCGCTTGCACCATGTTGGCGGGCCACTTGCCTGGAGCTTCTACTAGGGTTCGTCTCAATATCCTATGGGAACCGATCCTCCAAAACTGCAAAACTGATGCACGCACAGTCTATCGCCTCCCTACACGTTCGTCTGTCTGAAAGGACCCGCGATCACATTGAAATATTGCGTGATATGGTTTGTGTCCGTGAGGGTGCATGTTTTGGCATGGCCGTGTTGCCTCTCGAACGTTTCCATCAGCTTGGTCGTACACAAACACCATTTCGGCTTGTTCCCGTCATGAATACCAGACGATTCTGTTGCTTGCAGTACGCTGCGTCAATCACACAGCCTACAGCACGCAAGGAACACACAGCACATGGCCAGAGTAAATGTCATTCGTCAGCGTCACCTACCGTGGCAACAATGCATTTCCGGACTTACGTTCCATGGACCTTTTTCCCTCCATTTCCAGTCAGGAATCCGCCTCTGCAGTTTGTCGGCTTTATTATTGTTCATATTGTTCATCGTGTGTGTTATGATTTCTACCTTCTTTAGATGTTTAATACTTTGCTCATGTAAAGAAATTTTTTTAATGCACTGGAACGTTTTTACAATTAAAATACCATAATTGTATCACACTGACAGATTTTTTAAAAAAGTTTCATGTTATTATATATAGGGTTACAGTTGAAATGAGCGGAACAGTCCCTTTTGGTTGTCCTTCGTGTTTTACTGCTTCTGTTAACAACACCGATAAACCGAATACAGGACTAGACTACATTAGGACCGCTCTATCGACTGGGCACGTAAAACGTAGCTTTAAAAAATTATTTCGTCTGTAAAGGGTAACAAACCGATGCTTTCCGTCGACAGTGGGTGTCACATGGGGGACTGACGAGCAGTATTTGATAGGGCTGAGCCCAGCTACACACTGCAAAAATAAAATTTCAAAAATCTGCCGAAACACCAGCGAAAGCACGCCTGATGATTCTTACGAGAGACACACTGTATACGCCATAGATCAGCGCCGGCCGTGGCATGCCAAACCGCACCCGTGCTGCACGTGCGGGCCGAGGCTCGGCCTGTCTCGCCGTTGCTCAGTTCTTCCCGGAAGTACTGTGCTCGTTACAGCGCGACATTTCGTTTGGTATTGCGGTGTGGCAGTTTTCGGTCGGCACAACTCTCCTCAGTTCGGTAGAATCACGGTGTCAGCGTTTTTTACCCTTCACTATTTTTTTGTACCACGAATGACGTTCACAGCTCTTGTTTGGAAGAACATGAGCCAATCTAACGATCTAGCCTTTAAAAATGAATGGGAATGACAAACGAGAGTGATGAGAATTCTAAGCGCAAATAGTACATTTTCTGAAGTTGCACACAGTAGTCCACCGTCACGTCCACTGTCTTCAGTGGAATTGAGCGAAGAGTATGGGAACCTTATATATTACTGCAAAATACGTTGGTTAAGTCAAAGGGCATGCCTAGGATGATTTTTCGAATAAAACTCACTAAAACATTCGAAATGGGTTGCATACCTAGCATTTTAAATGGACTGGACTGCACACTGCCCACAGTAAGACACTGCAAGGTGAGAAACAACCCATTTTTATTTGATGGAGACGCTTTTACAACGAAAATCGCGTTGTAGAAGGGACAAAGTCTGACAAACATTCCAGTTTCCTAAGTTGATTAACATTAAAGAAAACTCATGGTTTGAGGAATTTGTTATTGCCTCGAACGAATTTGAGGAGACTGCCAATCTTATATCTCTTTTCGAGCTGTTCTCGAGATCGTTTGCCATTTCAGTTGTGAGCGCCCCTGTGCATGAGTCGGTATAACTAAATGGTCTATGTAATTCCCGTTTTGACGACAGATTCTTTTACGTTGAAATTGTCGAGGATGTGCACATTTTTTTTTCCTTGGGTAATGTTCCCACGTCTCCATAATGAGGTTGCAGAAGTACTACACAGTTTCAGTCAATATATATGTGTGTGAAGAACTTTTTTTCGAATATGAAAGTAAGTATGCCATGGTCATATGGTAACCCGAGTGCGTCAGTGTATATACTGACAATTTGTACTGCATAAAAATTCTATTATGTCCCCAGCGTGCCAAAAATAATTGTATGATACTGAAAATTTGCTTCGTCTGCAAACTATGTTTCTGGGAAATATGAAACCGAGACGTATGCAGTGTTACTGCATTGCCGTTTAAATAGGCGCTTTCACAGTTTCCACTCCTGCCACCCCCCCCCCCCACACCACCCTCCTGCTCAGACAATGTGGCGTGATGATGGGGAAAATGTGCAGCCGGGCTGAGCACTAGGGCACATGGGCCAGGCCACAGCTTGTGAACGAAGTTTTGGGCCACCCCTGGTACAGAAAATGCTGGCTTTCATAATCACGAATAAAGAACCTTCCAGCAATTCACATACGATGTATTTTAGATTGCTCGACGGGATATCTACAAAACATGTTTCTCAACTGACGCTTAGCTTGTGCAAGCCGCCCTGTTGTTAGCATACGTGCTCAAGCTTGCATGGATGCATTATTACTATTGCACAAGCTTGCATAATTAAAATTCCATCAAGCATCAGTCAGGTTATATATGTTATCCTACACACCCACAGGCATGCATATACAAAACACTTAAATGTGTATCTAGCAAAATCAACTGAATAGTTAATTAAGTCTGTAGCTACATAAACAAATGGCCATCTATTTAGTCAGACTGTAATGAACTTACGACCACTGTCTCAATTAAAATAAAAAACGCAAGTGTAGTCCTTTGAATGTGTGTATCTAGAGGCTTGGAAATTGTATGTAACAATTTTTGCAGAATGGTTAAAGACCTAACACGAAAAAGACATCTGGAGTTAAATGCATTCCCTCAGAATTATTGAGACCCTTACGAGATCCAACCATGACAACACTATTCCATCTGGTGTTCAAGATATATGAGACAGATAAAGTAACTAAACATTCGAAAAGAATGTAATAATCCTAATTCCAGAGAAAGCAAATGCTGATACGTGTCAATCTTTCGGTTTCAACATTTTCATAAGTAATGGTTGAAAAACAATGACAAAAATGATCTACAGGAAAATGAAAAGAGGAGTACAAGTCGACTCTGTGGAAGATTAGTTCGGATTACAGAGAAATTTAGGAACATGAGCGGCAGTACTCACGTTACTAGTTGTCTTACAAGACAGGAAAAAAGCAAATCTAAGTGAATAACATTAGTAGATTTAAAGAAGGCTTTAGACATTATTGACAGGATTATACTCTTCGTAAATTAGAAGATAGGTGGGATAAAATAAGGTTGGTCTATAATTTGTACATTAAGTATTCTGCAGTTCTAAAAGTCGAAGGACATGAAAGGGAGGCGGTAGTTCAGAAAAGAGTGAGGTAGGGTGGTGACATACACCCTGTAGATTGAAAATTGGGAAAGGAAATCAAGGAGAAATTTAAAAAGGGGTTAAAGAACACGGAGCAGAAATAAAAACTTTGAGGTTTGCAGATGACGTTGCAGTCCTACCACAGATGATACAGGACTTGGAAGATCAGCTGAACGAAATGGATGGTTTCTTGAAAATAGCGTGTAAGATAAACATCAACCTGTCATGAAATGGAATGGAATGAGACAGTAACAGTAGTAAAGGACTTTTTCTGTTTGTATCGGTAGAAAACGACCTCGGGGAAGATCAGTTTGGATTCCATAGAAATATTGGAACACGTAAGGCAACACTGACTCTACGACTTATCTTAGAAGAGAGATTAAGGAAAGGCAAACCTAAGTTTCTAGCATTTGTAGACTTAGAGAAAGCTTTTGACAATGTTGATTGGAATACTCTCTTTCAAATTCTAAAGGTGGCAGGGGTAAAATACAGGGAGCGAAAGGCTTTTTACAATTCGTACAGAAACCAGATGGCAGTTATAAGAGTCGAGGGACATGAAAGGGAAGCAATGGTTGGGAAGGGAGTGAGACATGGTTGTAGCCTGTCCCCGATGTTATTCAATCTGTATATTGAGCAAGCAGTAAAGGAAACAAAAGAAAAATTCGGAGTAGGTATTAAAATCCATGGAGAAGAAATAAAAACTTTGAGGTTCGCCAATGACATTGTAATTCTGTCAGAGACAGCAAGGACTTGGAAGAGCAGTTGAACGGAATGGACAATGTCTTGAAAGGAGGATATAAGATGAACATCAACAAAAGCAAAACGAGGATAATGGAATGTAGTCGAATTAAATCGGGTGATGTTGAGGGAATTAGATTGGGAAATGAGACACTTAAAGTAGTAAAGGAGTTTTGCTATTTGGGGAGCAAAATAACTGATGATGGTCGAAGTAAAGAGGATATAAAATGTATACTGGCAATGGCAAGGGAAGCGTTTCTGAAGAAGAGAAATTTGTTAACGTCGAGTATTGATTTAAGTGTCAGAAAGTCGTTTCTGAAAGTATTTGTATGGAGTGTAGCCATGTATGGAAGTGAAACATGGACGATAAATAGTTTAGACAAGAAGAGAATAGAAGCTTTCGAAATGTGGTGCTACAGAAGAATGCTGAAGATTAGACGGGTAGATCATATAACTAATGAGGAGGTATTGAATAGGATTGGGGAGAAGAGAAGTTTGTGGCACAACTTAACTAGAAGAAGGGATCGATTGGTAGGACATGTTCTGAGGCATCAAGGGATCACAAATTTAGCATTGGAGGGCAGCATGGAGGGTAAAAATCGCAGAGGGAGACCAAGAGATGAATACACTAAGCAGATTCAGAAGGATGTAGGTTGCAGTAAATACTGTGAGATGAAGCAGCTTGCACAGAATAGAGTAGCATGGAGAGCTGCATCAAACCAGTCTCTGGACTGAAGACCACAACAACAACATCGCTTATTACTGACGAAGGCCGAAGGATATAACATAGAGATCGACAATAGCAAAAGACGAGTTTCTGGATGAAAGAAAAAATTTAACATCTATATATAAGATGATCATAAGATATCAACAAAATTATAATAATGGTAGTGGTATGGAACCGAATGGAATCAGGGAATTACATTAAGAAAGGACACACTAGAAGTAGTAGCTGAGTTTTGTTATTTGGGCGGTAAAATAAATGATAACGGCTGAAGTAGAGATGATGTAAAATGCAGACTGGCAACAGTAAAAGAAGCATCACTTGAAAAGATCAATTTGTTGAAATTGAGTATAAATTTAAGTGCTAGGACCTCTGTTACACAGTATTATCTTGAAGTGTAATCTTGTATGGGAGTGAGACATAGATGAAAATCAGTTCATAGAAGAAGATAATCAGCTTTTGGAAAGCATGGTTTCAAACGGATGCTGACGGTTATGTGTGTAGAATGGATAACATGTTCAGAGATACTGAATGGAGGAGAAGGTTTAACTTAACAAGAGCAGAGATTCGGTGATAGTGGCCCATTCTGAGGCCTCAGGAAGTAGTTAATTTGGTACTGGAGGGAAGTGAGTAGGATGGGGGTAAAACCGAATAGAGACAAAATCTTGGGTATTAAAGAAATAAGTGGACTTACAGATGGGAATAATAGTGTCAGTCATCATACAAGAACAAAGGGCCTATTGTTATTGTACACAAATATCACAGGACCCCTCCCCTTTCCCCTCCCACAGGCATGTGGCATGGTCGTTGAATCACAGCGACAGTTTTGGGACAAAGGGTGAATTGTTCTGGTAAGCCAAGGACCCTCCCTGAAATCTCCCGCAGTGCGCCGACAGCAGCGACGAGGCTGTCGAACTGGGCTGCGCAGCTCCCGCCCTTCCACGTGCGTATCTACACCTACATCTACAGTGAGGCGATCAAAGTACTGGGGTACCTCCTAATATCTTGTCGGCGAACCTCTCAACCAATAGAAATCAAGTTCCCCTCTCCTCCCTCGCCTTAATATAAATCCAGTTTTCATTTGTGCTCTGTTCACTGTAATGAAATGAGTATGTTTGTTTGGGGTATTTCTTATAAGCAGACCGAACCATTTCGTTAACGATAGCAAGATTAAGCGCAGTGTTCCTACCATGTTTTCGATGTACCGGGTGGTCAAAGAGTCAGTATAAATTTGAAAACTGAATAAATCGCGGAATAATGCAGATGTTGTTGTTGTTGTTGTGGCCTTCAGTCCTGAGACTGATTTGATGCAGCTCTCCATGCTACGCTATCCTGTGCAAGCTTCTTCATCTCCCAGTACTTACTGCAACCCACATCCTTCTGAATCTGCTTAGTGTATTCATCTCTTGGTCTCCCTCTACGATTTTTACCCTCCACGCTGCCCTCCAATGCTAAATTTGTGATCCCTTGATGCCTCAGAACATGTCCTACTAACCGGTCCCTTCTTTTTGTCAAGTTGTGCCACATACTCCTCTTCTCCCCAATTCCATTCAATACTTCATCATTAGTTATGTGATCTACCCACCTAATCTTCAGCATTCTTCTGTAGCACCACATTTCAAAAGCTTCTATTCTCTTCTTGTCCAAACTATTTATCGTTCATGTTTCACTTCCATACATGGCTACACTCTATACAAATACTTTCAGAAACGACTTCCTGACACTTAAATCTATACTCGATGTTAACAAATTTCTCTTCTTCAGAAACACTTTCCTTGCCATTGCCAGTATACATTTTATATCTTCTCTACTTCGACCATCATCAGTTATTTTGCTCCCCAAATAGCAAAACTCCTTTACTACTTTAAGTGTCTCATTTCCTAATCTAATTCCCTCAGCATCACCCGACTTAATTCGACCGCATTCCATTAACCTCATTTTGCTTTTGTTGATGTTCATCTTATATCCTCCTTTCAAGACACTGTCCATTCCGTTCAATTGCTCTTCCAAGTCCTTTGCTGTCTCTGACAGAATTACAATGCCACTGGCGAACCTCAAAGTTTTTATTTCTTCTCCATGGATTTTAATACCTACTCCGAATTTTTCTTTTGTTTCCTTTACTGCTTGCTCAATATACAGATTGAATAACATCGGGGAGAGCCTACAACCCTGTCTCACTCCCTTCCCAACCACTGCCTCCCTTTCATGCCCCTCGACTCTTATAACTGCCATCTGGTTTCTCTATAAATTGTAAATAACCTTTCGTTCCCTGTATTTTACCCCTGCCACCTTTAGAATTTGAAAGAGAGTATTCCAGTCAACATTGTCAAAAGCTTTCCTAAGTCTACAAATGCTAGAAACGTAGGTTTGCCTTTCCTTAATCTTTCTTCTAAGATACGACGTAAGGTCAGTATTGCCTCACGTGTTCCAACATTTCTACGGAATCGAAACTGATCTTCCCCGAGGTCGGCTTCCACCAGTTTTTTCATTCGTCTGTAAAGAATTCGCGTTAGTATTTTGCAGCTGTGACATTTTAAACTTTCAGTTCGGTAATTTTCACATCTGTCAACACCTGCTTTCTTTGGGAGTGGAATTATTATATTCTTCTTGAAGTCTGAGGGTATTTCGCCTGTCTCATACATCTTGCGCTCACCAGATGGTAGAGTTTTGTCAGGACTGGCTCTCCCAAGGCCGTCAGTAGTTCTAATGGAATGTTGTCTACTCCCGGGGCCTTGTTTCGACTCAGATCTTTCAGTGCTCTGTAGACTCTTCACGCAGTATCGTATCTCCCATTTCATCTTCATCTACATCCTCTTCCATTTCCATAATATTGTCCTCAAGTACATCGCCCTTGTATATACCTTCTATATACTCCTTCCACCTTTCTGCTTTCCCTTCTTTGCTTAGAACTGGGTTTCCATCTGAGCTCTTGATATTCATATAAGTGGTTCTCTTTTCTCCAAAGGTCTCTTTAATTTTCCTGTAGGCAGTATCTATCTTACACCTAGTGAGATAAGCCTCTACATCCTTACATTTGTCCTCTAGCCATCCCTGCTTAGCCATTTTGCACTTCCTGTCGATCTCATTTTTGAGACGTCTATATTCCTTTTTGCCTGCTTCATTTACTGCATTTTTATATTTTCTCCTTTCATCAGTTAAGTTCAATATTTCTTCTGTTATCCAAGGAGTTCTACTAGCCCTCGTCTTTTTACCTACTTGATGCTCTGCTGCCTTCACTACTTCATCCCTCAGAGCTACCCATCCTCCTCCTGCTGTACTTCTTTCCTCCATCCTTGTCAATTGTTCCCTTATGCTCTCCCTGAAACTCTGTACAACCTCTGGTGCTTTCAGTTTGTACAGGTCCCATCTCCTTAAATTCCCACCTTTTTGCAGTTTCTTCAGTTTTAATCTACAGTTCATAACCAATAGATCGTGGTCAGAGTCCACATCTGCCCCTGGAAGTGTCTTACAATTTAAAACCTGGCTCCTAAATCTCTGTCTTACCATTATATAATCTATCTGATACCTTCTAGTATCTCCAGGATTCTTCCATGTATACAACCTTCTTTCATGATTCTTGAACCAAGTGTTAGCTATGATTAAGTTATGCTCTGTGCAAAACTCTACTAGGCGGCGTCCTCTTTCATTTCTTAGCCCCAATCCATTTTCACCTACTATGTTTCCTTCTCTCCCTTTTCCTATTGTCGAATTCCAGTCACCCATGACTATTAAATTTTCGTCTCCCTTCACTATCTGAATAATTTCTTTTATCTCATCATACATTTCTTCAATTTCTTCATCATCTGCAGAGCTAGTTGGCATATAAACTTCTACTACTGTAGTAGGCGTGGGCTTCGTGTCTATCTTGGCCACAATAATGCGTTCACTATGCTGTTCGTAGTAACTTACCCGCAAACCTATTTTTTTATTCATTATTAAAACTACTCCTGCATTACCCCTATTTGATTTGGTGTTTATAACCCTGTATTCACCTGACAAAATGTCTTTTTCCTCCTGCCACCGAACTTCGCTAATTCCCACTATATCTAACTTCAACCTATCCATTTCCCTTTTTAAATTTTCTAATCTACCTGCCCGGTTAAGGGATCTGACGTTCCACGCGCCGATCCGTAGAACGCCAGTTTTCTTTTTCCTGATAACGACGTCCTCTTGAGTAGTCCCCGCCCGGAGATCCGAATGGGGGACTATTTTACCTCCGGAATATTTTACCCAAGAGGACGCCATCATCATTTATCCACACAGTAAAGCTGCATGCCCTCGGGAAAAATTACGGCCGTAGTTTCCCCTTGCTTTCAGCCGTCCGCAGTACCAGCACAGCAAGCCCGTTTTGGTTAATGTTGCAAGGCCAGGTCAGTCAATCATCCAGACTGTTGCCTCATCAACTACTGAAAAGGCTGCTGCCCCTCTTCAGGAACCACACGTTTGTCTGGCCTCTCAACAGATACCCCTCCGTTGTGGTTGCACCTACGGTACGGCCATCTGTATCGCTGAGGCACGCAAGCCTCCCCACCAACGGCAAGGTCCATGGTTCATGGGGGGGATAATGTAGATAGAGAGGTACAAATTAACACACATGCTTGGAATGACATAAGGTTTTATTAGAACCAAAAAAATACAAAAGTTCAAAAAATGTCCGACAGATGGCGCTTCATCTGATCAGAATAGCAATAATTAGCATAACAAAGTAAGACAAAGCAAACATGATGTTCTTTACAGGAAATGCTCAATATGTCCACCATCATTCCTCAACAATAGCTGTAGTCGAGGAATAATGTTGTGAACAGGACTGTAAAGCATGTCCAGAGTTATGGTGAGGCATTGGCATCGGATGTTGTCTTTCAGCATCCCTATAGATGTCGGTCGATCACGATCCACTTGCGAAATCAGGTAAACTCAAAGCCAATAATCGCACGGACTGAGGTCTGGGGATCTGGGAGGCCAAGCATGACGAAAGTGGTGGCTGAGTACACGATCACCACCAAACGACGCGCGCAAGATATCTTTCACGCGTCTAGCAACATGTGGTGGAGCGCCATCGTACGTTCCAGCAAGTGTTTATCAGCCAGGCTGGGGATGATGCGATTCTGTAACATATCGGCGTACCTCTCACCCGTCACGGTAGCAGTTACAAAACCAGAATCACGCATTTCCTCGAAGAAAAAAAATGCCCGATAACGGTAGATGTGGTAAATCCAAGCCATACGGTGGCTTTCTCGTCGTGCAGTGGAGTTTCCACGACAGTTCTAGGATTTTCGGTAGCCCAAATTCTGCAGTTGTGGGCGTTGACAGACCCTCGGAGCGTGAAATGAGCTTTGTCGGTCCACACTTTACTCAACCAATCGTCATCTCCCGCCATCTTTTGAAACGCTCACACCGCAAATGCCCTCCGCTTCACTAAATCGCCAGGTAACACTTCATGATGCCGATGGATTTTGTACGGATAGCATCGGAGGGCACGCCTAAGTGCCAACCAAACAGTAGTGTATGGAATGCCGGTGCGACGTGCGACTGCACGAGCGCCGACTCCCCCGTGCATAGACGAACCCGCTACAGTCTCCATTTCTTCCTGAACTGTCTCAGCAGCGTTACGCCTTGTGCTCGGTCGGCCACTACGGGGTCTATCATCTAAACAACCCGTGGCTTCGAACTTCGAAATCATTCTCGCCGCCGGCCGGTGTGGCCAAGCTGTTCTAGGCGCTTCAGTCTGGAACCGCGCGACCGCTACGGTCGCAGATTCGAATCCTGCCTCGGGCATGGATGTGCGTGATGTCCTTAGGTTAGTTAGGTTTAAGTAGTTCTAAGTTCTAGGGGACTGATGACCTCAGAAGTTAGGTCCCATAGTGCTCAGAGCCATTTGAACCAATCATTCTCGCCACAGCTGCATTTGTCAACGGACCTTTACCCGCCTTTCCTACGGCGATAGCATCGTAATGCTGAACTAGCACATTCCCCATTCTGATAATACAGCTTCACTAAAAGCGCCTTTCCAGGTAACGTCAACATGCTGCGACATCTGGCGCATCTGATTCTCTCTATTATTACAGCTCCTTTTATACACGATTGTCATGCGTAGTCACTGACGTTTTGCTATCCAGCGCCATCTGTCGGGCATTTTGTGAACGTTGTTTTTTTTTTTTTTTTTTTAATAAAACCCCATGTCATTCCAAGTATGTGTCAGTTTTTACCTCTCTATCTACATTATTCCGTGGTTTGTTAAGTTTTCAAATTTATACTGACTTTTTGATCACCCGGTACATTTGGGAGCTTTTGGTGAGTATTGTTTATATGTCTTGTGTTGCATTATTTCGCAAGGTCTCATAATTATTTGAAAATTAGTAGATTATGTTACCTGTACTTTAGTTACAAAGATGGATAATAGTAGTTCTCATGTTGTTCCAAATGTAGCTTCAAGTATTTTGGTCGACAGAACGAAAAATGACCAATATGGCATAACAGGATTTCATAACATGTAAATTAATATAGATGTTCCTACCAACTGACCAAGTGTCATAGGTTTGATATGACACTATTTCGTAATTATTTGCATATTACATCATTCAAAATGTAGAGATTACTGGTTCTGAAGTTATGATTACCTTGTTAAAAGGGTATCTGGGCGACGACTTTCTCTCAATGAACCGAGAGTTGTCGTACCCATCTGTTGTTGTACACACGCTTTCCAGACTGGTCTGTCACATTTCCAGAGAGAAAGATGCAAACAGTGCATGGCGGTGTTGTTTTGCAGGACGGAGGTGCAGTCGGTACCAGTTCGAGTGCCGGGAGTCCGGAGAGTGCATCGCCATCTACAACGCGTGCGACGGCATCCCACAGTGCGCCGACGGCAGCGACGAGGCTGTCGAACTGGGCTGCCCGGCCCCCGCCCCGCCACGTGCGTATCTACACCTACATCTACCAGTACTGGAGTACTGTAGCGCCCCTTTTTTCTATCCCGACTTCCGTATCTTGCATTAAAGTAGGAATGTTAATTTATCTATACATTGACTGCTATTGAGGGGTTTTGTTTTATCCCGGCTAGTTCTTAAATTAACTCCAGTGAGTCACTACACGTATTGTCTTCCAAGTTCTGAAGGAAAAAGAGCATAAGTAAATTGATACTAGTGTTTTCAATAGATTCTCGTTCACTTGTTTCAGTTACTAGTCTGCAGTTTATTCTTGGTGAAAATCACGTAACCTAATTATTTATGAACCTAAATCGAAGTTCAAGACGAATAGTCAGTTTCAAATTAACACGTTATTTTATTTAACAATAATTATTAATAAATCAGTTCATTTACACGATCGCATTCAAAGGGGTTCTTTGAATAAGTATCTAATCTGGAATCCAGTCAATATCAGAGATACTAAAACATGTTCTGTCACTTTCGATAAAAAGATTGTTCCCGTTTAATATCCATAAACTGTCACGAACTATGATTACTAGTCGCGTGAAGTAAAGCTTTTCCACTATCACATTACAAAGTCCGAATCTGTCCAAAAATCGTTAATTCCGTAAAATATTTAAATCTTCACACAAAGTGACGTTAAAGTCAGAGATTATTGATCACCTTCCCGTTCCTCTAATATGACGAAAGTTCTCATTCTGATCTGAAATTAATGCTTCCCAAAAAAACAATCTCGTCGGGATTTATTCTTGCGCCCTGGTTTAATAAAGCTCCTATTGTTGCTTCCTAAAGCTGTACGTCCTAATTGACTTCGAACAGACTAGAGGATAGAGACTGGAGTATCATAATTGCATTGTATGTCTATTTATACTTTAGTAAACGCTATCTTTGGTGTTCAAGACCTACGTTCTGTGACTATAATATTGATTTTCTCATATATAAGAATAACTAATAATTTAACAATTTCTATCTCCCCCCCCCTTCCATGCTTCCAAAATTTATGATTAAAATTCTTTTCTTTTTCTATTATTTTTCTACTATAGATTTCCCTCTATTTGTCTCTTATTTCTATTTCGTAAATTACTACTTGTGCAGGGGCTTGGGACATTTTCTGAATTTATATTTCGAGGGCAAGGGAGCTAATTTGGGAGCTATTTTGGTTTATTAACACCGAGAGGCGTTGTAGGTGTTACAGTACCTCCTAAGATCTTGTCGGATCTCATTTTTCTCGTCGAAGTAAAGCTACTATACGTCGCATGGACTCCACAAGTTGTTGGAACTCCTCTGCAAGAAATACTGAGCCATGCTTTGCCGTCTCTATAGCTACGAAAGTATTATGTCCCATATAACGTTGTATGGGGTTCATGTCGGGCGATCTGGATGGCCAAATCATTCACTCGAATTGCCCAGAACGTTCTTCAAACCAATCGCGAAAATCTGTGGCCTGATCAAATGATATCGTTCTTTGGGAACATCATGTTCATAACTGGTTTCAGGTGACCTCCAAGAAGCCGAACATAGCCATTTACAGTCATTGATCGGTTTAGTGGAGGACCCAGTATATTCCGCGTAAGGCATACTACACCATTATGGAGCCATCACCAGCTTGCACAATGCCTTGTTGACAACTTGATCCATGGCTTCGTGGGGTCTGCGCCATACTCGAACCCTTGCCCTCAGCTCTTCCAACTGAAATCTGAACTTACCTGACCAAGTCACTGTATTCCAGTCGCCTGTGGTCCTACCGAAATGATGACGAGCCCAAGAGAGGTGCTGCAGGCAATGTAATGCTGTTATCAAAGGCATTTGGCTCAGCCGTCTGCTGCCATAGCCCATTAACGCACATGTCGCCGCACAGTCCTAAAGTATACGTTTGTCGTGAGTCCCACATTGATTTCTGCCGTTATATCTCACTGTGTTGCTTGTCTGCTAGCACTGACAACTCTACGCAAACACTGCTACTCTCGATCCTTAGATGAAGGCGGTCGGCCGCTGCGTTGTCCTTGGTGCGAGGTAATGATCGAAATTTGGTATTCTTGGCACACTCTTGACACTGTGGATCTCGGAATATTGAATTCCCTAACGATTCCCGAAAAGGAATGTCCCAAGCATGTGGCTCCAACTACGGCACTGCCGTTTTATACCTTGTGTATGCATTATTACAACAATCTGTATATGTTCTTGGGTCTCGCTCACTTGTCTCGTATAGGGTACCTAGGGGATGCAGCGTTCTCGGAATGCTATACAATAATGCAAGCAAATAACATTAGTAGTTATATTTCCATAAAGCAGATTAACAATACTTAACTTGGAGATCTATGAATAGTTGTTGCAAACGATGGGTGTAGTGTAACGACGTAAGTTTTGTATAAATGATTTTCTTTTGACATATGACCATGTGCAGACTTCGTCACCTACGTCAGTTACAAAACACTTCAAAATTATTTAAATTCTTTTTAAAGTTGTCTCTGAATGGTTCTTGAACGAAACTAATTAAAACATCATCATTTGAGTCATATGCGCAGAATTACGTCACTCAGTCCAATTGGTTTGCGCAAAGTTTTTTCAATTTAGATGTCGTTTGTTTCTTCTCAGAAATTATATTAATGCAAGTTATCTGCTTTAATAAATATTAAAACCACATTGAATAAACTGTTAAGACTCAAACTCGCGATGAACGTTGTCAAAAATTAATAATCTTGTCAAATAAATCAATAATACTTCTTCCTTAATATAATTCTTCATAAATAAATTCTCAGAACACGTATTTAAACTTTTGTAATACACTAGTTTATTATCTTCATATGTACTACATATAGACGTGAACATGAGCCTTGACAAGATAGGACTGAACATTTACTACACGATTAAACTTTCTATGACGTCATTGTTGTAGAAACATTACAAATTCTTATTTTTTTTCAGTTTTTAGAAGCACGACGCAACAACTCGGTTTCAGAATCTTCTGTTGCTCTTTGGCTGTCGACCCGCGACGTATAGTGGCCAGCGATTTTCTCTCTGGTCCCGGCAGTGAAGATGCTGTCTGCGTTCGTTGCGCCGCCCTCTCCGTACATGAAACAAAAATAAATACAAAACTTTAGATAATTCACAAACATTACAAAATACGTGAATAAAACACTAAATTAAACTTATATTCACCTGCAAACTGGGCTGACACTGGTGGATGGGTGACACTTCAATTTCGCGTCCCACTACATGGGCTATAGACAGGTCCAGACAAGCAACTGTTAAGGATCACTACTAGCTCTTCTTCACACTCCACGAATTCGTTTCACTAATGTCCCGACACCGAGTACTAATGTCCGTATACTGAGCCGATCTGAGCACTAATGTCCGGCTGAGGCAGGCAGGAGCAGCGCTTATATTCGCTTCCTGCTCCTGGCGCGGCGTGGTCCTTGTCAGCCAGCTATTGGCTGACGTTTCCTCACCGCCTTCGCTGGTCTTTCGTTCTTCCTCTTCGTTTCGGCGCTTGTGGCCACGCCAGGACATTTCTCTCCCCCAACGCGACGGGCCAACGTCGTGGCGAGTCGTGTGAAGTTAGCACCCCTTTTTCGAGAAATATACATTTTTTTCAGAGTTCTTGATAGATATGGCATAGTTCTAGAGTTCTTTGTACAAAATTTCAATAGTTCTGCTGAATTTAGCGAAGAAAACAACAATATTCGAAAAAAGTTTCGTATCGAAAACGTTCTTTGGCAATTTCCGCAAAATGTAAATAAGTACAAGAGTTCTGAGCACAGTTCTGAACAGAGCTCCAAGAGTTCTTTCGAAAATCCAAGTAACGTTTTTTTGTGCAGCTAATAGTTTACGAGATAATTGCATTTTAATGAGAAAATCTTTTCACTTACTGTGAAGTTGGCACCCTTTTTTTCAGAAAGATATATTTTTTTCAGAGTTCTTGATAGATATGGCATAGTTCTAGAGTTCTTTGTACAAAATTTCAATAGTTCTGCAGAATTTAGCGACGAAAACAACAATACTCGAAACAATTTTCGTATCGAAAACAATCTTTGGCAATTTCCGCAAAATGTAAATAAGTACAAGAGTTCAGAACACAGTTCTGAACAGAGCTCCAAGAGTTCTTTCGAAAATCCAAGTAACATTTTTTTGTGCAGCTAATAGTTTACGAGATAATTGCATTTTAATGAGAAAATCTTTTCACTTACTGTGAAGTTGGCACCCTTTTTTTCAGAAAGATATATTTTTTTCAGAGTTCTTGATAGATATGGCATAGTTCTAGAGTTCTTTGTACAAAATTTCAATAGTTCTGCAAAATTTAGGGAAGAAAACAACAATACTCGAAAAAAATTTTCTATCGAAATCATTTTTTGTCAATTTTCGCAAAAACAGTTCTGAGGACAGTTCTGAACAGAACCCCAAGAGCTCTATCGAAAATCCTAATAACATTTTTCTATGGCGATAATAGTTTGTGATAAATTGATTTAATGTGGGACACACTTTCTCTACAGAAAATATAAATATATTCGTACAACAGTTCTGATGACAGTTCTGGACACCACGTGAAGAGTTCTATCGAAATTCCTAGTAGAATTTTTTAGTGCAGGTAATAGTTTAAGAGGTAATCGCAACTTAATTAAGAACCCCATAAGAGCTCCTACTGTAAAGCTGGCACCCTTTTTTTCAGAAATATATATTTTTTTCAGAGTTCTTGATAGATAAGTCATAGTTATAGAGTTCTCGGTACAAAATTTCAATAGTTATGCAGAATTTAGCGAAGAAAACAACATTGTATAACAAAGCTGATTCAGGAACC
Organism: Schistocerca piceifrons; assembly: GCF_021461385.2. Taxonomy (NCBI): domain Eukaryota; kingdom Metazoa; phylum Arthropoda; class Insecta; order Orthoptera; family Acrididae; genus Schistocerca; species Schistocerca piceifrons. The sequence continues at coordinate 296,628,472 of NC_060143.1, read as the reverse complement.
CTTTCCTTTTGATACAATTCTTCCTGTTGCCACAATAAATCACTTGTGCATAGATTCCAACTGTACTGATCATTACAAAAATACAACCATTGACCAGCGGCGTACATTTCTTGCAGCGTTGTACAAAGCATTCGGCTTATCCGCTGTGAAAATACCACACTTAACGCTATTTTAAAATTTACGGTGGATGGCTTCCGTTTATCTACAATGTCAGCATCTATCGAATTATCTTCATGCAAACGTGATGCCTGGATCACTCACTTCCCCTTTTAGGTACGGAGGAAACTAGAGTTCAGTCTTGTGGAAGTAAAAAAGGAAATGTGGGCAGCCCTTCTTTTACTGATAGCAAACTCTAGAGAAATCTCAACACTTGTTTTTCTTCATCATGCCAACAAAAGAAAAACTCTCCCTTCATAGCTCTATTATCATTCCAGTACTAGTAAACCAGTTGTCCGCTTTCACATTTCGACCTGACTGATATATAGGTTTACACAGTCACAGAACAACATCAAATTGTTTATTGCTCAGTTGGTAAATCCTTCTGGTTGCAACACAGCGTATATTTCCAAATTGTACAGGTAAAGTACTTAAGAATCCACACTTAAGAATCCATACTCGTTTGTTTTGATTGATACATATTGGCGAAAACTGTACCTTCCACAGAATACTTCCAGCTTCTTGCCTACTGTAACATATTCTCCAAGGGTGTAAGATTTGTGGTAGTTGCGTACAAACACAGTAAATATTTCCTGAATAACTGTTAGCTTGTCTAATTGTCTCCTTTCATCACGAATAGCGCGACTGTAAAATCTAAGGCTCTCCAGAATAAATTTGAAACGTTTTATGTTCGTTTGCGAGGTGAAATTTTTCAATGCCATCACCATCAGTTCCACACAGATCTTCCAGGCTTTATCTGTTACTTTTGTTAACAACAATTAAAAACAAGAGACTGATGAAGGCTTTCAATTCAATATCATCTATTGATTTTACCCCTCTCTCACGCTGAAATAAGGCTTTGATGCTCTCTAAATTCTGATTGGAATACAAAACTACAATAGACAAAAATCGTTATCTATGAGGTAATTACAGCATCACAAATGCTGCTTTGGCTGCACCTATTGGTACAGGTAAATTTCGAATAATATTATGCTCTTCGAACAATATGCTTCGAATTTCTTCAACATTATCTAGTACTTCCCACTTAAAATAATAAAATTCCTATAAAATAACGCAACCAGGCGCAGTGTATTAATCTGATATTTGACGTTCAGACAGCGGACACTGACTATTAAACAGTTCAAACAGAATTTAAGTGCAGTTTACATTCTGGATTAGCTTTGTACTACTTACTTCGTTGATAAACAAGTAAACTAATCGCTGAAATGAAATACGAAAGGGCACAGTGGATAAGAACGAGCAATCGGCTCATATCTCATCAAGAGAGCATTAGCGTCGATACTGAATCATACATACAACAATGAAAGGCACACATGAAGTGTATATTTTTAGAATCAGGAAGAACCAGATGAATTTTATCACGTAAAACAGAAATTGATTTGAACTCTCATGACATCCAGGACCCACTAACAGCTAAAAATATGCCCAGGACCCTCATTGATGAAAGTTATATTGCAACATCACCAGCCACTAGGATACATAAAAACATGTGCTGTGTGTAACGAATAAATTTGAAATTGATGTCGTTAATATTGTTGCAAACATTTGTTCTAGTTAGAAAGGAAGTGTGGAAGTTTGATGAGTTACACTACAGCGAGAGTTAAAAGTCTTTACGATGTATAACACGAAGATGTGTAGTCGGTGAGGTACATAGGCTGCTTATCACCAGGCCGGTAATTTAGTCTAGTACTGAGTGATAAGGAACTTGGAGTGTGTGAATGACATTGTTTCTCAAGTATTGTACATTAATATAACGGTGTATTGATGCCCATCAAGTAAGTTGCATAGTAACCACGCCAACAGCACTCCACCACAGCTCATTGTACCTCTGGTGCGATTCTCGACAGGTGTGACACCATCTGGTTAGTGGCGCGTGTGAATGTATCTGCTCTCTCAGCCATCTGTTTGTTTTGCACTGACGAGCCTTCTCTCCTTGAATCATCTAAGCGTGCACATCCCACGCTTCCACCTACAGTTACTACAGTCAGTCTTAAGAAGGTGTACTGGCATTTGTATAGTGCTGAACATTTAGACTTTTTGTATTTAGTAGAATATACATCCGGTTTTCGATTTTCGGTTTTCCAAAATAAAAGTGAGAATTTACGATCGTACTCATAGCTGTACTTCCAGCAGTACTTCATCTCCTGCGTTCCCAATTTCGTAGAAGTTGTCCTACGAAAATTGCAGAAGAAGCACTCCTGGACGAAAGGATATTGTGACGATATTCTTTGGTCACAGCCTGGGGTTAGAGACCCGGTCCGGCACACAGTTTTTATCTGCCAGTAAGTTTCACATCGGCGCACACCCACTGCAGAGTGAACACACAATCTATTTCATAATCTACTGGCACCATAAAAATGTTATGAGGGTTTTCAAAAGAACTCTTTCGGTGCTATCCAGAACTGGCAGCAAAAGGGTTGTGCCAATTTATTATAATGTAGACCAAGTGGGTCTCTCGAAAATGCTATTATCTCATTAACTGTTATCCCCACAAAAAATGTTATTACAGTTGTCGGTAGAACTCTTAGGGTCGTATTAAGAAATGCCGTCAGATCTTTTGTACGAATTTATTACTTTTACCTGACAAAAGTGAGTCCCACATTAATTATCTCATATAATGTCATCGTCACAAATAATGTTATTATAGTTTTTGGTAGAACTCTGTGGGTGATATTCAGAACTGTCATCAGAACTATTCTACGAATTTTGCTATATTAGATAAAGTGAGTATCAGATTAAAACAATTATTGTATAAACTATTATCGCCACAAAAATGTTCTTATCATTTTCATTGCAACTCTTCCGGTGCTATGCAGAACTGCCAACAGAACTGTTATACAAATTTATTTTCTCCAAACTGACAAATAATTTTTTACCATACCAAAATTTTGCCGTGTTATTGTTTTCTTCCCGAAATTCTGTAGAACTATTCGTGTTTTGAGCAGGGAAATCTCGAACTATTGCATATATATCAAGAACTGTGAAAAAAATTTATATTTATCGTAAAAGGGGTTCAAACTTCACGGGAAATGCTCATAAGCATTCCTTAATAATGGCAGTTACTACGTAAACAATTACCTGCACAGAATATGTTACTAGTTTTTTCGATAGAACTCTTACAATGCTACCCAGAGCTGGCATGAGAGCATACGAACAGACATAATTTTTTTTTTTGAGTAAGAGTGCCCCACAATTAATCAATTACCATACAAACTATTACAACCACAAAAATGTTATTATGATTATAGATAGAAGTCTTGACGTGTTAACCAGAACTGTTCATCAAAACTGTTGAACGAATTTACTTTTTCTGTGGAGAAAGTGGGTCTAACATCAAAACAGTTACCGTAGAAACTATCATCGCCACAAAAAGATGTTATTAGGATTTTCGATAGAGCTCTGGGTGTTCTGTTCAGAACTGTTGTACGAATTTACTTTTTGCGAAAATTGACAAAGAATGTATTCGATACGAAAAATTTTTCGAGTATTGTTGTTTTTTTCCGCTAAATTATGCAGGACTATTCAAATTTTGTACAAATAACTCTAGAACTATGACATTTCTATCAAGAACTCTGAAAATATATATATATTTCTGAAGAAAAGGATTCCAACTTCACAGTAAGTGAAGAGGTTCCCTAATTAAATTGCAATTATATCGTAACGTGTTAGCTGCACAAAAAATTGTAATTAGGATATTCTATAGAACTATTTGGGTTCTGTTCAGAACTGCCCTCAGAACTGTTGTCCGAATTTACTTTTTGCGAAAATTAATAACGAATGTTTACTATACGAAGTTTTTTTCGAGTATTGTTGTTTTCTTCGTTAAATTCTGCAGAACTATTGAAATTTTGTACAAAGAACTCTAGAACTATGCCATATCTATCAAGAACTCTGAAAAAAATATATATTTCTAAAAAAAAGGGTGCCAACTTCACGGTAAGTGAAAAGATTTTCTCATTAAAATGCAATTATCTCGTAAACTATTAGCTGCACAAAGAAATGTTACTTGGCTTTTCGATAGAACTCTTGGAGTTCTGTTCAGAACTGTGCTCAGAACTGTTGTACTTATTTACAATTTGCGAAAATTGTCGAAGAATGTTTTCGATGCGAAAATTTTTTCGAATATTGTTTTCGTCGCAAAATTCTGTAGAACTATTGAAATTTTGTACAAAGAACTCTAGAACTATGGCATATCTATCAAGAAATGTTAAAAAAATATACATTTGTGAAGAAAAGGGTGCCAACTTCACAGTAAGTGAAAAGATTTTCTCCTTAAATTGCAATTATCTCGTAAACTATTAGCTGCGCAAAAAAATGTTACTTGGGTTTTCGATAGAACTCTTGGAGTTCTGTTCAGAGCTGTGCTCAGAACTGTTCTACTTATTTACAATTTGCGAAAATTGACGAAGAATATTTTCGATACGAAAATTTTTTCGAATATTGTTTTCGTCGCTAAATTCTGCAGAACTATTGAAATTTTGTACAAAGAACTCTAGAACTATGGCATATCTATCAAGAAATCTGAAAAAAGTATACATTTCTGAAAAAAAGGGTGCCAGCTTCACAGTAGGAGCTCTTATGGAATTCTTAATTAAGTTGCAATTACCTCTTAAACTATTACCTGCACAAAAAAATTTCACTAGGATTTTCGATAGAACTCTTCACGTGGTGTCCAGAACTGTCATCAGAACTGTTGTACGAATATATTTATATTTTCCGTAAAGAGAGTGTGTCCCATATTAAATCAATTTATCTCAAACCATTATCGCCATAAAAAAAATGTTGTTGGGATTTTCGATAGAGCTCTTGGGGTTCTGTTCAGAACTGTCCTCAGAACTGTTGTACAAGTTTAATTTTTACGAAAATTGACAAAAAATGTTTTCGATACGAAATTTTTTTCGAATTTTGTTGTTTTCTTCGCTAAATTCTGCAGAACCATTGAAATTTTGTACAAAGAACTCTAGAACTATGCCATATCTATCAAGAACTCTGAAAAAAAAATATATTTCTGAAAAAAAGGGTGCCAACTTCACAGTAAGTGAAAAGATTTTCTCATTAAAATGCAATTATCTCGTAAACTATTAGCTGCACAAAAAAATGTTACTGGGATTTTCGAAAGAACTCTTGGAGCTCTATTCAGAACTGTGCTCAGAACTCTTGTACTTATTTACATTTTGCGGAAATTGCCAAAGAACGTTTTCGATGCGAAAATTTTTTCGAATATTGTTGTTTTCTTCGCTAAATTCTGCAGAACTATTGAAATTTTGTACAAAGAACTCTAGAACTATGCCATATCTATCAAGAACTCTGAAAAAAATGTATATTTCTCGAAAAAGGGGTGCTAACTTCACACGACTGTCGTGGCGGGAGTGCAGCCACGGAGGGAAGGCAGGAGTGTGGGCGCAACGTCGGGCCGGAAGCTGTGGCGGCAGGGGACGTGTAGCCATCCAGCCTGCATTCTGGCGGAAACTTCCCCCAGAAAACGACCAGAAGCGTACTTCTTCACCTACTGCTGCTATGAACCAGATCAAGAAGGCGGCGACTGCTGCTGCGGTGTGGGCCCAGATCCACCTGTAGGACGAGAGGAGGCGGCGGAGGCGAAGGCTCCGTCTCCAGCTCCACGGGTCGTCCCGCAGTGTTGTGATGACACCCTCTGGCCGCTGCTGCGGACGCGCTGTCCTCTGGACCTGTGAATGTGGGGGAAGAGAGACTGAAAGATCGTCGTGTATGTGACAGAGGCGAAGTTGATTTTAATAGCGGCGCTGCAAGCCATCGGGACCTGAAAGAAGATACGTGCAAGCGCCAAGCCGACGGACGATCTCGCCTTGCGCCCACCGTCTGCTGCCGCTGAAAACCCTGTAAAAGACAATATCAAGCGGCTCGAAGCGATACTTGCGGCCTTCCTTCGGCGCCGGGTGCTGAGGAGGGTGGAGCAGGTAGTGCAGTGTGCGATGGCGGCGGCCGTGAAGCAATTCCGCCGGCGACGGTCCATCTCGTGGGCGCGAACTACATGAGGCGAGAAACAGTTGCAATGCTTGATCCCCGGTGTGTGCGGAGTGAAGTATGGCCATCTACTGCTTGAATGTTCTGACAAAACGTTCCGCTTCGCTGTTTGACTGTGGGTGAACGGTACGCTAGTTAGATGCCGTATGCTATTCTGTTCACGGAATGTTTCATATTCATTTGATGTGAACTAGGTCCGTTGTCTGATACTTTACTTCAGGTAAGCCTACGAGGCAAAAAATCGATGACGACACCTGAATTGTGCTACGTGACGTTGTCGAGTTCATTGGAACAGCAAAAGGAAACTTGCTATACGAATCAACCACTTTCAAGCAGCGAGTGTTCCAAAAAGGTCCCGCATAGTCTATGTGCACACGTTCCCATGGGGATTGCCAAGCAGAGAGCGGAGCGGACTGATTTTCCGCACATGCGTGACACTGTGACGTAATTGTTCTATTTGGGCGTCCATACCCTGCCAAGTACAGTGTCGACGTGGTAACTGTTTCCTCCCAGTGTCCCTCGTGAAGTAACTGCAACACTTGTTTTAGGGATCAAGACACGTGACTGGCCACTGTCATTTTGATCAAGATTTACACCTTTCTGTACAACGAGGCTGTGCCGACGTGCAAAGTGTCGGCGTACTACAGATTTCTTTATGCTATTCAAGGAGTGAGGCCAAGATGTGCGAATATATGCTAGAAAGATGTTCAAATCTGAATTAGCTTTCGTAGCCTGTGCAATTTGTCTATACTTCAGCGGAAATTATTGAAGCAATTCAGAACCCTATCGATGTGACATCAAGATGTAGCAGAAGCAGCTAAGTCTGTATCAGGGCCAATCGAAAGACGTGAAAGTGCGTCCGCATTACCATCTTGAGCTGTCGGACGGTACATGATCTCGTACTGGTATTGAGACAACAACAAAGCCCATCTTTGCAATTTTTGGGCAGTTCGTACAGGAATCGGTTTCGTCGGATGAAACAAGTACGGCAAAGGCTTGTGATCTGTTACTAAGTAGAATTTTCTGCCATACGAATAGTGGCGAAATTTGGCGACACCACACACAATAGCCAAAGCCTCTCTTTCAATTTGTGAATAGTTACACTGAGCTTTGGACAGCACTTTTGATGCTAAAGCAATAGGTCTGTCTTTATCACCAGTTCTGTGTGAAAGCACTGCACGGATTCCATGAGAGGAAGCGTCAACTTGCAAGAGAGCTGGTTTGTCAGGATCAAAGTCAGCTAAGCATCGGTCACTGAGCAATGCGTCTTTAAGTTTTTGGAAAGCTATTTGACACTCATCTGTCCATACAAAGGCGACGTTATTGCGATGGAGCTGCGATTTGTGCAGCATTCAGTATGAACCGAATGTAATAGTTCATTTTCCCTAAAACTGACTGCAATGCTGTGATATTGCGAGGAACTGACAATTTTCGTATGGCTGACAAATGCGACTGAAGAGGATGTACACCTTGACAGTTTATGACGTGACCAAGATACAGCAATTTAGGTTTAGCCCTGCATCAGATATCACATGAAATAAAGCAAGTAAAATTTGCAATATGTTCTTCAGGTGTACGACCTGCTACGACAATGTCGTCCTTCACTCGTAGTTTGAACAGTTTGGCATCAGTGCAGTCAGCTGTTCCAAATACCGTTGAAAAATGGCGGTAGTGGAAGCACTGCCCGAAGGCAAACGCAAATATTTAAACAAAACCAAATGAGTATTTACGACACACACTTTTTGTGATTCTTCATCGAGCGGTATTTGAAGATATGCGTCGCGCAAATACATTTTTGAAAAGTAGCGCCCAGTGCCTAATTTGTCCATGAGATCCTCTGGGGCGTGACAATGGATAAGTATCAATGACAGTTTGTGGGTTTACTGTAGACTTACAGTCAACACGGAGGCAAGTGCGACCTGAAGGTTTGGGGAGCAAAACGAGTGGACTTGCCCACTGACTAGCTGACATGGGTGCAATAACGCCACTATCTTGCAATTGTTCAGCCTCGACTTCGTGCCGTAATGCAATGGGAACAGTTCTGGCCCAGCAAAATTTCGGCTGAGTGTTTTTTTCAGTGTAATATGTGCAACAAAATTGTTAGCTTTGCCTAAACCTTCAGAAAAAGAATTCCAGGAATTCATTTAGCAAGCTAGCTACACTGTCTTTTGTGTTGAAAGCAGACACTGGCAACACATTGTCCTGAAAGTTAAAGCCAAACAAATCAAAATAATCAAGACCAAACATGTTCTCACGCGCGTGTGATTCGAGCACTGTAAAAGTCACTGCTCACATATGCAAGTGATACTTAGCAGGCTCCGGCCGGAGTGGCCGTGCGGTTCTAGGCGCTACAGTCTGGAGCCGCGAGACCGCTACGGTCGCAGGTTCGAATCCTGCCTCGGGCATGGATGTGTGTGATGTCCTTAGGTTAGCTAGGTTTAAGTGGTTCTAAGTTCTAGGGGACTGATGACCTCAGTAGTTAAGTTCCACAGTGCTCAGAGCCATTTGAACCATTTTGAACTTAGCAGGCAAAGTACATGTTCTGAGATCCGGAATGTCTTGTCCATTATAAGTCGTCAATTGCGTGCTGGTTTTAGACAGGCATGGAGAGCCTAACAGTTCATATGTGTGACAATTTAGCAATGTGGCAGAGGCACTCGTGTCCTGAAATTTCACACATTTTACACAAACAAGTAAATGAACAAAATGTTTCTTTGATGTATCACTCTGAAAACTGCACACTTCCTAGGTTTGCTAATGCCCCTCACAGACTGGAAATATACTGCATTAATGACATGGGCCTTGTGACAATAGTTTTGTGAGTGGGCCGAATTCTTATGTTTCTTGTGTAGCAAACATACGGATGGCACATGTCCTTTCCTACCTGAAGCGTAAAGCCGTGGGCAAACGGACCGTGCTGTCGAACGTTAACGTCGAGCGTGCCAAGTTCAACGTGCTGCTGAACGCTCAGGAACGATGCGACTTGTGCATACGGTACGTGGACCCCATGGTGGTATACGCGATCGCAATGCACTCCAGCGGCAGTTGAAGCTTGTTTCTAGTTCGTAAATCACACTTTACTCAACGGGCGCGCGTAAAATTCCCACGTTAGCTCTATTAAAATGTATATTTCCTCCATCGTTCACGAAATGGAAAGTGCCATGTCCTATCAATAAGGACACAGGTTTATAAAAGTTCCATTACGAACAGTGCGGTACAAATTTGGAATACTTCTCAGCATAAGATAAACATTATTTCATCATTCAAAAAAATAGTTCAAATGGCTCTGAGCACTATGGGACTTAACATCTGTGGTCATCAGTCCCCTAAAACTTAGAACTACTTAAACCTAACCTACCTAAGGACATCACACACCTCCACGCCCGAGGCAGGATTCGAACGTGCGACCGTAGCGGTCACTCTGGTTCCAGACTGAAGCGCCTAGAACCACACGGCCACACCGGCCGGCATTTCATCATTCCCACATTTTAGTAAAACCCCAAGGTCAGTCTTACTTGCTCCCTGTTCCTACCCAGTAACAGAACCTTTGCAACATGTGAATTACGAATCGAAAAAGAAAAAGGAGCAAATTATCTTTATACAAGTAGCGCAAGCTGTCCTGCAGATTAAGCCAATCGAACATATTTACATAACATCAAATATTATAGCATATACTTATATTAAACTAATAATAAAGTATCAGAACCTAACAAAAATGCGAATGTTAGGAAAAAAATTTTGTAGTGTTAAAGACGTGAACCACTGCCCCAACAAAAACTCATCACTGGATAGAGACGCTACTCATTACGCTTTTTTTAATCTCATTTTTTTTGTTCGTTTTCGTTCGTTGTATCTTCTCGAGGCGGACGTCGCAAGACACCCGTTTCAGCTCGTCGTTGATCCATTAACTCAGTTTATTTATTACAGAGGGCAGCTAACCCCCTGACCGAACACGCTGAGTTACCGTGCCGGCTTGCGCTAAACCAATAACACGCTCCTTGTCTTTGATCATATAGTGTTACCCCCTGCTAAAAATGTTAATCGTAGATAATTATGTTACTAATTGAAATTTAGTTATAACAAATCGTACCGAGAACAATGCGTTTTGGATGGATCTTCAAGTGTGTCGCTGCCTTCAAATAGCCTACTCTCATAATACACAAGTTACAATAATTCTTTTGCCACGAATGTGATGTTTCTCATTATTTTATTGGAACGAATCACACAGCTAACAACGGGTTTTCCGGTGATTCTCAGTTTGCTGGTGCTCAGAAACGGTATATATACATATAGGCTTGAATGAATGCCAATATGGTGCCTCACAACTCTGTACTGGAGGGAGAGGGGTGCGTGTGACGTAGGTGGCGTTGTGCCATCTCATTGGTCAACGCTCAGACGCACGCTCAGAATATCTGACATGCCAGATATTGCTCTGCACATTCGGAAAGGCTCCCGGACGTGCTGTTCCACTCTATGACGTCAGAAACTCGGCACGCTCGACGCTCAGATGCACGGTCCGTGTGCCGACGGCTTAACACTGAGCTTGTCGGGAGGGGCAGTCTTGGCGTTTGAGCTGTGAATAACACTGCGGGCAAGACTTAATTCTGTTCGCCTGTGTAGCCGCCTGTTTAGCAAACTGCTTGCGCGGCATGGAAGGTTGTTTACTCAGCGTGGCTAGTGACGCTGCTGGTGCGGAATGGGGCGATCGCAACTAAGGGGCTCAATCCGGCAGATAGTTTGCTACTCAGATTTATGAACCGACAAGGCACCTGAATCATACTGATGTAATATTAGCACTACCTGCTGAAATGATGGGTCGAACTGTTTCAAAATCTGTTCTCTGAGTTTGACATCAGGCACCTTGTACAAAATCACATCACACAACATAACATCTGAATATAAAGCACCACAAGCACATTTGAATTTTCATTGTCTTGTCAGACTCAGACCCTGCAGATCTGTTACCCACTCGCAATAAGTTTGTTCAGTTTTTTTTTTTTTTTTTTTTTTTTTTTTAGTTAAAGAATTTAGAATTTATACCTAGCTGCTACGACATTCACTTGTTGGTCATAATAGTTTGTTGGGGAGTCTATGACTGTGTCATAAGCAAATCCACTTACAGTGGCGTTAGGGAAGAGTTTCTGAATTAATCTGAACACTGCACTCGCTACTGTCGATAATAGATACGGAAGTTTCACACTACCTGGTACATTGTGAACAATGACATGCACTTCAAACTGGGGCGACTATTCGAGCCATTCCTCGCCTTGTACACAGAACTGTCGAAAAGGTGGTGTAGCAGCTGTAGTAGGTGGTGCTTGTTCTGTCAAGTGCGAAGCATTAGAAAGTAGCTGCTGGACCCTGTTGAGCAGTGCCGATACTTGCCGCGTCTAAAACTGAAACATCTGCATTAGCTGTGTGACATCTAACGCTTGCGGCTGTAGCGCCAGAGCAGGGAGCCATATTAGAAGGCAGAAATGCAAAAAAATATACAAGGCAAGCAATCTAAATAACGACAAAAGCATAGAAAAGTCCTGCAACGCCCACCTGAAAACACTGATTAGCAAAAACGACAAGAAACTGTTAAAGCAATAAGCGCCTCTGCAAAGTAAGGCGCCAGCACAAAAACACAAAGTCTGTGGCCGCCAGGCACGGGGTTTGTTTGTAACACCTTATCACCAGTTGTTGGGTCTCGCCCACTCGCCTCGTACAGGATGCCTAAGGGACGAAGCGTTCTCGGAATGCTATACAACAGTTCAAGCAAATAAAGTTAGTAGTTTTATTTCTATAAAGCTGATAGACAGTACTTAACTTAGATATTTATAAGTAGTAGTCGCAAACGATGGGCGACATGCAAACAGTTATGTTCGTCGCTATAGACAAGTCCAGACAATCAACTGTTCAGGATCACCACTAGCCGTTCTTGTAGCACGCTCTGTGAATACGTTCCGCTAATGTCCCTACACTGAGCCAATACTGAATACTAATGACTGTATACTGTTTTTTTTTCCTTATTGTGATTTATTGTGATTTAGGGCTGTCAGTGGCACAATCCGCCGCTCTTCATCCAAGTGACATGGCAACTAAAATAAGAATAAAATGTTACATACATAAGGTGATAAAAAAGGGGAACATAAAACAGAGTAAAGGGAGAAAATGGAGGTAAAAATAGACTGACAAGGAGACGTTCATGGGGAACAGTTAAAATTCACCAGAAAGTTAAAAAACACAATTGGCGATTCGTAAAACACAGAGAAGACACTGAATGGACATGCACAGTTTAAAAGTCGGCCACAGTATTAAAAACACTCCAGAACAACACACTTAAAACCCACTTGTAGCACACACGACGAATAATAAAACTGCCAGGTGGGACCTGCCGAGGGAAAGGTCAGAGAGGATGGAAAAGGAGGGGAGAGCAAGGCGCAGCAGGGGAAGTGGCGGGATGAAGAGAGTAGGGGCGTCAGCGGGTACACGAAGAGGCAGGAGACACGTGGGGTGGGAGATGAAGAGGGAAGACAGGGCAGGAGGGAGTGCAGAGACACTGAAAGGGGGCACAAGGGAGGGAGGGGGAGTAGGAGGGGAAGCCGCTCAGGAGGAGAGAGGGGGAGGAGAGGGAGCCCTGAGGAGGAGGCAGGAAGATGGTGTTAGAGTCGGTAGGAAGGGTAGATGTCAGGGCGAAGCTCATCATCCGGGAGGGGTAGACGATGGAAGTTGCGTTGGGAAAGGAGGCGGAGGGTGTGGAGATGGAGAGAGGGTGGGATACAACGGTAAAGGCACGGCAACTGGTTGGGGGTGGAGAGACTGTATACTGAGCCAATCTGAGCACTATGTACAGCCGAGGCTGGCAGGAGCGGCGCTTATATTCACTTCTTGCAGAGGTCGGTCCTTGTCAGCGGGCTATTGGCTGACGTTTCCTCTCGGTCTTCTCTGAACTTCTGTTATTTCCCTCTTTGTTCCGGCACTTGTGGTTACGCCAGAACATATGTGGATATTGCTATCCAATGACTTTTGTCAATTCGGTGTACATGCACATCTCCACCTAGATCAGAGGCGATTAACTCAGACAGCACTTGTGGCATACGATACGGCTGTTCAGCCGCTGGCGCAAGAGAGCTGCAACACAATGTCATTTGAGCGTCGGACACCAGTCGCTTGAGGGTATGCCACCATTGTACTTCGTTATGCCTTGCCCACTGCTGCAACTGGAACGCAGCCATCGTATGACTTCCAAGCAGCCAACTCCTATGCAACGGCTTTGGCAGTTATGTCGCCACTCTAGTGAGATTCTCGTCGCATTTTGTGTGATTTCATAATTAGTACTGTCTTATTTAAACCTGGTGGTTTGTGACAAGCTGGCTGAAACAGTGGAGTGGCAACGGCGTCTATACAGTCCTTGGTGAAGAATTATCAAACGAACATGGTTCCCCAGATAACACAAATCCATCTCAGCTATCGCGGTCTGACATTAAATTCCAGCCTAAATCTCTACTTCCCAAAATGGAAATGCCCTGTGGCTAGGGTCTCCCATCGGATAGACCGTTCGCCTGGTGAAAGTCTTTCAAGTTGACGCCACTGCGGCGACTTGCTTGTCGATGGGGATGAAATAATGATGATAAGAACAACACAACATGCAGTCCCTGAGCGGAGAAAATCTCCGACCCAGCCGGGAATCGAACCCCGGCTGTTAGGTATGACATTCCGTCGTGCAGACCACTCAGCTACCAGGGGCGGACACTTCCCGAACTGAAGAACAAACACACTGTGAAGAACACAAAAGGCCAATAGCAAAAATCTGCAGCCAACAATACTTTTACCGACTTCTGTAGTGAGCAGAGTACTCTCACAGAAGCAGTCCGAAAAAACATTTTTTACCAAGCTTACTGCCAGAGATGGAAAGCATGACTACTGAAGCACTATCCTTGGTTGTCGGCATTCTAAACTCCTCCAGTTTACCACATTTATCATCCCACAAACGACTTCATATGCATCACCTCACAGAGGAATGTGTAACCTCAATTACAGATGGCACAACCCACAAAATATAAACCTCCCACGAATGTCAGTATCCATCAGTTATTTTGTTGCAATGGAATGCTTGCAATCCAAATACCTGATTCCGAGAACTCACATCGTTATTTTTAATTTCTTTATATTCAAAAAAGTGTTGATTATATCGTATGTAATGGGTGTTAATTTACCGGGTGGTTACAATTAAACTGACGGCATGCCAAGTGCTGCAGTGCGGGCTGTATACATCGCAGGATGCTGAAACGTCATAGGTATGTTCACTACTCGGTGCGCTAGCGTAGTGTGCTGCTACCAGGTGAAAATATAGCTCTAGAAGTGGTCAGAATGTTTCCTGTTTTGACGTCAATATGCTGTTTGTCGCTTGGCGATCCGTATTGACTTCTTTTGTGAAGTGATTGTTGGTGTAAATCAGGGCCGGGCATGGCACCCCAAACTGCATGCGTGCACGATGTGTGGGCCTCGATGTGCTCGGTGTGTCTCGGTTTTGTTTGGTACTTCGCTGAAATGCTCGATAATGACGCGACATTCTGTTCAGCAGGGCGATGCGGCGCTATTTGTTCATGAAAATTCTTAGCGTCTGTTATGCAGTCGCATAATCGCCAGGCAGCGCAAATATGTTATAGAACGGCAGTGCACCACAACCCACAAGGAATTTAAAGATTTAGTTGACGATGAAAGGGAAAACAAGTTGGCGGACCTAAAGAGATGCTCTGCTGCACAGCGAGCCGATCTCAACGATAAAATCATTGTGTTTGTGCCGTTTCTATTTATACATATGTGCTTGCAGAAATCCAATGATCATATAATCCGTTCTGTTGTATCTTATTTCTAGCCGGCAACCATCTGCAGCGGCCCGCCGTTGAAAGCAAGCTGCAAAAACAGCGCTCTGAATTATCAGATCTGATAAATCTTTCAGCCATGGCGAGTTCATTATGGAGTGCATTGTTCACAGAGCGGAACTCGCGGTGCCATTAGAGGTACGAAAGCCTTCCGAAGTTAGTATTTCACGACAAATAACTTGTCGTATAGCTAACATGGCAAAGCAAAAGCAAAAGCAAAATATCCATAAACATTGACATGGAAGGACTGTCACGTGATAAATTATTACGTCACGGTTTTCGCTATAACAGACAGGGGAAGGAACAATTAAAATTAGCAGTTGTACAAAATAAGTGCATTAATCTTTCAAGCACCAAGTCTGCTTAAATATGTCAGTGTCCTAACAGAATAAATACAGTTTGAAAGCTAGTGAGATAAAAGTGCCGAAAATGAAACAAATGCTTCTTGACAAATGAATTATAATTTGAAGCACCACAGCACAAGAATGACAAGATCCAGATCCCAGAGAACCAGCTACCAGGAAGACGTCACTCATCTCTCAAAAGGACGACGATTCTTTTCAGTTAACAACGCTAGATCAAAAAAAGAGGTTAGTGGTCAAGCACGACTCAATCAAATCCGTAGTTCAAGCTTTAAATTGCCCCATCAGAATGCTCAGTCTCTTTCTAATAAGCTGAATGAAAAAGAAATCTTGTTAAACGATTTGAATGATACTTCTGATTTATGTTTCACTGAGCACTGGTTGAACAGTAACATGTTAGAACTGACAGACTTACCTCAGTTCAGATTAGCAGCCACATTTTGTAGCAAAATACTCAGGCATGGTGGTAGCTGCATTTATGTCAAAAAAATTAATCAATATAACCAGATGTGATAATTATCCAGAGAAAGAGACGTAGAACTGTCAAACTAAAATAGTTATCATCTGTGTGGCGATAAAAAAAGTTTTCGTAATAATATGGGAGAGCTGTTAGAGAATTTCAACACTCTCAAGAAAAATATTTTCGTATGCGGAGATTTCAGTTTTGATTTCTCCAAACCGAATAAATTTAGAGATGAAATTAAAGATTTACTGAAGTCCTTTAAATGAAAACCAATTGTAACTTACCAAACTTGTACAATTAGTACTTCTATAACAACCATTGAGCAGGTTTTTGGAAGTACAGATAAATATACCTGCAACAACATTGTAAACATTGGTCTTAGTAATCACCATGCCAAAATACTAACAACAGCTGTTCCAGGAGACATAAAATTCCAAAAAAACTAGAGCTAATGTCAGGTAGTTCAGTGATGAAAATGTAGATCACCTTTGTTCTCTCTTGCAAACAGCCAACTGGAATGATGTCCACAGATCAAATAACACAGATGACAAGTTCGATAAATCTATGGTCATGTATAAACATTTTTGTGAAATAGCTTTTTGTAAACAAACATCAGTAATAAATTCAATGCAGAATCCAATTAATGGATCCCAGCAGGCTTAAAAATATTGTGCCAGAACAAAAGAAAATTATATGAATACCCAGTCCCATTTTTATTAATTATTTTAAATGATATAGCGAATTTGTAGCAAGTTATATCAAAAGCAAAGAAGATGGAAAACAACAATCAAATCGAAAATTACAGATCAAGACTAAAGCAACCTGGAATATCATAAAAAAAGTAACAGGTACTACTCGTCAGACCACAACATAGAACTTAATGAAAATAACAATAAAATAACTGACCCTACAGATGTAGCTAATTTAATAGCAACTTTTCAGATACACCACAACACCTGATTACTAAAAATTACAGCTCAGAAACAGACAGCAGTACACTACATTCAGATTCAAATATTTATACAGGAACTCTATTCATGTCTCCAATAACACCCAAGTAATTATTTATGGTCATTAAAAGATCACCCAATAAATATTCTACTGTTGCTGATGAAATACCAGCTATTATCATCAAAGCAAGTGTAGTGTTAATAATAGAACAATTATTAGATATTTTCAATCATCACTGAGAGTTTACTAGTGAGGAGACAAATTTGAGGCTGCAAACTGTAGGCCTGTATCAGTACTGTCAGGCTTTGGCAAGATTCTTGAAAAACTGATTCCTAGAAGACTAACAGCTTTCCTAAATAAAGATATGATAATAAGTGATACACAACATGGATTCAGAACTGGCAGATCAACTCAGTCAGCTAGTTTTACATTACTAGATGAACTCTAACAGCAGTTAATAATAGGCAACATGTTTCTGGCATATTACTTGACCATAGTAAAGCTTTTAATGTAATTGATCATTACATTCTGTTGCAGAAGCTACATAATTACAGACTACGAGGCATACCAAACAGACGGATCCCCTCCTACCTTTATGATTTGTCAACAGAACACTTAAATAAAATACAAGATACAAAAATGCAATCAATTTCTAATTTTCATAGTAATGCACAAAAAAATCAGATACGGAATCCCTTAAGGATCAGTCCTTAGGCCCATTTGTTCCATTCTTTATGTTAATGATCAATAACAATAATTAACTAAAAGGAATAACAGTACTTTTTGCAGATGGCACAAATATCCTAATTAGGTCATGTGATGAAGACAGTCTACAAAAAACAACTGCAGATGTGGTACATGATTAACACAATGGTTTTGAACAAATAAGCTAATAATCGGTTCTGAAAAAACTGTGTCAATCAATTTCGACACTTTCACAGGAACACCATTTGGCAAGACTGATTTTTAACATTGATGGAAAAACCGTCTCATCTGTGAATATGACAAAATTTTTAGGTACACCTATCCAGGATAATCTGAAATGGGAGAAACACATGAATAATGTAAATAAAAAGTTAAATACACCTACATATGCTGTAAGAATCCTCCTGTAAAATCCAGGACATGCATTAGTGGTCACAATGTACCACAGTAGTACCCATTCACTACTGATGTATGGAACTATATTTTGGGGGAACTCTATATGTAGCAGAAAAATATGTGGGCTACAAAAAAAGATTGTTAGCATAACAACACATTATAAATACAGAGATTCATGTAGACCAATATTTATAAGTCTCAGTATACTGCCCCTTCCTTGTTTATATATCTGTAAAGTACTAATCTTCATAAAAATAAGCATTTTAAAAGAAGACAGTATCTTCAATCATAATTGTGGTTTCCATGCTCATGATACTAGGTGGAAGCATTACCTGGATGTCAATACAGAAAGTACAAATATTTTTAGTGTCATATTGGAATTATATAATCACATTCCATTCTACCTGAAACAGATACTAAATTTATCTAAGTTTAAAGTGAAACTAAAGGAGTACTTGCTTGACCACTGCTTCTATTCTTTTTCTGAGTTTTTGGAGCACCAAGAAAATACATTCTAAATGATCACATAATTATTCTTAACCATAATATGTTATTAGTATTCAACATGTACCAATTGTTGTTTTCTAAATCACAGTAAGTATAAACTTGTATGTACAACATCAAACCTGACTTATCCTATATCACTTATAAAAACTCTGCACTTAATCATGATTTACAGCATGAATAAAGAAATACAAATACAAATGCAAATAACTGACAATCATAGCAAGTTTGTTGCATTCTCGATTGCTGTGGATGATTTGATCGACATTTTGGACACAACGCAACTTGAATGTATGTTGTGGAGTCAACATAAATTTGCACATGAAAGAAGAAATGTTAGATTTGGTGGCAATGAAAGACACAAAGAGAGCAATCGACTTGCTGCAAACTGTTGAAGAGGCAATTGAAGCCGTTGGCCTGAACTGAGGCATGTTTATCTCCGTTACCATTGATGCAGTGCCAGCAATGTGAGGGGCACAAAATAGGCTCATAGTATTGTTACACAAAAGCTGCAATGGTCAACAGACACCTGATCATTACAAGTTTTATGTACCCATTCACAATGTAGAACTTCAAGAAATTATGAAGCAGATTCACCATTGCTAGACCTTCCTTATCCTTCATTTGACTTATTCATTTGTGAAATATCTGCCCTTAAAACCATCAAATAAGAGCAATCATGTCTTTTTTGTTATATAAATAAAAGTGGAATTTTGCAGCTCATGCTTCAATAATTGGCCTGGAAAGTGGCACACCTTTACTTTGCTTTATTAAAAGCCATCTATAAACACATTCATCAAGCTCACTGTCATTTTGTGGTTTCACTCCTTTTCTTTACTTCCCCACATCTACATGACTACCTGCAATTCATAATTGAGTACCTGGGCAGAGAGTTCATTGAACCACTTTCACGCTATTTCTCTACCATTCTATTCTTGAAAAGCCCATGGGAAAAACGACACGCAAACCTTTCTGCACATGCTGTGATTTCTCTTATTCTATTACGCTGAACATTTCTCCCTGTGCCAGTAGACGCCAACAAAATATTTTCAGATTTGTAGAAGAAAGTTGGTGATATAAATTTCATGAGAAAATTTTCATGCAATGAAAAAGTCTTTGTTTTAATGATTTCCACCCAAATTTGGGTATCATATCCATGGCACACTCTCCTGTATTTAAGGATAATACAAAATCAGCTGCCCTTCTTTGAATTTTTTGATTTCCTCCATCAATCAATGTTATGAAGATCCCACATGGTGCAGCAATACCCTAGAAGAGGACAGATGAGTGTAAAGTAGGCAGGTTCTTTAGTACTTGTGCATCTACTACATCTTCTAATGGTGCCAGACATCACTTTTGTTTTACTTGATGACTACAAAATGTGACCTTTATGACAGGAAATTGCATATCTAGTCACACAACTAACACAGTACTCTACAGGCACAAATGTTAATTAGAAGTCTCTTATGGGGAACAGTGTGAAAAGTCTTCTGGAAATCAAAAGATATGAAAGCAATTTGACATCTTTCATCGATAGTGCTCATTACTTTGTCAGTATAAAGAGCTAGTGGTGTTAAACAAGAAAGATGTTTTTCAAATCTGTGTTAACTATCTGTTAATAAATCTTTTTCTTCAATGTAATTCATAAAGTTCAAATACAATGCGAGGTCTGTTCAAAAAATTCTATAACTTTGTCCACAAATTCTTGTATGCTTACATTTTACTTATTGTGCATGGTCTCCTTCGAAATACTCATCTCCGCAATGATACACCACTCCCAGTGCCATTTCCACTTCTGGAGGCAGCCTTTATGCACCTATTGCCGGATCGCACTGTGCGCCATTTGCAAATTTTCTTTTATCTTGTCTGTCATTGCAAATCTTTATCCCTTCAATGGGATTTTCGAGTTTTGAAAATAAAAAAAAAAGAAAGAAAAACCCAATGGGTGAGGTCTGGAGAGTACAGAGGATGAGGTAGCACAGTGATTTTGTTTTTTGTGCAATAGACACACATCAACAGAGATGACTGTGCAGGTGGGTTATAGTGATGCAAGAGTAATGAATTGTCTCACCACATTTCAGGCTTTTTCCCTCTCACAGATGTCGCAACACATCCTGGTAACACCATAAATTAACAGTTTGTCCCTGTGACATGAATTCATGATGACCTAATCCTTCAGAGTCAAAGAAAACTATTTGCATGGCTTTGACATTTGACCTGACCTGACGAGCTTTTTTATTATTGTCGTGGAGAACCTTTCCCTATCCATTCTGAAGACTGAACCATGGTCTCAATATTGTAACTGTAGACACACGTCTCATCACCAGTTATGATTATCTTAAGGAACTTCTTGTTCTCATCTGCACAATCCAAAAGCTCTTTCAGCTTGCAAAGTGAAGGTCTTTCTGACCTTGACTCATGAGCCATGGGACAAATTTGCAGCAACACAATGCATTCGAAGATGTTGTGTCAGGATTTCATGACATGATCCAGCTGAAATTTTAAATCGTTCTGCAACCTCTCAGTCAAGTCTTCGATTGGCATGCACAGTTTTGTTAACATTCCTGACATGAGTGTCGTCGGTAAACATCAAAGGGCATCCCGAAAGAGGGTTATCTTTAACATCCATCTGGCCATTTTTAAACTGTGTGAAGCATTTGTAACACTGAGTATGGCTTAAACACTCATCACTGCAGCCTTTCTGCATAATAAACACAATGAACAAACTAGAAACATGGTTCCAGCTGAATGGATTAAGATTGAACATCCCCAAAACCCACATAGTCCAGTTCAGAACAAAACAGTCAAAGCCCCAAGAAATTAAAATAACTCATAAAAATCAGGATATAGAAGAAGTAGATTCTGTAAAGTTTTTAGGGTTAAACCTAGATAAAAATTTAAATTGGAATAAACATGTTGACTACCTGTTAAGCAAATTATGTAGCTTTGCATTTGCTAAGCAAATATTAGCTGGTGCAACAGACATGAATACAAGGAAAATTGCATACCAGAGCTACTTTCAATCAGTTGTAAGGTACGGTATTATTTTTTGGGGAAATTCAAGCAATATATTGCGCATACTAAATCTACAGAAAAGAATAATAAGGAACATGTGTACTGCCCATCCGAGGACATCATGTCGCCCACTATTTGAAAAACAACAGTTATTAACAGTTCCCTCCTTATAAATCTATGATATTATCATCTTTCTACATAACAATTTAGAGTTATTCAAAAAAAACTGTTTCAGTCACTCATATAACACAAGAAACAAAGACAATTTTATGCTTCCCACTCATCGGTTAAACCTATATGCGCAGTCTCCTCAGTATATGGCAATGAAAATCCATAACAAGCTAAAAGGAAAGAATGTTCTGAGTATGAAGCTAGAGACACTGAAAACAAAGCTATATGATATACTTGTCAAACGCTGCTACTACACTGTTGAGGAGTTCGTGAAGGATGAACTGAACATTTGAGCAGGATAAATTTACACATAGTCTTGTGTGTAAATGCAGCTGTCCTTCACAGAAGGGAGGAAAGAAAAATAAAAGTTCATACACTCCTGGAAATGGAAAAAAGAACACATTGACACCGGTGTGTCAGACCCACCATACTTGCTCCGGACACTGCGAGAGGGCTGTACAAGCAATGATCACACGCACGGCACAGCGGACACACCAGGAACCGCGGTGTTGGCCGTCGAATGGCGCTAGCTGCGCAGCATTTGTGCACCGCCGCCGTCAGTGTCAGCCAGTTTGCCGTGGCATACGGAGCTCCATCGCAGTCTTTAACACTGGTAGCATGCCGCGACAACGTGGACGTGAACCGTATGTGCAGTTGACGGACTTTGAGCGAGGGTGTATAGCGGGCATGCGGGAGGCCGGGTGGACGTACCGCCGAATTGCTCAACACGTGGGGCGTGTGGTCTCCACAGTACATCGATGTTGTCGCCAGTGGTTGGCGGAAGGTGCACGTGCCCGTCGACCTGGGACCGGACCGCAGCGACGCACGGATGCACGCCAAGACCGTAGGATCCCACGCAGTGCCGTAGGGGACCGCACCGCCACTTCCCAGCAAATTAGGGACACTGTTGCTCCTGGGGTATCGGCGAGGACCATTCGCAACCGTCTCCATGAAGCTGGGCTACGGTCCCGCACACCGTTAGGCCGTCTTCCGCTCACGCCCCATCATCGTGCAGCCCGCCTCCAGTGGTGTCGCGACAGGCGTGAATGGAGGGACGAATGGAGACGTGTCGTCTTCAGCGATGAGAGTCGCTTCTGCCTTGGTGCCAATGATGGTCGTATGCGTGTTTGGCGCCGTGCAGGTGAGCGCCACAATCAGGACTGCATACGACCGAGGCACACAGGGCCAACACCCGGCATCATGGTGTGGGGAGCGATCTCCTACACTGGCCGTACACCACTGGTGATCGTCGAGGGGACACTGAATAGTGCACGGTACATCCAAACCGTCATCGAACCCATCGTTCTACCATTCCTAGACCGGCAAGGGAACTTGCTGTTTCAACAGGACAATGCACGTCCGCATGTATCCCGTGCCACCCAACGTGCTCTAGAAGGTGTAAGTCAACTACCCTGGCCAGCAAGATCTCCGGATCTGTCCCCCATTGAGCATGTTTGGGACTGGATGAAGCGTCGTCTCACGCGGTCTGCACGTCCAGCACGAACGCTGGTCCAACTGAGGCGCCAGGTGGAAATGGCATGGCAAGCCGTTCCACAGGACTACATCCAGCATCTCTACGATCGTCTCCGTGGGAGAATAGCAGCCCGCATTGCTGCGAAAGGTGGATGTACACTGTACTAGTGCCGACATTGTGCATGCTCTGTTGCCTGTGTCTATGTGCCTGTGGTTCTGTCAGTGTGATCATGTGATGTATCTGACCCCAGGAATGTGTCAATAAAGTTTCCCCTTCCTGGGACAATGAATTCACGGTGTTCTTATTTCAATTTCCAGGAGTGTATTAATGTTAAAATTCTTTGTATCAATTAGGCCTAAGTTGTGTTATCCATTTTTTGACGTGTCTCCTGTACACTAATCATATGATTAGAAATTGTATGTTATGAGATGAATAAAATACTATTCACTATTCACTGTCTCTGTAGAGCTTTTCTGGAGTTTCACACAAAATGTAATGCAGATGCGTTGCTTCTCTGCATCTTGAAATTCGCAAAATGTGTGACTTTACATTCTACTCCATATGGCACTGAACAATAACTAACAGACATGCAACAATGGAACATACGGCTGCTACACATAAAACACAGCCATGTGCACGGGTGTCAAGCACAATTTGTTCCAACACACCAGTAACAAGAAATTATGAAAGTTCCAGAATTTTTTGAACGGACTTCATGTGTGTTCCAGAATCCTACTGTAAATCAACATTAGTGATATAGTTCTGTAATGCAGTGGATTACTGCTATTTCCTTTCTTGAGTATTGCCTTTGTATCACCATGTTTCACACAATCAATTATTTTTAGTTTATCACTCACTGAATATCTTTTTCATTTCTGCAACACACACACACACACACACACACACACACACACACACACACACACACACACACAGAGAGAGAGAGAGAGAGAGAGAGAGAGAGAGAGAGAGAGAGAGAGAGATACTCAGGTTTTTGTTCAGGGCCAATCCTGATATAATGATACTAAGACAAACTGAAAGTGCAGTTTAGTTACCCTTAATCTTTTTGGTTATTGTTTTCAAGGTTTGAAGATAGAGGGGTATATGCAGACTGTAATAAAATTTTTATATTGCATTATATCTGAATGTATGGTATATTTGACTGTGCTATTTGAGGATTTTACTGCACTTGGAGGGTGAAATGCACCAGCTAGCATCTTGCTCAATAGTTTAAGGCATCACTCTTCTTGAAGAGTAGCAAGATTCTGTTGAATGTGTAGCTATACCGAGTTTGCTCTTTGCATTGACAACATATTAAATTAGGGGATAATATTTATGATTGATTTTACTATTTCTGTGTTATCTGAATGTTGCAAATATTGTGCTTTCACATATTACACAAACATATGCAAACTATGTATTATGTATATTAAATACAAACTGTATATAGAAATTAAAATTAAACTTATACAAGTTAAAATATTAGGGCTTATAAAAAATTACACAAACTGGAACTAAAGAGTACCTACATCCTACATTCTGTGCAGCATCTGAATGTATGTGCTAATACAGTATCAGAGTGAGTTCAAAACCTTAAGTGATATGTGATTTCTTACCAACTCATTCACTTTCATGCATTTAGAACACATTTGTATTTCACTAGTAACTATATCTTAGATCCTTACATTTAATGACTTTTTTTCATGTTGATAAAGTGGCACTACTTTAAATCGTAGATTTCTTAAAGAGTTCTAGGTTAATTATTTTCAGAGTAGGATCAAAACGTATTAATAATCATTACATATTTCAACCCACTCAAAATTTTTAAACGAAGTCCAAAATGTTTTGTCATGTCTCATTAAACAGCACTATTGTTTTCCTTGGTTGTTTCTGACTTGTTGACCCTGGTCATATTACATGCCTTGTTTTGATATTCTATCTCTTGAAAATTTGCATCATTGCATTCATATTTGACATTAGATATGTTATTGAAAGAAAAATCAGATGCCAAGAATCACAGCAAATTGGTGACTTGTAAGAAAGTTTGAATACTGCTGGTAGAGAGCCCCCTCTTTTAGACTGCACCTATTAGTTGTTTCATTATACTTAAAGTTATGCATGTTTATATATGCCATTACAGTTTCTGGTAAAAGTATGATTATTCAGGAAATTAAAATGTGCTTTCCATTTAGATCACAGAGTAAATTTATTACTGATCCAGGCAGGAAATACCCTGCAGTTGATCTGGCTGTTCTCATGTAACTTGGAAAATCTATTTTACTTTACTGTAGCCACAACAATACCACCACCACCTCCACCACCACCGCCAACGCTCAGTCCCCCAGTATACCAACAAGTGGAAATGCATCCTGAAGCACCACCAGTTCGCTATGGACCTTCACAGCAGCAGCTGCCCTCCCAAGTTCATAAGCAGCAAGTCCTGCAGGGAGATGAAAGGCAAACACAGCACATGCAACAGCAACCACTTCATGCCTACCAGTATCAGTCTGCTAGTCACATGCGTGAGTAAAGTAAAAATGGTTAATGGTGTGGCAATGAATAGAGGACATTGAAATATGTCATTTTTGTTAATAAAGGAAATTAATTCCAAATATTAGTCTGTGAATGTGTTCCAATTCAACAAATGATTCCTGACTGGTTTGTATGGATGGTCATTATTAATACTATGTTTTGGCAGAGCCATCTTCAGATACTAATCAAGCATAATTCATGTACAGGGTAGTTTGTTGTACAAAAGTAACCTTTGATTGTGAAAAAAGTGAATAACTCACAGAAATGTTTGATATAGCATTGAATGCAGTATATCTCCAAGTTTTATTTACAGATGTTGAGTGTGGCTACCTTTTATAACACTACAAATGTCCCATCTGTAATCAGTTTCCTTAACGTCTTGATGTACGGTGGCAACTGCTTGTGTTATCCATTGTCACAGCTCAGTGATTTATCCAGGAAACAGAGGAACAGGCATTGTCTTTAATGTAAGCCCACTGAAGTCTATTGGGGTTAAATTAGGTGATCACAGTGGCCAGGATATTGTTCCACCACATCCAATCCAAGGCAGTAAATTCCTGTGGAGGTACGGGATGTCTTCACAAAGATTATGTGATGGTATGCTGTCTTGCTGTAAAATAAATTCTGTGCCCATATTATGTTGTAACTGAGCCATCAAGTAAAGTTCAAGCATTTCTAGGTATGATATGCCAGTTTGAGCTGACTTGGCGGAAAAGACAGGACTGTAAGTCTTGTTAAAGCTTACAGCACAAGAAATGTTTACCTTAGTTGAGTCCTGAACGTGTTCAATTATGTGACATGGTTTGTACTCACCCCACATCTGAACATGCTGACTCCTTTTGCTGCAGGTATGAAAGGTGTCCCCACCAATGAACACAGTTTTATTAAGAAAATCATCTTCAGTCTATATTTTGTTAAACATTTCTACAGAAAACTCAGCTCATTTTTCTTTGTCAGTTTGTCTTAAAGCCTGCAACAGTTTCAGGTAGTAGGAGTTGAATGCAAGCATTTCCATAATACCATTCACACTGCAATGCAAGCCACATTCAATTCTAAGCTGGCACAGCTCTTTGAGTTACCCAGACTACAAATGTAAGATTGCCAAACTTGTTCAACTGCTGTGTCACAGATTGCTGGCTGACCTTAACCCAGAATTCTATGTGATACACATCCAGTTTTGGTGAAATGATTGTACCAATCTGTAACAGTTGGAATTGAGGTGGTGGCTGGCAATATTTAGTCTGGAATCATCTCTGAACTGTAGTAATGGATTTGGATTCATGAAACCATAAACAATACTGTGCACACTCTCAACTGTTATGGCTCCATTATGACTTTTGGAATAACTTTTACGTGCATGGCACCTAATGGGAATGTCAGAAACTAACAGTGTTCAGTGGAAATAAAACTTGAAGATATAGTGAATACAGTGCTGTATCAACCATTTCTGTAACTTGTTTAGCCTTTTCGCAATTAAAGGTTACTTTCATATAATGAATTTATGAACCCCTGTATTATAAGTGCTGAGTCTAATAGCTTCCACACAGAAGATGAAGCAGCAATTGCCCTTACGTGTTGTTTCTCTAATTATGTATTTTTGTCATGCAAGTTTCATGTAATTCACCCACATCCAGCATTACTGTCAAAGATGTTGCTGTGCATAATAGTATTGTACAATCCTGAACAGCAAAGAATTTAGTCATCAGAGTACTGACATGGTGATACTAAATATACAAAATAATATACTTGCAATCATAGAATACTAAAGTAAATAAATACTTGGGCTAATCCATTTATAGTGGGGAACAACTTAATAAAATCTGATTGGTCAGTCAATCTGGTCTGAGAGTAGCAGGACGTACAGAGTAAATAAAATCTGTGTGAGTTTTATGAAATAATATATATTGCAACAGTCACTTGTTACTAATATTTTATTAGCATGATGCCTTTTGGGAGCATGCTGCCATCATCAGATGCACTTACAGTTACTTTTACAGTGTAATTAATATGATGTGAGGTTAGTTTCCTTTGCTGCGAGGTTCTGTTTTGAAAAACATGCCTGCTCAGGAAGATAAATATGTTACAGTGTGTACATTAAATAATAAGAATGATTAGTCATTTTTGAAGTGTGCTTACTTACATTTTTGTTGATATTTTCATTGTCTGACACATACAGCACAGTAACATACAACACTTTCACAATTATTTGCTTACGTCAATCTGAACAGTCTTAAAAGCTAACATAAACTAGTTTCTATTTATAAACCAATAGTATACCTTGAAGATGAAACATTTATATCTAGAACTATTTAAGTTATTGCAAAGATTAGGTGAGTAGTTGGTAAAGACAGTTTTTTCCCACATTCAGTAGCTGTTCAGGATGTTCTTTTGATCTCCAGCATTTCAAGCAGACAGTTTCTGCCCATTGTACATGGTGTGCAATATGGTGTAAATTGCTTATAAAAAGCACTTGGGTTTCCAGCTGGGTGGCTACTGCTCATCCTTCTTGCTTGCAAAGAGTCTTTTTTTCTTAACAGAGAGCAGAATGTGTCATAATATTGAAAATAGCCTCAGAATGGGGAAACATTACATATGGAGTGCTGTATGGATTGGTACTGGGCTCTAAGCTACATAAATTATCTTTCAATGACTTTAAGAGGCAGTTTGAAAGCTGTAATGTTTTGTGTAAGTTTAAAGTTGAGGGGGGAGAGTGGAAAGAAAAGGGAAGGGAAGGGACTATTGATGTCAACTGCATCAGGAATTATTCAGAATCAGTGATAACGAGTGAAAATATCTGCTGGACTGGGGTTCAACCCTGAGATCTCCTGCTTCTTAGGCAGTTGCATTAACCACTGTGCCATACAGACTCAGTGTTGATTGCACAGACTATCTCAGCATGCCCCTCAGCCGACCCACATTTCCATCTGATGACACCTATCTGCAGTCTTCCATGCTCATTACTTTGAGATTCCTGCAGGTCGGACATTATTGTGCATCTGCAATGAAGGTGGTGGATTCATTGCTCATCAAGGTGAATGAATCCACCACCTTCATTGTGGATGCATGATGATGTTTGACCTCCTGGAAGAATCTCAAATTAGTGCCAACAGAGGCATGGACAGGAAATGTAGACAGGTGGCACTAGATGGGAATGCATGTTGGGTGAGATAGTCTGTGCAGTTGTGACAAGTAATTTGTCAGGGTGGTGCAGCATTAATATGACTGCCTAGTAAGCAGGAGATCCTGGATTTGAATCCTGGTCTGGCACACATTTTCACTCACCACTGTTGATATCAATAGCCCTTTCCTTTCATTTCCTTTCCTATCTCTCCCCCTCCATCTTCAACATACATAATATGTATCACAGCTTCAGATTTCACGTGGTGTCTCTTCTTTTGGACATGTTTGAAAGAACAGACACCATGCATTCATGCAACTGTTCTAACGGTTTAGATGACTTGAAGTGTTGAAGTATGTATGCAAACTTCCAAGTCTTTTACGAGATGACTTACTTGAGGTGTTTTACCAGACTTTCCTGCTGGCTGGCCTGCTGCTGCAAATTCTCTTTCACTTCTCTGAAGAATGCTGCTAGGTACAGGAATTTCTTAAAACTCTTTCTACTTATACAAATAAGTAGATATACCAAGTTTCATTTGCTTCAATTAACGACATATATTTTAACTTCTTACATTTTACAAATTCCACACATCACATAAATAAATATTGTTTTGTAAGCCTCTTGTGTCTCCAAGCATTACAAATGAGATAAGTTACATATGAGAGAAAGTTGGCTTAAAAACCATGTCCATTCTCAACATGAAACAGAATACACTTCTTCCCTTCACCAAGGCTAAGCCAAAAGTTTTTAATAGTTCTTTTTCAACTATTCACATTACTCTAACAACGGTCAAAACACAATTAGAACAGAGTAGCATAAACACTCCATGGTTCTTCTGTCCATTTTCACTAAACTTCCATGGATTGACCGACAAGTACTTGTTGGTGCAGTTCGACCACCACATATACATTCTCCTTGCGACTTATTTCCAACCTGCACACACAAACATGTGATGCACAGTAGATAGGATTCCATTTTCTCGCACTCATATCTAAAATATCGTGTGTTTGAGATGGTAGAAGGCCGAGTGGTTCTAGAATTTATGCAGAAATTCTTGAATCACTACACTGTAATGTTTGTTGAAAACACAAGCATATTAATCAAGGCTCTCAACCATAATGTAGCAGACACAACTTAAATGATAGCTGAGCACGACTGCAAATGTTTCACAGGTAACAGATTAATTCTTAATTTCTCAAAGATGTGTATTATACACCTCTAAACCAACAATCATGATCTGTTAGCACCAAAAGCGGATTCTAAATGTCGTACTAAATGAAACATACTGTGTAAAGTTCCTTGTGATCCAACTGGAATAAAAGTTAGAATGGGAAAAAAATACATAGATACACTAATCCTGAAACCCAGTTCAGTGTGTTATGCCTTTAGATGTGTCTCTCCTTGTGTTGACCTAAAGACAAGGATGTCACCTTATTTTGCATATTTTCACTCCCTGTTGTCTTCCAGAATTGTCTTCTAGGTGCAGTGAACATAAAGTAAATAAAATTTTTATTCAGCAGAAGTGAGCAGTGAGCATATTGTCTAAATTAGGTAACTGTACCTCTTTCAGGAGCCTATTCTAGGATACTGTAATTGTGATATTTCAGGTTTCCTTGGTGTGATTGAATAATAGTGTACTTGTGGGTGTCAAACTAAGTAGTTGTTTCTGTATTATGCACAATATTTTGATGACTGATTGAGATATCTTCTTCAGGTGCTGTGAATTTTGTTGTTATGTGTACTTGCTGCCTGGACTCCAACCAGACTGTGAACTGTTTTTGGTCTCTTGGCATTACTTATAGCTGAGTTCAACCTATGATGTCCACTGTGCCCTTTAATGCTCCTTTGTTTTTCAGAGTCCTCA
Organism: Schistocerca piceifrons; assembly: GCF_021461385.2. NCBI lineage: Eukaryota > Metazoa > Arthropoda > Insecta > Orthoptera > Acrididae > Schistocerca > Schistocerca piceifrons. Next base: position 296,597,867 of record NC_060143.1, on the reverse strand, counting down.
CTGATTTCCATGAAATGCTCTTACTATCAGCATTTTCCTGCTCTGGTGCATGTGATGCCCAGCAAGATATGAATAAATTGAGTGCCACACCTCAATTTTTGTTTGAACTGAAATCTTGTCCTAATTTATTGGGATTTTGATACTTTTATTTTAGCAAACTCCTTAATTATGTTGTCCCATGGTATCTGCAACATGATACTGGTTTCAACATATTTCATTTCATTATATACCCGAAGCAGTACTCAATGACCATGAATTTTCTTGGTGGTTTTAGTCAGGTGTGCCACTGATATCCTTACACCTTTCCTCGATTTTTCTAATAGTGCCACAGGGAGTAGTGTGGTCATCACCCTCCTTTTTGAGACACAGATTGTCTTTAACACTTCAGAAACGAATTTTTATATTTCCTGACAGAAGTGGAATACACTAGATGGGACTTACCAGTTGTTCCAGATATTGGAGATGCAATTGTAGGTAAGCAGTTTTCTTCTTCTGTGTTAGTCTCAACCTCTTTCTCAGGCATTCTTGATTGGTACTGCAACACCTGCTCAGTTTATGGAAAATTTTATGAACAAAATGATGAAGTGGTGGTGACTAGTCCGTCCATTACCACCATTCATGATGAACTTATACATGGAGTACTTTCAAGCAAAGGCACTAGAAGCTGCTAAGTTCAAACTAGTGATTTTATTGATATGTGGACAACACATTTGTGGTGTGGCCATATGGAACAAAAAACTTAAATAGCTCGTGGAAAATTGATAGTTCATTCATCATAACATAAAATGCACAGTGGAACTTGAAAGGCCAGCAACTACCTTTCATCAACTTGTTAGTTACGAGAAGGCAAGGCAGATCTCTGGTCACTGTGTACATAGAAAACACATGAACACTTACCTGTATCTCCACACCTCAACCCATCACCATCCTTCACAAAAAAATTCAGTGGCTAGAACTGCGACCCATAGACTTCAAACAGGTAGACTCCTTTAGAAACATGTTACCCGTTGTGAATCAATCAGGTAGTACTGAGTGGTGGTGACAGGCTGTTGGACCCAGGGCAAACACTGTTAACAAGTACAAAGAGCTTCTATTGATTTTGATACATGATGTAGTGTGCCATGCTTGCCTCTACACATTGACCCTGGTGGAGCTGGTGCATAAGTTGCAGCTTCTGCCTGGTGCTGCTGAGATGGCATCTTGCACTGCTGAGGTCAGCAGCCTCTGTAGGTCATTGACATAGATGTCAGCTGTGTTTCGTGTTCTGCTGTGATGGCATTCCACTCAGGAGATGACCTCTCAGCTTTGCACACAGCTGCAGTGGTGGCAAGTGGAATCCGATATGTGCAAATTACAACTCGCTGCCCTTGGTCTGGACAGGAGTCAGCTGGCAGCTGGTGCTGCATCACCATGTCTGACTAGGAACTCAATGTCAGTGGCAGCAGGGGCAGATGGCAGGCAGGCTGGGCAATGACATCAAGTCCGTAAAGGACTTGGTGTAGACAGCTGTTGCAGTCTGGTCCTGAATCCATGGCTTCATATGGTGGAGCCCAGTCATCCCACTGTCTGACGTTGCCCTGGCATTGAGGTGGTACTGCTAACTCCTGACAATGATAAGTGATCCCTGCCTTAAAATCCAGACTTCTTCATATGCCTCCAGGGCACATTCATTTCACTAAAACCTGGTGTCACAGCAAGAGACTTGCCCTGGTGGGGTGATACTTCCCTATTTGGTACAAGGTTACTGCTGTGAGATGTGTTTACCACTGAACTTGGCTATCCTTGCTGTGCAATCTGCTGCTGTGTCTTTTATTGTGACCAACATGTCACCATATTGGTGACTATAGACCTGCAGCTGTTAGTGCAACATTCTATAGCACTTCCATGCAACTTCTTCTTACTTTTGTTAAAGACCAATAATTTTTTGTCTAAAGACTGGATAGTGACACTACACACCAATAATTTTTTGTCTAAAGACTGGATAGTGACACTACACTGCCCTTCTGTATAGAGAAGACATGGTCCCTCAGGTCTGACCTGAGCCCCTTAATCTATTGCAATTACTTCTACCCTTAATCTGTAAAACAAGTATTCTTAACTAGCAGGCAAATAACTGTATTAATCCCTGACTCCATTAAGGGGGGTAGGATGTCAAATGGGCCGACTTGGAGCAGGAGAGGCACCACAGGACATTTTATTTTCTACTGTCTATACTTACACAAATAAATTCATAGAACTTTGTCAGCATGACCAGGAAGGATTCAGGATTCACACTAATAGCAGTGGAAGTGCAAAAACATAGCAAAATAATTTTTTTAGATATGAAATTTCATTTTTTCACATACTGTTGGCTGCATTTGTTGCTATAGGTTCATTTTTCTTCACAAGTAAGAGAGATTCTTTGATGAATTTTGCACAGCATACAAACCATACTTACAGCTGTATGAAACTCTAGAATTTTCCAAATCTATTAAAAACTGGTAAAAATTGAGATAATTAACTACAAAATTTGATTTTTTTCTAAACACAAAGTTTAAAACGCAACAGCTCATTCATTCTTTCATAAATTAAATAGATTCTAGAGTTTCAGACACCTGTAAGTATGGTTTGTATGCTGTGCAAAATTCACCAAACAGTCTCTCTTACTTATGAAGGAAAGTGTACCTATAGCAACAAATGCAGCCAGTAGTAATTGAAAAAATGATGAAATTTCACATGTAAGAAAAAATTATTTTGTTATGTTTTTGAAGTTCCACTGCTACGAGTGTGAATCCTGAATCCTTCCTGGTCATGCTGACAAAGTTTTATGAATTTACTTGTAAAAGTATAGACAGTGGAAATTAAAATGTTCTGTGGTGCCTCTCCTGCTCCAAGTCGGCCCGTTTGACGTCCTACCTCCCTTAATCTCTATTTCATCTCTCACGCAGGGTAACCAGTCCACAGGTACTCAGATTAGCTCTGGGTCTGCCTTCCAGACAGTTCGTTGTTTCAAATACATGAGAATTAGACAGAGAAACATCAACAAAACATGGTCTGGCTTCATTAAATTCTTACACTTGGCGTACCATCTGTCAGTTCAGTGGTTTCTTAACTCTTTGTTTTGTAACAATTTTTGGAACCTTGTCCCCATGTCAACAGTTCTCCTTATGCTTCCCAAAACATACTCCCAGAACTATCATTACAAGAAAACCACATAAAGTCGTACTATTCACAAGACTTCAACAGGTAGTCCCACTTACTTCTCCTACTGTAGCACTCAGTAAAAGCTGAATTCTCCTCCAAATCAGAGATTTACCAGTACTCCTGCTCACCCATAACAACTTTCTGGTACCTGGTCACACTGTATCATGTTAACTACTCCTTAATGCATTTGTGCACAGCTTAATTGGTTTGGATGCAGCCCATGATGGCTGTACAATGGAAACAGCTGTCTGTCATTGATGGTAAACTTTGGCAGGTTTTTCAGTCAGAATGTTTACTTTCAGACTTGCTTTACACTTTTCACCCACTTTATACTTTTGTGTGCATCAGACAATGGCTGTGTGGTAAACAACTTGCTGCACACGTCAGCTGCTTGCCCTGCAAGGCTGTGACTGAGTATTAGTGCTTCCACTACATTCACTGGTGTCCACTATTCAACAGATTCAGCCTTGTCTACTTGATCACAGATGTTACAAAGTTGTCTCCTCTCCCTTTTCCTTTGTCATCCTGTTTCTGATGAACTATGTGTGCCTGTACTGTTTCAGCCACAACATCTGCCACACAAGTATCAATAATGTCCTGTGTGTATTCTCTGTAGTATCTAAAGAAACAAAATCATCTGCAGTTCACCTCTCTGCATAAACATGTACATGTACACTTTGCTGTGCATCCATCCCAGGCTCTATGGTCTCAACACAAGACCTATTAACACCCAGTGGGCCAGGTACTATTGCATATTGAACTTAAATCACCCATGTTGCTATCCTCACATTCAGTTACTTTAGTACAGCACACACTCATTCTGTCTGACAGTACAGCTACCCCTGACTAACTAATTTCAGTGGATGTCAGAGCTGCTACTTCTACGTTACTATCCTTAACTTCAAAAACATAATTATTCTGTGCCTTGCTTAAATTCCTAGAATGCCATACTTCGACACCATTTACAACTTTCCACAGCTCCCCATGCATTCACACTAGTGGTGTGTGTGTCTTCTGTATGCAAGTTACAACCTGCTGAACGTGGACAAAAATTGGCTAGTGGCTGGTGCTGTGGCTCTGTGACCCTCTAGGAACTCAGCATCAGCATCACTGGTGGCAGGCACAGGCAGCAGAGTAGCGACACTAAGTCCCATGAAGTACTTACTGCAGATAGCAGGCACAGCCTGGTCTCAAACCTGTGGCTGCAGCTGGCAGAGCCCAGTTGTCTCACCGTCCGGCATCACCTTGACATTGTCATGGTACTGCTGGCTTCTGGCCATGACAAGTGACCCCTGCCTTAAAATCCAAACTTATCTATATGCCTCCAGTGCCAATCACTAAAACCCAGCACCTAGTCCATTTAATGCTGAGTTCAGCTATCCTTGCTGCGCAATCCATGGGCATGTCTGTTTTTGTGACACACATCACTACACTGGCAGATACTGACCCGTGGCTGTTAATATAAATTTCTATGGTGCTTCCATGGTACTTCTTCTTCCTTTTTCTAAAGACATCACACATGGTATAAGATGAATATCAACAAAAGCAAAAAGAGGATAATGGAATGTAGTCGAATTAAGTCGGGTGATGCTGAGGGAATTAGATTAGGAAATGAGACGCTTAAATTAGTAAAGGAGTTTTGCTATTTGGGGAGCAAAATAACTGATAATGGTTGAAGTAGAGAGGATATAAAATGTGGACTGGCAATGGCAAGGAAAGCGTTTCTGAAGAAGAGGAATTTGTTAACATCGAGTATTGATTTAAGTGTCAGGAAGTCGTTTCTGAAAGTATTCGTATGGAGTGTAGCCATGTATGGAAGTGAAACATGGACGATAAATAGTTTGGACAAGAAGAGAATAGAAGCTTTCGAAATGTGGTGCTACAGAAGAGTGCTGAAGATTAGATGGGTAGATCACATAACTAATGAGGAGGTATTGAATAGAATTGGGGAGAAGAGGAGCTTGTGGCACAACTTGACTAGAAGAAGGGATCGGTTGGTAGGACATGTTCTGAGACATTAAGGGATCACCAATTTATTACTGGTGGGCAGTGTGGAGGGTAAAAATCATAGAGGGAGACCAAGAGATGAATACACTAAGCAGATTCAGAAGGATGTAGGCTGCAGTAGGTACTGGGAGATGAAGAGGCTTTCACAGGATAGAGTAGCATGGAGAGCTGCATCAAACCAGTCTCAGGACTGAAGACCACAACCAAAACAACACACATGGCAGGGGTAGCACAACAAATCAGCTGTAGCAGAACACCACCAGAAATGTGGCCATCCTATCCATTTTTGAAAACCTACCTCGTATGTTTGCTCAGCAGCCCTGAACACTGCAAAGAAAATAAGGAAGTCTACTGAAATAATTAAATGCCCCAATGACATGAACATGGAGGAGATAGTTCCAAGTTGCCAATGACCTTGCTGCCAGTGATTCCAGTCTGGTAAACTGCTTGTGTTCACTAGCTAGCAACACCATTTGACCAGGGTTTAACACTATAGTGCAAGAGAACTATCATGCAGTTTTAATGCCTTGCTGCAGGAAAACACCACCCCCTAGATACAAGCTCAAGCTGCTGATCTACCATTGCCTTTCAACAACTAACAAGAGTTTCCCTACCAATCACTTATCAGAGTGGCACAGGCAACAGACAGCCAATATGCAACCACCTACCATCACCTACTAAAGCTGCCTTCCAAACAGCCACCAGAATAGCACAAGAAATAGCATATCGTACACCCACCTCTCCATAACAGCCTCTTCAAACTGTCCCATGACATCTCAGATATTTGACATTGGTATCCACCAGATAACTGAAAATAACAATATATAAAGGAAGACAGGACTGGTGTACAGCAGTGAACTGCCCTCAAGATGGCTGCAGCAAGTCAGCCAAAATGATGGCAGTTCAGTAGTTTTAGTAAAGATATGGCCCAGTACCCAAAGTTATTTTATCCATAATTATTTTTATCTAAAGAGGGTGGGCAGCCCTACAAGCATATTTTTCTTCTATCAACAAAGATAAAAAGTCTTCTTTGTAACGCTAAAGATGATCTAGGCCTCCATAAATAAATGCAACACCATTAGATGTGTCAAAGGGAGTTGTAAGGAACATCAACAACACACCTGACTAAAGCAAATAAGCAAATTCCCTTTGAGCACTGCCTTGAATACAGTCATAAAATGAAATATGGTAAGACCAGGCTCTTGGTGCAAACACTGGTTCCTGGGACATCGTAATTAAGAAATTTTTAGAAATGAAAATGTGGGAAAACCTAATAAAGTGGGATGGAAGTTACAGTTTAAATAAGGCTTGGATTCTGGCACTGAATTTATTAAGATCTTATTGGACAATGCACCTACTAGTGCTGGGAAACAATAGGAGAATGTGCACTTTATGGAATATCAGTGAGGGCTCTGAAGCACAAAAGAGCATCAAAGTGTGTAGCAGGTGTGGGGAATTTAACTTGGCTATAAACAGCAGTACGAGATCAACACTAGTTCGCAATCTGGTTGAAGCCCAGGCAGCAAGTATATATAATAGCAAAACTTCCAGCACCTGAGAGAGAGGACTGAGTTAGATGTTGAAATTTTGTGCATAAAATGGAAACAACTACTACACTGAACACCTGGGAGGACACTGATATGGGAATTCTTGCATTCATGTGCCAGTACATTTACTTCTTAATCATTTTTGTTGGTGATAATAAAGATCAGTTACACCTGAACTGTGATTTGCAGAGCCACAATACAGGAACAAAAACATAATTTTCATGTGGTCTTCACCTAATTGCATAGGGTTCATAATGGAGCTATGTTTTTTGGTGGGAAAATATTCAAACACCCATCTAGTATAAAACAAGAAATTTGGAATCTCTGCAAGTTCAGATTAGCCCCTATTTCTGCAAATTATCTGAATATATAGATTCAGAGATTGAAAAGTTTTGTTAGCTACATGGCAAGTAGCAGTGTTTATTACATGGTCCTGTCACATTCCTGTGACCACTACCTATGTTCGATGTCAATGTGCAAAATCACTCACAAATGACAGGTGGCAACAATAGCAGTGCAAGGTATATAAAGCATGTGAGTCACAAACTTATTGAGCAAAAGTGTGCAGAAAAAATAAAGTTGACAACTGAAGAACTTGGTGAAGCTTCATCAGCAACTATCTGATTCTTACACTCATGTGACACTACACTTACTACCTAATGGTATTTGTGGTTAATAAAAATAAGAATGAAATACACCAGGAAGGAAGTTGGAAACCTGGAAACCTCCCAACTGCTCAGAACAAAAAGTAAAAGATACCTTACTGGCCACTCTTTCTATAATTTAACATAGTATTTTGGCTCTGATTTGAAAATTTTAGCAACGCCAATGTTCATATTAAACAGGTTTTAACACTACCAGTGTACAGGCAGATGATGGTGTTCTGTGTAAAATTATATAAATGCTTAGTATTAGGTGAAAGTAACACTTAAGTTATGTAATAAGGAGAGCAAAACCTTTTTTCAAAGTCACTGTTTTTATGCTAACATGCAGGGTGGTTACAGTTAACATTCTGGTACTTAAGCCATTGTAGATGGAAAACTATTTATGTAATGGATACTCAACTTTCTAAGAATGATGTTCAGAATGCGGACTGCAGGATTTGCCTTGTTAGTAGTATTAGTGTCATGACCTGCTGTTAGGTGCTGCCACTTGTGTGGTGATATAGGGCTAAAAGCATCAGTGTGCATTACAGTTGCACGCAATCAATATTGGTCTGAACAAGGTGAGCAGGGCTTTGCTCATAAAGCTGTTTTATAAAAACAACAGCAATAGTGCTGCTGCCCTTTGCAGTTATCCACACATTAAAGGAATACAGAGAGGTCCTCTTTCCACATGAGTTGATGAACATGAGTTGGAAGTTTGAATTAATTACTATTTGGGAATTGCTTCTGGGATTGGCCAACAGCCAACTGCACCAAGAATTGTTGAAGAAATTACTTTTACAGTAGCTGAGAATACTGGACACAGTGTGGAAGTTGAAGATGACCATAACGAGGGAGATAGTGAACATCCCTCCTGAGACGCTTCATGCAGGAGTAGAGTGGTTGTCACAGATGCAGGAGTAGAGTGGTTGTCATGGATGCAGACAGTTATTACACTGAGCAATGTCTGTAACCTGGAACATAAATGTGGTATGGAATTAAGAAATGTTACCCTCACTTGTGGAAATTAAGACACATTTCTTTTAATGGTTTGTTCATTACTTCTCTTCTGCATATCCTTACAGATGTTTCCACAAAGTTTCATTGTTCTACAATCACAAACTTTTAAGTGAGCCCTCTAAGTAGAGAAAGGTTAGTTATAACCATGATGTATGTAGTTGTTAAGCAATTTAGAAGCAATTCTCACATTTATCACTGTGAGCAGATTTGCTCTAGTTGTAATTTGTTGTTCTCTACTTCATAAAAGTTATCTGCAGTGGCTGCTTCTGCCAGTTAATGTATAATTTGACTTATCCACAGCCATGTAGGCTCTGTTTCATGATGAGACTTATGGACCATACTGCATACTGTGTGAGTGAGTGCAGCTTAAGAATTAATAACATAATTTTTGCCAGATGTTTTAACTCCATTGAAAAATATTGTCAGGATAGTTCATGAAACTCTTGTGCTAGGTTATATGAGTATATTAGTACTATAATATTACAATATTTCTAAAATTCAAGTTATTCTATTGCACTGCACTTAAAAGAAATGTAAGTCTGACTTTTTTCACATCCCAGGAATTTTTCTGCATGAAACCCATGGAACAAAATTAATTGATGTAAATAGTTTTTTATTCCTCCAGGTATGAGAATAACATTGTTATTTATGAGTTATCTTATTATCACAAGCAATAAACATGAAATATTGAAGGACTTGTACATAAGAGATGTGTACTTGTTGCAGCTGAGAATGAACCTCTACCTTCACAGCAGCAACAGCAACACCAGCAGCAATTTAAACAACCACCTCATCAGCAAAAGTATGTGGAAAATGGCATGTTACTACATGTCCCAGTGCAGCAGGCTCAACGAGGATTCTATAATCAAGATTCCTGGCAAAGTCAGCATCAGTACCAACAGTATGATGGTATGTACATGAGTATGCTGTAAATTAACTTTAATTTAAATGAATTTAGCTGATTCTATTAAAACATAATTGATTAAACAACTGTCTTAAATGGAATACAATTGTCAGAGATTGTACACTCCAAGGAAAAAGTGACATCTCCATAATATGTCCGTTATTGTTTTAATACATTTTTGCAATTTGTTTTATGACAATTTTAATCAAATCACCCATTTTAATGCAAACTGCAATGTGCATTTTACCTTTTTGATATTCAATGAAACTGATTTCACATGCATATTTTTCTGTGCAGAGAATCTTCATAATACTTCCATTATTTATTTAGTTTATGAGTCAGAGTATTTGGTGCGTCAAACACTTCTAAAAGGAACCAGACAAAGACAGTTGCAACATCTGTGTTCTCTCTGCATTTACCATTTTACCTTATATCACAGCTTAACTGTGATGAATATAAAATAAATTCACAATAAAATACATCACTGATGTAGTATAAATTGTTCTGAGAATAAGTCAATAAGGTGTCCAGTGCTATTGTGCCTAAGGAAAGCATTTGTTACACTGTCCCACTTTGTAATTATGAGGGCGTGCTGAAAAGTAATGCCTCTGAATTTTTCATGTGAAAACTCTTAGATCTGTATAAACAGAACAAAAGCTACTAATGTTTTACATCTTTATTCTTCCTGTCTACATATTTACAACCCTCTGCTAACAGAAGGCTCAGAATTGTAATGTGTAGCATGGCAGTGTGTAATGTAACTATGTCGGTGTCTGAGAAATGTGTTCACTGCCAGGGTGACTATCTTAAGAAATAAATATGCAGAATGTTAATAACACATATTTTATTCGAAACACTTTGAGAGTTTTCAGACAAAAAATTGGGAAGCATTACTTCCCAGCATGCCCTCATTGAAAGCTGTTCTAGTATCGAACAGAAGAGAGAGCTCTCTTCCTATTCTAATCAGACCAAACCAGTAGGTGACAGTGTGTGTAAATAAACACAGATCTGATGCTTTAAAAGTCTCTTCTGCATTATTTTTGTGAGAGATACATACAATGCTAGGAAAAAACACAACCACCTCAAGGACAAAGTCATTTTATTGACAGTTTGTTCATTACTGTTGTATCAGATGATGAATTCTGACCACATGAAACTCACATATCACAGTAAAGGATGCCTAAACAGTCACATCAGTACATGGCAGCAATGTAGGTATGTGTTCTTGCAAGCATGGAGGTACCAAATGGCATTCTGTGGTGATTGTTCCAAGCACCTTTCAATTGGCAAGAGATCTGGTAATCCTGTTGGCCAGGACAGTTGTTGTACACAGTAAAGAGCATGTTCTGTCACAGCAGCTGTATGTGGACATGCGGTGTCCTCCTGAAAAAGTACATCACCTTCCTGTCGAAGAGATGCATATAGCACAGGGATAACAACCTATTCAATGTAATAGGCATTGATTACTTTATCCTGCAGAAATTCCAGATGTGACCATTAGTTGTATCTGATGGCTCTCAACACCATGTAGCACGTAGTGGAGCCTCTGTGTCATGAGCAAATGCACTCTGGCTCTGGAATAGGCCACTTACCAGGTCTATGCTGTATACATGTAAGCCCATCACTCACACAAATAAGCAACCTACTCTCATCACTGATGACAACTGAGTGCCATTTCACTGTCCAGTTGACTCCCTAATCACACCAGAGTAGCAATGCTTGGCAGTGTTGTGGTGTAGATTATACCTGGCCAAAGGAACATGTGATCTTAGTCCTGCTGTATGCAGACGGTTCCCAATGGTCCTTGATGACACAGCAACCATTGACCAGATTTCTTCCTTGGATGGTGTTCAGTCAGCCACTGCTGCTCACATGATGCATCAATCTTGAGGTGTGGCTGTGCTATGCAGAGTCCAGAATCTGGTCTACAGGTGTATGAATGTTTCAAATTTCTGCTGAAAGCAGTGGCATACCACATATACATTGAGCTCAATATATGCAGCAATCCATTGATTCATCCATTCAGCTTCCTACAGGCCCACAGTGTGATCCTGTTAAAGTGGCTGAAGTTATTCAACAGTAGTACATACTAATTGGCTAAGTGTTGTTGTCCCCTAGAACAGATGTTACAAACAGTGTGCACCACTAAACTCAGCACAGTTACTGCCTCCAGGATAAAATGGAGGGTGCACAGAAAGGCCTCCTGAGCACCATTTGATTGCCAATGGCTGTGATAGATGAATCACTTACACTACACCCCTCAGTATCCACATACTAAACCCAGATGCCACTTCAGTGGAGTGATATGCTACAAAATGTTAATAGTACTGATGAATGATGATTGCCAGACATACAGTTAATTTTTATTAGTAGGTTTAGGGAATTTGGATGCACATATTATGTAGAGAAGTGGTGTTGTATGTGGATGTTAATGGGAATGATAGATGGGGCATTTCTGCAAGAAGGAGTGGCACTTTTGTGCCAAATCTTGGTTTGTTGATTACTTCATGCAGCTGCATCCCTGCCTTGGAAACAAACTGCACTCCATGTAATAGCACACAGCATAACAATGGCCTACATCATGCAAGAGAAGTCAGTCATTCTTCTCTGAAGTATCATAGAATGTTGAATGTTGACTCTGAACTTTCTACCAGTTTGTAATACTTGATGGAACTGACAATTGAAAACTGCAGATAGTTGTATATGGAGTGTTCTACAGCTGTAAGAGTTGGAATATATATATTCAGAGAGTGGCCTCTGTTATTTGATAGCTTGTTGGACATAGATAAGAATGATTTTAATCCCCAACACAGGCCAAACTGCACAGGAGATGATGTCCACAAAAGAAAAAAAAGGTACTGAGAGAGACAATATACTCCAGATAAGCAAGTCAGTAAGCTATGATTCTTACATATCAGTATCAGAGCTATTACAGGAAGTCTCTCTCTGAACATTCGTCAAATGCAGCAAGTATCATCCCAAGTCCTTGAGGATATTGCATAATTTTTTTATTTATACATAGACCAGCAGTTACATCTGTTTGATGATACACACACACTCCAATCAGATGTAAACCTGTATTTCAGTTTAATGACTATATTTATGTATATAAACTATCTTTAATATTGACTACTTACAGGATAGTTTTGTAGCTATTAATTAATTTCTTTCTTTTCTTTATATTTCAGATCAGAACAGTCACATATTTAACCACAAAGGGAGTGGATTAGTCACAGATACAGACAGGTACAAACATACAGGGAAACACCCAGCTAGGTACAAGTATGTATCCATGTGGCAGGTACAGTGCAGGCAGACATTTCACTTGCTTCTGCTATGGCCTCACTGCACTTGTACACCTGTGTAGAACATGCATAGTTGTGGTGTGTGTACATATATAAAGTGAGATTTACTCCCAGAGGGTAATTCAGAAGGGCAGTTATGCTTCAACATCTCATATACTATATCAATAAAGGGATACATTTATACAATTTATTGGAAACTCTCATTCTAAATTGGTAATATGCAGATAGATGCTGATGCCACATACATATCATAAAAGCCATCAAACTAAGTTAACAGATCACCAGTCATCTGATGCCATTGCTGTTAAAGGTGTAGGCATGCAATGGTAACATTAGCTGACCAGGGACTATCGCTATGTTCAATAATGCCTTCAGTTAGCTGTTGCTCTATAAATTCATCTACTGGTGCTTGTAGGTATGAGGGTGAGTCAAATGAAAACCTTAAATTTGTAATAACAAATTGAAATTTCATGCCGTGATCCTGTAAGTTGGTAAGCATGCTACAAACAGCATGCAGAATGGCCTGTAGGTGGCAGCATAGTGCAGATGCACACATACCATCGCAGTATCAGTATAGAAATGGCTGACCCACTTGCGACTTGCACCAGGGAAGAGCAGCATTCTGTCATTCGGTTTTTGCGTAGTGAAAGTGTGAAACCTGTTAAAATTCATCAATGAATGAAGGTTCAGTATGATGAAGCATGTTTGTCACAGCAGCAAGTCTATGAATGGAGTAGGAAGTTCACAAATGGTGTGACTTCAATGGAAGATGCTCCTCATCCAGGTCAGGCAAAACAAGTTGTGACTCCACAGAACATTGCAGCAGTTGAAGCCGTAGTGAAGGAAAACTGCCGAATGACACTGAATGATGCAATGGGAGGAAAGAAGTTCCATTCTGATGAAGAGGTACTCCACATGGTGCATGGGTGGTTGTGTGGACTACCAAAAGAATCTTTTTGTAAAGGAATTTAAGCACTTTGTAAGCGCTGGAGGACTTGCATTGTGTGTGGGGAAGATTATGTTGAAAAGTGACACAGCTTTGTACCACTTCTGCACAATAAATAATATTTCAAAAAATATTTAAGTTTTCATTTGACTCACCCTCATACTTTGCTGTTCAATATGGTTTTTTGGTTAGACTGGTGTATTATCACCTACTGGCATACAATGTCATGTTAAGAGTGTTGCTGACAACTGCATCTTACTTAAACAAGTCTGAGTAGTCCAACAACGATGTTTCCATGGGTTCCCATTCACTGTCTTTCAAACAGTGAATCTTGAAATGTAGTACAATGCATTGATGGTTTGCTTGAGGCTCTGATCATCTGTTGATCTATACTGATATGTCAATATCCACAATTGCCCAAATCAACTTCCCTCTATCAGCAGGTACTTTGTCATCCAAAACTATCTTTAATGCACATGTACACAGTTCAGTTAGTGTCACTTTGAGAGTCTGTGTACCATACAATATAGAAATATTTGCAGCTGTTGCATCCATTGGAAATGAATTTCCACTAAGTTCAACTGTATGCTGTCAAAGATAAGTTTTAACACAATGCCTATCCAGAAAGTCAAGTCCAAGAGTTACAGAATATCCCTGTATCACAGTTTGCAACACTCCCATCTGCTCTCTAAGCCCTTTAGTTCCTAACTTAAAGCTGACCTGTGTTGTCCCCAACGACTTCCTGTCATTGTTTTCTACTCCATGTAATCTATACCTTGTAGTGTTTAGCCCTCTCTTGTCCATGAGATCCAAACTAATGACAGACAATTGTTCATCAGCGTCTACCTGTACCAAGCGTATCAAGCAGCAATAATTTTGTCTGTATGGGTATGTACTATGGTCTACTGGGAATGTTTCCCAATGGAAGAAACATTACTGTTTGCATTTAATGCCTGCTTTTGTTTGTTTTCTTTAACCTCCTTCTTATTTCCACATTTGTTTGCCTTGTGGCCAAAATGTTCACTGTTTTCCTTCAGTTGGCTCTTCTTCCCACAGTGATATCATTCTGCTAATTGTTTGAATGTGCTGGCTTTACTAAGCATCTCATGATATATCACGTAAGCTTTAGCCTCACCTGTTAGACATAGATTGGCCATCTATAGAGTCATTTCAACTGACCAGTTAATCAATTCGGCTGTGGCTTAAACAAAATTTATGAATACTGTCACATTCTCTTTTGCTTTACTGAAAAAGGGCGTTATTAGATTTACTACTGAAGAATCTACAGAGGAGGAGGGTGGGTGCACTCAGTACTGCACTAACCTTATCTGAACCAAATTATATCTGTTGCTATTCTAGTTACTTAGTTAACTCTTCATTACACAATTTCTGCTGAGTATTATCCTCTAACAACTTTCATACCTGCTCCACCAGAATGGCTGCAGCATCATTCATATGTTTTTGGCATCTTTGTGCAATTTATTACTATGTTTGTACTTACAAGACTTACATGAACAAGACACTTCCTCTTACAAAAGCAATATCAGAACCCGACGATATAATCACATCCAAAACTTATTCGTGTAATCTCAGATAGTTTTTATGTCTGATCATTGGCCAGTGTGTACTGCATGCCTACAAGTGCTGCAAGTCACCAGTACCATCCTTCTATAAGGTACACTGTGTCCAGTTAAATTACAGCTCTTAAACCTCACAGGTATGAAGTAAGTTTCCTTACAATTCCCTCTAAATTGTGACAGATCTACAGGCTCCTCAGGTTTTTCAAAGGTCACTTACATGTTGAATACTAATTTCTATGTCCAACTCCAGCTATACAAAACAAAAGAAATAAAAAGGCCACTAGTAAATGTTCTTTGGACTTCCTGTGTTGTGGTCATAACTGAGGTGTGTGGACGTTGTGTTTGAGATGTTACATGGCTGTTACTGATACTGCAGTGTCCTCTCCTTGTTCACCAGCCTCTCCTGGACATCAGTGTCATATTGATGTCACTGATGAGTCACTTGTGGTGCCAAATTACAGGGGTTCTAAGCAGAGACACTGCTAGAATGAGGTACTGGTGGAATTAAAGCTGTGAGGATGGGGTGTGAGTCGTGCTTGGGTAGCTCAGTTGGTAGAACACTTGGCCGCGAAAGGCAAAGGTCCCGAGTTTGAGTCTCGGTCTGGCACACAGTTTTAACCTGCCAGGAAGTTTCATAAGAGACACTGCTACATTGTCAAGATGATTTTGTGCAACATTTAGAGCATCTTCTGGAGCTAATAAAATGTGATTAGCATTTAAGATTTACAGTTCTGTGCCTCCTCATCAGCCTCAGCTGACACTTTGTGCTAGAGCTAGAAGTGACACAGGGGAATTCTGTTGACCCCTGTTCTTGAATTGATGCTTCTGGTCAGCAATGTCACTATCTAGCATTTTAGCCAAATTCAGGTGGACTGATATGGGGCAGACGAAGTCATGGTGTTCGAGTATGGCCTCACACTAGCCCACTCCAGAAGATGAGTATGACCAGCAGTGTTCCATCTGGGTGTATCATGCTAATGGAAATCATGTAGTCATACGATCCTGGCCCCACTGCGCAGGTAGGCCCTTGGCACCCATTAGTGCCTCAGCATCAATCAAGAATAGAGGTACTGGATGCCCCTCTGACCTAGCAGTGATGATGATGTTAGTGCAACAAGAACCACAAGGTATACTGGTGACAGAAGGTCCTCAGTCTCCCTGTCAGTAATGTGGTAGGGGGCTGTTCTGGAAATCTCACAAGTGGCAAGTTGTGGTTACTTGGATGCTGTCATCTCAAGAACAGCAAACAGCATGTTTATGAGAAGTGCTGGAACATCTAATACATGGATATCACTACAACATAAATTAGCATTGAATCAAGTGCTTTGATATGAATGCTATTGATCCTAATGAACAACTGATGTCAGAGCTGGAGAAGTGGGGTAGTTGTGGGGACTGGCAGGAGGCTAAGACTTGAGGCTCTGTCTGTTATGACCGAATGTGGCCTGATTCTTTACTTGTTGTCAGCAGTTCTCATTCTGGTATCTTTGCTTAACAATTTGTTACAGGCTCTTATCTGCTATGTCAAGTTTCTAGTAGGTGGTGTTGTGTCCTACATATTGCTTGTTGCTTAAGGAGGGATGTAACGGAAAATGTAAACATTTATTTAAAAAAATAATTACAACCATATTTATTAATGTACAAATCTAAAATATTGCATGTGTAAAGCACAAGAACTGCATTTTAACAAAAAATTATAATAAAATATGCAGGATTAATATTTTCCAGAAATTTGAATTTTTAATTTTTTTATTGTCTTTTTTTATAAAATGCCATAACTCAAATTCTAATCATGCAATTAATCTGAAAATTTTATTGCAGTGTCCTGAGAAACTCTGAACTACAGATATTAATTTATGGTACAAATTGTGTCATTAACAGAGTTTTGAATTTTGCACATCCAAAATGAACTTTCTTTCTATATACTGTCATTTAAAAATCAGGATGTAATTGCAGGATCTTGTATTTGTTAGTTCCAGGGAGACAGCAACATGTTGTGAACAGTTCCTGAAAATTTCATAGCATTAGCGCATATAGTTTTTGAGAAAAGATTTCTAATAAGGTAAGAAGTGTAAAACAGAGAAAATGAGGTCCAAAGATTTTATTCTCATACTTTTACATGTAACAAGCTTACCTCAATTTTAAAATCCTTCATACTGATACTCCTCATCCTCCAGGTTTCTTTTCTTTTCTCTTTCAATATTCCTGGCATGTTTTTGCAGGTAAGACACTGATCTGTTAGCTTTCTTGACCCTGTTCTTGTCAATGGTCTAAAATGCTTTTGTTGTAAACACACCATAATCTATACCAACTCTCTTTAGCACTTCAATTCTGCCATTATTTCCATTATTGTAATATAAAACTGCATTATAGACACCTGTTTTGAGTACTTCAAGTCCACAAAATGTCCTTTTTGAGCAGCTAATTCAAATTAAATTATTGAGGCTTTCATTTGCATTTTTTGTCTTTCTGTGAAGACAGTTCCTCAGTAAATCAGGGTTTGCAAGAAACCTGAATGTGGGCTTAATTGCATTCATGTCAGGTTCTGGTAATGAGTGTTTATGTGATATGTCTCATTTCCGTTCTTGAACTTACAATAATCGTCTTTCGGACACATATTGTGCATTAGTGTTTGGTCAGTGAATAGTTTGTGGAAAAAAAATTGCCCACACAGCATGCCTCATTGTGTGTGTTTTTCCTGACAGCTCTCCCATAAACTGAAGAGAATGAATTCCTTTCAGAGTAAGCCTGTCTTTTCCTCCTAGTGGTTTTCCCTCCTCATGTGCTTCACCTTTCATCTCTTTCAGCAAGCGACTAAGCCTGCCACCTGCCTCTTTTGGATGTGACCAACACATTCCAACTTTTATATTGTTGTATTGTAAGGATTTTTATCTGTTACAGCTTTCAACAAAGAGGATTCCCCATCACCAAAGTATTTAGTATATCTAACACCATACTGGTCCTCAGATCTGGAGAACATCCTCACAACTGCAGCAGTCTTCATGCCCTCACTTGAGCAACTATAATTCTTAGAGCATTTGACTGCATCCTTTTCTTGACACAGTTTCTCACTGTCTTCATTGTTGGAAATTTCCCTTGTTGCACACTGGTGGCAGTATTTAGACATAATTTCTACATCTAAAACTTTACCTGAGTCAATACCAGTAACAGATGCAACTCCATACAGAGATGTGTGACACCTTTTCATCCAGGTCCCATCTACACACACACACTGGTCAGTAACATTTGTAGCAGATTCACTGTCATTAATATCTACCTCAGGATCTATTTCTTTTTATTTTTTTTCCACCCATTCCTCCACTGCTTTCTTCATAGAAACTTTGGCAGTATTGCATACAACATCAGACATTTCTTGATTTATTTTTTCAAACCTCGCACAAGGTGGAGGCATGTTCAGAAAACCACACAATAAATTACTTCCTTCCCTGGCCTGTCCAAGGCATCTCAGAGCATATGCTAACCTAAAATTACTTTCATAGGTATCAGTGTCAGTTTTTTTGGAGGAGGAAAATGAAAATTCATAGCCACACAAATTACAAATCAATTTGAAATCACAAGCTATTCCCACTCTTCTTTCTTCAACAACAATAATGTATTCTGTATTTTTACAGCTAACACGTGATCATAAAAACCTTATAGCCTGTCAGAGAAGCTTTAAATCAATAAGTCTGAACCCAGTGGAATCCATATCAACATCCTTCACATACATGTACAATTCTCCTGTCCCAAGTTTCAATGCTGAAGCTGAGAGCTTATGTTCTTCATTTCGAGCTGCTTCCTCTTTTTTGTTGGTAAACCAATTTCCATGAAACCTCTGTTTCCTAAACATAGTTTTTCCACCACCCATTATGCATAGATCTGGACTTCCACATAAAGGTTTGCAGATTCAACCTTCCACTACTAATATGTGTCAGTATTGTCAAAACGTAAATAAACCACACACAAGAAAGTTTTCAGGCAAAGGTATAGATGTCAGCCAGAGATATAGGTGTCAGCCAATGATATCAAAAGAAAATAACCTTCATACTGACAAAAATTCTGCTAAAGCAAGCAGTTTCCATACATGCCGGAAATGGTGGGAGTGGCTGCCAGTGCAGAGTTAATCAGTTTAACAATTTAAAGGCATTTATAAAGCTCCTATCACAATAAAATCCACACACAAAACAGATTAAACTGTGTAGATCAAAAGAATAATATTTTTGAAAAATGAATTTTTTGGACCAAAATCCATTACATCCCCCCTTAACTTAACACCACCTAATGAATATATATTTTGTCTCGCTCTCACAGTGGACATTTCACTGAATGTATAACTTGTGTTCAATGGTTGGTGCTGATGTAGCAACACTGAGTGAGGTGGTGCAGTAGTTTCCTTCCCTATCCTTCCCTAATCTAAGCTTGTGATCTGTCTCTAACGACCTCATTGTCAATGGGACGTTAAACACTGATCACCACCACCACCACCTCCTCCTCCTTGTCCAATGTAGCAACCCATGCCTGTTTATGCGACTGACTTACAGAGCTGATTGTTTCTTTCTGAGGCATAGCTGTATTGTCACCTCTGTCTGGTGTTGCTTGTGGGTGTGCTAGCATGAATGTTAGAAAAATTTTAATTTCTTCTCCTTTTCTATTCTGCAGCATAATAATGGGTTTTTCTTTCTTTTAATTGTCCCCATTCACTGTTGTATGTGCACAAATTCTCATGCAATACAACAGTATACATATACTTGGCTTGCAGCTAGTGAAATTGGCTGCTTACTCGTCATTCATGTTTTTGTCAGATTTAAAATAAAAAGTTAATGTGGAGCTGGTAATATTTAATAATTTTCATACCAGTTTCTTTGAAATGATTCTGAGTTGAAATTTTCATATGGGATCAGCCTATGTTACTCTCTTAATGACGTTACATCCTGAAACAGATTTTTTACACTTACAGTGATGACATATATTTGTAGCATCCAGTCCAGTATGGTTACAGGTCTTACTATAAGAGACTATTAGAAGGAAGAAAAGGGTTTCTGTTGTCGTAACCTGTACAGTATTCATTCACTATTTACTGCAGAGTTTATTCAAGTACTTCCATGAGGTAGTTTTTATGATTTCAAAATCAATGTTACTAAGTTGATGTTTAAAGACACTTCTCCTTATGTCGCATTTTCTTTTGTTATTTTAATAAATTCATACAGGAATTTTATTGTATTATTAAAGTAATTTTGGTTGTCTCAAAACAACTAGGAGAGAAAATTGTTTTGGGTTCAGAGACTGAGCAAAACAGAAGCACACCTACAAACATGCTGGATTAACTTTTTGAATTTTGTCACCAGGTCTTTGATGATATTAATTCTGGCTGCAAAATATGGCTGAATCAATCTGATACAAACACAAAATGGCATTAATGCTTCTGGCTCTCTTTTAATTATGGTTGCTTCCTTTTTCTTTTTTAACTAGGGATGTAAAAGTTACTTTGGACCTCATGAAAATGAATACATTGCCACAGTCATACATAACAAATGTAAATAATAATCACAAATTTTTGTGTGGCATTGAGTCTTTCTAAGCTTCTCAGAAGAATCCAGGAGATGTGACCCAGTTTTGGTCTGCTTTTGATTTTATTCTACTAAGATAGTGTCCCCACTCAAAGCACAATAAAAACATTTTGTGAAGAGTCTCAAATTCTGATTCATCCATACCCATTTACAGCCCAGTATAATTCTTTCTCATATCAGAGATGAAGAGAACCATTTGAACACTTTCTTTTGAGTCATCAAAAACATATATGTCTAGTAACAAAAAAAGCCATGAGCATTGTTCTCTTGAACTGTTTACTTAGGTGTTTGAGACAGTGCAGTGCATATAAACTGAAGAAGTGTTAAAATCAAAGCCTGTCTTGGGAGTAATCGGTTTAACTCTTTTGATAGCAAGTGAAATAAAGATAATTTGTTGAAAAAAGTAGGCAGCTACATTAGTTGCCTTATTTTATTTAAGCAGTCATACTGATGCTGCTGCCTAATTAGCATAAGAAATTAAAGTGGGTTAGTTTTGAGAGATATAATCTGATAGGGGTTCTGGAGGAATGAGATATATTTTCAAGGAAAGATATTGACAAAATTTCTGGACATAGTCTTCAGTAACACTTTCAGAAAAATGTATTCCCAACTAAAAAGCATCCTTCTGAATGTATATGTACATAACATACAGAGTGTATCTGCACACTTTTGCACTTCATCTATGCTCTACCACAACTATGAACATGATTACTTCTAAATAGATCTGGACTGCTATACACACAATATAACTTGGCTATTAGGGAGGGAGGGATATTGCAAACATAAGCATATGATCTCTCCCTTATTGTGAGGGGGGGGGGGGGGGGGGGCAGACAGTTGGGGGTGGAGAGATGTAAGACAAACAAGCCTCACCTCCTCATCACAAGACAGACAGCACACTGGAATAAACACTGGACTCTGAGTGCCTGCTACAATGCTGTAACATGTTATATTGCTTAGCAGCTAACATTGGGAATGAGGGTCTGATGTAACCTAACTTCCATCAGTTCCTTTGCTCCCAGAAAAGCGCCAATTTATATTGTGCATATAGTACACAGTTAAAAAGCCTAGCTTGGGAATGATCTATTTTACTTTCTAGCATTTAAAATTACTTTGGCACTTTCTGATAGTTTTAAACTCTATTAATAGCAAATACTAGTAGAACTGTATCTTTCAACTATCTGTCAGTTTCATTTCCCTTAATAGTTTTGCAATATCTGATGATATGATAGAGTGTATTTGCACTGTAGCTATAGTTACAGTACTAGTTTAGTTTTAAGCCAGTATTTTGTTTCATGACATTAATTTAACATTAAGAGACTAGAAAATTATCAAAGTGTTTTCTAAGAGTAACTAAAAAGAAAAAAAATTATTATATAAATAATTGTAACTCTGATTTTTCCACTGGAGGAAAATATTGCAACAATTCAGCATTAGGGGTGATAAATGGCTTTTAAAAAGTTGTTTATGGAGGTATATACAATGACACAGTCCCAGGTTTTTATTCATTTTTTCCAGTTTACAAAACATTATTTTATTGTGCAGTTTTATTTATAGTAAGTAAATACTTGTTCTTCAGCTTTTGAAAGTTAGAAGGCAATAGTTGTATGATAGTTAATGCCTATTTACATTTCTAAGCTTCGGTTTGGAGATGGTGGCAGGGACAGAATGGGAAGTAAAGCTAGGTTGTAAGAGGAAAAGAAGATGAATAATCATAAACAATTATCTACTAAAATAATGTAAAATTCTAACAGACACCATGTAGGAAAAAGATGTTCAGCCCTGAAGGATGCTGTAATCCTCATCAGATAGTATACCAAAACTCACATCTGTAAGTTAATGGATGATTCAGATCGATGAAAAAGCAGTACATCATGTTAAGAATATACAAATTAAACTCTGATGGGACAAAGTGGAAAGAGGTCACATGCATGGCACACCAATATTAAAACTACTATGTGCCTGAGATAGTTCGTGTAGACAGAGCTCTTGGGCAGAAGGTTCACAGTGGGATTTGTGCACATTGATCCGTGTGCACTGATCTGGGTGCATTATGAATATCATATGTGAGTTGCACAAAAGCAGCACATCACTAAACATTGCAAGATCTGAGGCTGACTACAGCCATTAAAAGATGGTCCGGGAGCTGAACGTTCACCAGAGTATCATTTCATAACAGTTCAGAAGGTTCCAGGAGCACAGAAATGATCAGCATCAGTACAATGTAGGATATGAAGTGGTACAATCAACTGCCAGGATTTGTATCTTGTCTTAAGAGTCTGAAGACATTTAAGAAGCAGAGAACCTATTCTGGACAGTTACTGACAGCATCTTGTAGGTCACGCATCTCCCATCGGACTGCGTAATGTCAGTGTTGAGAGACTGCTCTATATATATAGTGATCCATGAAACACTTTCCCAACAAAAGCACCATACATCTTGTCTCATAATGTCTCAGAAACATGCGGGTACTATCCTTTGAGATACATTTTAGCCAGGGGAGTTATTTTTTCCATCAGTTTATCTGGTATGTCTCTGAGACATACTGGAAGATGCAGTTAAGGTGTTAGCCTCAAATATTTACAGAACAATTTAAGATACTATAATTGTCTTTTCACACTCACTAAATAATTACAGTTTCATGAGGTAGTCATATTAATTACAGATATGAGTTTTATAAACTAAAAGAATTTTTTTTATTGTTCAAACATAGAAATTAAGACTTAATTAATCCATTATTCGAACATAAAAAGTAAGTTTATTACTTATTTTCAAATGATTGATGAAGTGCTGATTATTAAACATAAGATCATTGTTAAAGAACAAACACTTCTGTTTTAAATCATCATAAGAAAGACATTTTTACTCTGAAACGTAGGTCATACTTGATAATACTAAAATGTTTTAAAGTTTTATTACTAATGTTTTGGATGACTGGAAATTTTAACTGTAGTGAAAAAATTTGATATTCACTTTTTTTTTATTTTTATGTTTTATAACAATCTGTCAATGAAGATGGAAATTCTAATAATCACACAACCCTAGCTTATGCTCTCATAAAACATGGAGCACTGTTGATGCTGTGCAGTAACAGATGTTTATTACACACCATTTATGTTAGTTTCTTTGCTTTCTTTACTCAGTGTAGTTGCAAATGCTTGCCACATTTTGAGGAGTGTACATGAAATAGGTTTAGCACTGTATGAAATAAATGTGGAATTTTTCAGTTCTGAAGTGGAACTTTTAGAACATGAACATTTATCCATGAAATAAACTAGATGCTGCTTAATTTTATGTTCAAAAGTTGAATAATGTCAACTGTCAACCAAATCATCATTAAATTTGAAGCCAAATGAACAATCCTTTTCGAAAATTGAAAGTAATGTCTACAACAAAACAGGCAGCTGAAACAAAAATTATTAGCTACATTACACAAATACCAAAGTGAAATCAAAATTATTAGCTGCATTATGAAAACATGCTCAAACAAAGGTCAAAGATCAGTTTTGTTGGAAGAAGTTCTTTCATCAAAACAGTTCTCAAGATGATGGCAGCAAATGCTGTGGAAAAATGTTGCAATAACTAACCAACTGGAATATCATAGTTGATCTAAGCAATAAAATAATGTTGGGTGAAGAAAATTTGGTTGGATAAAAATCTTTTTTACTTGTGGACAGATTAAAAATTAATCCATTGTCCATAAGAACCATAAATTGTGTCTTTGTACTTTTTGAACCTATTTCCATGTTTATTTTTATTTAATTTATTTTACTTGTAATCAGTATACAGTATGGAATCTAATAAAATGCATGGAAGTCTATAATATTTATATTTTAATCAGTGTTGCTTAAAATAATGTTACAGGTCATATTAAGCAAAAACTTTGGTGTTTGTAAAATATGTCAGTTCCGAGAATAATGCTGCCATTCTCATTCTGAGAGAGGAGACAAGATTTCCAGATTTAATTTTACAGATGAGTGACAGGAAATAGAGGATGATAATAAATAACAAAAGCCAACATGTGCATCTATATGACAGACACATTGATTAGATTTATGTGTTTGAAAAACAATGTGATTCACTAGTAATTGTCACCTTGATATAATTTTATGTGATTTCCTTAAATCATTATTGATACCACAGTTCTTTATTTCAAGACAATTTCAGATTTTTTTTGTACAAAAATGCTCAAAAATATGAAAGTTATCTAGTGAAATAAAGTGTTTTTATTCAATGCAGTAAGAGAGGTGGTGTAATACCACACTTCTGAGACTGCTTGCAAAATAACACAAGAAAGAAGTACATAGAGACAAGAGGACAAGGAAGTTTCTCAAAATGGAGTTAAAGCACAAAACTACACATCTGTCTGCAACATAATGTCACTACATCTGTTGTTGTTATTAGTACTTGTTTCCATGTAAATCACGTCAATATGTATATTCTTGTTATGAAATTGTGGGATTAATTATATTTTGAAAGTATGGTAATTAGAAATGCATTGGAAGCACAATAGAAAAATGTGATAGTGTTCTGAAAGAAAAACATATATGCTCTAGTTATAACTACAGGGATAATAACATCTTGTAGAACAAAGAGGATGTTATACCATTCTCTCAGGACTTGTAATGACCCAAAGAAACGACAACACTACAAACTTTACTGTAGCATTCTCAAGAAGGTTATAAATAAATCTAAACGTATGTGCATAAAATCAGAAATTGAAAGCTCAGAAAATAAAATTAAATTATAAGGAATGTAATAAAGAGGGAAACTGGCAGGACAACAGGGAACATGTCTCAGGGAGAGATTAAAACAGGGGACAGTATCATAAAGAAACCTGAGTTGGTTGCAGAAATATTTAATAACCACTTTTTGAGAGTGGCAGAGAAGACAGGCTGTAATGGTTCTATGGAAGAATCATTGTCCCTCCTACAGAAAGCTATTAGCAACAGAATCCCACAGTTATCCTTACCTCCAGTTACTGTAAGCGAAGTCATAAGAGTAATTAGATCATTAAAAAATACAAATTCTGCTGGTGTGGGCAATATTTCTAGTAAAATACTGAAACACTGTTATAAATTTGTTAGTCCTGTCTTATGCAACATATACAATGCATCCCTACAAGATGGGATTGTCCCTGACAGATTAAAGTTGGCTGTAGTGATTCCTCTCTTTAAAAAAGGTGATAAAAGCATTGTTACAAATTATCGCCCAATATCCCTATTAACTACCTTCTCGAAAATTCTAGAAAAACTCATGCACAGGAGGAGTGTAGACCATTTCAACTTCCACAGTATCTTAAGCAAAAATCAGTTTGGTTTTCGTGCTGGTCTTTGTACTGAACAAGCAATATTCTCTTTCAACAACGAAGTTTTGGAAGCCATTAACAAAAAAATGTTTCCAGTGGGTATTTTTTGTGATCTTACGAAAGCCTTTGACTGTGTAAACCACCAAATTCTTTTGAAAAAGGCAGAATACTATGGTTTAGGTGGTACTGTTGGCTTGTGGCTACAATCATATCTACAGGATCGGAAGCAGACTGTAATGCTAAATGGCTCTTCTGGAGAACCTGCCTCGTCTGAATGGGGCACGATAATGTGTGGTGTGCCTCAAGGCTCCGTTTTGGGCCCACTGCTTTTCCTCATCTTTATTAATGATCTTCCTCTTTGTTCAGAGACAAACAGCAAATTTACCCTGTTTGCCGATGATACCACAATTCTAATTGACGATTTGATTGATCATGATCTTGAACAAACTACAAATACTGTTTTTAATGACATCTTAAATTGGATCTCCTCAAATGGTCTCTCACTCAATGCAGATAAAACTCATTATATGAGGTTCCATACATCACAAAGTAATCCTGATGAAATTAATATAAAATGTAGAGATCAACCAATACAGAAAGTTTTAAGATACAAAATTCATGGGTGCTTACATAGACAGTAAATGTAATTGGTCAGTTCACATTCTTCATCTATGTAAAAAACTTAGCTCGGCAACATTTGCATTACGGGTTATTTCTTCAGTGGCTGAAGTTGACACCATTAAGGTTGCCTACTTTGGCTACTTCCACTCATTGATGTCATATGCTATCATATTCTGGGGGAACCAATCACTTGCAAAAAAAGTTTTCACCATCCAAAAAAAGCAATCAGAATAATGTGTGGGGTCCAGCAAAGACACTCTTGCAGGCACTTGTTTCGGAAGATAGGTATCCTAACAACTGCCTCACAGTATATTTTTTCCTTGCTGACATTTGTGTGCAAAAATTATTCTATCTACCAAGACAACAGTAAATTCCATGGTTATAACACCAGAAACAAAAACAATCTACATTTCGAAATGAAACGTCTCACTCTGGTACAAAAAGGAGTTTACTACTCCAGCATTAAGCTGTTCAATGCTCTACCACTACATATCAAATGTGTTCATACAGAACTGCCAAAATTTAAACGAGTTCTCAAAGATTACCTGACAGAGAAATCTTATTATAATGTGGATGAATATCTGAAAGAAAATGTATGCCATCACTAAACGTATTGTGTCTAGAAGTAGTTCAATTGATTTTATTGTGCATTTGGGCATTAGCACACTTTTTGTAACAACAAATTGGTTGTACCTGTATTTACTCTTTTAGGCCTAATATCTGATTTAACTTTGTGCTCTTATCTTTAACCTTTATATGAAACTCCTTTTTCTGTTAAATGGTTGTTATGTTATGTAGCTGACATTGTATCTGTTACTGTATTTATAGTATGTCTTACTTAAACTATGTACAATTTGGCATTGAATTGCCCTTGTATTTATTGTAAGTTTGAATTGAAACCTGTACAATTTGAGACATTCCATTTCCTTGTGATTGACTCACTAACTGGATCTATGGAACAAGAAATAAATAAATAAATAAATAAATAAACAATTCGAAACAGTGAAAAAAATCTATAGAAAACAAAGAAACATGAATCATGAACTGCAATAAGTGAAATTCAAAGATATTCAGCGTGGACTGTAAGCTGTCTTTTACTTCCTTTCTGATCATTTATGTGAAGTATGTTTTGAGAATTTGTCAGCTTCTTATACCTATTTATACTCTGTTAATGTCCTCACCTCCAGTAGAACAAATTCTATTTTCCAAATAACTAGCATCTTATCTTATTATATATGATTATTTAAGATACTTCTATAAAGGTAAAAATTATGTTTCTTATTCTGGTGCTGTAAAATAGAGTACATATACCATTTTATAAATTCATTTACAGCATAACCATCAATATATGTAACATTTGTGAAAATATAATTATCTGCTGTAGCACATACATTAGTTGTTTCATTTCTTTTACAGTCCAGCAGGCCAATACAATGAAGTTCCCCATGAAGAATTTAACAAATATGGCAACAATGTGCCAGCAAATTATTACAACAATGGCCAGTATCAGATGCCATCCCTTCAGAACAACTGGCAAGGACAGCAACAGCCCAATGCCATAAGTATGTTCTGAACATTTAGTAGTTTCCTATTGTAGTTTCCTATTTTTGCGAGGTGCACTGCACACTTTTATGACAAGTTTTGAAATGTGTTTTCCAAAAAAAGCTTGTGATAGTTTTATATAACATTCCATGTGGGGAAAAAATATGTCTAAAAACACAGATTCTGTAACTTACCAAACGAAAGTGTTGGTAGCCGGCCAAAGTGGCCGTGCGGTTAAAGGCGCTGCAGTCTGGAACCGCAAGATCACTACGGTCACAGGTTCGAATCCTGCCTCGGGCATGGATGTTTGTGATGTCCTTAGGTTAGTTAGGTTTAACTAGTTCTGAGTTCTAGGGGACTAATGACCTCAGCAGTTGAGTCCCATAGTGCTCAGAGCCATTTGAAAGTGTTGGTATGTTGATAGAGACAAAAAACACACGTACACACACACAAATTTCAAGCTTTTGCAACCCACAGTTGCTTCATCAGGAAAGAGGGAAGGAGAGGGAAAGGTGAAAGGATGTGGGTTTTAAGAGAGAGGGTAAGGAGTCATTCCAATTCCAGGAGCGGAAAGACTTACCTTAGGGGGAAAAAAGGACAGGTATACACACACACACACACACACACACACACACACACACATATCCATCCGCACATATACAGACACAAGCAGACAGTGGAGGGGGCTTGTACCCCTTGTTGTTTTGTGTGGAACTATCACAGCACAGCCCTACATTGCACCTTCTTGCTTCCCACTGTTGAAGAGCAAGTCAGGGTTGGCAATTACATCTTTCAACACGATCAAGCACCTGTTCATAATGCACGGCTTGCAGTGGAGTGGTTAGACGACCATAACATCCCTGTAATGGACTGGCCTGCACAGGGTCCTGACCTGAATACTATAGAACACCTTTGAGATGTTTTGGAACACCAACTTCATGCCAGGCCTCACTGATCGACATCAATACCTATCCTCAGTGCAGCACTCTGTGAATAATGAGCTGCCATTCCACAAGAAACCTTCCAGCACCTGATTGAACGTACTGCCTGTGAGAATGAAAGTTGTCATCAAGGCTATGGGTGGGCCCACACCATATTGAATTCCAGTATTACCGATGTAGGCCACCAGGTTTCCAGATACTTTTGATCACGTAGTGTAGCTTGAATGCTGAGGATGAACATAGGCCACTTTAGAAAGTATGGAGTACAATACTTTTATTGCTTCGGAGAATAAAATGTGAATATGTAACAATGCTTACTCTTTGACTTTTTGTCTGTATATGTAATATAGACACCTATATTACGGTGGTGTCAAGATGAGACAGGTACAAATAACAAAATTTCACCACTGAGAAAGGGTCAGGAGAAAACACAACATTGGTGCTTCTGTTGAGCCAGACACCAGACCTCAGCAGAAATGCAGTAGGCAGAGCTGCTAGACAGGGTCATGTCACCTTTGTTAATGAAGAAAGAAATGCTACTGCTAATGCAATGTGTGCCAAGAGCTTTTAAAAAGCAGTCCTATACTATAACAAACTTGTTAAGCAAATGTGGCAGAGTTAGAACCACTGACACATTTGTTATAGCAAGGCCTATGTGGTCATGACTAGTGATCCGGAGTAAACATTAGTCACTACTTTGCTCCATAAATACCACAGCATTTTAGCTTATAAGACAGTCAGTCACAACATTCACACTCAAGTGAAGTCTGACCCAAGTCTGTTGTAGATTTCCTGCAAGTTATTGAGCAAATGACAGCTGCTAATGAGAGGGCAGCTAACTCACCATGATCACCAGTCTCAGAGTTTAACACCATGGTCTGCCACTGTCACAGATGGGTAGGCCTGGGGTTCTTCCTATCATCCCAAGCCAGGACATCAGCATCCATGATACTTTGGTGAATGAGCTGGGGCCTACATGAATGACAGGTCAGGATCATTGTACTACATAGCTACATGGCAACTGTAATTGTGGTTTGACAGCTGGAAAAGAACAGCTGTGAGCTGGAAGGGACAGAGCACCTCCCAAATCAATGTGTATAGGTCCAACACATGCACCACCTTCACTCAGTGCTACAGCATCATGATACAACCAGTGAGGGAGCCACTGCTGGCGGCAACCACTATAGCAGCAGCCGGCCAGGAGTGGTGTGGGCAGCGTCAGCTACTCTCAGTGGACTGAAGGCCATCTACGACAGGAATCCTTGATGAGCCTCTACAGCTGATGTCAAAAGTGATTCAAGACACTGATTGTAACATGTGGAAATAATTAACTAATCATGAAGCTTATTTCACTGCATGATACATCACCACCATCCTTCCAAGGAAAACCATCAAGAGCTACCAACCGTCACATTCCATCACCTTCCGTGAATTCACCAAGTTACAAAATACCCAGTCCAGAAAATCCATATGTGCAATATAGGAAGCAAGTTTAGAATTTAGCAACTTATCAACACTGAGGTCATTAGAGGCAGAGCCCACCTCTGTTGGACAAGGGCTGATGTGTAATTGACAAAGTTCTCTTTGCAAAAATAAACAAACAAATAAATAAATCTTTGCCTGATGTGATTTTGGAAAACCATAGAAAATTTAAATTTGCCTGGTTAGATGGTGATTTGGGCCTCTTATAGCTTGCTTACTTAACTACAGTGCTACATTACTTGGTTACATGTATATAACACTCAAGCTGGTTCATGTAATAAATATCAAAGTGCAGTATACTGTGAGCCTCGTGTTGATCTTAGTGAGGTGATGTTTCTTACTGAAACCTGACTAAAACACTTCTGTCATTTTTACTCATCATTTCTATTAACTCGCAAGTATGTTAGTAAAAGTTCACTTTAACTGAAAAACATGTATCATGGCACTTCTTGGCCATAATGTCCACTGAGTTATTGTAACCACATGCATTAGACATCATTATTTCTAATTATTTGCTTCAGTTTGCTGCTTTAATTATGATGAGCAGTGTGGACAGAAACACGTGATGATGTCTGCACTTTACTAAGTACCTCCTAATTGTTTACCAGCTTCCCTTTATTGTTCCATGTAGCAATAAAGAGCTCAGAAAAATAAAACTGTTGTAGGGAAGAAAAACAACTACCCATCTTCCAGAGGAGTCAGAAAGTATGAATAATATTCAGGAATGAAGCTGAAAATTTTTTAGATTTTAAAATTTGATGTTTATAAATAAAAATATCTTACATAATAATCCTGACATTAATGAGACATTTAACTCAAAATTTTTCTCTGCTGCTGAGAAGATACAAGCAAAGAAAGAATAACAAGTCATATAAATAGATTAAAAGAAATGAGGAACTGGAGAATACAACAGTAAATAAGAAGAAAAAAGGAAAAGGTGGAGACTAAAAGAACTTTGTTGTATTTAGACAGTGAAAAATATGACTGGGGGAGGGATAACACACACATGAATTATGTGGAGGTGTTTTCTGTATGAAATCACCCAGGTGGCTTTGGTGGTGCAACAACTACCTACAAGCCTCCTGTAGATTAAATGTGTTGTGAAATGGCCCAGATTTTTGACTACATGATCAACAACCAAGCACTGGAATCAGTCAGAATCGTCAAGTATTACAGAATTTTGAGATCAATTTAAAGTAGAATGACCACACAACTGTAGCCAAGATGGAGGCAGAGGAAGATTTATTGGATGGCTTCTAAGGAAGTGTAAGTCAGACATATAGAAGATCCCTTACAAACAATGCTGAGGGTTGTTTATTGGTCTGGTTGTATTAATTACAGAAATAGTGAAGACTGGAAGGTGAGCTGTACTGTTCACCACAGATTTATGTTATCAGAGCAAAAGAATTATGGATACACATCTATGTCTATACTCCGCAAACCACCACGAGGTGCATGCCAGTGGGTATGTCCCACTGTACCAGCTATTAGGATTTCTTCCTGTTCCATTCATGTACAGAGTGTGGGAAGAATGATTGTTGCTCAATGTGAGCAGTAATTATTGTAATCTTATCATCATGATCCCTATATGAGTGGCACATGGGAAGTTGTAGTATATTCCTAGAGTAATCATTTAAAAGCATTTCATGAACCTTTGTTAACAGACTGTCTCGGTATGTTTTACATCTATCTTCAAGAGTCTTAGAGTTCAGTTCCTTCAGTATCTCTGTGGCTCTCTCCCATGGATTAAACAAACCTGTGGCCATTCATGACGCCCTTCTCTGTATACTTTCAATATCACATGTTCATCCTATTTGGTATGGGTCCTACACTAATGAGCAATATTCTAGAACTGGTCACATGCATGATTTATAAGCAATCTCCTTTGTAGATTGATAGGACTTCCCCAGTATTCTACCAATAAACTGTAGATTACCACCTGTTTTACCCACAACTGAACCTATGTGATCATTCCATTTCACAATCCTACAAAGTATTTGTAGGAGTTGGTCGATTCCATCGGTGACTCATTGATATTGTAGGATGCTATTTTTTTCAGTTTGTGAAGTGCAAAATTATACATGTCTGAACATTTACAAGAAGTTTCCAGTCTCTGCACCTTGAAATATTATCAAGATCTGACTGAATATTTATGCAGCTTCTTTCAGATTGTGCTTCATTACAGATAACTACATTATCTTCAAAATGCATAATTTTACTGTTAAAATCGTCTACAAGGTCATTAATATACAATAAGAACTATAAGGTTCCCAGCACACTTCCCTGGCGCACACCTGAAGTTATTTCTACATCTGAAGATGACTCTCCATCCAAGATAACATTTCACTTGATACCCCATATGATCATACTTCTGACAATAATTTTAGGTACGGTACTGAGTGAAATGCATTCTGGAAATCAAGAAATACTGCATCTACCTGGCTGCCTTGATCTAAAGCTTTCAGTATGTTATGTGAGAAAATTGCGAGCTGGGTTTCATATGATCAGTGTTTTCAAAATCCATGCTGGTTGGCATTGAGAACATAATTCTCTTCAAGATACCTCATTATGTTTGATCTGAGAATATGTTCTAAGATTCTACAGCAATCAATGTCAAGGGTATTGGACAGTAGTCTTGTGGATCACTTCTATTACCTTTCTTGTAAATGCGTGTGGACCGGTGTCTTTTTCCAAGAAGCAGGCATGGTTTTTTGTTTGAGGGCTTTATGACAGATTATAATTAGAAGAGGAACTAACTCAGTGGCAAATTCAATTCAGAATCTGACAGGGATTCCATTGGGCCCTGGACATTTGTTCAATTTTATTGATTTCAGCTGTTTCTCATCACCACTGACACTAATGCTTATTTCATTCACCTTTTCAGTGGTACAAGGATAAAATAGGGGCAATTCTCCAGGGTTTTTCTTTGTAAAGGAACATTTGAAAATGGAGTTAAGCATTTCAACTTTTGCTCTGCTACCCTCAATTTCAGTTCCTGTCTCATTAGCTAGGAGCTGGACACTAACTATGGTGCCACTAACAGCCTTTACATATGACCAGAATTGCTTTGAGTCCTGTAAAAGATGATGTCACAATATTCTGCTACAGTAGTCACTGAAAGCTTCATGCATTGCCCTCCTGACAGCCAAATGTGTTTCTTTCAGTAACCCTCTATCAATAGCCCTACTCTTTATTTTACACCTATTATGCAGTAATCTCTGTTTCTTCAGAAGTTTCTCTACAGCGACTGTATACCACAGAGGTTTCCTCACTTTATTAACTGTTCTACTGAGCACATGTCTATCCAGTGAACGGTCAACTATTGGTTTAAACTTAATCCAGAGTTCCTCTAAAGCTTCTGCCCTGTGCTGAAAGTTTCAAGTTCGTCACGGAGATATGATACTATTGATTTTTGATCTAGTTTACTACGCATATATATCTTTCTGCTTCGTTTATCTGTCCTTTGTACTCTGGTAATCATTGTTGTCACAACCCCATCATACTTCCTGATACCAGTTTCAATGTGGACATCCTCAAAGAGTCAGGTATTTGTTGCCATTAGATACATTATATTTCCATCATGAGTGGGGTTCTTAACTATCTGTTGTAGGTAGTTTTCAGAGAAGGATGTTTTATCATGCCCACCACTAACAAAACTATGATTTTCCCGGTTAATTGATTGGATGATTTAAGTCTCCAATGTTTGCAGTATGATTGGGGAACTTACATGCAAGTGAACTGAGGTTTCCTGTGAAGTTTTTGATTACATCAGGAGATGAGTCTGGTGGGCTGTAGAAGGAACCAGTTATCATTTTATGCCCACCCCTTATACTGAGTCTGGCCCAATCTCACATGCAGCTTCAATTTCTACCTCGGTGAATCTGAGTTTCTAGTCAGCTGTGACAAATACACAACCTCCATTTACAATTCACCTATCCTTTTGATAAACACTTAAAATTTCCCCAAAAATCTCACTGCTATCTACTTCAGGTTTCAACCAGATTTATATACCTATTATTATGTGAGATTCACTGCTTTTCATGAAGGCTTCAAACTCTGGTACTTTGTTGTGAATGCTTCAGCAGTTTACCATTAGGATTTTCATACTCTCACTGTGGGAGGCGTCTCTTTTGATCTTACACTTGTACTTCTGGGTTTCCTACAGAATCATAGTCAGATACCTTAGTAGCAACCTCTGAGGGCACACTTGACCTATTTAGGGGAACCCTACAGTTCTCAACCTTATGGTGCAAGTCCAGGAATTCACAGCCTAGCTTGTCACAGAACCTTCAAAGTCTCTGGTTTAGTCCTTCCACACAACTCAGAACCAAGGAGCCACAATCAGTTCTGGGGACAATGCTGAAAATTGTGAGCTTTGAGAAGTTCCACACACAAGACTGATCTTCTCAATCTTCTATGCTAGTTGCTGGAATGACCCAAGAATGATCTCTGACTCCAGATCACAGGCATCATTTGTTCCAATGTGTGCCAAAATCTGCAGTCAGTTGCACCCTGTTCCCTCAGTGGCTACCACAGTAACCTCCTAAACATGCTGAATGAGCCCCTCAGGCACAAACACTGAGTGCACCTGTGTCATTTCCTGTCCCTTGCTGCCATTTCCAAGGGGAACTGTGATTCGCCATACATTTGAATTGCTGACAATTAATAGTTCCCTAACCTTTTGCATTTGCCACCTCCTGACACCAGTCAAAATATGATTCCCCGAACAGGTGAAGTGAGTACCATTGGCTCATTTTCAGTTGCAGTGAAAGACAGCACCTCAGACTTGTTGGTTGCGGATGCCCATCACATCCCAATATTCCATGTGCTCCACCTCCCATCTGTGTCAAATGTGGAGAGTACCATTCACCTTGCTTGCCAGACTGAGGTTTCTCAAGAAAGGAAGGAAAATCATGGAGTACAAGACCCTGGACTGACTGACCTAAACTGAGGCTAAGAGAAAATTTGAACGCCTGCATCCTGTGTGTATGACATCTACTTACGCCACTGCTACAACACTTCTGGCACCATCAGCTCTGCCAACCCAAGTCACCTCTTAGACCCAGAAGACTACACCTGCCCCCTTGATGGTGGGAGCATTTCCTTCCCTGTTGCTCCTGCACCACGTACTTTGGGAGCACCCCCCTCACCCCCCCCCCTCCCCCCCTCACCCTCCTCACCCTCCTCCCTCCCCCCTCCTCCCTCCCCCCCTCCCACCCCAACCATCAGGGACGTCCGTCCCCACTTCTAAACCAGAGAAACGTAAGTTTTCTTCAGCTACTCTCGCTAGGAAGGGGTCCCTCGGGTCACTCATTTCCCAGGTTTTTGCTAGTGGGAAAGATGACACCCGCCAGTGGCTGAAGAGCCCAAAAGCAGCTGGTCATAGGGCTTCACACTCATCCTCAGTCCCAGAGACTGAGTCAGTGAAGTCCTCCCCGCCAGATAAATCCAAGGAGCAGTGAGAGAAATAAAAAAAAGATAACCTCAAAGACCAAGTAAATTGTGGTGGCACTCACACCACCACTACCTACAAGCTCTGCATCTGAGGATGAGGTGGAGATTTTGGCATCCGCTGAGGATCTAGATCTCGCCAGACCCTCAGACAGAATGGATATATACTGCTCACGCAATAAGTCAGTGGCAGCAGGTAACTCTGAGGTGTAAACTGCCTCATTGAATGTTCCATGCCTTCCCAGTCTCACGATGTCATCCTCCAGTGGAACTGCAGCAGTTTTTTCCATTGCCCGGCTGAGCTACAGCAACTGTTAAGCTTTACACCTGCTTTCTGCATTGCCCTCCAGGAAACCTGGTTTCCGGTAATGCGGACCCCTGCCCTCCGTGGCTATAAGGGATATTACAGGAACCGTAGTGACTATAATCGAGTGTCAGGTGGAGTTTGCGTTTATGTCCTAAAGTCAGTCTGTAGTGAACATGTGCCCCTTCAAACCCCTTGAAGCTGTGGCTGTCAGAATCACGATGACACAGGAAATGACTGTCTGCAGTATATATCTTCCTCCAGATGGTGCAATACTCCTGAATGTATTAGCTACACTGATTGATCAACTCCCTAAACCTTTCCTACTTACGGGAGATTTTAATGCCCATAACCCCTGGTAGGGTGGTGCCATGCTTACTGGCCAAGGCAGAGACGTCGAAACTTTACTGTTGCAATTCTACCTCTGGGTCTTAAATAATGGGGCCGCCACACATTTCAGTGAGGCTCATAGTAGTTACTCAGCCATTGATTTATCAATTTGCAGCACAGGACTTCTCCCATTTATCCACTGGAGAGCATATGACGACCTGTGTGGTAGTGACCACTTCCCAATCTTCCTGTCACTGCCCCAGCATCAGGCCCATGGACACCTGCCCAGATTGGCTTTAAACAAGGTGGACTGGGAAACTTTCACCTCTGCTGTCACCGTTGAATCTCCCCCATATGGTAACATTGATGTGATGGTTGAGCAGGTGACTGCAACAATTGTTTCTGTGGCAGAAAACACGATCCCTCACTCTTTAGGGTGCCCGAGGCATAAGGCAGTCTCCTGGTGGTCACCGGAAGTCGCTGAAGCAATTAAGGAGTGTTGGCAAGTGCTACAGTGGCATAAGCGGCACCCTTCGCTGGAGCACCTCACAGCCTGTGTTCGTATCTTATCAGATGACTGTGGCAGGGGTGTTGGGAGAGATATGTCTCAACCATTGGATGCCATACATCACCTTCCCAAGTCTGGGCAAAGATCAAATGTCTTTTTGGGTACCAGACCCCAACAGGTGTGCCCAGTGTTACCATAAGTGGCGTATTATCTACCGATGCAAACGCTATTGGCAAGCACTTTGCTCGAGCCTCTGCATTGGAGAATTACCCCCCAGCCTTCTGTACACTCAAACAGCGGCCGTAAGGGAATGTCCTCTCATTCACTACATGCTGCAGTGAATTCTATAACGCCCCATTTACAGAGTGAGAGCTCCTCAGTGCCCTTGCACATTGCCCTGGCACAGCTTCTGGGCCTGATCAGATCCACAGCCAGGTTATTAAACATCTCTCATCTGACTACAAGCAACATATCCTCAACATCTTCAACTGGATCTGGTGCAATGGCATCTTTCCATCACAATGGCGGGAGAGGACCATCATTCCGCTGCTCAAACCTTGTAAAAACCCAATTGATGAGGCTAGCTATCGGCCCATCAGCCTCACAAAAGTTCTTTGTAAGCTGCTGGAACGTATGGTATGTCAGCAGTTGCGTTGGGTCCTGAAGTCTTGTGACTTTCTGGCTCCATGTCAGGGTGGCTTCCACCAGGGTTGGGCTACCACTGATAATCTTGTGTCCATTGAGTCTGCCATCTGAACAGCCTTTTCCAGATGCAACACCTGGTTGCTATCTTTTTTGAGTTACGTAAAGCATACGACATGACCTGGCAACATCATATCCTTGCCACATTGTATGAGCGGGGTCTCCGGGTCCCAATCACAATTTTTATCCAAAACTTCCTGTTGCTCTGTACTTTCTGTTTCCAAGTTGGTGCCTCCCATAGTTCCGTCCATATCCAGTAGAATGGAGTCCTGCAGGGCTCTGTATTAAGTGTCTATTTTTAGTGGCCATTAACGGTCTAGCAGCAGCTGTCAGGCCCTCCGTCTCACCTTCTCTGTATGCAGACAACTTCTGCATTTCATACTACTGCTCCAGTACTGGTGTTGCTGAGCGGCACCTACAGGGAGCCATCCACAAGGTGCAGTCATGGGCTCTAGCCCACGGCTTCCAGTTTTCAGCTGCAAAGTTGCGTGTCATGCACTTCTGTCAGCATTGTGCCATTCATCCAGAACCAGTACTTTACCTTAATGATGATTCACTCACTGTAGTGGAGACGTATCAATTCTTAGGACTGGTTTTTGATGCTCAATTGACTTGGCTCCCTCATCTTTGTCAGCTTAAGCATAAGTGCTGGCAGCACCTGAATGCCCTCTGTTGCCTGAGCAACACCAATTGGGGTGCAGATCTACAGAGCCCTTGTTCAATCCCAAATTGACTATGGAAGTATGGTATATGGTTTGGCAGCACCTTCAGCTTTGCATTTACTCAACCCTGTGCACCACCGCGGGGTTTGACTAGTGACGGGAGCTCTTAGGATGAGTCCGGTGACCAGCATACTGGTGGAAGCTGGTGTCCCTCCATTGCAGATCAGACATACACAACTGCTTGCCAGTTATGCAGCACACATTCACAGTTCTCCTGAGCATCTGAATTACCATCTCCTTTTCCTGCCTATGGCAGGCCATCACCCGCATCAGTGGCCCGGGTCGGGGCTAATGATTGTGGTTCGTGTGCGGGCCCTTCTCTCCGAACTGGAGTCCTTCCCTTTACCACCTCTACTTGCTGTCCATTCACGTATGCCTCCATGGAGTACACCTCGGCCACAGCTCCGTCTGGACATTTCATGTGGCCCTAACGACTTCATTAAGCCTGCGGCTCTCCGCTATCACTTCCTCTCGATTCTTGACGTGTTCTGGGACTGTGAATTGGTTTACACCAATGGCTTGATGGCTGATGGTCACGTTGTCTTTACCTACATGCATGGTGGCCATATTGAACAGTATTTCTTTCCTGATGGCTGCAGTGTATTCACTGCAGAGCTGGTGGCCATTTCTCGTGCATTTCAGTATCTCCTTTCATGCCCTGGGGAGTCTTTTCTTTCATGCACTGTCTCCTTGAGCAGCCTGAAAACTATCGACCAGTGCTACCCTTGCCATCCTTTGCTAGCATCCATCCAGGAGTCCATCAGTGCCCTGGAATGGTCCAGTCATTCAGTGGTGTTCGTCTAGACCCCTGGTCATGTCAGAATCCCAGGAAATGAACATGCTGACAGGCTGGCCAAACAGGCTACACAGAAACCACTTCTGAAGATGGACATCCCTGCAACTGACCTGTGTTTGTTATTATGCAGCACAGTTTTTCAGCTTTGAAAGACAGAATGGCAAAATCTCAGCATGCATAACAAACTGTGAGCCATTAAGGGTACCAAGAATGTGTGGAAGTCCTCGATGAGGGCATCTCACAGGGATTCTGTGGTTCTCTGCAGGCACTGCATTGGCCATTCATGGGCAACCCACAGCTACCTCCTGCACCATGAAGACCCACCTCAGTGTCGGTGCGGCACCCAGTTGACAGTTGCCCATATTCTTCTGCTATGTCCTTATTTGGCTGCCTTTCAACTTCATCTTCGGTTGCTGGACTCGTCATCATTGATTTTAGCAGACAATGCCTCTTTGGCTGATTTAGTTTTACGTTTCACCCATGAGGGTGGGTGTTATCATTTGATCTGAGTTTTAGCCCCTGTCCTTTGTCCCTCTGTGTCCTCCACCCTAGTGCTTTTAGGTTGAAGGTTTTAATGTGTTGCAGGGTGTTGTTCTCTTGTACTTTTTTGTTCCTTTTAGTGTTTGTTGCCTTTCCTTCGTTCTTGTGGTCTTTCCTTTCTTTCTGTTTTGTCTTATATATGTCTAGCCTATATAATCTCACACTTGTGGCATTGTTTTATTAGGAACAAGGGACTGATAACCTCATAGTTTGGTCCCTTCCTCTCTCTTTCAAACCAACCAACCAACCTGTCTCCAGTATAAGTGTAACAGGTACACAACACTGATTCGCGGCAGCTGTCAAATGTTTGACTGTAGTCAGGATGATTTCCAACTGCTGACAGACATCAACCAACTCATCCCTTGCTTGAGAACAGCATTCACAGTGGGGCTGGTGTTCTGGCTGGTGCAATGTATTACAAGACAGTGAACAAATATCTTTAAATTAAGCC
This sequence comes from Schistocerca piceifrons, assembly GCF_021461385.2. Lineage (NCBI taxonomy): Eukaryota > Metazoa > Arthropoda > Insecta > Orthoptera > Acrididae > Schistocerca > Schistocerca piceifrons. The sequence continues at coordinate 296,557,466 of NC_060143.1, read as the reverse complement.
CACTCATTATTTTCTAAATGTTGAGCTAAAAAATTGCTAATTCCCTATAAGAAATGAAGCAGATACACAAAAATGAGATTTCAATTAAGGCAAAAAAAAAAAAAAAAAAAAAAAAAAAAAAAAAAAAAAAAAAAGGTAAAAATTAGTAGTTTCCAGAAAGTTTTTGATATTAATTATAGTTGTTAGCAAACTTGAAAACAAAGTTATTTTATGATAAATGTAGATGATATATAGGGCTACTCTTCTTTAAGGGAAAATCAGTTGTCACACAATATGTTTGTTAGAAAATCTGCTACAGTAACCAAATCACAAATGTCGATTTCCTACAAATTTCATGTAGATTATGCAAAGAACAATGGTAGATTCCAAAAATTCTCAAGAACATACATTTATTTGTGTTGATATATGATGGAATTCATGGGTGATCTATTCTTTAGCTGAACTATAATCTGCAAACGCTGATTTTCAACAAAATAAATTATGTACCCAAAACACTCATACCAGTAACTTACGAAGATATAATTTTGTAAGCATCCAAAAATTGTCAAACTAACCTATTTTTCACAGAATTGTGGAATGAAATAAGAGAACAATTGTTTTGAACAGAGATAGGCCTACTGTTCTGAATTTTTTTAAAAAGAGGAACATTTGGTTTAGACCTACAATTGGTGATAACAGTACTAGTGTATCATGGCACTCATTAATGTTTGAATTTCACAGTATATCACAATACAAATGGGTACTGATATGATCTATGAAAGATTATGCAGAAGCGTTGTGAACAGTGAACAGTGCAAATTTAGAACTTTAAATCAGCACACGATCTCATACACATGGTCTCACACAAAGGAAAATTCCTATATCTGGCTGTTATAAATAAATAAATATGCATATTGCATGGAGTTTTCACTTAGTTGAATCTGTGCACACATTTACACTGGCTTGCCAAAGAAGACCAATACAGCATAAGTTTACCTTGATCAAAACTGCTAAAATATGCAGCACCAACAAAGCATGTCTTCTGCCTCTTGCAGCTAACACTGCAGTTGACATATTCATGCACTCGACATATTCCAGTGAGACATGCTACAATGTCACAAAGAATCTTACTTCGAAGCCATTATTCCAGTAAGAGCCAGGAAATCTGTTACTTCCTCCAACATACATCTTACTTAATGACAACCATGGTATAGTGACAGAAATTTGGATCCATGCAGGAGGATATTGAGTCATTGTTTTCTTCTTCAAGATCTTGCCAATGGTTTGAAAGCAGAATTTCTTTCTAACTATAAGAGTACATTAGAACTCTGCAAGTAGGAACTATTTTTCCAACACTTCTAAAATTGCTTTAGTCCATCCTGTGATAATATTTGTGCTGTTGACTCTTCTCTCTCTCTCTCTCTCTCTCTCTCTCTCTCTCTCTCTCTCTCTCTCTCTCTCCCCCTTTCCTCTTGCAATGCCTGATTTTCTCCATTCTTATTTCTTGTTATCTTTGTTTACTGTATTTCTAACTGAAAAGAATCCACTTTGATTGGTCTTCTTTTGCAGTTCTTTCTTGAATCAGAAAAAAATGCGATTATACATTTGATATGTATTATATCAAACTTGATATTTCAAATATATTTGGTGTTTCTCTTTCAGGTACAAAAACTATTAAATATCAAGCATACAGACTATGTCCATGAGAGAAATATGATTCTCTTAAATTCTGTCAACACCAATGGAATGTTTCCAATTGTGATTTATTTATAGTTACAATATATAAAAATATATACAAATCTTACCTCTCCATAAGGCGGAGCGGTAATTCATAGTATGCATCCTGCCTGGCCTTCTTATTTTCAGTTAATATTTCTGCTTCTTTGTTGTTTACAAGTATATCATTAGTATTGTTGTTATTGTTTGTTACATTAATGGCCACTTTTTCTCACTATTTCTGCACATACACATTAATATAGGTATCAGCATTAACTGAGCATACTAACTGTGTCAGTTATTATATGTTTGTCATCTTTAATCCTGTTGAGAGGAATTTCCAGGAGTTTCTGAAATGTTTTTGTTTCATGTATGCATCAGCTTTTTGTATATTGACTGATAAATGTGTATTCACAAAACACATATTGGTTATCAACATTGTTCTGACAAGTTAAAAATAGAACTGAAATACAAAATGAAAATAAATGTTCTAATGTAAATTAATTTTTCCATTTCAGATCCAAACATGGTGCACACTCCAGATGAAGTACCTCCTGTAGGACAGTCTAGGATGTCTGCTGAAGGCCCACAAAGTTATGGAACTGGGCCTGTGCCTCCAGATTATTTTTATGAGGAAAGCCAGGAGGGGTCAGCTGTACATGGGACTGCAAGAGGACAACACACTCATTCTGCACCACAAGGAGAGAGAGAGAGCATTGTTGACAGTGCATCTCTGATGCAGGTAAAATTCAACATAGTTGGTATCATAATACACATCAATTATGTTAAAAGTTTTGTTTTTTGAACAGTTTTATATAATAAATTCACTGACATTTAAATATCTCTGTCTTACCAAACATGGATTGTTTTTGAGTTCTTTGCTGCGATGGAAATATTATCATCATTTTTAAGCATTATTCTGTAGTCTTTTAATAAACCAATGTGGTTTTCTTTTCTATGAAAACTTGTCATTCCAAAATAACCAAACAGGTAATGGAGGACTGTTTAAATTAATGGCAAGAAGCATTTCTACTGAAGTAAATGAAATCAGTGGAGAAAAATTACTACTGTATACCATGAGGGAACAGGGTGCAACCAACTGCAGATTGTGGTGAATATTGGAACAAGTGATGCCTGTCGTCTGGACTTGGAGGTCATTCTTGGGTAATTTCAGTGACTGGCAGAGAAGGTTGAGAAGATCAGCCTTGTGTGCAGAGTTTCAACAAAGCTCATAGTTCACAGTATTGTTCCCAGAACAGATCATGTCCCTTTGGCTCTGAGGCGAGTGGAAGGAATGAACCAGAATCTTCGAAGGTGCTGTGACAAGCTAGGCTGCAACTTCCTGGACTTGCACCATAGGGTTGAAAACTGTAGGGTTCCCCTAAATAGGTCAGGTGTGCCCTACATATCAGATGCTGCTACTCAGGTAGCTGACTGTGTGTGGGGTGCACACATTGGTGTTTTAGATTAGGTAACTCTCCATCCGATCCAGATGATGATAGCTGCAGGAAACCCAGAAGTACCAGTGTAAGATCGTAAGAAATGCCTCCCACAGGTGAGAGTATTAAAATCCTCATGGTAAACTGCCAAAGCATTTGCAACAAAGTGCCAGAGTTTGAAGAGCTCATGAAAAGCAATGAAGCTCAAATGATACTAGGTACAGAAATCTGGTTGAAACCTGGAATAGATAGCAGTGAGATTTTTGGGGAAAATTTAAGTGTTTATCGAAAGGATAGGCAAATTGAAAATGGAGGTGGTGTATTTCTCACAGTAGACAAGAAACTCAAATTCACTGAGGTAGAAATTGAAGCTGCATGTGAGATTGTTTGGACAAGACTCAGTGTAAGGGGTGGGCATAAAATGTTAATTCGATTCTTCTATCATCCATCAGACTCATCTTGTGAGGTGACCAAATACTTCAGAGAAAACCTCAGTTCACTAGTACATAATTCCCCCAATCATACTGTAATCATTGGCGGAGACTTTAATCATCCAACAAGCAACTGGGAAAATTAAAGTTTTGTTAGTTGTGGGCATGATAAAACAGCCTGAGAAACTTTACTAAATGCCTTCTCTGAAAACTACCTATAACAGATAGTTAGGAACCCCACTTATGATGGAAATATATTGCCTCTACTGGCAACAAATAGACCTGAGGATGTCCACATCGAAACTGTTATCAGTGACCATGATGTGGTTGTTGCAACAATGATTACCAATGTACAAAGGACAGATAAACCAAACAGAAAGATATATATTCAGTAAACTAGATTAAAAATCAGTAGTATCATATCTCAGGGAGGAACTTGAAAATTTCAGCACAGGGCAGGAGCATGTAGAGGAACTCTGGCTCAAATTAAATTTCTGACCATGCACTGGATAAATATGTACCATTTAGAACAGTTCATAATGCTATACAGTCGCATGGGAGTGGAAGTGATCTAGAAAAACTACTGGCCAATGTTCTTGACATTGATTTGCTGTAGAATCTTAAAACATATTCTCAGCTCAAATACAATGAGGTATCTTGAAGAGAATGACCTTCTCAGTGCCAACCAGCATGGATTTGGAAACATCGATCATGTGAAACCCAACTCGCACTTTTCCCACATGACATACTGAAAGCTTTGGACCAAGGCAACCAGGTAGATGCAGTATGTCTTGATTTCTGAAAAGCATTTGACTCAGTACCACACCTACACTTATTGTTAAAATTATGATCATATGGGTATTAAGTGAAATTTGTGACTGGACTGAGGAACTTTTGGTAGCAGGGACACAGCATGTTATTTTGGATGGAGAGTCATCATCAGATGTAGAAGGAACTTTGGGTGTGCCCCAGAGAAGTGTGTTGGGGCCATTGCTGTTCATATTTTATATTAATGACCTTGGAGACAATATTAATAGTAAAAACAGGCTTTTGCATGTGATACAGTTGTCTGTAATGAAGTGCTACCTGAAATAAGCTGCATAAATATTCAGTCACATCTTCATAAGATACCAGCAAGGTGCAGAGATTGGCAACTTGCTCTAAATATTCAGAAGTATAAAGTTTCCTGCTTCACAAAAAGAAAATAGTGGTATCTTATGACTGTAACATTAATGAGTCTTTGTTGGAATCAGCCAACTTGTACAAATTCCTGGGTGTAATGCATTGTAGGGATATGAAATTGAATAATCACATAGGTTCAGTTGTGGGCAAAGCAGGTGGTAGACTTCACATTATAGGTAGAATACTGGGGAAGTGCAGTCAGTCCACAAAGGAGATTGCTTTCAAATCAGTCATGTGACCGATTCCAGAATATTGCTCACGTGTGTGGGACTTGCACCAAGTAGGACTGACAGGGGCTATTGAATCTATGCAGAGAAGAGCAGCACAAATCGTCACAGGTTTGTTTAATCTGTGGAAGAGTGTCACAGAGATACTAAAAGAACTGAACTTGTAGACTCTTGAAGACAGACGTAAATTATCCTAAGAAAGTCTATTAACCTTCATGCAGGCATGTCAGCACTCAGTGTGTGCCAAATTTATATAATTGGTGTGGTTATCATTTTGGCAACAATGGAGACCTTCGATACTTGACGTATTTCTTCATTACTGTTCTGACAACTGTTATGTGCAGTGCAGTAATTGTCAATGTTAAAGAATTTGTTTAACGGAGAATTTAGTGTAATGCTGGCCCTTCTGGTGCACTCATTGCATCATGCGATTGGCCATGTAAGTATTTTTTTTACATCTTTGAACATAGTGGTTTTTTACTTACAATGTTCCTCTGGCCTGTGTTCAATACAAATTTTTATTTTAGGGCAAGAAAGCATTTAACTAATGAGGAACTCAAATGGCTCTTGAATGAAGATTCAGATTTTACAAAAGATGTAGACACTATATCAGATGATGATACTGATGAAGAAGTGGAGGTAACTACTTGTAGTGACCATGACACTGAAAGTGAACAAGAGTATGAGTCAGATGAACTTGAAGACAATAATTGTCAGCCAGGCTCTATTGGGTATTGGTTTGTGGGAAGAGACAAAACTTCTACATAGAGGAAAAGTACTAACTCTGCCACAAGCAAAGCGAGAAGGAAAAATATTGTAAAAATTTTTCCTGGACCCAAGGCTATTTCCAGGCATGTAACAACCAACATTTCTGGATTACTCAAGATAATTAACATGAAAATGATTGATACTGTTGGGAAATATACAAACAAATATATTCAGTTAACCAGAATTTTCTGTTTGTCAGAGAGAAAGAGACAAAAAAGAAATGATGAGAAGTGAAATACTGGCACTCCTTGGTTTACTTTATGTCTTCAGAGTAGACAAGACTAACCACATGAATGTAATGGAACTGTGGAATACCGACGGATCAGGAATTAAAATTGGAAAAGTTTTGGTGAGCTATATGCAGTTTCTATTCTTGCTGCATTGTATTCATTTCGATGATAAAACCACAAGAGAAGAGCGGAGAAGAACTGATAAGTTGCCCACAGTGCATTTGATTCTAGATGAGTTTGTAACTAGTTGCAAAAGTATGTACAGCATCGGTGAGTTTGTAACTATTAATGAGAAACTTCAAGCATTTTGTGGTTGTTGTGGACTTGTGCAATATATCCCCAACAAGCATACCAAATATGACGTTAAGATATGTGCAATTTGTGGTGCAAAAACATTTTTTACAAGCAACCTTGAGGTATGTTGTGGAAAGCAGCCCGAAGTCTCAAATTAAGTGTTGGAAATAGTTCACAGACTTGAGTCATATAGAGGGATCCAACAGGAATGTAACTATGGACAACTGGTACACAAGTTGCCACTTGGCTATGTCACTATTAGGTAAAAGGCTTACATGTAATGGGACACTCAAAGAATAAAGAAGAAATTCCCTTGGAATTCCTGCCTCAGAAAAATCAGTTATCTGGTTCATCTCTCTTCGGATATAAAAATGATTTTACATTGGTTTCGTATGTACCAAAGAAGAACAAGACAGTTTTGTTGTTTTCTACTATCAATGAAGATTCTTGAAAACCAGAGATTGTGTTAGATTACAATGGAACTAAGGGTGGCGTTGATACAGTTGACCAGATGTGTGGCACATATTCTGTGGCTCATATAATGAGAAGGTGGCCCTTGGTAATCTTTTTCGCCCTAATGGACATTGCTGGTATCAACACCCAGGTCCTTTTTTACTCAAATGGACAAAATCAGAAGGGGTGTGAGAACAGTATTTGTGAAGAACCTGGCTTATGGCCTTATGAAACCACGTCTAAATAGAAAGAGACAAAATTCGGAGCCTTCCCAAGGACATATTGCTGTTCCTTTAAGGGTACTGGACAATATCTGAGCAAGTTAAGAAGCATTTGGCTAAGAAATGGGACACTTTGTTATTTGTGGAAGGGTCAAGAATATTAACACAACAATAAAAGGAGATTCTCATAATAGTTTTGTTTGCAGGAACCATACAAGTGTCAAGTTACACCTGCAGACACAGTTGACTAGTGATTTGAATCTTGACATCTCTTAAATTACTAAGTAGTGAACATGATCTGTCTGTAAGCTGTTATAATATGGTTTCCATAGGCATTCACTATGAATGTATTAATTTTCAAGACTGGCAGCAAAATATAGATCTTTTAGAACTGTCCTTTATGTGTTTGCATGCATATTAGCTTTTCTAAATAAAGTATAAATAACAGCCATGTTAAATAATGAAACATTCTTTCCTTCTATAAGTGAGAAACAGTGTACAGACATTTCTTGGCTAGATATGTAACATTATTTCTTTGAATTTTCCACTGTGCCCATAATAAATTATTTGTATTAATTGCATAGTAAAATTTGTTATTTCAATATTAGTAATGTCATTTTGAATGATACTATATCTCTCTTAAAAACAATAAACTAATTAATATCAATAGAAGAGTGGGAGCATATGAAAATAACTATAGAACTGAACAGTGAAAGTGGCACACAAAATGCGCCGCACAGTTGCTCGGGCAATAAAAAAATGCTCGCCTGCCAGAGGGTTAACATTCTTTAAATGATTACTCCAGGAATATACTACAACCCTGTATGTAGTGCTCACATAGGAATTGTGACAGTAAGATTAGAATAATTATTGTACACACAGAGGCATTTAGACAATCATTCTTCCTGCTCTCCATATGTGAATGGAACAGAAAGAAACCCAAGTGACTGGTACAAAGGGATGTACCCTCTGGCATAGCCCTCATGGTGGTTTGCAGAGTGTAGATGTAGGTGTACATGTGAGATATGGACATCAAAGTAAGTCACACCTCAAGACATTAATCTCCAGAATCTTGGGCATAATCATGGGATTGGACTTTGAGCTCTATGAAGGCTGTATTTATGGTAAAGCACATTGCTTCCATTTGTCTTCTGTAAGAGACGACCTAAACTGGGAGAGTTGATTCACATGGGTGTCTGTTGTCCTTTTGAAAAGCCCCTTCTGGGTATCTCTACTTTGTGTTATTCAAAGATGATTACAGTAAATTTCAAGCAGTTTACTTTGTCAAGGAAAAATCAGAAGTTCCTAATAGACTAATACAGTTTATAACAGAAACAAAGACAGTTAGGCATACAATCAAAAACCTCTTAAGTGATAATGGATGAGAGATCAGCAATAAACAGACAAGGGAGATTTTGCAGAAAGAGGGCTTAATCCAAAGTTTTACTATGCCGTTAATTCCACAACAAAACAGATGCAGTGAAAGAGATAATTGTACACTTGTTGAAACAGCCAGGGACATGGTGTATGCTCCTGGAAACATTCTTCAGTCATTTTGGACAGAAATGATCAATTCTACAGCATACATCCTGAATCAAATGTGACTTTCCCATATTTTAGGGATGAAACTTCCTGGCAGATTAAAACTGTGGCCGGACCGAGACTCGAACTCGGGACCTTTACCTTTTGCAGGCAAGTGCTCTACCATCTGAGCTACCCAAGCACGACTCACGCCCTGGTCTCCATATGAAATATGGTATTGAAAGATGCCTGGCATGAAGTACCTACATGTAATAGGGTCTAAATGTTATGTTCATATTCCAAAACAATTACGAATGAAAATTAATCAAAAAGCAGTAAAGGGGATTCTGATTGGCTGTGACAATGATGATAGTTATCAGATCTGGTATGAAGAAAATCATCAGTTAACGAGGTCATGGTATGTTATTTTTGAAGAGAAAAATAAGTGAAAGGAAAGACCATTAGTTCCTGTCTTCTTCATCAGAAGTCTCAAGAGTCATCAGAAGAGAAATTAGAACAATATGAGTTTGATAATTATGATGATTTAAAGGATGAAACTGAAGAGAGATTAGAACAATCTGATGATGGAAGAATTAGGCCACAAATGAGTGAATGTTTAACTCTAAAATGTCCGAAAAGACTTCAAGACTGTGTTATACAGTTAATGACCTGTGAGGAAACAAACCTCATTGTGATGATATAAATTTGAGTCAATGAGATGACTAGAAAGCAGCAATGGATCAAGAAATGGCAATGGATCGGTTGACAGATTCAAAGCATGACTGGTTATCAAAGGATTTTCTCAAAAGAAAGGGGTAGATTATGAACAAACTTTCAGCCTTGTGTCAAAGATGTGGACTACTCAAACATCATTCAGCATTGCAGCCAAAGAGATGATGAATACTGCGCAAGTACATGCAACTATGGTTTTCTGTATGGCGACTGAAGGAAATGATATTTGTGACACAACCTGAAGTTTAATGATGGTTCTATGAAAGTATGTCAATTAATGAAAAGCTTATATGACCTGAAACAGGCACCCCTCTGCTGGCATGAGATATTCACTGATTATGTGCTGGAATTAGGATTTAAGAGAAGTGAAGCTTATCCTTGCCTTTTTATAAGACTGAGATGCTCTGACAAGATTTTCGTAGTACTCTTTGTTGATGATGGATTGATTGCGATGATCAATGACAGTGAAGTTGAAGAATTTATTGAAGATCTTGAAAGAGAATTCAAAATAAAATAAAATCTAGCTTTATATTTCTTGGGCTTGGAAACTGATAGAAAAGAAGATAGACCTATTCAAGTCAGTCAGACTCATTATACCAAGAAGGTTTTATAGTGCTTTGGCATGAGTGATTGTAGAGCTGTAATAACTCCAATTATCAAGACAACTGCATGGAAGAGTACCTTACCAATACTAAATATCCGTATAGACAAGCAATTGGATCCTCAATGTACCTTATGTTTGGGACAACACCACACATAGCATATGCTGTTCGAGTAGTATCTAGATGTCTTGAAAGTCCAACAGGGCATGATGTAATAGGGTTAAAAAGAATTTTTTGCTATTTGAGAGGCACATATGACTCTGGACATATTTACGAAGACAAAGGCATCCTTGAATGTTATAGTGATGCCAATCTTGGAGGTGATTTAGGGACTGGATGATCTACCTCAGGTGTCCTCTCCCTGTAGTTTGGTGCACCTGTCAGTTGGATGAGTCAATGACAAACTTCAGTTGCAATCTCCACTACAGAAGCTGAAGTTGTAGTGGCTAGTGAAGCAGCATGAGAAATGGTCAGGATGAAGAGACATGTAACTGAACTTTGACAGCTAAAGGATTCAAAACCTTGCCTATGAGTGGACCATGAAGCTGCAATTTGACTCACACAGAAGCCTGAATTTCACCTGTCTCAGACACCTTTCTGTTCAAGAATTAGTTACAGCTGGTGAAATTACCATTTCATGAGTAGATACAGAAAATCAGCGTGCAGATTTATTGACAGAACTGTTATTTGCTGCCTGATCAAGACACCTGTGCAAAAATGTGAGTGTGTGTAAGTTATTAAATAAGGGAGACTTAAAGTTTTGCATTGTGAACAGTTTTATTTAATAACTTCACTGACATTTAAATATCTCAATCTTAACAGACGCGGATTGTTTTTGAGTTCTTTGCTGCAATGGAAATGTTACTGTCACTGTTAAGCATTTTCTGTAGACTTCTAATAAGCCAATGAGTGTTTCTTTTTACAAAAAACTTGTCATTCCTAAATGACCATGTAGGTAAAATTCTACCTAGCAGTTATCTCAATACATGTCAATTACATTCAAATATAGGCCTCTCTGAGAGAACCAGCCATGACAAAACTGTTTCAACAGATGTACACGATATATGAGACTAACAAAATACCCTCATACTTGAAGGAGAATGTAATAATCCCAATTACAAAGAAGACAGATGCTGTCTGTTATGACTGTTATTGAACTATCAGTTGCATAAATCATAGTTATAAAATACTGACACAAATTATTTACAGGAAAATGGAGAATCTTGGGGGAAGATCAGTTGGACTCTTAAGAAATGGAGGAACATTGTAAGAATGCTACCCTGTGGCTTGGAAGTTATGCTGAAGAGAGGCAAACCTACATTTATAGCATTTGTAAATTCAGACAAAGCATTTTTCACTGTTGACTAGACTACATCCTTTGAAATTTTGAAGGTAGCAGGAATAAAACACAGAGAACAAAACATTATTTATGACTTAGAAGCCAGACTGCAGTTATGAATTGAAGGACAAGAAAGAAAAGCAGTAGGTGAGAAGAGAGTTAGACAGGGTTGCAGCCTGTCCCTGATGTTATTCTGTCTGTACAAAGAGCAAGCTGTAAAGGAAACTGAGGACAAAATTGGAAGGGAAATTAAAATTCAGGGAGAAGAAATAAAAACTTTGACATTTGCTCATGATGATGTAATTCTGCAGAGATGGAAGAGCAGTTCAGTTGAATGAATAATATCTTAAAAACAGGTTATAAGATGATATCAACAACGGTACACTGATGGAAAAGAATACAACACCAGAAAATAATTAATGTAGAGTAATGAAATTGCAGGAATACAGTTGTCTAGGTAACATATTTACATGATCAACATTGCAACATCACAGGTTAATGTAAGCATGAGATAAGCCACAGCAAATATGAAATGTTGTTACATTAATAACTAGTGTAACCACCAGAATGTTGAATGCAAGCATGCAAATGTATAGGCATTGCATTGTACAGGTGTTTGACGTCAGTTTTTGAGATGGGGTTTGATGCCTGTTGTACTTGGTTGGTCAATACAGGAATGGTTAATGCTGGTTGTGGATGATACTGAAATTTTTGTCTCATGATGTCCCATATGTGCCTCAATTGAAGACAGATCTGGTGATCGAGCAGACCAAGCAACACTGTAGAGCATGTTGGGTTACAACAGCGGTAAGTGGGTGAGTGTTATCCTGCTGGAAAACACCTTCAAAAGAAGGCAATCTGTAGATTGGTGTACAGATTTGTAGATGAGAGTGCTCCTGCTGTAATACAAAATCACACCCCAGACCATAGCTGCAACTGTAGGCCAAGTGTGTCTAGGAAACACACGAGACCTGCACCCTGCAATCCAATGCTCTCTCACTTGACATGACTGAATTCACAAATGGCGGTAGTGTTGGGTCAGCGGAATGCGTGCTACAGAGTGTATGGCTCAGAGCTTACCTTCAAGTAACCAATTTGCAACAGTTCATTGTGTCACTGTGGTGCCAACTGTTGCTCAGAGTGCTGCTGTCCATACAATATGATGCAGCAAAGCCATACATCAAACACAGTGGTTATCCTCCTTGGCAATGCCACATGACCATCTGGATTCCAGTCCTCTTGCAACCATACATTCTCATGACCACCTCTGCCAGTAATCATGTACAGTGGCTACATTCCTGCTAAGTCTTTCTGCAATATTGCAGATGAAACATCTAGCTTCTCATAGCCCTATTACACGACCTTGTTCAGACTCAGTGAATTGTTGGTAATGGTGTTTTTGTCACCTTATAGGCATTCTTGATGAACATCAACTCACCATGTTCAGTTTCAGAGATAAATAATGCACACGACCATTATAGCATGTATTTAATGCAAACCTGATTTGCATCCTCATGGTGGTGCTAATAGTGCTACTCTTATGTAACTGGCACGAAATTTGAATAGACATTATGTTTCAGATGTAGAAATATGCCTACCAACATTCTGAACCTATTTGTCAGGAGTGTCATCTTACCAGTTAGGGTTACCAGAATGGTTTGTTAAATTGTAGGACATGAAGATGCAAAATGTTGGACAAACAATGCTGAACACTATTGATCTTACATTTTTTTACTGTTTTAAAATGTAAGTACCTTATTTACTGTACTAAACAATGGAAACTCCAGATTGGAATATCAATAATATAAGGAAAAGATAGACTGCTATGTATCATTTAAGATGACATGTTAAGCTGCACAGAGGCACTTGGACAAAGCCTTTGTTACACACACACACACACACACACACACACACACACACACACACACACACACATTCATTCACACAAGCAAGCATACCTCGTGCACACTGCCATCTCTGGCGGCTCAGACCAGAATGTATTCCTGTCCATGCTGCCAGAAAGGGCAGGCATGTGTGCTTGAGGTGTCCTTTCATGTGTGAATGAATATATTTGTGTTCCCTTTTCTGACAGAACTTTGGTCAGTAGCTAATGTGGTCTTTTTGCTGTACCTGTCTGCAACTTAATGTGTCATTTTGACAGTAAGTATCAATCTATCTTTTCCTTATATTGTTGTTATTTACTATAATTGCATACATCAATAATTTCTTTGGACTTTTAGTTAGAGTTTTGTGAGGACCCAATCATATTCATTTTTCTTCTTACTCTGAAATACAGCCATTAAACATAGTGAAAATTGTATTTAAGTAATACAATACCCTTCCACATTTAATCTATTATTTCATTTGTCCACTGGGCCAGAATTTTAGAGAAAAATGTGATCAGTGTTTATATCATCAGGGTTGCCACTGGTTATGGAAATCAGATAAATCAGGGAATATCAGGGAATTTCAAACACGCCAGAGAAATCAGAGAAACATCAGGGAAATTTGAAAAAAAGAAACTGGAAAAATATCATTTTTGTCTCAGCAGATGAAATGGTTTGTTTATTGAGGTGTCATGCATCTTCACTGACTGGGTGTGGCTGAGTACATGTGCTGCTTCTCTAGTCCCTCATTACTACTGCTTCTCCCCTTCCTAACACTCCCTCATCTTGCAGTCAGTGCTGCCACCACTTCTTGCCACTAGCCTAGCAGCTGCCAACAAGAGTCAGGGAAGCATGAGGAGTGGTTTGTTTGGATCTGATTCTCCGAGACTGTAGATGCAGTGGCCAGAGACGGCGGTCATGAGTGCGTGAGTTGTGTCTATGTGATTGTGTGAATGTATGTGTGCTTTCATTTTCTGACAAAAGCTATGGCTGAAAAATTTAGTTGTGAGAGTATGACTGTCTTTACTACATGCCTGTCTGGAGCTCGGCAATCATCTTTACAGTGAGCTGCTATCTATCCTCATTATTGTTGATTCTTGGAGAACTTGAACAAGTTATCGGTTGCACAGATTGATCACCATGGTCTCATTTCAACAACATGCTGCCTGTGGCTCATAAATAGCTGTCCACGTGACACATTACATCACTGAAATAAAAAAAAAAAAAAAAAAATCAGTAAATATCAGCTGTGTTCAAAAAGAAATCAAACTTTTGAAATAGTGCACCAACCAGCAGAGATGGAGCGCTGCAGCTGCAGAGTGCAGCTAGTGGCAGGTTTCGACAACAGACTGCCATTCGTCTTGTGCTGCTCGGACAATTAGGAAGCGAGCCACAGCCACTGAAGTAAGCACATGTACAGCCTGCTTGTAGGGTTATTGCAATGAAGGAGCTTGATGGACAACATGCAAGTGTGAAATTTTACTAAAAACTTGGCAAAACTTTCACAGAAACATTTCAAATGCTTAGCCAAGCATACACGGAGGACTGTATGAGTTGCATGCAGTATGATGAGTGGTTTAAAAGTTTTCAACAAGGCAGAATGTCAGTCTGTGATGATTCCAAGTCTGGACATCCTTCCACATCAACAGATGATGGTCATGTGTATAGCGTTCATGCTGTGACTAATGAAAATTGTCGTCTAATTGTTCGGGAAGTTGCTGAAGAGGTGGGTATCAGTATACGATCATGCCATCAAATTTTGAATGAAAAACTTGAGGTGCATCACGTCAGTGCAAAATTTTAATGCATTTGTTGACTGAAGATGAGAAACAGACTTGTGCTGAAATGTGAGAGGAACTACTTTCTGCTGTTAATAACAGTGAAAACTTCCTTATTGTTACTGTGGTCTTCAGTCCAGAGACTGGTTGAGATGGGTTTGATGCAGCTCTCCATGCTTTTCTATCCTGTTGAAGCTTCTTCATCTCCAAGTATCTACTGCAACCTCCCTCCCTCTGAATCTGCTTGGTGTATTAATGCCTTGGTCTCCCTCTATGATTTTTACTCTCCACGCTGCCCTCCAATACAAAATTGGCGATCCCTTGATGCCTTAGAACATGTCCTACCAACCAATCACTTCTTCTAGTCATGTTGTGCCACAAATTCCTCTTCTACCCAATTCTATACTGTACCTCCTCATTATTTGCATGATCTACCCATCTAATGTTCAGCGTTCTTCTGTAGCACCACATTTTGAAAGCCTCTATTCTCTTCTTGTCCAAACTATTTATCATCCATGTTTCACTACCATACATGGTTACACTCCATACAAATACTTTCAGAAAAGACTTCCTGATACTTAAATCTATACTCTATATTAACAAACTTCTTTTCTTCAGAAACAATTTCCTTGCCATTGCCAGTCTACAATTTTATCCCCTCTACTTTGACTGTCATCTGTTACTTTGCTCCACAAATAGAAAAATTCATCTACTGCTTTAAGTGACTCATTTCCTAATCTAATTCCCTCAGCATCACCTGATGTAATTCAACTGCATTCCTTTATCCTCATTTTGCTTTTGTTGATGGTCATCTTATATCCTCCTTTGAAGATCCTGTCCATTCCATTCAACTGCTCTTCCAGGTCCATTGTTGTCTCTGACAGAATTACAATATCATCGGTGAACCTCAAAGTTTTTATTTCTTCTCCATGGATTTTAATTCCTACTCCAAATATTTCTTTTGTTTCCTTTACTGCTTGCTCAGTATACAGATTGAATAACATTGGGGGATAGGCTACAACCCTGTCTCACTTCCTTCCCAACCACTACTTCCCTTTCATGCCCCTTGGCTCTTATGACTGTCATCTGGTTTTTGTACCAATTTTAAATAGCCTTTCACTCCCTTTATTTGACCCCTGTCACCTTCAGAATTTGAAAGAGAGAATTTCAGTCAACACTGTCAAAATCTGTCTCTTAAGTCTACAAATGCCAGAAATGTGGCAAACGCCTTTCCTTAATCTATCTTCTAAGATAAGTCGTATTGCCTCACGTGTTCCAACATTTCTACGGAATCCAAACTGATCTTCCCCAAGGTTGGCTTCTACCAGTTTTTCCATTTGTCTGTAAAAATTCGTGTTAGTATTTTGCAGCCATGACTTATTAAACTGATAGTTTGGTAATTTTCACACCTGTCAACACCTGCTTTCTTTAGGATTGGAATTATTATATTATTCTTGAAGTCTGAGGGTATTTCGCCTGTCTCATATATCTTGCTCACCAGATGGTAGAGCTTTGTCATAGCTGGCTCTCCGAAGGCTGTCAGTAGTTTTAATGGAATGATGTCTGCTCCCAGGGCCTTGTTTCAACTTAGATCCTTCAGTGCTCTGTCAAACTCTTCATGCAGTATCATATCTCCCATTTCATCTTCATCTACATCCTCTTCCGCCTCCATAATGTTGCCCACGAGTACATCACCATTGTGTGGACCCTCTATAAACTCCTCCCATATTTCTGCTTTCCCTTCTTTGCTTAGTACTGGTTTTCCATCTGAGATCTCGATATTGATACAAGTGGTTCTCTTTTCTCCAAAGGTCTCTATAATTTTCCTGTAGGCAATATCTACACTCCTGGAAATGGAAAAAAGAACACATTGACACCGGTGTGTCAGACCCACCATACTTGCTCCGGACACTGCGAGAGGGCTGTACAAGCAATGATCACACGCACGGCACAGCGGACACACCAGGAACCGCGGTGTTGGCCGTCGAATGGTGCTAGCTGCGCAGCATTTGTGCACCGCCGCCGTCAGTGTCAGCCAGTTTGCCGTGGCATACGGAGCTCCATCGCAGTCTTTAACACTGGTAGCATGCCACGACAGCGTGGACGTGAACCGTATGTGCAGTTGACGGACTTTGAGCGAGGGCATATAGTGGGCATGCGGGAGGCCGGGTGGACGTACCGCCGAATTGCTCAACACGTGGGGCGTGAGGTCTCCACAGTACATCGATGTTGTCGCCAGTGGTCGGCGGAAGGTGCACGTGCCCGTCGACCTGGGACCGGACCGCAGCGACGCACGGATGCACGCCAAGACCGTAGGATCCTACACAGTGCCGTAGGGGACCGCACCGCCACTTCCCAGCAAATTAGGGACACTGTTGCTCCTGGGGTATCGGCGAGGACCATTCGCAACCGTCTCCATGAAGCTGGGCTACGGTCCCGCACACCGTTAGGCCGTCTTCCGCTCACGCCCCAACATCGTGCAGCCCGCCTCCAGTGGTGTCGCGACAGGCGTGAATGGAGGGACGAATGGAGACGTGTCGTCTTCAGCGATGAGAGTCGCTTCTGCCTTGGTGCCAATGATGGTCGTATGCGTGTTTGGCGACGTGCAGGTGAGCACCACAATCAGGACTGCATACGACCGAGGCACACAGGGCCAACACCCGGCATCATGGTGTGGGGAGCGATCTCCTACACTGGCCGTACACCACTGGTGATCGTCGAGGGGACACTGAATAGTGCACGGTACATCCAAACCGTCATCGAACCCATCGTTCTACCATTCCTAGACCGGCAGGGGAACTTGCTGTTCCAACAGGACAATGCACGTCCGCATGTATCCCGTGCCACCCAACGTGCTCTAGAAGGTGTAAGTCAACTACCCTGGCCAGCAACATCTCCGGATCTGTCCCCCATTGAGCATGTTTGGGACTGGATGAAGAGTCGTCTCACGCGGTCTGCACGTCCAGCATGAACGCTGGTCCAACTGAGGCGCCAGGTGGAAATGGCATGGCAAGCCATTCCACAGGACTACATCCAGCATCTCTACGATCGTCTCCATGGGAGAATAGCAGCCTGCATTGCTGCGAAAGGTGGATATACACTGTACTAGTGCCGACATTGTGCGTGCTCTGTTGCCTGTGTCTATGTGCCTGTGGTTCTGTCAGTGTGATCATTTGATGTATCTGACCCCAGGAATGTGTCAATAAAATTTCCCCTTCCTGGGACAATGAATTCACGGTGTTCTTATTTCAATTTCCATGAGTGTATCTCACCCCTAGTGACATATGCCTCTACATCCTTACATTTATCCTCTAGCCATCCCTGCTAAGCCTTTTGCACTTCCTGTCGATCTCATTTTTGAGACATTTCTATTCCTTTTTGCCTGCTTCATTTACGGCATTTTTATATTTTCTCCTTTCATCAACTAAATTCAATATCTCTTCTGTTACCCAAGGATTTTTACTAGATCTCGCCTTTTTATCTACTTGATCCTCTGCTGCCTTCACTATTTCATCTCTCAAAGCTACACATTCTTCCCCTAACGTATTTCTTTCCCCCATTCTTGTCAATTGTTTGCTAATGCTCCCTATGAAACTCTCTACAACATCTGGTTCCTTCAGTTTATCCAGGTCCCATCTCCTTAAATTCCCACCTTTTTGCAGTTTCTTCAGTTTTAGTCTACAGTTCATAACCAGTAAATTGTGGTCAGAGTCCACGTCTGCCCCTGGAAACGTCTTACAATTTAAAACTTGGTTCGTAAATCTCTGTCTTACCATTACATGATCTATCTGAAACCTTCCAGTGTCTCCAGGCCACTTCCACGTGTACAGCCTTCTTTCATGATTCTTAAACCAAGTGTTAGCTATGATTAAGTTATGCTCTGTGCAAAATTCTACCAGGCGGTTTCCTCTTTCATTCCTTACCCCCATCCCATATTCACCTACAATAACGCATTCACTATGCTGTACATAGTAGCTTACCCATGCTTCTATTCTTTTACTCATTATTAAACCTACTCCTGTATTACCCCTATTTGATTTTGTATTTATAGCACTGTATTCACCTGACCAGAAGGCTTGTTCCTCCTGCCACCAAACTTCACTAATTCCCACTATATCGAACTTTAACCTATCCATTTCCCTTTTTAAATTTTCTAACCTACCTGCCCGATTAAGGGATCTGACATTCCACACTCTGATCCCCAGAACGCCAGTTTTGTTTCTCCTGATAACAATGTCCTTCTGAGTAGTGCCCACCTGGAGGTCCGAATGGGGGACTATTTTACTTCCTGAATGTTTTACCCAAGAGGATGCCATCATCACTTAAAAATCAGTAAAGCTGCATGCCCTTGGGAAATACTACGGCTGAAGTTTCCCCTAGCTTCCAGCCATTTGCAGTACCAGCAGAGCAAGGCCATTTTGATCAATATTACAAGGCCAGATCAGTCAGTCATCCAGACTGCTGCCCCTGCAACTACTGAAAAGGCTGCTGCCCCTCTTTAGGAACCACATGTTTGTCTGGCTACTCAACAGATACCTTTCTGTTGTGGTTGCACCTACAGCATGGCTGTCTATATTGCTGAGGGACGCAAGCCTTCACACCAATGGCAAGGTCCATGGTTCATGGGGGGGAGGGAAAACTTTCTTAAGAACATCATAATAGATGATAAGATGTGAGTGTACAGCTATGATGCTGAAATCAAGATGCAGTCATCACAGTGGGTGGGCAAATCGTTCCCTCGTCCAAAAAAAGCACGCGTGAGTTGGTCAAAAATCAAAGTGATGTTGGTTGCGTTTTTTGACTACAAAGGCATTATCTATCATTAATTTGTACCACATGGTCAGATGGTGCACAAAGAAGTCTACCAGGGAATCCTAGTGTGCATGAGGGATGCTGTGTTCAGGAAGAGACCTGAATTGTGGGAAAACCAAAGTTGGATGTTGCATCATGACAATCCGCCAGCTCACATGTCACTCCTTGTCTGCAGCTATCTAGGGAAAACACCACATTTCCATTATACCCCATCCATGATATTCTCTAGACCTAGCCCCAGCAGACTTTGCTATTTGCCAAACTGAAAACCCCTTCAAAGGATGTTGTTTTCAAACCATAGAGGAGATACAGGACAATGTGACGAGAAATGTACATGCCATCCCACAAAATGTGTTCCAGAACTGGAAGAAATGACAGGAATAACATATTGCCAGTAGAGAGTACTGTTTTGAAGGGGACTGTTCTAAAAATGTTGTACAATAAGCAATGAAGTGGATACAGCAATATTTCGGTTTCTTTTTCAAAACACCTCGTATATGCTTTGAGCTGTATTTGAGTGCTTTCTTCTCCACTACCCCAAAGCCCACATTGCCTCACAGGTTATCAACCTTCAGCAGTGAGAGCTAAACTGCCACCAATCATTAATCCACTGAAAGCAGTAGCTCTTCTGGTTTTCATGGCATTTCAACCAAAGTATTAAAATCTTGTCCTGACTTGCCACCCTTGGTCACCTCCCCACCCTCCCTCCTTTTGAGTTACCTTCATAAGCTCTCCACAACTCAAGTTATCTTTTCTGAAAGTCTCATGTATGAAGTAGTAATGTCTATTTATAAAAGTGGAGATAAGCAAATATGCTCTAATTAGAGACAATCTCTTTGTCATATTCTCAAAAAGTTTGAGAAAGTACTTTATACAGAATGTTGAATTACCTTTCTTACAATAGTCCACTCTGTAGTTGACTTGTCAGCATGGCTGATGTGATGCTGATGGTCTGGGTTTGAATCCTGGTACTGCCACAGAGTTTTTCATGGTGGGAGGACTGGTATGGGCTGCACTTGGTCTCATGAGGCCACCTGAGGAGTACAAGAAACACCATGGTGACCAGAAGAATGGTTTGCTTACCACATTCCCTCCACATTGTATCCAGTGATGCCATTGGCAGTCGACAACAGGTCCAATTGACCTGTCTAGGTCTGGAATGTGGAACATGCTTTCTGCCAGCAGCATATTAACAACAGCTCATTGTGGCTTCTGCAAAGGTTTCCTTATGGGGAAAGCAGTATATGATCTCACACACTCAGTCCTGTTAGAATTAAACAAGAGAAACTGCTGTATGATCATGTAAAGAAACGGTATTAAAATATTTAAAAGGAAATAGATCTTAAGTGAAAGTAAGGAGTGGTCTGATAGATTTAAGTAGAAATATACATTGAAGAATGAAAGAAACTGGTACACCTGCCTAATATCGTATAGGGCCCCCACAAGCATGTAGAAGTGCCACAACACAATGTGGCATGGACTTGACTAATGTCTGAAATACTGCTGGAAGGAAGTGACACCATGAACACTGCAGGGCTGTGCATAAAGCCATAAGAGTGTGAGGGAGAGGAGATCTCTTCTGAACAGCATATTGCAATGCGTCCCAGATATGCTCAATAATGTTAATGTCTGGGGAGTTTGGTGGTCCGTAGTAGTGTTCCTAGAGCCAGTCTGTAGCAATTCTAATGTGTAGGGTGTCACATTGTCCTGCTGGAATTGTCCACATGCGTCGGCATGCACAGTGGACGGGATGCTTATTTACATGTCACCTATCAGAGTTTATGTAGAAATATTAGGGATCCCATGTCACTCCAACTGCACATGCTCACACCATTACAGAGCCTCCACCAGCTTGAACAGTCCCCTACTGACATGCAGGGTCCATGGATTCATGAGGGTTGTCTCCATACCCGTACACATCCATCCACTCGATACAATTTGAAACAAGACGTGTCAGACCAGGCAAGATGTTTCCAGTTATTAACAGTCCAATATCATTGTTGACAGGCCCAGGTGAGGTGTAAAGCTTTGTGTCATGCAGTCATCGAGGGGATACACGTGGGCCTTCAGCTCCAAAAGCCCATATCAATGACGTTTATTGAATGGTTCACACACTGAAACTCTTTGATGGCCCAGCATTTAAATCTGCAGCAATTTGTGGATGGGTTGCACTTCTGTGATGTTCAACAATTCTCTTTAGTCATCATTGGTTCCATTCTTGCAGGACTTTTATCCAGCCACAGCAATGTCAGAGATTTAATGTTCCACCAGAGTCCTGATATTCACAGTAAACTCATGAAATGGTCATATGGGAAAGTCCCCACTTCATCGCTACCTCAGAGATGCTGTGTCCCATTGTTCGTGCGCTGACTATAACATAACGTTCAGACTCATTCAGATCTTGATAACCTGTCACTGTAGCAGCAGTAACCAATCTAACAACTACATGAGACACTTGTTGTCTTCTATAGGTGTTGCCGACCACAGTGCCGTATTCTGCCTGTTTACATATCTCTGTATTTGAATATGTGTACCTATACCAGTTTCTTTGGTGCTTCAGTGTAATTTGCTTAATACAGAATTTAGAGGTGAAGCACTGAATGCCAATGAAAACACAGCTAGTTTATTTCTCAAAGCATTAAAGGAATGTGTGTGGACTATGAAGACAACACTCCAAACTTACATTTACTGCTAGGAACATGAGCTCCTGGGTTCAAATGAATCACAGACAGGAAACCAGTACATCATTCTTTATTGCAACATTTTAAGTGGAGTTATCAGGTAGAAATATTTACATTTCCAAAGATACTTGTGCATTCAGGAACACCAAAAAGTCTGTTCAAACTGTGTGTTGGAACTTAGTAAGAAAGAATTGATGATGGTTACACTTGATTTGTCACAGACCAATTTAAAAACTCAATATTGTCTAAAGAAGATGCACAAGAAAAACTATTATCCTTGTGCACAGTGCATAATGTCACCTCAAAATTTACAATATTTGATAATGGTATGAAAGTCTGCTGATATAAATATTGTATTTCATGCAACCAAAACTGCCATCTTAATCCAGTTCTGCTGACAAGGCGAAGTTTTTACTTTAGAGATCGCTATTTGCTCCTGATGTTGAAGCAGGTCGTGACAACCCTGAGCCTTGCATTTCACAGTGGTTTTCAGAGTAATGATGCGTGGTGCAGATGTAGGAAAGCAGAGATGATGCCGAGACATTTTTCTTCTCTAGAGAACTACCAACATCATATACTTAGAGAAAATATAAAAACTAAATGGAATAAAGTGAATGATGTAACTCTGGATGCTGCAGAGAAAAGAATCTGGCATGAATGGGTTCTGGCTTCTTCCAACCCAAGACACAGGGGTTAATGTTTCTTTAGTAATTTACCACATAAAATTTTGCTGACAATATTTTATTTTACTCTAATCAGAGTATTTACTGCGATGAATATATGCAAGAAATTGAAAGTCTGATGCTAAAGGAAAGATGTGTGTGACAAGCTGAACGTCATAGCCAGTCTGGGACATGATGTCAGATGATGCAATTGCCAGAACACTTCCCATAAAAGACAGGAGCTGGTTTCACATTCTGATCCAGCTCTCAGTTTTGACCTGTCACATACACTCACATAAATTTTAATTGCACTAACACTTTTTAGTAATACTAATACCATAAAAATTTATTTTGAAAAATACATTTCTCCATCATTCTAGAACCATAATCCTTCCTTAGTTTGCTAGTATGACTCCAATATTTACAAATGATTTGTATGAGATTGTCAAAATTTATGTCTTATGAATACTTAAAAACCATTGAGTCACATATTGTGTGTAAGTTGGGGAGCTAGGGCAAATGAGTCTAAGTATGTGAAATGTGATCAGAAAGTAACAACAGTTTTTTTTAGGAATCTTTCTTTATTCATCATCATTAA
This sequence comes from Schistocerca piceifrons, assembly GCF_021461385.2. NCBI lineage: Eukaryota > Metazoa > Arthropoda > Insecta > Orthoptera > Acrididae > Schistocerca > Schistocerca piceifrons. The sequence continues at coordinate 296,533,915 of NC_060143.1, read as the reverse complement.
CATCAACTTTGTCTCCTTCATCATAAGCCCCCTCAGATATAATACATTTGCGCCAGTCCTTTCTGCAATCTTGGAAGTAATTCTAGAACTCACTCTTCGTTACAGTGCTCAGCTCCTTCAACAATTCTGTTTTTGTCTCATCAGTGGTGGAGAAATGATGTTCTTTCATTGTTCCCTTCAGCCTTGGGAACAGAAAGAAACTGCAGGGGCCATGACCAGGAAATACAGTTGCTGAGGCAATAAAATAGTGTTTTTTCTTTCTTTTTTGCCAGAAAACCATAAAACCATGAATAAGCATTGAGGTGTGAGCAGGAGTATTATCATGATGTAATTTCCACGAGTGATTTTGTGACAGTTCTGGTCATTTTCTTTGGATTGCTTCATGCAAATGGCACATAACTTTCAGGTTGTATTCCTTACTGACAGTATGACCATAATGCAGGAACTTGTGATGCACTATCCCATTGTATTCCAAGAAAACAGTGAGAACAACCTTCATATGTGTTTGAAGTTGTTGAAATTTTCTGTTTTGGCTCTTCAGGTGGGTTCCTATGGGACAATTGGGTCTTGGTTTTGACGTCGTACTCATATACCCATATTTTGTCACCTGTTAATCATTGTCAGTTTCTTTCAGCAATTCCTGATTGACTTCTACGCAACATCACTTTTGATCAGAATTCAACAGTTTTGGAATGAACTTTTCTGCTACACATTTCATGCCCAAAACTTCCAAAAGAAATTGCTTGGCATGAGCCAGAGGACATGCCAACATCGACAACAACATTTATGATGGTGATTAAACAGTTTTCCAAAACAATTTTCTTTATTTCTTCCACATTGTCAACAGTAATTGATGTGCTATGGCATTCAGGGCGGTTGTTGTCTTCTATGTCCTTTTGACCATTTTTGAAAAGTTTATACCACTTGTAAACTTTTTCGCTATTCATAGTAGATTCACCCAAGCTACAGTCAACATTTTGAATGTAGTGTTGCAATTTATTCCATTTTTTAAGCAAAATTAAGTACAAATTCTTTGATCCATCTTTTTCTAAAGTAAAAATTCCCTGAGCACTAGGAAACACTCACAAATTTTTTGACTGGGGACAACAAACTAAATATTTCAAAACAGCTGAAAAAGCAAAGATACATCAGGAACATGTGTACCAACAAAGTAAAAATACCTAAATAAATAAATAAAATTAAAAAATTGAAAACCAAGCTACAAAATTAAAAAAATTACCATTACTTTTTGATCACATCGCATATATCAATCGGCATAAGCAGTTGCAGCAGACAGATTCTTTAAAGTATGCTAAAACCAATTATAACAAGTGCCAATCTAGTCTAACTGGTAATTCTGGATTACTTTATTTGGATATATATTAGCAGAAAAACAAGTACCCAGAAAAGAAATAGTGTTCTTTCCTCTATACTGCTCTGCTACTGATTTTATTTTGCACTTCAGACTAAGTGCACAATGTGTGTTCAAAACGTAACAGGAATTTTGTAACTTTACATCTTGTATTAACATGATTTGTGTGATTATTTCATTATTATGTTATTAAACATATCTGAAAAGTATGTGTATAGTGTTAGCCATTGAGGATTGCCACATGTCGAAAAGATAAAGTGCAGCACAATTTTAGAAATGTTGAATATTGCTTTTGGTGAGTCTACTATGCGTAAATCAAGGGTTTATAAATTGTATAAGCATTTTAAAGAAAGCTGTGAAGATGTTGAGGATGATGAGTGCCCTGGACACCCCAGCGCATCATTAGCTGATGAAATACACATCTACGTCCGTATGCTGCAAACCACATTGAAGTGCATGGTAGAGGGTACTCTCCAATGAACTACTTATTAGATTATTTACTGTTCCATTCATATGTGGAACATGGGAAGAATATTTAAATCCCTTTGTGTACACTGCAATTAGTCTAATATTGTCTCTGAAATCCCTAAAGGGATGGTACATAGGGGTTATTGTGTATTCCTAGATTCATCACTTAAATCTGGTTGTTGGAACATTGTTAATAGGCTCTCTCTCAATAGTATGAGTCTATTTTCAATTGTGTGCCAGATAAATTTCTTTAGCATCTCTATGACACTCTACTATGGGGAAAGAAAACCTGTAAGCATTCATGCTACTCTTCTTTATAAAGGGTTCATATGAGTTTCATGTACTACAGTAAAATTCTAGGATGGGTCACATGAGTGTTTTGTGAGCAATCTTCTTTGTAGACTGATGGCATTCTTCTAGTGTTATATGGGTGAACCAAAGTCTGCCACCTACTTTACCTACAACAGATTCTGTATGATCATTTCATTTCAGATTTCTTAAAACTGTCACTCTCACATAAAATAAGGCAATGGCTGCCACTCACTTGTAGTCAACTGATGTGTGGCACATAGACACATGTAACAGAAAACAGTTTTCATTAGCTTTCAAGCTCTTTGGGTGGTGTTCTTCTGGAAAGCGCACGCGCGCACGCACACACACACACACACACACACACACACACACAAGAGCACTTCCCTAGGCTGATGGATACTGGGAGAAGAGTGTAGAGAAAGATATATGAGGCAACAAGGAGGTATTGGGATAGTTTGACTCAGGAATGGGAAATACAGATGACTCAGTGGCTGCAAAATAAAATTAAAGGTGTTCTGACAAGGTAGAGCAGGTAAGAGCTGAAGAGAGAGGGAGAAGGGGGGAGAGGGTTAAATGAGAAGAAGGCAGAGATGGAGAGGTAGTTAAAGAAGGGAGAAAGGAGGAGTGGAAAGGGGGGAGGGGGAGATAGATAGATAGAGACAGTGTGAGTGTGTGTGTGTGTGTGTGTGTGTGTGTGTGTGTGTGTGTAAGGGGGGGGGGGGGGGAGTGGTGATGGGTGGTGCGAGAAGGCAGTTCATGATCTGAATGGGGAAGGAGTCAGTTTTACAATGACAGAAGAGAAAATTCAATGATAAAGTGACCCAGTGGGAAACAGGTTAGTGGAGGTTTAGGCCAGGAGGATTGTGAGAATGCAAAATATGCTGGAGAGATGATTCCCACCTGCATAGTTGAGAGAAACTTGTGCTGGAAGCGAAATGACTTTAGCGGATGCTTTACTATGTACACTACTTGGATACTCTCTGCCAGCACAAACTTTCTGAACCACGCAGCTAGAAATGTCTCTCCAGCATATCCTGTGTTCACACAATCCCCCTGGCGTAAGGCTTCACTAACCAATTTCCCACTACCTCTTCTGAACTCTTCCCTTTCTCTTTTTTCTTCTGTCATTGTCAACACCACTACTTCCCCATTCAGATCATTTAATGGCTTTTTACTACCACTCTTCCTCCACTAACTCACAAGTGGGCATTCTCTCTCTCTCTCTCTCTCTCTCTCTCTCTCTCTCTCTCTCTCTCTCTCTCTCTTTGTTCCTCTCCATATCCATTTCAACCCCTCTCCCTGCTATCTCTTGGCTCCTTTTTCCAGTAACCCCCCCCCCCCCCCCCCCTCTTAGCCCCGCCCTCCTCTTAGCCCCGCCCCTTTCCAACTGTCTCACTTTCTCTGTCCCCTCTATGGTTCCCTCTTTGCTTCCTCATTTTTTAACCCCCTGTCTCCCTTTCTGTATATCTCTTACATGCTATACCACTCAGAACAGCATCCGTCTTGTTGTGCAGCCATTGAGTCTCTGTCTTTCCAACTCCTGCCTCACGCTATGCTGCTATTCCCATCTTGTCTGTGCATCCTTCTCTTCCTCTTCTGCACGTCCATTAGCCTAGACAGCTGCTCTGAAAGATCAATAATCATTGTCACAATATTATGAAACGGAAAGTTGCTACTCACCATATAGTGGAAATGCTGAGTCGCATCTCTGCTATATGGTGAGTACCAACTTTCCTTTTCATCATGTGTGTGTGTGTGTGTGTGTGTGTGTGTGTGTGTGTGTGTGTGTGTGTGTATTCTTTCTACTTTCTGTTATGTGTGTCTATGCACCACATATCAGTGTTTGGTGAGTGGTTGCCTTTCCGTTATTTTATGTATTGTTCCATCTGGGAATTTACATTATTGCCATAAATTGTTGCCCCCCAGTATTTGTATGAATTGGCCAGTTGCAGTTGTGACTCATTGATATTGTGGTCATAGGGTATTAAAAGTCTTCATTTTATGAAGTGCATAATTTTATATTTTTGAAAATTTAAAGCAAATTGATTATCAGTAAACATGTTTGAAATCTTATCAAGATCTGATTGAATATTTGTGCAGCTCTCTTAGACATTATTTAATTATAGATAACTGCATGATCTGCAAAATGTTTCTGGTTACAATTTATATTCCCTGCAAGGTCATTAATATGCAACATGAACAACAAGGGTCCCAACACATTTCCCTGGGCCACTCGCGCAGTTGCTTTTATCCCTGTAAAAGATCTGCATCCAAGATAACATACTGCATCCTCCGTAGCATGAAATTCTCAATCCAGCTATAAATTTTGCTTTCTGTCACATTGAATCACACTTTTGATAATAAGCTTAGGTGTGGTACTAGTCAAATGACTTTCAGAAATCATGAAATATTGTGTCTACCATACTGCCTTGATTCATGGCTTTGAGGAAGCCATGTGAGAAAAGCTCAAGTTGGGTTTCATATGACTAATGTATTTGGAATCATTGCTGGTCAGCATTGAAGTGTTGTTTTATCTGAGAAACCTCTTTAATTATGAACTCAGAATATGTTCTAAGATTCTACAACAAATAGATGTCAATGGTATTAGATGTTAGTTTTGTGGATGACTTCTATTACCCTTTTAGTAGACTGGTGGACCTGTGCTTCGCGCTATCTATTTGCCACAGTTTTCTGTTCAACTAATCTATGATGTATTATTTTTAAAGAAGGGGCTTATTCAGCCACAAATTTGGTATAGAATCTGAAATGAGTCTATTAGGATCTGGTGCTTTGTTCATTTTTAATGATCTCTGCTGTTTCTCTATGCCTCTAACACTAATATCTACTTCACTTGTTTTGCAGTGGTGTGAGAATTAAATTGGTGGAAGATTCCCGTCTTTTCCTTTGAAAAACAGACATTTGTAAGTGGAATACAGCATTTTTGCTTTTGCTTTGCTACCCTCATTTTCAGTTCCTATCACCTCCATGGGTGTCTGGACACTAACAGCTTTTGTATATGATCAGAATTTATTAGGGTTTTGTGAGAGATCTTTGGATGATATTTTGTTGTTGTAATCATTGAAGTTTTCATGAATTCCCTCTTGACATCCAAACATGTTTCGTTCAACATTCGTCTATCTGTAGCCCTATACTTAATTTTACTACACAGTAGGGCCCATTTCTTTATAAGTTTTCTTATAGTGGCTACATACCATTGATGGTCTCACACACCATGAACTGTTCTGCTAGATATATATCTGTCAATGACATGGTCAACTGTTCTTTTAATCTTGAGCCTTATTTCTACTATGCGCTCCTCCCCAGAGCTGAATGTTTCTAGTTCCCTAGTTTGGTGAACATGCAAATCCTTCTATTTGTTTTAGTTGTTCTTTGTACTTTGGTACTCATTGTTACTATGACTGCCTCACAGTTACACTGATATCCGTTTCAGTGTTGACATCCTCAAAGAGGTACAATCGATTTCTTGCCACTAGATATATGCTTCCGTCATGAGTGAGATTTTGAGGTTTCCAGGAAAGGCCTTTAGTAATGTTTCACAGGATGTCTTGTCATGCCCATCACTGACAAAACTGTATTTATCCCTGTTATGTCCTAGCCAGTAATGCCAACCGAGCCCGCTGCCAAAAGGTTGGCAGCATCAAAGTCCGGACGCCGTCCGCATAAGCAGCGCCAGCGAGACAGCAAATCGCCGCAAGCCTGCGCGCGGCACCGCTGGCTTCTGGCTTCTTAAGCGCTGGAGTCGCGAGCGCTAGGACAGTTCTGTATTCGCCGTTCAGTTGTATACTCGCCACCGAATTGTGTACTTGCTAGTCAGTTGTGTGTTCATCGCAGCAGAGTTGTTGTTTATCGTCAGCCGACGCTGACCTAGCCGCTTCGACTCGAACTAGACAGATTTCTGTAGACACCGAGTTCACTACTGAGTTACTGTATCTTCATCAATAAAGATAAGTACCGACTTTTATTTAATCTGAGTGTTTGGGCTTTAATCTTTCTGTTCACTGTTCCAGAGGACCGGTCGGCCCGCTATTAAAAGTGTGGCGGTGACTTCGTAAGCCATTTCTACAGCCAAGTGTTTGTCGCTACGAACACCGCCACAAAACTGGCGACGAGGACTTCCGAACTCGTGTGCAGGGCTGGTTCAACTTGTTCTTGTTATACTAATTATAGAGATAAACTTTTGGAGGCTGGTTTAATTTGTGTTCACTATGTCTGCCGAATTACAACAGTTGATCTTGTTACAGAGTCAGCAAATACAAAGTCTGGTGGAAGCAATCGCCAAACAAGCGGCTAATCCTCCAACACAAAAGGAACAAGCACAGGCAGCACCACAGTTCCGGGCTTTTGATGAATCCAGAGAAGAATGGCGAGAATATTTCGCGCAGTTGCAGGCGCACATGACAGTCTACAAAATCACAGGTACTGAGCGGCAGCTTTATTTAATTTCCACTGCAGGCATGGAAATCTATCGACTACTTTGTAAGTTGTTTCTGGAATCCCAGCCGGAAGCTTTAGACTATGACATTGTTGTTAACAAGCTTGCTGAGTGTTTCGAGTCGCGAGTTCATGTGGCAGCAGCCAGATTCAAGTTCTTCAGATTAAAGAAACTGCCACATCAATCTAATAAACAGTGGTTAACAGATTTACGGGGCCTCACCCGTCAGTGCCGATTTAATTGTGTGTGTGGAGCTTCCTACAGTGGTGTCATGCTACGAGACGCTATTACTCAAAACATTGCAGATTCTCGTATTCGTGCTGCTATCTTAAAGTTGCCTGACCCGTCATTAGAGACTGTGATGAACATCATTGAAGCCCAAGATACTTTTGACTACGCTGAGTGTGAGTTAGATCAGCCATGTATTTCTCAAATTGCCTGTGCTAAGCAAGTTCTGTCACGCCCGCGGCCCCACCGGCAGAGTCAGACTGTAAACACTAGCCGGCCGCGTCATGTTAAACACATTCGTCAGCCGCGTGTGCAAAATGATAGAGTTAAGTCTTGCCCTAAGTGTGTTCTTGCTCATCCTCGTGAACGTTGCCCGTTAAGAAACGCGGTTTGTCACTTTTGTCAAAGGAAAGGACACATCCAGACTGTTTGTTTGCGTAAACGCAAGAACAATTCTAGTGCTGCCCAGCCCATGGATATTCATGTTCTTCAAAGCCAGCCCGCCCAGAAGGTCGCGTTTAAAGACTCCTTCCACGGTTTGTGTGAGTAATAAACTTGTTCGCAATAAGCCACCCACCCAGCCCTCTGCTATGCGACCCAAGCGTAATTCAAACGCTGTAAAAAGTAATGTACAGACTGCAAGTGAAGCGGGAGTTGTTGTTCCACCCGCCCAACCCACGAGTTGTCGTAAGCAGCGAACACGCGCTAAACGCGCTGATTTTGTGTCTTCCGCCTCCACTGCACCGATCCAGAGACAGTGTAATAAACTATTTGTGAAGCTACGCATCCAGGATAAGAACTTCCATTTTCAATAAGACACTGGTGCGTCTGTGACTCTCATAAATAGTGCTACATATGCGGCTATCGGCCGCCCTGAACTTTCAGCGGCAAAACATTCTTTGGCTACTTATAGTGGAGAATGAATTCCTGTGTTAGGTGTATGTAGCGTGCCAGCCACATTCCGTGGCAATACAAAAACAGTTTCATTCACAGTGCTCCGCGCTACAGACAGTGTAAACATTTTCGGATTAGACTGTTTTGACTTGTTTGGCCTGTCTATCCAAGACCATGTGTTGCAAATTAATTCTGTTGTTGTTCCTCAAGACAGCATAACCGAGTTGTGTAAACGATACGGTGACATATTTAAAGACGAACTAGGTTGTGCTGCGAACTTTGCCGCTCATATTATGTTAAAAGATAATGCTCAGCCTCGATTTTGTCGTGCTCGTCCAGTGCCTCACGCCCTCCGGGCGCTTGTAGAAGATGAACTTCGTCGTTGGCAAAACAACGGTGTTATTCAACCCGTTTCAGCGAGCCAGTGGGCTTCTCCCTTAGTTATTATAAAGAAACCGTCTGGCAAGTTACGTTTGTGTGCTGATTTTAAGTCGACAGTTAATCCTCAGACTGTCATTGATTCTTTTCCTTTGCCTAGACCGGACGAGCTGATGGATAAGTTAGGGGAAGCTCGTTTCTTTTCCAAAATTGATCTCCGTGAAGCATATTTGCAATTGCCCCTCGACGAGCAATCACAACAGTATTTTGTCATAAACACGTTGTTGGGGTTGTTCCGTTTTCTGCGTTTGCCTTTTGGTTGTGCGTCAGCTCCAGCTGTTTTTCAGCGTTTTTTGTCTCAACTTCTGGCTAATGTGCCATCGTGTTGCAACTATTTAGACGATATTGTTGTGTCCGGTCGGACGCCTGCTGAACATTTCCATAATTTGGAGTGTTTGTTTAAAGTGTTGTCTCAGGCAGGCCTACGTTGCAACATCGATAAATGTTCATTTTTCCTTACGGAGATGGAGTATCTGGGACATGTTATTAATGCTCAAGGCATTCATCCCTCCCAGTCACATTTAGCAGCTATTCGTGATTTGCCCGCCCCTCGCAATCTGCATGAATTGCAAGCAGTTCTTGGCAAATTGACGCATTATATTAGGTTTATACCTAATGCGTCACAGATTGCTGCACCGTTGCATCGTCTCCGCCGTAAGAATGTTCCGTTTGTGTGGTCAGCTGATTGCCAATCAGCCTTTCAGCAGCTTAAAGAGGCTTTATTGAATGATCGTTGTCTGGTCCATTACGACCCTAACAAGCCTCTGGTGTTAGCTTGTGATGCCTCTTCTTTCGGCCTCGGTGCTGTGTTGTCTCACCGAGTCGGTAACACCGAACGTCCTATTGCGTTCGCATCTAAATTGCTAAACAAAGCTCAGAGTAATTATAGCCAATTGGACAAGGAAGCGTTGGCTATTGTGTTCGGTGTCACAAAATTCCATCACTACCTCTATGGTCGACCATTCTATTTAGTAACAGATCACAAGCCCCTGACGTCACTGTTTCATCCGTCTAAACCAGTTCCTCAGTGGACAGCTCAGAGACTACAACGTTGGGCTCTTTTGTTATCACAATACCAGTATGAGATACTGTATCGCCCTACAGCTCAGCATGCAAACGCTGACACGCTTTCTAGATTGCCGATTGCTGCGGATGATGTCTTCGATTCCTCTGACGACTCTTACCATCAGATTGACGCCGATGAGCATCAATCCCTCTGGGATTTTCCGATTGATTATCGTCAGGTGGCACGTGAGACAGCTACGGATCCTCATCTGAGTTTACTATTACGTTTTGTTCAACGTGGTTGGCCGTCCAAGGCAAAGGACATATCGGATCCTGTGGTTCGTCGCTATTATCCGCAACGTCATCTGTTGTCTGTTTCGCACGGAGTTTTGCTGTTACGCACCGAGAATGACCAGCTTCGTGTAGTGGTTCCCCAAGTGCTCCAATCCAAGGTCCTTGACTTGTTGCACCAAGGTCATTGGGGAGTGGTCCGCACCAAGCAGCTTGCCCGCCGTCATTGTACATGGATTGGCATTGATAGGCAGATTATGCAGATGTCTACAGATTGTTCGACATGTGCCGAACACCAAGCTGCTCCGCCTCAATGCTATTTTGAGTGGGCACGCCCTGCCGGTCCATGGCAGCGAGTACATATTGATTTCGCTGGTCCATATTGGAATTCTCGTTGGCTCATCGTGATAGATGCATTTAGTAATTTTCCGTTTGTTGTGCCCATGCAGTCTACAACGTCTGCACAAACTATACACGCGTTGACTTCAATTTTTTGTATTGAGGGTCTCCCAGAAGTTTTAGTGTCTGACAATGGTCCACAATTTACCTCTGCTGAATTTGAGTTTTTGTTCTGCCAATGGCATTCGCCATGTTCTTACTCCGCTGTTCCACCCTCAATCGAATGGTGCAGCGGAACGTTTTGTACGCACATTCAAGGATCATATGGACTGCCTTCGTGCTACGCACTCTCGTCAGCAGGCCCTCATCACGTTCCTGTCGTTGTACCGGACCACGCCACGCGACGGCCCTTCGCCTGCGGAGCTTCTCCACGGCCGTCGTCATCGCACCCTACTACGGTTGTTGCACCCCCCGGATCGACCCGCCGCTTCTGAGCATCGCACGCGTTTTCAGCGCAACGACGCCGTTTTTTTTCAGAGTTTATCACGGTCGCCGTCGTTGGGAACGTGGTACCGTGATAAGTGTCCAGGGTCGCGGTTTTTATACTGTTCTAGGTGCTACTGGGGTGCACAGGAGGCATCAGAACCAGTTGCGCCGCGCTGGCCACCCGGATTCTGCCGCTCGTTCTTTGTCCACAGATTTGGTCCGCGGCGGGTTCCAGCCGCACCTTCCGCCTTCGCTGCCGCCCCCAGGGCAGCAGCAGCAGCCATCGCCGCTACCACGCCGACAGCCCGTCCCGTTGATGCCTCCTGCGCAGCTTCTTCCGGGAGCGCCCCAGGTGGTCGCTCCGGCGCCTGCGGTCCCTCTTCAGTCGCCACCGCCTTCGGAGCTGATGGACGTCGACCCCTCAGCCGGGCCGCCTTCCCAAGCGGTGGCTGTGCAGCCTGTCCTGCAGCCGCTTTCCTTGGGCACCCCCAAGGATTCTGACACCGCAGCGCCTTGTCCGGCGCCCTCCCAGCAGCCGTCGACGCAGCGTCAGGAGACGCTGCCTCTCTTCGTGGGTCCCGACGCCCCGTCGCGTCCAGTACCAGAAGCTGCGCCCGTGGTCACAGGCGTGCACCCTGACCTCGGTTTTCAGTCGGTGTTTCCCGGGGCCCCGCGCAGCCAATGCTGGGGTGCGGACCGGGGACTGCCACCGACAACAGTCTCCGCCCCGGTCACTGCTGCTACGCCTGCGGCCAGACCCCTCCCCCCGCCGTCGACGCTCGCCACGTCATTATTCAACGACGGTGTGGCGATTTGGGGGGGAGGAGTGTTATGTCCTAGCCAGTAATGCCAACCGAGCCCGCTGCCAAAAGGTTGGCAGCATCAAAGTCCGTACGCCGTCCACATAAGCAGCACCAGCAAGACAGCAAATCGCCACAAGCCTGCGCGCGCCACCGCTGGCTTCTGGCTTCTTAAGCGGTGGAGTCGCGAGCGCTAGGACAGTTCTGTATTCGCCGCTCAGTTGTATACTCGCCACCGAATTGTGTACTTGCTAGTCAGTTGTGTGTTCATCGCAGCAGAGTTGTTGTTTGTCGTCAGCCAACGCTGACCTAGCCGCTCCGACTCGAACTAGACAGATCTCTGTAGACACGGAGTTCACTATTGTGTTTCTGTATCTTCATCAATAAAGATAAGTACCGACTTTTATTTAATCTGAGTGTTTGGGCTTTAATCGTTCTGTTCACTGTTCCAGCGGACCGGTCGGCCCGCTATTAAAAGTGTGGCAGTGACTTCGTAAGCCATTTCTACAGCCAAGTGTTTGTCGCTACGAACACCGCCACAAAAATCCCAATTGACTGTTGGATAATTAAACTCTCCTTCAGTGATTACGGTTTGATTAGGGAACATGCATACTAGTGAACTTAGGTTTTCTCCTAAGTTTTCAGTTACATCTCAAGTTGAGTCTGGTGGTTCGTAAGGGGATCTAATTATGTAAGTATATGGTCACCATTACACTGAGAAGGGAATGATGCAGTCTGAAATACTGGAAACTAACCTGAAACTTTTGTCACAGGAAGAAAACACCAAAAGAAATGCACTGACGTAATTGTAGCTGCTAATGTACACTGCAAATTTTTTTAAAAAAATGTTGCAATTACTCATTTTCACCACATGAAGAACCACTTATAACATTGGTTTGTACAGCCCTTCCTGCCTAGCATGCAAATTGGTGAATAAGCACATGAAGCCATGACAAGATAATGTAGCACCATGTAGCATGAAATGCAAAGTACACACACGGAAACTATAAGCACTTAAACCATAGCAAAAATGTTTCAGATCACAAAGGTTTTGAATAGCTCGAAGTTCATATTGATGTCTAAGCTGCTGTAGATGTAATTATTGCACATGTGGCTAGAAAATTGAGACAATGTATGATGTTACAGCACAAGTTAGTTTCATCAAGAAGGCTTTTAATTTATTGAATAAAATATGAGAGTGTTTTGATAGGTCTGGTAATAGTTACTCCCCCAGAAAGCCCAAGTTTCAGGTTAGGGAACAAGGAAGAAGTCACTTGGGGCTATGTCTGGTGAATAAGGTGGATGAGGAACCAGTTCAGAGCCCAATACATGATGTACTTTTACCGTTGTTATCACTAATGTGTGGGATTGTGCATCATCCTGGTGAAAGAGCAGATTTTTTTCAGCCAGTGCAAGTTTCAAATGATCCAAGAATAAAGCACAATAGAATCCCATTATAGTTCAGCCTGTCTCAAGTAATCTATGAGGATTGTTCCTTGGTAAACCCCCCTCCCCCCCCCCCCCCCCCCCCCAAAAAAAAAAAAAAATATCAGTGACTATCACCTTACCAACAGAGAAAATGGTCTTTGCCTTTTTAGTGCACTTTCACCAATCTTTGTCCATTTTTGTGACTATGGTGTGTAATGATGGATATAGCTTTTCATCAAAAGTCACAAATCAGCTCAAAAAGTCTTACAGATTGCTATTAAACATTGCCAGACATTGTGTTGAAATGTTTTGCCAGATGTGCTTTTGATAGCCTGCAAGAAATTGTGACACTCACCTCACACACACATTTTTTGTAGCCAGTTCTCTGTGCAGGATATTATGTACTTGGTCAATTTATATACCTACGGTCTCAACAATCTCATGAATTTTTATTCAGTGGTCTTGCATTACCATATCATGGGTTTTGTCAGTGGTTTGCTTTGTAGTGACCTCAATTGGATGGCTGGAGGACACTTCATTTTCAGTGTTTCTCTGGCTACATTTAAATTCATTAATTCAGAAATGAATGGTCTTTAATGATGGTGCAGAGTCCACCTGAACTTTATCCAAATCTGGTTTGATTTGTGTGGTGTCCAACCCTTCAACTGAAAATGTTTAATAAGAGCAAAATACTCAGTTTCCTCCATTTTCAATCACAATTGGCTTACAGACCAATTCAGGTGGCTGTTAACAATAAACTAGATGCTGTACATTGTTGAAATTCTTTATGCAATCCATGAAACAATCAAGCTTAACAGTCATGAAGGTGCAAAAAAAATGTTTCATTCTTTGATGGAAACTTACCAGACTTACCAAACCACCATAGTATAGTACACCAATTCCTGTAGCACAGTTCTTATGACAATTTTGAATAATGTACCCTTTACTAACAATGAAAAAAATTCCTTGTTTGTTCACTGCAATCGTCTCAAAAATGTAAAGTATCTGTTGGATGATGAAACTAAACAGTTTCTTTACATCATGCACGCCTGATAAAAGAAATATCAATACATTCAAGCATATCACAGTAATTATTAACTTTATTTAGGCAGAATTGGGATGGAGTCAGAAATGGTTTTTGCCATTCTGCACATAGTGCTACATACCAGGCATAATTACTCAAAATTGTAAAACACAGTGATGTTAACAGACAATTCACAAATGACTAATGTTCAACAATAGTATTGGATGCTATGATTGTCTGACAATTTTCTAAAAAATGGTTTACACTGTGGAAACATTTTGTTATTGAGAGGCTGAATGGCAGAATTAGTTCTTAGTGGCATCTGAATTACCTTCATCATGCTCCTGAGTAAAGTAAAACCAGACATACTATGCTTCAGTGAACATCGACTAATTGAAAGTAAAATAGGTAATGTTGCAATGAAGGATTGCAAACTAGCTATTTACTTCTGCAGATCTAAATATAAGGGTGGTGGCATTTGTATATATATTAAAACAGGTATCCTCCTAATGATTTAAACAGTGAAGCTGCTACATTGCCCATAACTAGAGAAAAAGACTTTGAAGTTACTGGTATAGTGACAGAGGATTTTAGAGTGTTTTGTGTGTACAGATCACATTGTGGCAACATTAGCATCTTTCTGAAAAAAATTGCTAACTTATTGAGAATGAATATGAAGAGAAACCTTATTGTATGTGGAGGCTTCAACATTGACATGGTAAAAGACACAAAAATAAGACAGGATTTTGAAAAATTGTTAATACAGCACAACATGAAAGTAACAATAACTGCACCAACAAAGTGAGACAGTTATTGGCAACATAATTACTAATATGTTTAATTATGAGTAACATGTAGTTCAGACAGAAATATCTGATCATCATGGACAACTAATCAGATTTTGTGGAAGTAATGACACAGTATCAGAACCAAAACGAACAACCAAAGAAACTAGGATCATCAGTGAACAAAATATCAAAATCTTTGGAACAATGTTAAGTAAGGAAACCTGGAATGGAACCCTACAGGCCCAGAGTGTAAATGAAAAATACGATGCATTTTTTTCAACAATTAAATACCATTTTATGTAGCATTTCCCAAAGTAAAGAGACAAGAAAGGCTGAAAGATCAAACACAGTGGATTACCAGTGAAATACTATAACAGCGAAGGAAGCTGCAGGATATGAGACAGATGGGCAAAGCTGAAAAATATAAAATGTTAAAAAATATGTATAGCAAAACAATAAGAGAAGCAAAAGCAAGAGCAATTGACACCACCATCGAACTCAGAAAACAAGGCAAAGGCAGCTTGGAATGCAATTAATGCTGAAAGAAAGGAAAATGATGGGTCAAACAAAGAAGAAGGTATTAAGTCAATTAAAATAGACAACACAGTGGTCACAGATGGTATGGAAATAGCATACATACTGAATAATAACTATATCATTGTAGTAGAAAACTTAAAATTGGAAAGTAATAGTCAAAAACAAAAGAGCATTAAGGTATCAAAATGATCATGTAGTACTGTGTTCTTAAGATCAATCATGGAAGATGAACTAAGGAAACCTATACAGAAACTGAAGTCTAAGAAATCAGCTGGTGATGATGAAATATCAAATCATGTAATAGAGCTGGTAAGTGAGCAGATAATAACACCACTGCTGAACATAGCAGACTGTTCTTTCAGATATGGATTTTTTCCAGAAAAACTGAAGATAACGAAGGTGATGCCAGTGTAAGAGAAAGGAGATAAGGATGACCCCAACAACTACAGACCAGTTTCACTTGTATCAGGTTTCTTGAAAATCCTAGAAATGCTTATGTATACCAGATTAGTTAATTATATGAATATAACTGAGAGAAACATTCCACGTGGAAAAAATATATCTAAAAACAAAGATGATGTAACTTACCAGATGAAAGCGTTGGTATGTTGATAGAAACACTAACAAACACAAACACACACACAAAATTCAAGCTTTTGCAACCCACGGTTGCTTCATCAGGAAAGAGGGAAGGAGAGGGAAAGACGAAAGGATATGGGTTTTAGGGGAGAGGGTAAGGAGTCATTCCAATCCTGGGAGCGGAAAGAGTTACCTTAAGGGGAAAAAAGGACAGGTTTGGGCCAAACTCTTTGCCTTTACATATCTCTGCTTGTGTCTGTATATGTGCGGACGTGTGTGTGTGTGTGTGTGTGTGTGTGTGTGTGTGTGTGTGTGTGTGTGTGTATACCTGTCCTTTTTTCCCCCTAAGGTAAGTCTTTCCGCTCCCAGGATTGGAATGACTCCTTACCCTCTCCCTTCAAACCCATATCCTTTCGTCTTTCCCTCTCCTTCCCTCTTTCCTGATGAAGCAACCATGGGTTGTGAAAGCTTGAATTTTGTGTGTGTGTGTTTGTGTTTGTTAGTGTCTCTATCAACATACCAACACTTTCGTTTGGTAAGTTACATCATCTTTGTTTTTAGATATAGATTAGTTAATTATTTGGACAAACATAACATTCTCATACCCTCACAAGATGGTTTCAGAAAGGGTAAATCTACAGAATCAGCAATTGCCAGTCAATCAGAATACATTTTACAGTTCTTAGATGAAAAGAAAGGTTTTCTCTGCAATGTTTCTGGATCTTTCAAAAGCATTTGACACCACTGACCATGAAATGCTGATACAAAAATTAGGCAACTATGGCATTCGAGGGCAACCAGGTGAATGGATAAAATTATACTTATGCAACCACAAGCAGTACATATCTTTAGGAAACTCATACCAATCAGAAACCAAACCCATCAAATATGGATTGCCGCAGGGTTTGGTAATGGGGTCATTGTTATTTAATGTGTTCGCTAATGATATAGGTGTTGAGGAGGAAGAAAAGAAAATATTGTATGCTGATGATGTGAGAATACTAAAAAGTGACCAAAATATGGAACAACTTGAGAGAAGAGCATACATATCTGCAAATGTCACAGCTCAATGACTGTTGGAAAATGAACTGGTTATAAATCTAAAAAAGACTATGTATGCAGTGTTTAAAAACAAGGAGAAGGCTGTAGACATGGATTTAGAGGTTGATGAAACAAGGCTGGAAGAAGTAGAATCTGCTAGATTCTGAGGTATTCTTGTGGATAATGAACTGAAATGGAAAAAAAAAACATACTAATAATGTCTGTAAGAAACTGAACTCTGTCATATTCTTAATGATGCAGCTATCACAGTATTCAGACATGAACAGTGTATCATGGACTTTTCAAACCACACTTACAGTGTGGAGTGACTGTGTGGGGAAACTCAAATAAACAAGAGACAAAACAAGTGTTTACATTACAAAAAAGCAGTTAGGACCATTTTAATAAGAAAGACCTCTGAAATGTGCAGAAACTGTTTCAAGAAGTTAGGTATCTTAACTTTTTCATCGTTGTATGTATACAAAACAATAATGTACATCACAAAAGGTAGTGAGGACTGTATTACAAATGCTAGTGCACACACCCACAATACAAGAAGGGAGAATGAAGTATGGAGCATACCCCACCGACTGTGGCAATGCTAGAAAAAGGACCCCAATACTCTGGTGTCAGACTACTAAGAAGTCTGCCTAAAAACCTGCAAGATAGTGTACTTGACAATGACTTTCCAAAGAAACTTAAAGACTATCTCATTGAAAAAGAGTTTTACAGTGTTGCAGAATACTTATGCCATTAAATTTGTATATATTGTTATTCATTATCAGTGATGTAAAAATGTAAGCTAAAGGGGTAGAAAAATAAATGATAATGAATGTTACTACTTTGATATGTCCTATATTACATGTACATTTACTGTACACAATGTAATCTTACAGGATCAAATAAAATTCAGTTCAATTCAGTTCAGAGGAATTGTTATGTCAAGACCAAGACTCCAACAAAACAACAAATTAATTTCTGCAGCTGGTAAGAAGATGTTTCAGCTGTAATTGAAAATTATTCTCTACCATTTTTCCAGATTTTGCTACATTGGTTACTTTTGCAACTAGACAGTCCTAATTTGCCTGAAGGTTCATGAAGACAGATACAAAACTGTGGAAACATTATCCAATGATATATATTTTTGCCATTCATTGACTGTACAAGTGACTCTATTTTTTTCACTTGAAATGATATGGTGTGGTTCATACATAGATCTTGCATTAAAACTGACTGATAGCCTTTATTCACAGCATTTTATGGGATAACAAAAAGCTGTGTATTCACTTCAGCTACTAATTTCTCTACAGTATTAACTGTTAATGACATCTGTACACATTTACATTTAGTAAAATTTGTAGCTTTGTGACTTCATTTTCTATATAATTTCTTGAATCTGTGTACCAGAGGACACAGTCTTATGGATCTCCCGCAGTACTGGCATACTGAATATCATGAGCAGTTCCAAATCTTTCAAGTAGTTCTTCTTTCACACTTTTTTGAGTTTCATTTTGGCACATATTTCATACTTTATGTAAATCTTTCTTCTATTTATGCAATGTACGTATGTTCAGATTTTATGAAACAAAAATGGTTTTGCATACTGGTACTGCTAAACTTGAAGTGCTTTTTCTCTCCTATGTTTAACCAAAAAATTTACAACTTCTTCTTTGTCATGGGTAACTATTACTGTACATATTTCCTTTGGGTTTGGAAGGTATTCTATTTTTGTTATGGACTTTAACTAGCCCAACAGTCATCATTTGAACCACAATTCACAGAATCATCAGAGTTATTTCCTGTTTTGTCTAATGTTTACACAATTTCTAATGAAATATTGACACCATTTGAATGAATTTTAAGGAATCAACTAATAAATAACACATATGTCGATCTTCAGGAGAAGTAGATGATTTTGATTGCATAACATGTTCATCTTATTTTATCTTGGCACAAAGACAGATGCTAATAGTAAGCATGTACGAAGAAAACAAAAAGAAAATAAATCCAGTTTTATCTATGTTGTTAATGCTTAGTGATAACGCTAAGGGAACTGCTAATTGTTATGGATATTTAATAAGTTGTGAATTATAGTGAATAATAGCTGCGATCAACTGTCACAGAGAGTAACTGTGACCAATTGTTGCAGAGAAACTATCGATGAGAACTGAAATGCCAATTAAAGAAATACCCCTGCCATGTTGTGCATGTGCTACCTACTACAATTACGGTAGAAATGTACATTTCTCCAGCTATCTGGTGAGGTGCAAATGTGGCAATGTTCAGATTTAAAAAAAAAAATGCTTTCAGTGAGTTGTAGCAGTTGAAATTTTGACACTGTGTTTCCTTTGGTGTATTTTTCCTGTATAAAAGATACTAAGACAGGTTTTAGCATATCATATTTCATCATTCTCTCATGAGCCTTGTCCAAAAAATCTTGCATAGCTTCAATTTACATCCCAATGGATCTGAATTTCTTGTCTACTGCAACAAATACACCAGTTCCATTTCCCATTTGTCTGTCCTTTTGATACACTGGGTGTCTTTTCAAACCTCCCACATTTCAAAGGCCTGAGGAGAAAACAACAGTAGAAACATTAATGCAGTTTCACCATATGCTAGGGAATCTCAAAGAATATATTTAATAATCATCAGTACACCTCTACTGTGAACAATTTGTTGACAAAGAATATTGAATCTGTATTCAGTTTATTGCCATTTTCTTTGTTAGATATCCTCTGTCACTGTTGCATTCCCATGAATGGTATGATATGTTAATATAATAATATTGTCCACTTTGGTCACATACACACAGTCCTTCATGAATACCGACAAGACAAAAGCCAGTGGGGTCATGTCCGGGGCATGGGGTAGCCAGGTAATGGGTACTTTTTGTCCAGTACAGCAGTTGGGAAATTTTATATCCAGGAACTTGTGAACAGCTAATGACTGATGTGCAACCTTGTTAAAAGATGATATTGGGTTGTAAGTATGAGGTGTGACCTAAAATTATGGGGAATCTTCATTTTTCAAAATAATTTGCCCCTAACTGACTTATGTGGGCTTCTTAGCAATGCTTGTCCGATGTCCTTCGTTGTCTCTTCCAAAACACTATGATGTGTACCGCCGGAATGTACCAGAACAGTTCCAATTCCCAGAAACTTGCAATACCATTCCTTAATTGTTTTCAGGTGAATCACATCTCCATACAAACAATGAAAATCTCTTTGCGCAGTAATTGGCAATTTTGTTTCTGCAAACAATACTACTGCTTGTGCTGCTGTGGTGCACAATTTTTCCTTTGTGTGATCAAGCTGCATTCTGATGACAATAGTTGCCATTCCTGACACAGGAATATAAATCCTTTGAGATGCTCTAGTATATGATGGAATTTCATCATCATATCTCCTGCAGTTTTTTTCCTGGGCCTTTGAAATGTGGGAGGCTTGAAACAGACACCCTGTATTCTTCAATTTTCCCCCAAAATCTCACGGCTGTCAATTTTGGCTTTGAACCAGATTTCTGTACTTAGTTTTATGTGAGCTCCCCTGCGTCTCCTTATTTCTAGTGGCCATTAATGGTCTGGCTGCAGCAGTGGGGTCGTCGGTGTCTCCTTCTTTGTATGCCGACGACTTCTGCATCTCATTTAGCTCCACGACTACGGGAGTCGCCGACCGCAGGCTGCAAGTCGCCATTCGCAAGGCAGCATCATGGGCTCTGACTCATGGTTTTCAGTTCTCTGCAGCCAAGACTCGAGTTATGCACTTCTGCAGGCGTCGGACGGTCCACCCTCATCCTGAACTTCACCTCGGCGGCCACCTGCTTGAAGTGGTGGACACTTGCCGCTTCTTGGGACTCGTGTTTGATGCCCGGCTCACATGGGTTCCTCATGTTACTCAGCTGAAGCAAAAATGCTGGTGGCACCTCAACGCCCTCCGCTGCCTTAGCCACACGTCTTGGGGTGCAGATCGCTGCACGCTGCTGCGATTGTACAGAGCCCTTGTGCAGTCCCGGCTTGATTATGGGTGCCTGGCCTATGGGTCTGCATCACCCTCAGTGTTGAAGTTGTTAGACCCCATACACCACTGTGGGGTTTGGCTTGCAACTGGCGCTTTTCGTACCAGCCCCGTAGATAGTCTACTGGTGGAGGCCGGGGTTCCCCTGCTGCGGATTCGCCGCCATCGACTGCTCGCCGACTATGCTGTCCACGTGCATTGCTCGCCAGACCATCCCAATCATCGCCTGCTTTTCCCTGCCATGGTCCTCCATCTGCCCGAACGGCGACCTAGGTCTGGGCTTTCCGTAGCTGTTCGTGTCCAGTCCCTGCTGTCAGAACTGGGGTCATTCCCTCTTCTGCCTCCCTTCCGGGTCCGTACACCTACGCCTCCCTGGTGTTTGTCCCGGCCGTCCGTCCGTCTGGATTTGGCACAGGGACCTAAGGACTTGGTTCCTCCTGTGGCCCTCCATCGCCGTTTTCTTGCACTCCTCGAATCATTTCCGGGCTGTGAGCCTGTCTACACTGATGGTTCCCTGGTTGATGGTCGCACTGCCTACGCTTTTGCTCATGCTGCCCATGTTGAGCAGCGCTCCTTGCCGGCTGGCTGCAGTATTTTTACTGCAGAGCTGGTGGCCATCTTGCGCGCTCTTGAGCATATGCGTTTCTGCTCAGGTAGGTCCATCGTCATCTGCAGTGACTCCCTGAGCAGCCTTCAGGCCATCGACCGCTGCTATCCCTCTTCTCCTCTGGTGTCCTCTATTCAGGAGTCTGTTTCCGCCATTGCCCGTTCTGGACGTTCGGTGGTCTTGGTTTGGACGCCAGGTCATGTTGGCATCCCGGGGAACGAACGTGTTGACAGGCTGGCCAAAGGGGCGCTTGACGCCCCAGCTTTGGAGATCGGCCTCACGGCTCCCGATCAGCAGCTGGTGTTGCGCCGTAAGGTGCTTGGGATGTGGTCTGCTGAATGGCGAGGCTTTACAATGCCTAATAAACTGCAGGCTGTCAAGGAGACGACCGATGTGTGGCGCTCCTCCCTGCGGTCTTCTCGCAGGGACTCTGTTATCCTGTGTCGGCTCCGCATCAGCCATACATACCTGACGCACGGCCATCTTTTGCGTCAGGAGGATGCCCCCCTGTGTCGGTGTGGGTCCCGGCTGACGGTCGCCCACATTTTATTGGAGTGTCCCCGACTGCGCACCCTTCGGCAGTCTTTTAATTTTCAAGGCACCTTGCCTTGATTTTATGCGACGATGCCTCCATGGCTGACAATGTTTTACATTTTATCCATGCTAGTCCTTTTTATGGATCCATTTAGGGGGGGTCCTGCACTTTTCCGTTTCTGTGTCTTTTGTCCTCGCGTCTCTCCATATTTGTTGCTGTTTTGGTGTCTCATCGGATGGTTGACTCTTTCCCTTTTTTGTTGTCGTGGTCAGTCAACCAGTCTCCGGCCATCTTCTTTTCTTCTATTTCTTTCTGTCTGGTGTTCGTCTGTACTCTTCTTTTCTGTAGTGTTCGTTGCCTAATTTGTGTTCTTTAGCACCTGGGGGGGGGGGGGGGGGGGCAGTCTCCTTCCCCTTGGGGTTTTATCTGCTCTGCGACTTTGTCTCGCTTGTTTTTGGAATGGGGGACTGATGACCTTAGCTGTTTAGTCCCCCTTAAACATCCTAACAACCACCACCACCACCCTGCTTTTAGGAGTGCTTCAAACTCCAGTCTTTTGTTATGATAGTTTTAGCATATAATCACAGAGATTTTAGTTCTCTTGGCTGTAGAGGTCACTTCTTTAGATCTTACATCAATTGTATAATTCTCAGTCTCCTATAGCTAGTGTTACATGAACCAGAGAAAGTGTCACCTAATATACACAAAATTTTGTGTTCACCATGTATTGGTCTTTAAACGTTACTACTTAACTTGCGTTGACTTGTGGTTCATTGATGTTGTAGATGCTGCAAATAATGAGAACATCACAAAAATTTCAAGCTTGACAAACTATTTATTGACATCAGCTGATCAACAGAATTGACATCAGTGCAAACTACCGATGAAACTCAGCTATACCGAACTGAACTGCACTGACTCCTGAAGTAAACAAAACTTGACTGACTGCCCCCATGCAGCTTCACTGCGTTGCTTTAAATATAATTTTAACAATTGCTACCATTGTTAATTTATTGCAAAATGTAACTTACAATTAAAAACAATTTCATCTAAACTAACTGCTGTTACATTTGTACAGGTTATAAAATATAATGTCAAATAACATAATATTTTTATCATCATCATCTTGGTTTTATGTGTGAAAATTAATTCACAATCTGATTTCAACAATTATTTTGATTATGCTTTAATTTCATAATAAGTAACTGTATGGATTTTCAAGAGGATGTCATTATCAGGAGAAAGAAAACTGGCGTTCTACGGATAGGAGCGTGGAATGTCAGATTCCTTAATCGGGCAGGTAGGTTAGAAAATTTAAAAAGGGAAGTGGATAGGTTAAAGTTAGATATAGTGGGAATTAGTGAAGTTCGGTGGCAGGAGGAACAAGACTTTTGGTCAGGTGAATACAGGGTTATAAATACAAAATCAAATAGGGGTAATGCAGGAGTAGGTTTAATAATGAATATAGCAATAGGATTGCGGGTAAGCTACTACAAACAGCATAGTGAACACATTATTGTGGCCAAGATAGACACAAAGCCCATGCCTACTACAGTAGTACAAGTTTATATGCCAACTAGCTCTGCAGATGATGAAGAAATTGCTGAAATGTATGATGAGATAAAAGAAATTTTTCAGGTAGTGAAGGGAGACAAAAAACTAATAGTCATGGGTGACTGGAATTCGAGAGTAGGAAAAGGGAGAGAAGGAAACATAGTAGGTGAATATGGATTGGGGCTAAGAAATGAAAGAGGAAGCCGCCTGGTAGAATTTTGCGCAGAGCATAACTTAATCATAGCTAACACTTCGTTCAAGAATCATCAAAGAAGGTTGTATACATGGAAGAACCCTGGAGATACTAAAAGGTATCAGATAGATTATATAATGGTAAGACAGAGATTTAGGGAGCAGGTTTTAAATTGTAAGACATTTCCAGGGGCAGATGTGGACTCTGACCACAATCTATTGGTTATGAACTGTAGATTAAAACTGAAGAAACTGCAAAAAGGTGGCAATTTAAGGAGATGGGACCTGGATAAACTGAAAGAACCAGAGGTTGTACAGAGTTTCAGGGAGAGCATAAGGGAACAATTGACAGGAATGGTGGAAAGAAGTACAGTAGAAGAAGAATGGGTAGCTTTGAGGGATGAAATAGTGAAGGCAGCAGAGGATCAAATAGGTAAAAAGACGAGGGCTAGTAGAAACCCTTGGGTAACATAAGAAATGTTGAATTTAATTGATGAAAGGAGAAAATATAAAAATGCAGTAAATGAAGCAGGCAAAAAAGAATACAAATATCTCAAAAATGAGATCGACAGGAAGTGCAAAATGGCTTAGCAGGCATGGCTAGAGGACAAATGTAAGGATGTAGAGACTTGCCTCACTAGGGGTAAGATACATACCTTCTACAGGAAAGTTAAAGAGACCTTTGGAGAGAACAGAGCCACTTGTATGAATATCAAGATCTCTAATGGAAACCCAGTTCTAAGCAAAGAAGGGAAAGCAGAAAGGTGGAAGGAGTATATACAGGGTTATACAAGGGCGATGTACTTGAGGACAATATTATGGAAATGGAAGAGGATGTAGATGAAGATGAAATGGGAGATACGATACTGCGTGAAGAATTTGACAGAGCACTGAAAGACCTGAGTCGAAACAAGGCCCCGGGAGTAGACAACATTCAATTGGAACTACTGACGGCCTTGGGAGAGCCAGTCCTGACAAAACTCTACCATCTGGTGAGCTAGATGTATGAGACAGGTGAAATACCCTCAGACTTCAAGAAGAATATAATAATTCCAATCCCAAAGAAAGCCGGTGTTGACAGATGTGAAAATTACCAAACTATCAGTTTAATAAGCCACAGCTGCAAAATACTAACATGAATTCTTATAGACGAATGGAAAAACTGATAGAAGCCAACCTTAGCGAAGATCAGTTTGGATTCCATAGAAATGTTGGAACACGTGAGGCAATACTGACCCTACGACTTATCTTAGAAGAAAGATTAAGGAGAGGCAAACCTACGTTTCTAGCATTTATAGAATTAGAGAAAGCTTTTGACAATGTTGATTGGAATACTCTCTTTCAAATTCTGAAGGTGACAGGGGTAAGATACAGGGAGCGAAAGGCTATTCACAATTTGTACAAAAACCAGATGACAGATATAAGAGTCGAGGGGTATGAAAGGGAAGCAGTGGTTGGGAAGGGAGTGAGGCAGGGTTGTAGCCTATCCCTGATGTTATTCAATCTGTATATTGAGCAAGCAATAAAGGAAACAAAAGAAAAGTTTGGAGTAGGTATTAAAATCCATGGAGAAGAAATAAAAACTTTGAGATTCGCCGATGACATTGTAATTCTGTCAGAGACAGCAAAGGACTTGGAAGAGCAGTTGAACGGAATGGGTAGTGTCTTCAAAGGAGGACATAAGATGAACATCAACATAGAAAGACCTTCGAACTACTTCATGCTATCACTTCCCACAGATCAAATACATGCTCTACAGAATATAACTACAATAATCTCCATTATCTTATATACTCCTAGATTCTATTCTGTCATGAAAATGCTAACACTAACTATTATACACTGTACAGTACACACACATACATATCTAGAAAATTGTCTTTTACTCCCAGAACTATACATCGTCCCACCAATTACCTCCTGAACATCATCACAGGTTCATAAAGCTCATAACATGCACAAAAAAAGTAAACATTACTTACTAATACAGATTACCCACAGTGTGTGATGGCCAGAAATTAGTTTCTTACCAACACTTACAATACTTATTATGTACATAGTACACACTTTAACCTATTATCATCCTTATCTCTACCAAGCTATTGTAACTTTCTCACTATGTTTTACACAACTCATTTCTCATGAACTAAACATAAAATGTCCTTTTCACTTATGTTTCTGCTATAGTAGTAACTATTGTCTGAAATGCTTAAAGAATCATTATTTTTGCATCTTAAGAGGTACAAAATAATTATAAATTATTGGTCAGTCATTACTGTAAGAAAGTCAAATTTAGTACACAGTTCACATTTTCAAATTATTCCTCAAATAATGTCACTCAATATTCACATTACATATATAATGTCAAATAACATAATATTTTTATCATCATCTTGGTTTTATGTGTGAAAATTAATTCACAATCTGAATTCAACAGCCGGCCGGTGTGGCCGTGTGGTTAAAGGTGCTTCAGTGTGGAACCGCGTGACCGCTATGGTTGCAGGTTTGAATCCTGCCTCGGGCATGGATGTGTGTGATGTCCTTAGGTTAGTTAGGTTTAACTAGTTCCAAGTTCTAGGGGACTGATGACCACAGCAGTTAAGTCCCATAGTACTCAGAGCCATTTGAACCATTTTTGAATTCAACAATTGTTTTGATTTTACTTTAATGTTGTAATTAGTGACTGTTGGAATTTATTGCTAACATTTGTTCAAAGTATACACACCGTGCTTTGCTAGATTACATAAATTAAATACACACATTTTCTCAAAAACTGGAATTTCATAGATTTGGGTGGTGTATCTAGCCTGTAGGTGGCAGCATAGTGTAGATGCACACATACTATCATCAGTATAAAAATGGCCGCCCCACTTGTGACTTGCACCAGGGAAGAACAGTGAATGGCTTTTGCATAGTGAAGGTGTGAAACCTATTGAAATTCATCGATGAATGAAGGTTCAGTACAATGATGCATGTTTGTCACAGCAGCAAGTCTACAAATGGAGTAGGAAGTTCACAAATTGTGTGACTTCAGTGGAATATGCTCCTCATCCAGGTCAGGCACAACGAGTTGTAGCTCCACAGAACATTGCAGCAGTTGAAGCCATAGTGAAGGAAAACCGCCAAGTGACACTGAATGACATTGCAGCATGTTTACAGATTAGTCATGGGTCAGCACGCCACATTGTGCATGATGTGCTCCAGTTTCACAAAGTGTTTGCAAGATGGGTGCCACAGCAACTGACTCCTGTAATGAGAGAATGACATGTTGATGCTCGTGAAAAACTTTTTTGACACTTTGAATGAGAAGGTGATGGCTTCCTTGCAAGAATCATTACTGGGGATGAAGCCTGGGTTCACTTGCACCAACCGGAAATAAAGAGAGTGAGCAAGGAATGGCGCCATTAGTCATCACCAAAACCAAAGAAGTTTCCAACAGAGTCATCAGCAGGAAAGGTTATGCTGACTCTCTTTTGGGACGAAAAAGGTGTCATTTTGGAGCGTTACATTGGCTAGATGGACCACTGTCACCAGTGCATCATACACAGGTCCAAAAAAATTGTCTGTGGCCTGCAATCAAATCAAAATGATGTGGATTGCTGCCAGCAAGTGTCCTTTTGTAACATGACAATGCAAGGCCACACACTGCCCGTACAACAGTTGCAACAATCACAGACCTGCATTTTGAGTGTCTTCCTCATCCACCATACTCACCAGAGTGATTTCCAAGTGATTTTGATATGTTTGGACCACTCAAAGATGCAATGGGAGGAAAGGAGTTCCATTCTGATGAAGAGGTACACCACGCGGTGCATGAGTGGTTGCGCGGAAAATGAAAAGAGTTATTTTCTAAAGGAGTTTATGCACTTTGTAAGCGCTGGAGGACTTGCATTGAGCATGGGGGAGATTATGTTGAAAAATGATACAGCTTTGTACCACTTCTGTGCAATTAATAATATTTAAAAAAATATTTAAGGTAGTCATTTGACTCACCCTCATACAAGCATCGATAATCACAATGAATTGCATAAAAATGAATAATGAATGAAATTACATCACTGTATAATGATTTGATTCAGTTCAATTCAATTCAATCTCTTTATTCATCTGTTAAAAAAATACATTGTATGGATGTAGTCAATTACAGTATAGTATCTTACACTTAATTTGTTTCAAAAACTTGGGTGTTAAATATAAACATTTTATATCAGTATACATAAATTATATTACTTTTCCATATTCAGATATTTTTCAGTGTTATAAAAACTATGCATCAGTAAAAACTGTGTAAGATCTACCTTGAATTTATGAAATTCTTTGATTTTCTTTATCGTAGAAGGCAATGCACTGAAAACTATTTTTGGCTGGTAGTTTACACTTTTCTGGTAGAGCACTACTTTGTGGGTGTCTCTGTGAAAATCATCTCTGTTCCTTGTTTTATGGTTATGAACCTGATTATTTAATGTTGAAAATTCCTGGTGAGTTTGCAGAAAGCATACACATTCATAGATGTATAAGTCAGGAAGAGTCATTATTTTAAATCTTTAAATATTTCCCTACATGACACTCCACAGGGAACCCCTTTCATTATTCTAATAGCCCTTCTTTGAAGTTTGAAAGCTTGTTTTGCCATACCTGTATTTCTCCAGAAGATTGCACCATATCTAAGCAAACTGTTCATATAAGCAACATAAGAATGTACGTCATTCCAAAATAAATGATGGTGTCTGTCTGCACCTGGCATGGCATTTCACCGATGTGAGACAGACATTTGTGGCCCTAATATTTAACCTTATGGAACAACTAATTGTGTGAGTTTCCAGCCGCAAAGGATTGTATTGCTACTGTTATTAATAAGTACTCTCTGTTTTCTCTTCGCCAAGTGTGATGACATCTAACTAAGAGATTTCCCTTGTGACACCCACAGCTAATCAGTTTTTGAAGAAGCAGGTCATGATTAGGAGTATTGAAGGGTTTGGTAAGGCAACAAACGATATCTGATACACACAATCTATTATTGAAACAAGTGCTATATTTAGTGACTAATTAATATATTGCATGGGTTGTGCTGCAGCCTTCTCTAAAACTGTACTGATGGCGTAAAATAATAATGCGGGATGAATTATAATTTTCTGTCTGATCACATGCAACTCTTTCAAATATTTTTTAAAACATTGGTAACTATGAGAAAGGCGTTTCGTTACCATTTCATCTTGTCTGCCCTTCTAATGAACTGGCCAAACTTAAGCATAGTTCAACTTCTCTGGAAATTGTCCGTCTTCAAAAGGCTAGTTAACTATGTGTGAGAGTGGATGTGCAATACTGTGATAGACTGTTTTTGTTATTCTAGTTGGAACCTCACCCAAAGTCACTGATTATCAATTTTCATAAAATTATTTGTGTGAAATTTTTAATGTGTGTGCTTTTTCTCTCTAGCATTACTATAATTTCTGTGGTGGGAGTATCCTCAGCTAATTACATTAGAACTGCCTGTTTTACTGTGACACAATTTTCCTGTCACTAACATCAGAGAAATTTCCTATTTTCAGGGCAGCCAATTCTTGTTTTACTCAAGATGCTCTTGTCTGAACTTAGGGTTCACTTGATTTCAGCAGTCCTAGAGCTTCCTGTTCTCTTACTGATCTAGTATATCTTACTTATCATGAAAATATAGCTGAAATGGCTGCTTGTGAATCTGAAGAATTGCCTTTGACTGAAAACTTCTCTTTTGTCTCTTAACCGTCATTACAGTTTCACTGACTCAGTTTCAGTTTCAGTGGAAGACAGTACCTCAGTCTTGTTGGTTTGGGTAATAGGTGGAATACACTGATTTCTCCTATCCATACCACTGAGTCACAACTCACGGTAAAGTTGACAACCACTGACAGTCTTCATACTTCCTCTGTGGAAGAAAGAAGCCATGGGACAGGACAGTAATAAGGTACCTGACTCTTGGTAACTATCTCAACATACCCATATACAGCAGCTTCCAATTGCTTGACAGTATGTAGGGCAGTTTCCAGCTGTACACAAGCACCAAATAACTGATCCCGTGCCTCACAGTGAGGCTGCACTGTGGCTGGTGCAAATTTTTACAGAACAGTAAATAAATAACTCTGAAAAATGGTTGTTTATTCATTTTTAAATTCTGGATTTGTTAAACTAAAAGTATTAACATTTCCCTTTAAATAATAATAAGTAAAACAATATTTATATTAAGGGAACATAAAAGCTTGGGATCAAAGTTACTGGTTTCTGGAAACTTTTTCGTGTGTGTGTGTGTGTGTGTGTGTGTGTGTGTGTGTGTGTGTGTGTTCCACATCTCCTCCTAAACCACTGGATCAATTTCAACCAAACTTGGTACCCATGTACCTTACTGTCTTGAACACTCATATTATAAAAACACAGACTATTGTAACAGGTAATGCACAAATTTTGAACTGAGCTTACAACTAACAAATACATGCAACAAAGCTTGGTGCAAGATGCAGGCATCACAGTGCCATTTTACTCTAAAACTTATTACAACATCACAAATATTTTTACCTCTAGTTCCGCAGTGAATTTTAGCTAAACTATCAGAGTTTTCTTTCATGAAACAGAAATCGTGCAATTTAATGTGAAATACTTTTCTTAATTTTGAACCAAATTAATAATGTTATTTTTTTAAAAAACTCTTTTCATTGAGTTCAGCAATTGAAAAACCAAAATCCTGTTCATTGCAGTTTTAATTATCGTTAATTAATCTGTTATTAGCAATATTCTTGAAAGGGGAAAGGGGTCTCATGTGAATGATTTATTACAATACTGAATTTAATTATCATTATACAGGGTGATTCGAAAAGAATACCACAACTTTAAAAATGTGTATTTAATGAAAGAAACATAATATAACCTTCTGTTGTACGTCATTACAAAGAGTATTTAAAAAGGTTTTTTTTCACTGAAAAACAAGTTCAGAGATGTTCAATATGGCCCCCTCCAGACACTCGAGCAATATCAACCCGATACTCCAACTCGTTCCACACTCTCTGTAGCATATCAGGCGTAACAGTTTGGATAGCTGCTGTTATTTCTCGTTTCAAATCATCAATGGTGGCTGGGAGAGGTGACCGAAACACCATATCCTTAACGTACCCCCATAAGAAAAAATCGCAGGGGGGTAAGATCAGGGCTTCTTGGAGGCAAGTGATGAAGTGCTCTGTCACGGGCTGCCTGGCGGCCGATCCATCGCCTCGGGTAGTTGACGTTCAGGTAGTTACGGACAGATAAGTGCCAATGTGGTGGTGCTCCATCCTGCTGAAATATGAATTGTTGTGCTTCTTGTTCGAGTTGAGAGAACAGCCAATTCTCTAACGTGCTACATTTTCATCACTCGTTTTCGGCCGTCCAGAACTTGTCCCTTTGCACAAACACCCATTCTCTGTAAACTGTTTATACCAACGTTTAATACACCACCTATGAGGAGGTTTAACACCATACTTCGTTCAAAATGCACGCTGAACAACTGTCGTCGATTCACTTCTGCCGTACTCAATAACACAAAAAGCTTTCTGTTGAGCGGTCACCATCTTAGCATCAACTGACGCTGACGCCTAGTCAACAGCACCTCAAGCGAACAAATGTACAACTAAATGAAACTTTATAGCTCCCTTAATTCGCCGACAGATAGTGCTTAGCTCTGCCTTTTGTCGTTGCAGAGTTTTAAATTCCTAAAGTTGTGGTATTCTTTTTGAATCACCCTGTATTGTTTAAAGGTCAATTGGTTGATTACATCACAACCTCCATAAAAATTTTTCTCTGGAATAGGAGTGACAAGCAATTGTTTTCTCAAATGATCTCATAGAGAGCATGGTACAAAGTTTCTAGTTTTTGTATGTTTCTTCATAAATGTGTGTCATATGTATCAAAACATTACTAATTATGTGTTTTCTCACTGTTGTGTGCCAAATGTCTCCTAATCAGGCTTCACTTTGTTCTGCAACCATTCTAACATTCTTTTCAGGAAAAATCTGTTACTTATTAGTATGTTTACATTTTGGACAGTACCGTTCACAGTAAAGTTTCCAAATATTGAGATATTGTTTCTGTGTTATCTGTCACTATGGAAATCAATAACTTGGCAAAAAAGTATCTGATCATATAACTGTGGATATTATTTTCTTTAAGAGAATTATAAAAAGACATTATATCAGATTAAGCATTCATGCAGACTGTATATTTGTTCAGGTTAAGCATCAACAACCACAGCAACAACACTTGCAACGGCAACACCACAGATTACCACCAGGACAAGTAGAAGGCAAAATTATTAACAGCCCACCTGAAAACTCACAAAGCAGAAAGAATTATGAATCAGTTGATATTGTAGTTTATACCACTCAAGAACCTTCACTACACAGGGATTCTGGTATGTATTTAAGTAATATTACTGAGTTAAAGAATTTGGCAGTTTTCAAATGTATGAATTAAATTAAATCAAATGCAACTACTAGTTTGACCTATACAAGATGGTATGCTAATTTAGTTGTTTCACTTATTTTAGTAAAAGATAAGGGTATGAGCTGCAATTTTTTTAAAATTTTTAATGTCATTTTCCATTGCTGAACACTTTCACTATATGAAAAGTTGTTGTGTTTACTCATTCCATTGTTTGTGATCCATCCATGGTTTCTCATTATTACAGCAAAATTAATTAAAATTTTGAATCAGTCCATGAGACATACCCAGATGGATCAATTTATTTTGCACTGGGTGCAAAAGGCAAGCATCTCAATTAAATCCCAGACAACACAAAGTTTAAGATTTTCATATTTTATAATGTTTGCAAATTGATTTCCTGTACTTGTTCCTATTAGAGTTTTGGTTTCATTCTTCATTTTATGTTTACACTTTTTCAAGAGTGTGTTTGGTATTGCAGGTATGAAAGCAAGTCACAGTGAGCACAGCAAAAATAGTTCACATACCAGGCATCCTGTATCTCCTTCTCAGCCACTAAGGTCAGAGGGACCAGATGATACTGATATCATTGTGGAGCCAGTGGATGGTGAAGCTGCTCGTCCCAGTGGTGCCATTTTATCACTTGCACTTGGTAATACACTAAAAACTGGCACCTCTCAGTTTTATTATTCAGAAATAATTTTGTAGTTGTCACCAAAGTGACATTCTTTAATGTATTTTTGTGACAGTTTTATGATTTAGACATTATGAGTTATAGAAAGTTGAGAATAGAGTGAAGCCCTTCTTTCACATTTTTCTGGGAAAATGGTACTAGTGATAAATTACATTTTCAGCCCACACATAAGTTTTACATTTTATGAGCACATTGGCAGTTCATAATTACTGACAAAAAAATATGGAACTATAGCTTGTTATAGTTTCAATCACGACTTTTTTCTGCCTGATTCTTATTTCATAAACACATTTAAAAGTCTTGACGTCTTAATGAATAATGTAACAGACTGTGGGCTTTCAAAAAAATGTGGCCCTCAACTACGAACCCTCAGACTCAGAGTTGAAATATTAAAAGTTTTGGCTGGTTTCGTTGTCTGAGGGCTGGGATATGTAGTTGCTGCCTTACATGCCAAATACTGCTGATTGTACGGTATACAATATGAATACACATAATGAATTGAATGGGTGAAGTTTCCTATCACTCGGCAACTGCGAATTTTGAATGTAACATAGAAATTTATAAATGAAAGATTGCAATTAAATAAAATCTGCAGGTACTATTTTTAATGCGTTTAAATGATGAGTACAATAGCAGAAGTACCTTTAAGAATGCCATTTATTACTGCAAAACAGTTATTGGTGTCTCCCGCGACCATGCAAAAACTGCCCAACAATCTCCAAATATTTCCTGTGACTGCCTGGCATGCCTTCCTGCCCA